>NC_141685.1:256773320-257518320 GCF_964263255.1 Lissotriton vulgaris
CCTACCTAAAAACACAACTCCCTTTAGATGGACAGTAGATAGATCCTTACTGACTAATCAACAATATATTAGTAAACTAGAAAATGTCTCATCATATTACTTCGAAGAGAACGCAATAGGCACCTCAAAACAAACAACTTGGGATGCTTATAAAGCCGTGATAAGGGGCAAATTACTTAGTTTAGGAGCATATAAAGCTAAAGTTAAGAAATTAGAAATAAACAAAATGGAAGTAGACATTAAGAATGCAGAACTACAATTAGAAAATGTAGCCTCTCCAGGAGAAAAGGAAGAGTTAGAGAAAAAACACCAAAAATTTAAAGAAAATCTAGCAATTTACCTAGAAAAATGGGAAAATAGTAAACTAGCACATTATGAATATGGGGAAGGTTGCGGGAAATTATTGGCCTGGAAAACAAAAAGTGAACAATCTAGAAATAATATACCATGCATTCAGATAGCAGAAACATCAATAGAAACCTTTGAAGATAATATAATAAGGCAGGAATTCTCGAAATGTTTTGCTGGAATGTATAAAGAAGATATAGATCCTACCAAAGATCATATTGGTAAATACCTAGAAGCCATCCCCCTCCAAAAACTAACAGACGAAGAAAAAACAGAACTAAATCAAAAGATCAAACCTGAAGAAGTCAGAGAGGTGATAAACAACCTAAAAAGAGGAAAAGCCGCTGGTCCTGATGCCCTTCCAAACGAATTTTATATAACATTAAAAGAACACCTAATCAATAAACTAACAGACTTAATGAACAGCATATATATAGACCATGAAAAAATCCCAGATACTTGGAATGACGCGACAATTAGTATCATTCTAAAACCCGGGAAAAATCCAAAAACATGTGAGTCTTACAGACCTATATCGTTACTAAACTGCGATTATAAAATTTTTACACAAGTCATAGCAAAACGTCTAGCAAAGATTATGCCCGGACTGATTAACTTGGATCAAAAAGGTTTCGTAAAAGGGAGACAAATTCATGAAATTACTCATGAATTGTTTGCAGCAATTGACATTGCCACCTCTAAAAAACTTCCCCTCACGATAATTACCTACGACGCCGCAAAAGCGTTCGATAGGGTAAACTGGTCCTTTCTAAATGAAGCAATAGGGAAATATGACCTGGGGGAAAGTATCGCTCATGCGATAAAAGAAATGTATAAAAATCCAAGAGCCAAAATACTAGTAAACGGCAACTTAACCAACAACATAAACATACAGCGTGGTACAAGACAAGGCTGCCCACTGTCGCCGCTACTTTTTAATCTCTACATCGAACCATTGGCCACGTTGATTAGAGATCACCCACAGATCTCCGCTTTTAATCATCAAAATTGGATAAAGAAAGTTGCATTATATGCCGATGACCTAATGGTGTTTACAACAAATTTTGAAGAGACCTATCAAGTAACGGAAGGAATAATGAGTGACTTTGGCAAAGTTTCGGGTTACTTAACAAATAAAGAAAAAACGGAAACAATGAGCTGGAACTGTACTCCAACCACACCGTATAGTAGGGACAAATTAAAATATCTGGGAATCACCCTGGTAAAAGAAGTAGAGAAAGTCCCACAACTAAACTTAACAATAATCGCTAAAGAAATGAGAAGACTCTTTAAATCATGGTCAGGATTACCATTAACTTTTCTAGGAAGATCTAACATAATAAAAATGTCTATCATCCCAAAATTCACTTACCTCTTCAACACCATACCATTAAACTTTAAAAAAGATATCATGAAGAAGATTCAAGGTGAAATTGCAAGCTTTATCTGGGCCTCCAAAGGAACGAGAATAGCTTGGAGTAAACTCAGAAGAAAGAAAGTTCAAGGAGGAATAGCCAGCCCAGATTTATTTGAATATTATAGATCCTTTCAATTCAAGAATTTTAGATCATTACTGAGGAAACATCAAGAATACCCAAGTTTTTTGCAAAGTATGACTGAGAAAGCAGACCATTTCCTGTTTAAATTCGGACATCCGAAATTTTTCAAAAAGATAAAACTGAAGATACTATGCCACGCTGCTAGACTCTGGTTCCAAATAAGAAGTACCGTAAACATACCGTATTATAGCACAAAAGCACCGATATGGGACTCTCCAGGGTTGCCAGAATGTTTAAAAGACTCCCTAACAGTGCCACTTAAAATAGCAGGAATTGAACTATGGGGACAATTACTAAAAGAAAATGAAATAATCTCATGGGATTCGATATATGATCTTACAAATGGTAAGATATCAAAATTCAAATATTACCAGCTATCAAATTGGGCAAAATCAATACAAGAGAAAAACACGGGAAACGAGACACTTGAAAATGAAATGACAAGAGCTACAGCAATAATAAAAGAAGTATCAAAGTGGTATTGGGCACTTATTGAATCAAAAGAAGAAGACTTTATTATCCCGGAAAAACTATGGAGGAAAGACATACCTGCTCAGGAGATAGATCTACAACTGGTATGGCAAGACTCAATGGGAAAATGCTGGTCCTGTGTAAAGTCAGCACCATTAAGAAGGAACCACCTGTATACAGTACACCGTGCCTATTGGACCCCAAAGAAATTGTCTAAATTTAAAGGAGTCAATGTCAAGCTATGCCCAAAGTGCGGAGAAGAGAGAGCAGACGACATACATATGTTTGAAAAATGCCCCGCAATAACAAACTATTGGGAGAAGATTGGTAAGACAGTGAACTTGATACTAGGAACCAACATAACTGTAAGTACTACTCTAATATTCTTTGGGATTTATAACAACACAGGTGCTGACAGAGACAAATTAAATAAAAAACAGGAAAGTTTACTTTTTGTATTAATACTATTAGCTCGGAGAGAAATTTGCATTAACTGGGTTAATTCGACTATCCCAAGTCATGCAAACTGGTTAAACTACGCCATGAAAATTAATAACTTTGATAGAAATATGGGATATACGAAGAGAACAGATTTCTGGGAAATTTGGGAGCGATACTTCCAAAGTAATTAAAAACTTCTCAACAGGCCTTGAATAATAAAGTCCAATGATTAACGCGATAATCAATAATACCAGGCAAAAATGATTTTTGCCGAGTAGCCAAACCGGCTAGCTCACATCCCACTAACCAATGGTATTGTTGGAATCGATAAAGGGTAAGTGGAGAAAATTGATGTATCAATTCAAAGAAAGGGACACTCCCCAGATAAACATTCCCGGAAAGCGATGGGGTCGTGAAGGCAAAGATCATCAGTTCTCCAGAAACCTCCTTATCTATACAATCGCAAAATGAGGATAAAATAAAAAAAAAAAAAAAGGTTACTATAAAATAACTTTTGTATTGTAAAAACACATCAGATAGTATCACACAATATACATGGTGCCAACTGGCACGGGCAATATTCACAAGGGATTATGTACAGGACAGGGCCACATGGGCCACTGTCAGAATCATCACTTAGTAGAAATTAGAATATAGGATATAAAATCACTTCTAGAACTTAGAATAAGTATAGCACAAAATAACAGTTATAAATCCCATCCAGTAACTACCGGGAACAGGTACCAGGACCTCACTAGGACCACCTGTACTAAAAAGAACAACCACCTAAGAATAAAATACATTTAGGGGTATAAACAAGAACACATTACCCATGATGCATGAAACACATTCAGAGGAGTAATAAAGGAAAACACATGATGCCTAAAACATTCAGAGGTGTAAGGACAACCACCTAAGTATCACACAGCGTTTAGGGGTCTAGGAAAGAACACATTACCCAGGATGCATACATATACATTCAGAGGAGTAGTAAAGGGAAACACATGATGCATAAACCTACACATTCAGCGGTGTTCAGAACAAAGCACATGATGCAATAAAATACATTCAGGGGTGCAGCGCAAGAAGACACATGATGCCTAAAACATTCAGAGGTGCAGCTCAGGGAAAAGGAAGACATATGATGCCTAAAAACATTCAGAGGTGCCAGAACCATACAATAGCGCAAAAATCACATGATGCCTAAAAACATTCAGAGGTACAGGAATAACACATGATGCAAGAAAACACATTCAGAGGTGCAATAACCATACAATTGCGCAAAACTTACATAGCCACCCTCTGTGGCAGTCCCTAGGCCAACTGGCCTTGTTGGGGCTCAGACGCCCTGTGTCCAAATGTCAGGGCGCGCTGCCATGCAGCGCCAGTCCAAAGTAAAAACCTAAATGTGGCAGGTGCCCACTACTTGCTGGGCACCTGTGAAATCCCAAGACCTAAACGGTACAGCTGCCCACTAATTGCTGGGCAGCTGTGAACTTCAAACTGCGACAGGGTCCTCACTGACCCTTAGGCACCAACTGCGCCTACTGCTGGAGCCACACAGGCTCTGACTCTCTCATGGCCCGACAATGCCCACTGCCCCCCCTAGAGCCCCCGTGGCTCTCAAAACAACTGGGGGGGGAGGACACGGGCCTCAGGGACCATTGACAGAATGTTGGGCTGGCCCACTGCCATCTGGGGCCGCCCTGAATATATCCCTGCCATGGCGGAGCTCACCAGCTCCTAAAATCATTATGCCCCTGCTGGAGCGGCCCGCTGCCAAGTGGAGCCGCTCTTTACCGTCACTGTGCCTGGAACGGCACCTACCGTAGCCCCATGGAGCCCCCCAGCCCCTATACTCACCGGGCTGTCCTTCTCCTGGCGGGGGCTCCTCCGGGCAACCGCACTTCTTCTGCGGGGCTTTCCCCTTCGCCTGGGAACCCCGCGGTATCGCTCTAGCCGGCCTCTTCATTCTGGCAGGCGAGGTGGGCAGGCAGGCATCTCCGGTCTCTCTCTCTTGGCGGCGGACATCTACGGCGAGCAGCGCAGAGGGGCAGGCACGGCATGGCGCCTCCCGCCCCCCTCTGCAAGACGACCGGCTGCACGTCTCCTCTCGGGGCTCCCTCCAGCACATGGGAGCCCCGCACCACTCGCGCTACGTCCTCTCCACTCGGTGGCGGCCCCGGGGCTTCTCCATGACTCACCGGAGCCCCGGGCCGCAAGAAACCAGTTGCCTCTTCCTCCGGCTGGCGGCCTTCCGGTCAGCTTCTCCTCTTCTCGCTGCAGGGCTCCCTCAGCTCACGGGAGCCCTGTGAACCCGCTGCCATGCTTCTTCTCTGTTTTTCCGCAGCACTTCCCCTCATGGCAGGCCCCGCCTTCGTCACGGCCGGGCCCGCCTGACTTCCGGTTTTGAGGGCTGCCAATGGCAGCGCGGCCCTCAGTAGGGAGGCGGGCGCAGCGCCTCCTTCGAGCTCTCCGGCCCGGCGGCGGTGCTTTTTACTCCGTAAATGCTGAGGGGTGGGCTCCCTCGAATTAAATAATAAAATAGCGTCAACCACGCAGCCACAGCATACCAAAGAGGCCGGGTGGGCACCGGCCACAGCAACCAAACCGCTCCCAGCGCTAGAGGGGCGATCACAGCGCTTCCAAGCGCTACAGGGGAAAGATAAAGCGCTCCTAGGCGCTAGGGCATAAATTAAGCGCTCCTAGGAGCTATAAAAGCAAAAAGTCCAGCCACAAGGTCCTCCCAGGAATGCAGTTTTGTAAATGTAAATGTATTGCGATTTATATAGCGCACGTATCACCCGAAGGCATCAAGGCGCTTGCTTAGGAACCCGTCCTGGTATTCCCCTGTGAGATACCCCGGCAGGGTATCCGCAAGGTGAAAGCCAGGCATCCCGCCGCGAGGGGCCGTTGTGGAGATTAAGCAAGCTATTGCCCAGAGTCGCAGAGTGTGAACCCGTGAATTGAGTAGGCACCGGAGCGAGAATTGTCGAGTCCATGGACATTTTAGGACTCAAGACCCCGCTGAGCCAGGAATTGAACCCTGGTCCTGGGCTGACCTCTGCTTCCAGGTCTGCCTCTTCTAACCAGTGAGCCACACTTCTCCACCACAGTACATCACAGGACAAGGCTTCCAGGTCCATCAAGTATCCAGGGCAAAGCAAAGTCCCTCCATCAGCCCAGGCAAGGCAGAGGGGTCCCCCAGAAGTCCTCCAGGCATCCAGGGGCTGGGCAGCGCCCGCCCCTGGTAGATTCAAGTCAGAAACAAGAACAAATTGGAAGGGGACACAGCCCCTTCTTATACAGGGAAAAGTCTTTGAAGTCTTTGTGCAGGCAGTGTGAGAACCAGCTAGAACTGGTTATAGGGAAGTCCCTTCAGTATCAGGGACAGAGGTGACAGTCGCTCAGCGGGGGGGTGGAGCCAGGATTGTGGTCAGGCAGGCACAGCCCTTCACTATCAGGTGCCATCTCCTCCCACTTCCCTGGCAGCAGATGCTGCCTTTCATCCATGGGCTGACTCAGACACCAGGCACTCTGGGCCAGGCTCACCAGCCAATCACACGCCAGACACAAATTACACAAATATGCCAACTTCTAAAAGTGGCACTTCTAGACTAGACACAATCATGCCGCATATACCTTTAAGCAGCATTCAATCTCACGGGTTCGCACATATCAAATTCGCCCCTGCACTCCCCACACATCAGGAACTACCATGGGCATACATATTCCCCATTCATTCCTATGGGAGGGCAGGTCACTCACCACACATACACAGAGAGCTCAAGCACTTTACACTGTACCACAATGAAAAAGTGTGCAGAGGCCTAAAATCACCACCACCAGGTTCAAGAACAGGCTAGGATAAAGCAAAAAGTCTCTGGGTGAACCTGCCAAAAGGGCCGGGTCCAACAGTTACAAATTGTACACTGGCAATATCCCTGGAAGTAATATGAGACAGCGAGTGAATGCGGTGTAAAGGCCATGCTGGTTTAAGACAATTGTCTGTCCCCTAGAACAGAATTATTTGGCATGAGTCTAGTGTCTATGCAAGAGCACCTTTGCGAGGCTGAGATTGTAGGGTCGTGAGCATGAATGCTACATGGGTCTTGTTGATGTCCTATGGTGCTTGAGTCTACCTCTTGTGCCAAGCTTGAGGGTGCTTTGTCCCTGGGGGCTATGTTAAACCCGATGGGCTGTTCTGTTAGATTTACTCTGTTACTTAGACTTCCTTGATTGAGTGTTTCTATCCCTAGGCCTTTTCTTAATGTTATTAGAAGAGTTAAATGAGTGCCTGGGCCTTGCGGAAACTGAGAGGCTGTAGGGTGGTGGCCCTCGAGGGGCTGAGTTAGGGTGGACGTGCCTGAACCGCTGGCCAGATAACTTTGTTGGTGTTTGTTGGCGTTTTTGCCCCATTGAACAGGATTTTGAATTTTGACTTACTGCAGCTTTTTAGTCCAAGCTTGAAGGGATTAATACCCTTGCGAGGAGATCAATATTTGTGCATTGCAGGTCCCTGTGGTAGCCTGCACGTGTGTCTGTCCCAATGTATTTTTTGTCGTTGGAGGACCTTGTTCTAAAGCAGCCGGCGCATGTGCATTTTTTAGGAATATGGGGAAAAGTGGAAGGCTTTTTCTTACATCAATATTCTGCTTTGGTAACTCTTTTCTTCCTTCTGTGTTACTTGATTTCTGCTAAGAGGTAGTCATTAGTTGTCGCTTTTAATGTTTTTGTTGCTTTTTCAAGCATTTCTTCTCTTTATGTGTCATGGGCAGTGATGTTTGAGGTGCCCCCTGAGGGGCAGTAGCCCTAGTGTAAATGATTCTGAATGGGATTACCGGATAGCATTGGTTGTAGCCTGCTGCTGCAATTCGCTAAAAGCGGGGGCCGGATCTCTATTTACGTCAATAAGTTCATTTATTTTGTACCCAAAAATCTGTGAGTCTGAGCAGATTTTGATTTAAAACTTTAACTCCTCCACCAACGAGGTAAGTACCCTGGGAAAGGATGAAGGAGTCGGACTACTACTGGCTGCTGCGATGCTATCAACCTTCTTGGCGTTGTCAGCCATTGTGAGTGCCATTAACTGCATGGTTTCCATATGTAATTCCAATTTCTCCGATTGCCATGTCAGAGCATTTGTGGCTGCTGACAAGGAGGTGTTGAATGATTTCAGCACGTTATCTTAAGCGCATGAAAGCTCAAATGGTGTTATATTCCATATAAGTACCCCAATATAGGCCAGGGTGACATCACAACCTTTCACCTATATTCGTCCCTACACTGCATACATGACGGGCTGCTAGGACTGACCTGTTACCAAGTTTCAGTACTGCCTACAGAACATGGGGTTTTCCCTGAACAATAGCCTCCTACATTATGCATGAGGATCCTTGGATCCTGGAAACTCAGCAGTACAACCATTTCCTGCAAAATAAATATGTACAAGGGTCAATTGAGATGCATCCTAAGTTCCACAGTGGCACAGAAAGGTAGAACCCCTGGGGATACCTTCGGGTATACAAACATCACACCGGAAATATGGAAAACTATTAATCAGTTTAATTTCTGTGTACTGCGTGGTGCCAATTGGCGCCGGATGTTGTATTTTAGCAAGTGGCTATTATATCGTACACCAGTAATAATTGCTAAAATGTATAACAATGCATCTGCTTTCTGTTTTAGACATTGCAATTGCGAACAAGCCAATTGGTCACACATTATAGTGTTTTGTCCTAAAATTAAGCATTTCTGGGAAGAAATTATTGTTTTTAAAAAAAATTATTGTAAGTTATCAGTCCCATGCAATGCAATAATGTTATTATTTGGTTATGATCCTGATTGTACATTTTCAAGTCACTTGGCAAAATTGATTTATATTATAATGGCCGTGGCTAGATCTTTACTGTTGCAGAATTGGCTTTCAACCTATATCCCGACGCTGCAGGAATGGCTGGAAAAAAATGAAAAGGGTTAGAAAAAGCTAATTGTTATATGCTCAAAGAGTTGGGGGTATTAGAAAATTCGATCAAATTTGGGGATGTTATTTTGAGTAAATTGGTTTGACATTACGTTAAGTTGAAACCAAATGTAATTTTTATTTTGCTGTGATTTTCCGTGGTTTTTTTTTTGATCTAGGCTGCATAAAACCTGAATACAACCTCAATAAAAAGAATTAAAACAAAAACAAAAAAAATAAAAAAAAATCACATCTTGCTGAGATAGGCAGAGGAGATCACGACTTCCCTGCCGCCACACTAACGTGAGACGTTGAGGTTCCTGCATGCAGATACTCCGGCTCGCAGTAGTCTCAACATCCCTTGCGGTGTGTCCAACTTGAGACCAAGACGGGTTCCACAGACTCTCACTTCAGGTAATGGGGTTGACTTTATCCTAGAGGGCTTCTTGGCTTAACACCTACATACATGCTAGGTACACTTAGATACATCTATTTAGGATATCATCGTAGGAGTACGTATTTTATTGTCATGTATGTTATATACTTGCCTGTATTCATGGTTATAGCAAAACGGTAGAAATCTCCATCCTTTTACTTTCCTAATGATTGTTTCGGCACACCTCTTTTACAATAGAATGACGAATATTCAATAAATGCTTATTGAAAAACGTCCACACAGTTTATTCTGTGTATCTCTCTGAGACTGAGGGGCTCATTACAATCAATCAATCAATCAATCAAGACATTTGTAGAGCGCACTACTCACCCGGAGGGTCTCAAGGCGCTTGGGGGGGGGGAGGGGTGCTGCTACTGCTCGAACAGCCAGGTCTTGAGCTTCTTCCTGAAGGAGAGGTGGTCCTGGGTCAGGCGCAGGTCGGACGGGAGGGAGTTCCAGGTCTTGGCGGCCAGGTAGGAGAAAGACCTTCCTCCTGTTGTCGTTCTTCGGATGCGGGGGACGGCGGCGAGGGCGTGACTGGCTGATCGGAGATGGCGTTTGGGAGCGTAGAAGTTGATGCGGTTGTTGAGGTAGCTCGGGCCTTGATCGTGTAGGGCTTTGTGTGCGTGGGTGAGGAGACGGAAGGTGATTCTTTTGCTGACGGGGAGCCAATGCAGGTTTCTCAGATGTCTGGAGATGTGGCTGTGTCGTGGGATGTCGAGGATAAGTCTGGCTGAGGTGTTCTGGATCCGCTGGAGTCTCTTCTGGAGCTTGGCGGTGGTTCCGGCGTAGAGGGTGTTGCCGTAGTCCAGACGGCTGGTGACGAGGGCCTGGGTGACCGTCTTCCTGGTCTCAGTGGGGATCCACCGGAAGATCTTCCGTAGCATGCGCAGGATGTTGAAGCACGACGAGGAGACGGCGTTGACTTGTCTGGTCATGGAGAGGGAGGAGTCCAGGATGAAGCCCAGGTTGCGTGCGTGGTCTGTCGGTTTGGGTGCTGTGCCCAGGGCGGGGGGCCACCAGGAGTCGTCCCAGGCAGAGGGCGAGGAGCCCAGGATGAGGACTTCCGTGTTGTCTGAGTTCAGTTTCAGGCGGCTGGTCGTCATCCACTCGGCTACGTTTTTCATCCCTTCGTGAAGGTCGGCTTTGGCGGCGGCGGGGTCGTTGGTCAGGGAGAGGATCAGCTGGGTGTCGTCAGCGTAGGAGATGATGTTGAGGTTGTGTTGGCGTGCGATGGCCGCGAGGGGGCTCATGTAGACGTTGAAGAGGGTGGGGCTCAGCGAGGATCCTTGAGGGACGCCGCAGATGACTTCGGTGGCTTCTGACTTGTACGGTGGTAGACGGACTCTCTGTGTTCTTCCGTCGAGGAAGGAGATGATCCATTCCAGTGCCTTCTCCTGGATTCCGACGTTGCTGAGGCGCTGCACTAGGGTGCGGTGGCAGAAAGTGTCGAATGCCGCGGAGAGGTCTAGGAGGATGAGGGCCGCTGTTTCTCCGTTGTCCATCAGGGCTCGGATGTCATCGGTGGCAGCGATGAGGGCGGTCTCGGTGCTGTGGTTGGCTCGGAAGCCAGACTGTGAGCGATCGAGGGATCCATTCGTCTCGAGGAAGGCGGCCAGCTGTTTGTTGGCGGTCTTCTCGATGACTTTGGCTGGAAACGGGAGGAGCGAGTGGGGCGGTAATTCTTGAGTTTGGTGGGGTCCGCTGTAGGTTTCTTGAGTAGGGCGCTGAGTTTGGCGTGCTTCCAGCTCTCCGGGAAGGTGGCGGTGTCGAAGGAGGTGTTGATGATGTCCCGCAGGTGGGGTGCGATGACAGCGTCGGCCTTGTTGAAAACGTGGTGAGGGCAGGGGTCGGTTGGAGATCCGGAGTGGATGGAGTTCATCATGCGAAAGGTGTCTTCGGTGCTGATCGGAGTCCAGGCGCGGAGGGTGGTGGTGGGGGACGGTGGTTCGGTCGTGGCGTGCGTCGGTTGAGTGCTGAAGCTGTTGTGTATGTCCGCGATCTTGTTGTGGAAGTAGGAGGCGAGGGAGTTGCAGAGGTCTTGCGATGGGGTGATGTCGTTGTTTCCGGTGTTGGGGTTGGAGAGCTCTTTCTCGATGTTGAAGAGTTCCTTGCAGTTGTGTGCGTTGTTGTCCAGCCGGTCCTTGAATGCAGTTTTCTTGGTGGCGCGGATAAGTTGGTGGTGCTTCCGGGTGGCAAGCTTGAGGGTGGTCATGTTGTCCGGTGTTGGTTCCCTTCTCCAGGCTTTCTCGAGGGCTCTGCAGTTCTTCTTGGAGCTCTTGAGTTCGTCGGTGAACCATGGGGCCTTCTTGCTGCCGGGTCTGCTGGGCGGGGTCCTCAGTGGGGCGAGTTCGTCCGCGCAGTTGCTGATCCACTTCGTGAGGCTGTCGGTGGCCTGGCTGGGGTTCGCTGAGCTCAGGGAAGCGGTGAGCTGGTCGGCTGTGATCTTGTTCCAGCTTCTTCGAGCAACCTGTTGCTGGTGGTGGTGGATCGTCGTTCTTTTGAAGGTGAAGTGGACGCAGCTGTGGTCCGTCCAGTGGAGTCCGGTGGCGTGGCTGAAGGCGATGTCTTTGCTGGATGAGAAGACGGCGTCGAGTGTGTGTCCGGCGAGGTGGGTGGGGGTGGACACGAGCTGCTTGAGACCGAGGTTGGCGAGGTTGTCGAACAGTACGATGGCGGGCCTTCCACCATTGTACTGCTGTTTTCCCCCGCCATATTATGATGGCGGGGGGAATCGATGCAGCAGCATGGTGGTCACAAAAACCTGCAGCCACGTTCTGCCACGGTTCCCAACCGCTTTGCGGAACTAAACTATAGGCTGACATTGCCGTAGGGATTACGTTCTTTTAGCAGCGGGCAACCCGCCACAAAAAGAATGGCAGAAATGGATTCAGCGACCCGTAGCGGGCCCCCTTCATCCCCAGCCCGCCGACAAGTGCACTGCGGGGAACCTATGATGCCCCCCTGTATATCCCTGCACCATGTGGCAGGCACCGCATGGTGCCTGCCACTTAGTGCAGGGATATGCAAGTGCCTCGAATTTGCATTGTGGTGGGGGTTGCTGTGCGCATCCCCTCCACAATGCAAAGAATGGGCGATGCAATCGCCACGGTGGCGATTGCATCGTGAACGAGGTTGCGGGACCACCACCTTACAAGCGGGCGGTCCCAGTTCCCGCTACGATGGCGGGTGGACTCAAGGCTCAAGTGACTGAGCGAAAAGTAGTACACTGTTTCCACGGTTCTGAGCGATCAGGGTTGTCCTGTTCGATAGTTGCCAAGAACTATTCTCTTCTTGGTAGGAAGAGTTTCTAGTGGCACTGTGAACTAGATGGTATACAAGTCAACATACCCGGTGGGGGTGTATGAAATCAGTCTGGACACCAAACCTGCAGTGTATGTTGTCTAAACGCACAGATCCCATATAGGTTTCATAGGAACTACATGATATGGCGCCGCCAACGGTGGTTGGGTACTTATTTAACAGTCAAATCTGAGTAGTTCAGTTGTGCTATTCTCAGAGAACCCTACTCACATTTCCCCAGAGACGTCTGGAGTGGGAAGGAATAAAATCCGCCACTGCTGAGCAGGGAAAATCCTATGTATTGGCTGTTGGTTTAATGAAATTTGAAGGACACATTGTTCCTATTGTGCATAAAACCTTATCAAAGTTCCCTTGAAAGGCTCTTCTTACTAAAACAATGACTGTGGTTGCATTAAACCTCTCAGGAGAAGAAGAAGATGCAGATGCAATACACATTGCGGAAAATGTTAGAAATGCCATCACCCTAAAACTAGTAGGATGCGGTGTTACAGCTAGAGGTGGGTCAGTAACATTCGTGGTTGAGGCACACAAATCATTTAGAACAGAAGTATTCTAAGTCATTGGTTACACAGAAGATGAAATACCAAACGAATAATGTCTGTACGAGGACATTGAAAATACACATACTTACCAGGAACATTTATACTGGTTTAAATGTACCCTATCCAATACAATAAATAGAGTAAGACTGAGTCCGCTTCGAAGAGACGGAACAATATGGCCGGTACTAGCGGCCTACACACTACACCCTGACGTTGACACAATGCCAGCAGTAGACTTACTTGCCATTCATAAAAAACAAACAAGACTTTACAGAAACATGACACAGTTTGTGATGAGAACACTCACACTTCAGCCAACACCGGCTACACAACCAGGACCAGTCCAAACTTCTACAACTAAAATCATATCACAAACGTTACACGCACTGTTGGGTAAAATGCCCACTATAACTCAAAAAATAACACAGCTTGGAGGCAGTATTTCCATAAACTGGTCCACACGAAAAGCATAGGATGCTAACAATTTGCTTGCCGATGGGGATACCTCCCCAGATAGAGGATTGTATATCTTGGGGTATCATTTTTGCTGCAATATATACCAGAATTCATGGTATCCCTTCCAATGTTCCCTCTAATTTTTTTCCTCTGTGTGTGGCAGTGGAGGGTCTCTGTCCGCTGCAACCATGGCTATGAGCGCCAGGAACCAAACTGCGTGTGTCTGCGGCGCCAAATGGCACTCAAAACGTTTACTTTAAAAAGTGAAAAGATGGTGCATTTTCACGAATACAGAACCACAATAAGGGTCTTAAGGGCAGTTTGCAAATGTATTGTATTGTCTGTATTTTCATTGTTGTGTCTCTGACTGCTGTTTTCTGTCTTCCACGCTGCCTGTACGTGGTCCGTGCCCCTTTTTCTTCCCTGTTTTCCCCTCGCTGTCCCCGTGCTCTCTCTGCCCGGTGTTTCCTTCTGTACCCCTCGCTGCCCATGTCTCTGCCCAGTTTTCCCTTCTGTTCCCCTCGCTGCCCCGTGCCTCTCTGCCCGTTCTGCCTTCTGTTCTTCGCTGCCCCTATATTTCTGTATTCTCCCTCTGTGCCATTAGTTTTTTGTGCCCATCTGCCCAATATGCCACTCGTTTTTGTGCCCATTTTGCCTTCTGTTCCACTCGTATTTCGTGCCCTTCTGCCCTCTGTTCCACTCGTTTTTTTGTGCCTTTCTGCCCTCTGTTCCACTCCATTTTCCCCTCGTTTTTTGTGCCCTTCTGCCCTCTGTACCACTCGTTTTTGTGCCTTTCTGCCCTCTGTTCCACTACGTTTTCCCCACGTTTTTTGTGCCCTTCTGCCCTCTGTTCCACTCGTTTGTTGTGCCTTTCTGCCCTCTGTTCCACTCGTATTTTGTGCCTTTCTTCCCTCTGTTCCTTGTTGTTTTCCCCTCGTTTTTTGTGCCCTTCTGCCCTCTGTTCCACTTGGTTTTTGTGCCATTCTGCCCTGTCCCACTCATTTTTTGTGCCTTTTAGCCCTCTGTTCCACTCATTTTTTATGCCCTTCTGCCCTCTGTTCCACTCAGTTTTTTGTGCCTTTTAGACCTCTGTTCCACTCTGTTAGACCTGTCAGCACTTTGGGTGGTCCTTTCTAATTATTATTATTTTTTTTATCCCCTTTTACCTTCTGCATTTTTCTTGTGTGTCCACTACATTTTTTTTATTTTTGGTGTTGACCCTAGGTCTCTGGGCACCTCATTATTACCTATTAGTAATGCAGCGCAGGTGCTTTTGTAAAATAGAGAAAGGGCAGGTACCCTCACAAAATGGTGGCCTGCCAACTGTCAAAGTTTTACCTCAGAGCTTGGCCCATAGGTTAGTATTAGAGGGATCTAGAACCTTCTGGCCCATTCTAGTGACCTGGGCCTAGGGTATATAAGGTCAGAACCTGGGCCGCCATTTTGAGCATCGTAGGGCTGGCTGGAGTGCAGGCTGTGGTGTCAGGGGGAATGGGGTACTGAGAGGGTTGACTTCTTTTGAGGGTTGCTTCCTTGCCGCTGTCATCGCCCCTCTACCCGTAGACCTGGCCCTGCCTAGATATTTTCCTGTTGAACCCTGCCCCGGTGTCTCCACAAAAAAGGAAGAACTGTCCCTTCACTGAGTGGTTTTTGAGTAAAGGTTGGGGCTCGTGCTGAGTGGAAAGTATTGCCCCTTTGATCTGTGGGAGTGAGAGCTGCCCTGAGGACACTAGATAGCTCCGGGGGTAAAGAAGAGACTGTGAAAACTTGACCCCCCCCTTTTTCTCTAGCGATCCCCCCTCCTGTGCTGGCCTGCCCCTCTCACCTGTGTCGAGGAGCGCTGGGCAGAGGTCCCCCCCTTTTTGGGATGATTTTGCTGGGGAACCGCTGAGGTGTGGAGGTCGCCTGACCTGCGACATTGGGGCTAGAGGTGCCCATGTGGGTGTTGCAACTCCCTCCTAGGGTGAGGAGCCGGTGGTAGATTCGCGGCCTGTACCGCTGCCTCTCGCTGAGGTGAATGTTGCTGAAGTGGCGGTGCAGCATTGAGGCGTCTTGTCCCAAGCGCAGGCCCAGTGGAGGGCTCGTCAGCTTCACTAAGGGGCGGAGTGGCATTGAGCCGTCCCTTCCTACACGCAGGCCTAGAGGAGGGCTGACGGCTTCCCTGAGGGGGCGGTGCTGCATCGCAGACTCCTCTCTCCCGCGCAGGCCCAGTGGAGCGCAGCTGTTCGGAGGAAAAAAGTGTCTGCCTTCATAGGTGGCCGAACCAAGTCAATTTCAGTTGCGCATTATAGCGGAAGCATCCTCTCCTCAGCGCAGGCCCAGCGTGTAATTCGGCCTTGCCTGCGAGGGAGGAGACGCTTAATCAAGAGACTGCCGGAGATGATATAATCTTCCCCAGCTGCCTGTGACGGCTGAATCTGAAACTAATACCGTCAAGCCCACAAGTAATCAGGGATCTGGGGGCTGGTGCGGGACACAAATTGGAGAAATCTCCACGGGGCTAGTGAATGGCCTACTCTCTTGAACCCTGGTGACAGAGGTCATGTAGGCCAAGGAAGCCTAAACTGACAAAACTAGCCTACTGGAACTAGGGATCTGCCATCCATAGAAACTGCTGCTGGCTCAACACTAAAGCTGAACAGAAGCCAGGGCATTACAGGTTACGAGATCAAATGCATGATACTGACAGAATTTAATGCCCGTTCTTGTTTTACCAGGGAGATATAATTCTGGCACCTGCTACATTAACGCGTAAACCAACTTTACTAAGAGAGATCTGCAATATGGTTTCTTTGCTGTAGTAATGCACAATCTTGCTTCCCTGAATAGATGTATTGTGTTTATTTCCTGCTTAATTTTATTTAAACTGCAAAAGTAACTGCCTCAAATTTAGAGTATTAAGTGGTTTTGCTGAATTCATTTCCTCTGGGGAACAAGATTCTTGAACTAAATGCAATGTTGGGTTCTAAATGATGCAAGTAATCAAATGTGGAAGTGCTTGATGTGTTTAATTGATACATGCTTAACTTATTAAGTTAACTTAATGAATTTTTATAAAGCATTTCTCATTTTTCTAACAAGGTGTGGTGTCATTTTTGGTGGATGGGCGCTGGGTTACTGTGGTGAGTGTGACGCAAGCATAGCACAATTGCCTTAGAGATAGGTCTTATCACTCTGTGCCAGGCTACCCTAGGTGGACCGGTGACCCCGGGTCCAACACACTGTTTTCCCCTCGTTTTTTTGTGCCCTTCTGCTCTCTGTTCCACTCGTTTTTTGTGCCTTTTAGCCCTCTGTTCCACTCGTTTTTTTGTGCCTTTTAGCCCTCTGTTCCACTGTTTTCCCCTCGGTTTTTTGTGCCCTTCTGCCCTCTGTTCCACTCGTTTGTTGGTCCTTTCTGCCCTCTGTTCCACTCGTATTTTGTGCCTTTCTGCCCTCTGTTCCACTTTGTGTCCCCCTCATTTTTTGTGCCCTTATGCCCTCTGTTCCACTTGTTTTTTGTGCCTTTCTGCCCTGTCCCACTAATTGTTTGTGCCTTTTAGCCCTCTGTTCCACTCGTTTTTTGTGCCCTTCTGCCCTCTGTTCTGAGGGGGAGGTTAAACAGGAGTTGCAAAACAGTGTCATCTCTTTCCTCTTCTGCGGTGTGAAAGCTTCCTATCCTATTGCAGTCACGTGAGAGGGAGGAGCAGCAGAGCAGCAAAGCAGCAGAGCGGAGCGGAGTTGGGCGAAGCGAAGGCTGAAGGCGGGGAGAATCTGCCGAAAAACTGCCGGCTTATCGGAGAAACGCCCAGGTCTTTTCCCGCAATCTGCAAAATCCGAAAGTCCGTACCCCAGCAGTGGAGAAGAGGGAGAAAAGGCGTACCCCTTGCCACGAATCTGTCCATTTGTCATCTAGACGAGGTGAGCGAGGTTGTGCTCGAGGCGAGGGGGGGCAGAGACACAAGACGCGAGCGCGGCTGCCGATAGAGGCGGCCGCGAAGTAAGAGCCCGGGGGGTTGACTGGAAGACAGCATGACTAGGTCCTCCCCGTGAGCTCCACTCGCCACCATTCTCATTCTTTTTCGTGAGCCCCTGTCAACACCTGCCAGTAGTTAGCAACTAGTAGCCAGCCGCCAAAGAAGCCACAGGAGCCTTTGGGACCAAATTTCCCAGTCCGCCACTGTCTGGTGGACTGATGGTTTGACCGGAAATTATCCTGTCTCTGTGGCACTGCTGCAGACTTGTTTAGCTGACAAAACTTGTTCTATCTTCCTCAAGCCATTCCAGTGGCTCGCAGGAGTAACAAAAGCCACGGAAAACCTCAGAAAATTGCAGCGTCAGCAAAACTGGATAAAACCCATCGCCGAGTCACTGAGTCACGAGTCACATGAAAGCAGCGGAGCACTCCAAGACTCAGGAATGAGGACACAGTAGCTGGGAGCTAGGAGCTAGGAGCTAGGACCTAGAGGGGTTAATACAGACCCAACAGGTCGATAAGCCAACAAGTTCTAAGCTATTAAAAGTTCATAAAAACCTTCATCACCTCTCTGTACATTATATATTAATTAAACACTAAAAAACTAAAAAACAGAGGACCGGCTTAAGCAAGAACTCCTGCAGTAGACCCTACTAGGAGG
Source organism: Lissotriton vulgaris (assembly GCF_964263255.1). Lineage (NCBI taxonomy): Eukaryota > Metazoa > Chordata > Amphibia > Caudata > Salamandridae > Lissotriton > Lissotriton vulgaris. Next base: position 256,791,473 of record NC_141685.1, read on the forward strand.
GTTTCGACAAAGGGGGAAAGCACGGTGTGCCTCGTTCCCAAAACTACCAACGATTCGATACAACAAGGAAAAAAAACAAAGCAATGAGATCAGGCAGAGTTAGGCAACTACCTCTCAAATCAAAATCCAACTCCAAGCCTAAGTCTCGGAAAAGGAAACTGGAGCCAGCACCGCCATTACATCCAATCAACTCTCAGGAAATCAATCCAAAAGCCCATAATAAAAACAAAGAAGGCCCAACTATGGAAACTATGGAAACTTCAATGTCAGCAACAACTCAAAATCTAACCTTGACTCAAACCCCAAATAAAAACGGCCATGTCAAGGACTCTGCCGCATCACCTTGTCTAATTACAGCTCTTCAGCAACCACAGAGATCTCCAACTCTGCCAAAGTCACCACAGTCATTCACACAAACCTTACCACCCCCAGTATTAAAGTTGTCACCAATGGACTTAAACAACCTCATAACCATTGAAGGAATGCCAGCGAAGGAAAATATATTTTCCCATCAACCGGAGATATATACAAAGTTTTCTATTTTAAAAGACCCTGGGACAGCTATTTTTTCTAAGACAGGGAACATCAAAGGTCTCCACACACCACTACTACCAAGTGAACATGTTTGCAGTCGCACTAATAGCAATCTAGTAGATTCACCCCGGTTAGCCGGGGCCTTCAACTTATCCAGCATTGAGGCGGCTTCTGCAGCGCCTACAGTAACATTGCCTGAAACAAGAAGAGTGGCAGCACTCACCCACTTAGTAGGTCAAGAAGCTACCAATCACAACATTCCAGAAATGGTGTGTATTTGCAAAACTACCACCAAAGTCTAGAGCCCATCAAAGATAGCTGAGCTCGTAGAGACAATAACCCACCTACACTCAGCCAGTCAGGCTGAGAGACATCCTAGAAAATCTAGCTTACCGCATTTTGGAAATCAAGACTCGTTCAGATTCACAACGAGGAGGAAAGAGAAGATCTACTTTCTCCTCAACTACTTAGTAGTTCGCCAAATTTAATGAAGGCAACCCTAGACATACAGACAGAACCACCAACATTAACTGAAGAGCAGGAAAGTAGAACGCAACTCCTCCAATCACCTTATACTCCTTCGACTCAAACTAAGATACCACAAACAAACTCCAACAGCACCTGGGAACAACCACGACAAATAACAGGCCAGCAGTGCAAACGCCACCCCAACGCCGCATTTTACTACCGTATAACGATTCCCAATCCCTAAATAACTCCATAAACAATGACATGTCTTCCATAATAGCACAGGAATGGGAAGAACTGGGTGCTACTTATAATCTTAAACCATCCAAAGGCAATTCACTCATTGACGCATCTCCGAGACTGGATAGGAGTAACAATATTGGAAAACCAGTCCCTGAATCCATATGGGTAACAATTTTAAACACTCTACAAAACTCGGCCACAGCCCTAGAATTCCAATCTCATTAAATTGATTTGCAGCTTTGTGTCCTGCAGACAATGGCCGATTCTATTTCAGGAATTGACTGGAAAATCTCAGAACTAAACGGACACATAAGGAGGGGCCAAGATGCCAACTCCGTGACTCAAATTACTCCACCACAATCACTACCTTGTGATTCGATCTTAGACAAATTATCATCTTTACTATCTATGTTAGGGGACCTGATAAGTGACCTAAAATGAACAGTTTCACAAATCTCGATCTGACAAACTTCGGATTTAACTCCAGAACACTCAGCAGTACAAACAGCCCCAGTGACCGAGCAGCCGGCTGAACAGAGCTTAGTTATCACCTTACCCTCAGTTCAAACATCATTGTCTGGATCATTGGAAATTGAGCCTACGATCATTACTCTGACTACAGTTGAATTAACTTCAGCAAACATCAAGGCCTCGAACAGGACCCGTAGAGAGAAAAAAAGGAAAGGAAGAAGCCGGCTGTTAACGGATGCAAGACATAACATAGAAGCACAATCAAACTTTTTTTTTTACCAGTTAACCATGGCCAGAAACCCAAAGACATTGAACAATCACCACTCCTACACAAGGTCCTAGATAGTCCTCCTTCATCGTCTCCTGTACCTTGTACAAAACTGACAACCAGTGGCACTCAGAAACCTTTAATGAGAGAACCTAAACATAAACTTAATCAGCACACAATACTCACAATGCTGACAACACCATTTGAACATATTCCAACATCAGAAAGTGAGAATAATGCTACGGCCATCAACGCAGAGTCACCTCAGCAACCAATACGAAAGTCGAATAGTAACACAAGGGAGCTGAGGACAGACAACCATCAAAGTGAGCAACCAAATTATTCAGACATAGTACGTCTAACTCGTTCCCCTCAGTCCATTCAACATGACTATGTGGGATCACTAACCAATCCAACAATACCCCAGCATCTGAATAGTGCAACATCAATCCTCTTCATTCCTGAATATACATCCCGAGGTAGGGACGACATACTGAACAGGAGAAATATATTAAGACTTTTGCACTTGGTTACAAGCCTAGTAAACATCAGTTCCACTGACGTTATGCAAATAGAGTTTCAGCTAAATACCGAGTCGCATCACCCCGATACAACAGAAGCAACCTGGAACTCCTTCGAGATAGTCAATAAAATCATGGAAGAAGAAGCAACGTTCCAACAATGGGGGATAGAGTTGAGATTCGAAAAGCGACCTCGCTATCCGACACCTTTCTTACCTCTCATCAGGCCTTCAGTACAAAAAAGTACCAACTCAGTACTAAAGGGAGCTAGGAGTAATTTCCCAAGGATGTACTCCCAAGATACAAAAAGACTTCCACCTCGACAAAATCAAAGCCACAGTAGCCATCCTTCACCAGACACCCTCCTTAATTGGAAGTCAATCCAACGTACAATCAACACAACGACTGGCGCAAATTGACAAAGAGGGAAAGAATTTGTTAATCCCCCAGATAAGACCAGGGAAATCAGAATTTGCTCCTGGAACATCAATGGCCTAGCCAGTAAAAGCAATGATCCGGAGTTCCTACAATATCTTAATACATTTGACCTTCTACTGCTCCAAGAAACTTCGGAAGAAAAGGCATTTGAGCTGCTAGGGTTCACTTCTTGTTGTATCCCGGCAAACAAAAACTCCACCTTCGGACGAAGATCAGGAGGTCTGATGTTCTTTGCTTCAATAACAACAATAGGCAAAATTAAGGCAATAGATTCTCACATACCTCCCCCAAGTGCTAAACAGGCGGTAAAGATTTCACTTTGGCTACAGAAACAGCCCCAAGAAGTAATAATAATCAACACATACATCCATCCTAAACAGAAACAAATAGCAGCCAGGGATTTGGTGAAAGCCTGGGTAAAAATAATGGAAGAAAAGGACTCTGATTTAATCATCTTGGTGGGGGACTTTAACATGTTCCTCATCAGCAAAGACCTAGACAATGACCTCATTCAAGAATTGAATGAAGCGTGGGGCATGCCAACACAAGGTTCGACAAAGAATAACAACTCAACGGAATACTCAAAAAACATACTTCGATACCTGGAACAACTTAACCTAAGGGCCCTGAATGGACGTTATGTCGAAAATGATCCACCAGTTGCTACCTTCTACTCCAATAAACAATCCTCCCACCTTGATTACATGTTCATATCATTAAACATGTTTTGCTGGATAACAACGTTCAGAATAGGGACGAGTGACCTCTGCGACCACCTCTCTCAAGAGGCTATAATAAGAGTCAACTTGCAACTGGAAACCGGACCACACACAGGCCTTGACACTGAAGTTACGTTAAATCTAAGGCGGCTACGGTGTAACGCCGATAACATCGACTCCATAAGCTCTACAGCGAAAACTCTTTTCACTCAAATTGCCAGCACCTCAACTAACCTGTCGGAAGTCTGGCAAAACTTCATTCAAACCATCAGTGAGAAATTGATAAAAGTTTCGCCAAATTACTTATGTCAAGGGAAGGGTATTTCAAGTAAAAATCAACTAACCTCAGAAATGAAAACACAAAAATGGTTAATAAATTAAACATTGAGACAGATGCGGAAGGGTCAAATAAACCATAGCCTGCAAATTGTTTTACAGAAAGCAGAAAAACAGCGAAAACGGATGAAATGGGAAAAACAGAAGCAAAGAAACGAAGACCTATGGGAAAAACTACTTTATGAAGGGAAGCAGAAAAATAGCTCTAAATTCTGGCAAATAGTCAAAAGAATAAGGAGGTATGGACAAAATACCTTTTGAAGCATTTCAATAATGAGGATACTACAGAGGATGCGGTAACAAATAAACCCTGCACAAAAGTCACAAGGTCTAAAACTGAAGAAAAAGATAACTGCTATATGGCCACAAGGAGCCAAGAAATGCGTGAGCATGGGGCTACGACCTTATCTAAACTCGACAAATCAGTGTCGGAAGCAAGTTACTCGAAGTCTGTTGAGTCCGGGCGAAAGACAACTGTGCCAGCAGATATTAAACGGCAAATAACAAGGGGAGGCCCACTGGAGCCCCGGGGCCTAATGGCATTCCACCTTTGCTGTACAAATTGGATGCGTAGTTTTGGAGCGTATCACTAACACCAATATTCAATAGTCTAAGGCATATCCAGACTCTTTCTGAGTCCTGGCATGGGTCAGTCATCAGCCCAATTTTTAAACATGGTAGCAAGAAGCTCCCAAACAACTATCGGCTTATTGCCTTCCTAGATGGGGAGGCCAAATACTTCACAGGTACCATCTTGGAGGAGTTACCGTCTTGGGCATCCAAAAACTCCATCATCCCGATCAACCAAACGGGTTACTGCAGAGGCCAAGGGACCACATCCAACATCATGGCACTGTCCTTGTTGATGGGAGCAGCAAAAGAGATTAAATCACCTTTATATATCTTGTTTATTGACTATACTGCTGCATTTGACCATGTAGACCGCAATAAACTCTGGCAGACACTGGACAACTGGGGAATACCGAAACACCTCCTGGATGTGCTAATACTACTCCACTCAAACACCTGGATTAAAATCAAACTTGGAGCAGGCACACATCTCTCAGAGCCCATTTGGACAACAAAAGGGTAAAAGCAGGGGTGTGTATTAGCACCTATCTTATTCAACCTTTTCCTAGCCGATCTACCTGGGGAACTTGACAAATGCCCTAATCATGCACCCAAACTAGGGACAATCACCTTCTCCAACCTGCTATACGCGGACGACTTGGTGCTGATAAGTCGGACGCCAACGGGCCTTCAGCATCTCTTGAATATAGCACATACCTTTTCAGTGAAGAATGCTCTCCAAATACACTTCAATAAGTTAAAGGTCATGGCTGTGAATTATTGGAAAAAAAGGAGAGTTTGTTGGCACCTGAACGAAGAAAAGCTGGATCTGGTAACCACTTACAAGTACCTGGGAGTAATTTTAGATTAAAAAAATACATCTAAAGCACAACTCAACTCTTTACGAGGGAAGGCAACTATGACCTACTTGGCAATCAAATCACTAAAGGCCAAACTTCCCAATCTCACACTTAAACCTCTCCTTCAAATCTTGCGTGCAAAATTACAGCCAACCCTTACATACAGGAGTGAATCGCTTCATGGGAAGGATGCCGCATTACGGGACATAGCCATAGCCAATTCATACAGGGCTATTATCAACCTCCCAAAATACGTCTCTCCTGCTCAGATCCGGCTAGAATTCGGCATTCTTAAACAAACAATAGAAAGGCGGTGTGTATGTAGCCAGCTGGCATAAGATTCGCACTGCAGAGACTGGTTACTTAAGTTCCAATGTATGGGAAGAGCTACTTCGGCACCATAAATCTTCGGCCAGAGATTACTTACTTGAATCACTTTAAGTTTTAGGTTTAACCGACGTCTGGGAAGCCTCAATAGACCTCTTGTCCTTCAAAAAAGTCACAAAAATATCAGCACACATCATCTCAGCAACTGAAGACAAGAAGGAACTAGCAAACAAAGCGCATGGCTGGATAACGCTGGGTGATTATGGAAGAATACAACCACAAGCATACCTCAATATTGGTATGAAAATAAAAATCAAAGAAAAGTTTCTAAAATTACGCCTCAGAGTAATCCCTATACTCCCACACCTGCCAACCTGGGAGAGAAAAAACTCCTCACAGCAGTGTCGCCTGTGTAAAATCGGCAAGGAGGACATCATCCATGCGATTTGCATTTGTCCCAAACTAAAGGACTTGAGGTACAACTTATTACGACCATCCTTCAAACTACATGGCGTTCGGACTTGCAGGCAGGTTGTTAAACTGTGCTTCAACCCCAACAACACCAAATTGAACTGCCAGGTTGTAAAGTTCTTTGACTTAACAAGAAAAAGAGCGTGTGATGAACACTGTAAGGTTTTAAGGATAAACATGAACTGATCTTAACCGATTTTTTAATCTGATAAGACTAAGTACAAATAAATTTTTTTTTACATGTATTTTCTGATGTTATTTATAATTTTGTAAAGATTTTAATTAATCACGTACAAATAAAGGATTACCTTACCTTACCTGTTCCACTCACTTTTTTGTGCCCTTCTGCCCTCTGTTCCACTCGTTTTTTTGTGCCTTTTAGCTCTCTGTTCCACTGTTTTCCCCTCTTTTTTTGTGCCCTTCTGCCCTCTGTTCCAATCGTTTTTTGTGCCTTTCTGCCCTCTGTCCCACTCGTTTTTTGTACCATTCTGCCCTCTGTCCTACTCGTTTTTTGTGCCTTTCTGCCCTCTGTCCTACTCGTTTTTTTCCTTGTTTTTGTGCCCCATTTGCCTTCGGTTACGCTCGTTTCCCTAGCCGCTGTGGCCTTTTGTTTAAGTATTACTGTTAATCAGAGCCCCTTCACGGGTTCCGATTAACAGCAATACTTAAACAAAAGGCCACAGTCTGCCCCGCGCTTTAATACCAAAAGCGTAGAGACAGTTTCTAAAAACAGCATGTACTGTCTCTACGCTTTTGTTATTGAAGCGCGGGGCAGACTGTGGCCTTTTGTTTAAGTATTGCTGTTAATCGGAGCCCGTGAAGGGGCTCTGATTAACAGCAATACTTAAACAAAAGGCCACAGTCTGCCCCGCGCTTTCATAACAAAAGCCCTGCCTCGCGTCCCACATAGCCCAAGCGCCGCAAGCGGCACAAGCCCCACCAGCCCCCCCGCCTCCTTGCCTGCACTCCTCACGCTCGCTCCGCTGCCACCGCCACGAAAAGTGCCTCATGTTCACCTCGCTTGCCTCTTTAAAGCAGCCGGTGGCGCGGCTCCTCTAGCGACGTCCTGTGTGCGCGCTCCACGGGATGTGGTGCGCGCTGACGTTAGCGGAGGTGCGCCGGCGCACTCACGCGCGCCCTAGAGGGATCAGTGATCCCTTCATTAGCAGTAATACCAGACGTAATGAGACAAATACAGAACGAGTATGGAGCAGAACCTGCTCTGAACTTAGGGATAAAGTTACTAAACAACTTTGCCCAGGTTTAGCTATAATATTAGCAAACATTAAAGGGGAAGCAGCATCAGTGGCAATACGACACGCCTGAGAGATTTCACTCCTTTACAAGAGGAGACAAAATTACCTAAAATAATTGAAACTGCTTATGCAGTATGGATCACGGACAGAATATCAAGGAGCAAAATATCGACCTGGCAAAATATCGATGAAAAAATATAGAATGCCAGAATATCAACTTTCTATCTACAAACAGGTAAGTACAAAAATATCGAATCCAAAATATTGTTGTGAATTATATAGTTTGTAAAAATTTTGAATTTGTTAAATGTCTTAAAAGTAATGTAAAATAATAAAATAATGAACACAATTATGTAAAACATACTTAAAAATACTTAAATAAACCTTAAATTGAAAAAATACATATATATATGTTAATTTAATAATATTAAAAAATATTAAATATTTTTTGTGTTGGATAGTGGGAGGGTAAAATTTACTATTCCCACTCCAGTGAGTGCAACAGTAAAGAAAGAGTTGGACAGCAGGAGGGTAAAATCACCATTCCCACTCCAGTGAGTGCACAGTAGGGAAAGCGTTGGATAGCAAGAGGTAAAAATGACTATTCCCACTCCACTGAGTGCAAAAGTAGGGAAAGTGTTGGATAGTGTGGGGGTAAAAATTACTATTCCCACTCCAGAGATTACAACAGTAGGGAAAGTGTTGGATAGCGTAGGGGTAAAAATTACTATTCCCACTCCAGTGAGTGCAACAGTAGGGAAAATGTTGGATAGCGGGTGGGAATAATTTACTATTCCCGCTCCACCAAATGTAACAGTAGAGAAAGTGTTGGATAGCAGGGGTAAAGGTTACTATTCCCACTCCAGTGAGTGCAACAGTAGGGAATGTGTTGGATAGCGTAGGGGTGAAAATTACTATTCCCACTCCAGAGAGGGCAACAGTAGGGAAAGTGTTGGATAGCGTAGGGGTAAAAATTACAATTCCCACTCCAGTGAGTGCATCAGTAGAGAATGTGTTGGATAGCATAGGGGTAAAAATTACAATTCCCACTCCAGAGAGTGCAACAATAGGGAAAGTGTTGGATAGCGTAGGGGTGAAAATTACTATTCCCACTCCAGTGAGTGCAACTGTAGGAAAAGTGTTGGATAGCGGGTAGGAATAATTTACTATTCCCACTCCATCAAATGTAACAGTAGAGAAAGTGTTGGATAGCAGGAGGGTAAAAATGACTATTCCCACTCCAGTGTGTGCAACAGTAGGGAAAGTGTTTGATAGCGTAGGGGTAAGAATTACTATTCCCACTCCAGTGATTGCAACAGTAGGGAAAGTGTTGAATAGTGTAGGGGTGAAAATTACTATTCCCACTCCAGAGAGTGCAACAGCAGGGAATGTGTTGGATAACGTAGGGGTAATAATTACTATTCCCACTCCAGAGAGTGCACCAGTAGGGAAAGTGATGATTTAATAATTAAATATATATAAATTAAGTATCAATACCAATAAAATAATTATCAAAAAGTAAGTACCAATTACAAATTATTTAATAATAATTAATTATAAATACCAATACATATTAATTATGAATAATTAATTGCCTATTAATAATTAATTAACAACAAATTAATTTTCACTACCAAAAATAAGTAATAAAAAAATAACAATTGATAATTAATTAACAGTAAAATAATTATCAACACACAAAAATAATTTCAATAATTACTTAACTATAATTAAATTACTTCCCACCCTATTCCCCTATAAACCCACAACCCGCTCCGAATAATAAATTAATACAATTTATATAATTATCAATTAATCAACTAATAAAAATTAATTACCAATTAATAAAAAATAAGTACCAATTAATAATTAAATAACAATAAATTATCAATACCAATAAATAAAAATAAATAATCACTTAATTACAATTAAATTACTTCCCACCCTATTCCCCTATAAACGCACAACCTGCTCCAAATAATGAATTAATACAATTAATATAATAATTAATTAATCAATTAACAGAAATGAATTACCAATTAGTAATTAATTAACAATTAATAATTAATTAACAGTAGATTATTTATAAATACCAATAAATAAAAATTAATAATGAATGACTTAACTTCAATTAAATTACTTTCCAACCTATTCCCCTATAAACCCACAACCCGCTACAGAACTAAAACACAAAATAAAATTAAAAAGAATTAATGATTCAAAAAATGTATATTTAATTTACTATAATTAAATTACTTCCCACCCTATTCCAATATAAACCGACAAACCGCTACGGAATTAAATTACGCAAAAATTAAATAACATAAAATTCATTACTTTAAAAAAATGCAAACATACGTTACAAAAATAATATATAGTTTTAACACATATACTAACACTTAAAACCTTACAAAAAAAATCGATATTTTTGAACTATATTATGTTGATGTTACTAACTTTGGATATTATGAAAATCGATATTTCTTACCTGAATTTCGATATTCTGCACCACTATATTTTTGTGACTCGATATTATGTCCACTCGATATTTAAAACTCGATATTTTGGCAATTCAATATTAAACATTTGATTGTGACTGTTCACCATGCAGAATTAGGTAGAGATAGTTTAGGAGATAGACCAGTAGAACCTCAACTAATGGGAGGTTCAAGGAAAGAACAGGCAAAGAAAACACCAGTTTCTTCAAAGAAGAAATGGGACAATAACAAACAACAAACGAATAAAGACAATAGATCTCAATGCAGAGGTTACACCTCTGAAAGGATGTATAACCTTAGGAATAGAGACAACATTAAGAAACCTGACAGGTATCAGGATACTGACACACGTTCCTCTCGTTCCTTTCAGGGTTCATCGAAAAACTCAGAGAGGGAAGGACAGTCAGAACACAGACAAGAAGAGCGTACAAAGTCAAGAGACTCACAACGCACTTCAGACTACGCTTCCAAAAAAGAAGAAAAGCCTAAAGCAAAACTACAATTCAAAAAGAAGAAAGTAACAGGCATTAAAGGTAGACATGCTCAGAATTCTGAGCACTCAACTATTGAATAGGGAAGGGGCTCTGACAATGCTAGACAGCGCAGCAGAAGTAATAACAGCTCACCAGAACCTGATGGAATTTGTGGTGACAGCAGAGTTGAGTGAGTATATCATGGTGGAAACAGCTGATACTAGGGTAATTGTCCCACATAGGTTACACAAGGTAATACTACGGTAGGAGGGAGAGAAGCCCAGAAGAATTAAAGTTGGACACAATAGAGCCACCCAATAATCCCATGAGGACTGGGTATCGTAAATAACAAAAGTACAAAACGTCCCCCCAGGAATTGTTTAAGAATAATTATAATTTTCAACCAGTCACAACAGTGATCATAAATCCACCAATGCAGGGAATGCCACAAAAATATTATTTTTAATTTTGTGCTGTTTTTCTAATTGCAACATGGCAACATAAATACTACTAAAATTCCAAACACAATGAATAGTAGCATATAACACCTTTTGCTTTTAGTATGGAGAATCAAAATACCATACATAACAAAACTTTCATATTTATAATACATAAAATTCAGAATCACAAAAGATTAATGTATGAGCAAAACGATGTTGGGCGTCGACGTTTCGGTCCACCGTCGGTCTATCCGAACCACAGGACCATCATCAGGACGAAAAGTTGCACATATATATCATTGACTTCCAGCCGGAAGTGGCTAAATGTATGGGGATATTAATGTCCAAAAAATAGGTGTTCTGAATGAATCTCATCACCTACATCTCGTAATTAAAGTGAGTATCCTGTATTAATAGCAGGACCCTTTATAAAAGCGTTTCAATCACTTAGTTGTGGAAACCCACAGCGTTGGCTGACGTATCAGTATTGTGAAATGTATATATGTAAATAACCAAAAAAGGTTGTCCTTCTGAAGAAAGACATGTTATGAATGTTTAACAATTGCTTCTAAAAAAGAAAGAAATGAGTGTGAAATAAATCACTAAGACCACTATATTCAAAAATGTGGTTTCATTGTTAAATGGTTTAATCCAATCAAAGCACCCATACACTGTACTGTTGATTCTAAGTAGAAAGAGAAAGAGCACTGGCTCTGGGGAAACAAATTATTGTTGTGACTTCAGCACCGGCCTTGGAGGCTGCTACATAGGCTAGCATTCCAAATGCTAAAGCTTTACATCTGAGATGGATACAATGGGCTAGTTCTCTCACCGCATCAGATGTAGAATACACATACGACCCAAGTCTAAAAATACAAGCATTCCTGTAACATGAACAAGGATATCCTCTCCTGAATGAAATGATGCCTCTAGTTCAGTAGAAATACATAATTTACACTGATGGATCTGCTCAGCCGGCCATTGAGAGAAACAACAATACAGCGGTGCCTGTGCGATTGTTAAAGGTCGTATGCTGGATGGTAAGTTCCATCCAAGCTGTACAAAAACTCAATTGATAGGAGACTGCATGGCTCAACTAGCAGAATTAAAAGCTCTGCTACTGGCACTGATAAATACGGATCGAGAATTCCCCACACTAATAGTGAGCGATTCCTTTTATTGTGTCCAGTCTTATAATGAATATCTACACTATTGGGACCAAAAAGGGTTTAAAGAATCAAAAGGTGGCACAATTAAGCACAAAATGCTATGGGAGCAGGTAGCTGAGTTAAAAAACGAACTACCAAGAGCTCACTTCATACACACGCTGAGTCATCAAAGTGATGGTGTTCATGTTGAAGTGAATTAATTTTGCTGATTAAGCCAGCAGGGGGCCGTACGAACTGCGTCTGTAGCTGCAATCACTTGTTCAAAAAAGAGTATAGACAGACAGATAATGGTAGCTGTCACTGCTTCACCCAAAGACAACAAAACACTTCCGAAAGGCTTTCCACTAAGGTAAGCCTACAAGTTAGATGCAAACAATGTTCCATTTGCTCAGATTCCATGAGTGGGGGATAGAGTAATATCAAACGTGGATTGCAGATTAGGCCTAATTTTAGCTGCACACGATGGTCTGGGTTCTGTGCACACAAGAGTTACGGAAACAGTTTCTTTACTGAAACAATGCTATTGGTGGCAAAGGTTAACAAAGCAGACTAAAGACTATGGGGCCCATTATGATGCCGGGCGGATTGCCCCCGCCAGGCTGGCGGTGGCCACCGCCAGCCTGACGGGGGCAATCCGCCCGACATCCACTCTTGATTTCCCCCCGCCATATTACTATGGTGGGGGGACCTCGGCGGACGGAAAGACCGTCCGCTGCTTTTCCGCCCGGTCGCCTTGCGGCCGGGGTGGAAAAGGAATAATATGGTGGCAGTGTCTATCAGACACCGCAAGTCATATTATGATAGGCATTTTTCAATGCCTTTCCGCCACGGAAAGGCATGCGGACTTCACTCTGGGGGCCCCCTGCAGGCCCCCAGAGAGAAGGAGAGTAGGGGGGTGCACACAGGGGTGTACCTGTGGTACCCCCCTGCATTTGCATAATCAAAGTGTCGTAATTTGACAATGATCGGGTTAGCGTTAAGCTTTGCTACACGTGTTTCTCCCTTATCTTGACTATAGTTGTTGAACGCCATTTTGTATGTAACGGCGGCCATTTTAGAGAATGCGTTGCCTCGTGGTCAGCATGCCCTTTTGTCCTTCCACTGTACCACTGACCACTCGAGTTTGCCCAGCAACAGGCTATTTTTAGTAATGGCCAAGCCCACACATGCGCAGTTTAGATTGACCAGTCATCACTTAGGAATGTTCCGCCAAACTGACCAGTGGTGTTATAGCTCCGCCCATGAGTTGGCTGTGTTCCAAAAATGACCATATATGTACCTAAAACTCTGTAACTATGTACCGCCTACCTTTTAATGACTGTAAAACTGTATAAAAGAAGGACTTGCACCGATGTTCGGTGTGATACTTCTTGCATTGCCGAAGGGTGCTGTAGGAATGTACCACCGCCCCATGGGGTCTTAATAAACTTGTCTTTTGCATGTTCTAGTTTCCGTGCCAACAGTTCTTATGGTGTAGAGGGTATTCTGCGGAGTATGTAGGCCTGGAGAACCCAATACCACAAATTGGCGACCACGAAGGGACTCATCGGCGACTCGGATGCCCGAAGGAGAGGTCGTGACGAAGGATTGGAAACTCGCCATGGACGCGTACGCTGCCTCTGAGTGACCCGAGTCTTGGCACCCACGGTGTTTTCTTCCTTTCCTTCTGATCTGACCTTCCAGGTGGCGCCGGTCCCCGACTGAGATCCTGCTCGTCTGAGTTGTCGTACAGTGCCGGTTTGGCTGATTCGATTAAAGACCTTGGCAGTTGGAACCTGGATATCTGAGATTTTGGTAACCTTGTGATTGGTAAGGTAGTCTGCGGACGCTTACTGTGGTTCTATGAATATGTTTTGAGTTAGCTAACATTTGATCCTATGATTTGAACTATATGTGCAGTGCACTTCACATAGGCAGGCGTGTAGAGATATTTCTCTAACTTTGTTTGTGTTTCAGCGGCACATTTTGTGTGAAGTATAGTAAGTGCCATTTTTGTGGTATCGCGTTTCCGTGATACTTTTTGAACATGCCTGTTTTAAGTACACTCCGAGGAATGTGCTGTCTTGGGAATGGTACCACTTATCGACTAAATGAATCCCAGCCGGCTCCCCCAGAGGGGACACCCAACCGTGAAATGTATGTCAAATTTGGCCTTCCCCCTATATTGTACAGTAAATTATGGAATAAATACACCAAATCTGATCCCGAGTTGCAATGGCCACTACATGGGTCGTTTGATTTACGAAAGGTTCAGTTTGTGGAGCAATGTTTGTTTCAGCGCAGGTCTAGACAAGATATGTTTGATTGTGTACGAATGTGGGAGAAAGCAGTGCGTGAACGAATGAAGCGTGAGATTGCCTTGGTGGAAAAAGAGCAGCGCAAGGCTGCTCGAGATAAGGCTTTACAGCTGGAGGAGAAGGAGTTGCAGGAAAAGAAAGAGAGGGAGGCACGGGAACTTAATTTGCAAACGAGCGGTCAATTTCCTATTCGGCGTCCGCTTTACCCTGCCCTTACTAATGAAGTTGATGATTTTTCATTACTAGATCGGTGCCCGCCTCCGTACGTTTTGCCTACGGCTCCGGACGAGGACTTGGACGACGATGGTCGAGGGAGTAAGAGTAAGAGGTTAACTGCTAGTGAAGCTGCGGAGTTACGCAGTTTTGCTCGGAAACTCAATTTGAATAAAATAACTATGTCAGAGATTAATATTGAAAGGAATAAATGGTCAGAGCGAGAACAGTTGTATTTTCTAAGTGCTTTCGGAGATGAAGTCGTAGAACGATTTAGGAAACATTCAGATGATCTAGAACCGAAGGACATATCAGTTCATCGTGAGAATATGCGTAAAGGTTTATTTGTTATTACAGATGCGGATGGGTTTTTCCAACGGTTGGTCCAGCTACGGGATGAGGCGTCCAGATTGCGGGCAGCACAAAAAGCATCAGACGAGTCTGCGCCGGGGTCGACGGAGCAATCCAAAGAGTGTTCTATCTTTGGAGCAGATAAGAGTTCTAACGTTCATGTTATGCCTATGCGTGAAGCTGCACCTTTGTATGTTCCCCCTAAAGGGCAAGGTACCAGTGATGATAAATTATCCGGGGATGCAAAAGGGTATTTTATATATAATTGGGTGTATACGCCTTGGAATAGAGCAGATGTTATGGCATTGAAAAACGTTTTACCTTATCCCCGTAAAAATACGGCAGCTTTCTATGAAGGAGTGGAGGGGGCTATTTCTTCCTGTGTTATGACACTAGTTGATATCGATCTTTTCTTTGGGTTAATACTACCCCCTGATATGTGGAGAGCAATTCGTAAGTTTGATGACCAAGCGATTTTAGGAGCGGATTGGAAAACTATAGGCCAAGCTGACTTAGACAGGGAACTTGCATGTAAGCCTTGTCAGTTAATTCTAGATCTCCCAACAGCTATTCTGAACAAATTAAAAACGCTTGTTCCCCCTTAAAAATTGATTGGACTATGTTAGCCTCTTGCAAACAGAAACAGGACGAGTCGGTATCTGACTTCTTTTCACGTTTTGAAAAAGCATTTCATGATTACAGTGGGCAATTATTAACGGATGATACGGGTAGGCATTTGTTTGTCGATAAGTATGTGGCTAACCTTCTGCCGGAGATTGCAAAGCGATTGAAAGCTAGTGAAAGTTCCTGGACCACGGCGACCCCTGCGTCTTTGCTAACTATGGCTCAGTATTATGAGCGGCAGGAATTAGAGGCTAAAGAAAGTACCGATAAGAAAGCGAAGGAGTTAAAGACAAAGGTGATGTTGGCTCAGGTTCGTGCTACGCAGCCAAGAGGGAATGATAGAGGCAGGCGAGGAGGGTATGGTACGTCTTATGGTCGTACCGACATTGCTGAGGACCAATGTACATACTGTAAAGAGTTTGGGCATTGGGCTGAAGATTGTCCGGTGCTTCGTGAGCAACGTAGTCAGCGTGGTCGAGGAGGTGGAAGGACACGGAATAGTTATTCGGGGGCGAGAGGTGGAGCAGGTGATCGTGGTAGGTTTGAGACGAGAGGTCGTGGTCAGGATGATCGGAATACTTTTGATCGACGGAATCAGTATCAGATATCGGAGGGTGAGAATGTGGAGTCTCAGGATTATGTACACGCATAGGATTGCGTGGGATGGGGTGTGGAATCGGTTGAAGTGCCAGTAGATCAAAGAGGTCCATATGTATCAGCGGGCGTTTTGGGTTCTACTGATCAGTTTTTAGTTGACACAGGAGCTACTCATAGTGCTCTGTCTAAAAACTTGGTTCCAAGGGCTCCCCTGTCTGGCGAAACGATTACATGTATAGGGTTCGATGTCACACCCTCTCCAAGCCTACTGTCACAACCTCTTGCATTTTGCATTGACAGATTCTTTGGTCTGTGCCCATTCTCATTGTCGCCTCATACCCCAGACAATATTATGGGCATAGATTTACTTAAATATTTTCGAGCAACAATACGCTGCGCTCCTGAAGGAGTGCGGGTTATTTTGAATGACAATTACCCAGATGCAGGAAGACTATGTACCGTGCAGGAAATTGACGCATTAGCCTCTCTCCCACACACGTTATGGGCTACGTCAGACACGGATGTGGGACAGATGCTCATTCCGCCTATTCGAATAACTGTTAAGGAGGGAATCTCTTTGCCACATGTACCCCAGTATAAGATATCTAGAGAAGGTGAAATCGCCCTGACGCACATTGTTCAGGATTTGATTATTGCAGGAGTTGTGGAGGAGTTTCCCTACAATGTTTGTAACAGCCTGATTCTTCCGATCCTAAAGAAAGACACTGACGACAAAGTCTATCGATTTATTATTGATTTGAGAGAAATAAACAAAATTGTAGTGCCCCAGTACCCGGTCGTGTCTGATATCACCACCTTACTTACTTTGGTCCCCCCCACTGCCACCACGTTTTCTGTAATTGACCTTAAAAATGCCTTCTTTTCCATTCCCATCCATCCCGACAGCAGATATCTATTTGGCTTCACGTTAAATAATAAATCGTATAGATTTTGTCGTGTTCCTCAAGGCTATACAGAAAGTCCTAGCATTTATAGCCAGGCTTTAAAGAGACAGCTTGATTCTTTTGAATTGCAGTCTGGAGTAGCTCTTATCCAGTACGTGGATGATCTTTTACTGGCTGCAGACACATATGCGCAGTGTGAGGAGAGTACTCTTGCTTTGCTCTCCTTTCTTGCTCAGAACAATCACAAAGTTTCTAGGAAAAAGTTACAATATTGTAGACCAAAGGTGACCTACCTCTGTCATCTTTTGTCTAAGGAGGGACGTGCATTAACATCTGATCGAATTCAAGCAATTTTAGATACACCAGTCCCCCGCACTCAGAGAGATGTGCGTGCCTTTATAGGTTTAACGTCTTTTTGTAGACAGTGGATAATGGGGTTTTCACATATTATAAAACCCTTGTTAGCGCTACTGTCCAAAACCACACCAATGCCTCTTGAATGGACAGATGAATGTCAGAATGCTTTCGAACAATTGAGACAAGCCCTTTGTTCTGCACCAGTGATAGGTACACCCGATTACACAAAGATTTTCACGTTGTATGTGCATGAGAAAGATGGCTGTGCATTGTCGGTTTTAGTGCAGACACACGGGGATAAGCAGAGGCCCTGTGCATACTTTTCGGCAATACTTGATCCTATAGCTCAAGGATTACCTGGGTGTTTCCGAGCAGTTGCAGCAACAGCAGTAGCTATACGGCAGAGTGAGGGAATAGTGTTGTCACACAAACTGTTGGTGTTAGTTCCCCATGCGGTAGATGCTTTGCTAAATCAAACGAAAACCCAGTATCTCACGAGTGCACAGTTAACAGGCTATGAGCTCACACTGTTGGTGCCACACATCACACTAAAGAGATGTGCTACCCTGAACCCTGCCACTTTATTGCCGTATCCTGTTGCTGAGGGCCAGGAGGAAGAACACCATGATTGTGTTTTCCTGACTGAAGAACAAACAAAGGGTCGTGTCGACTTACAGGATACGCCACTTCCAGATGTGGATGGGGAACTGTGGGTTGATGGATCGTGTTTAAGGCTGCCAGATGGCACAACTTCTGCAGCATATGCGATCACGACGCTTAAGACAGTGGTAGAAACAGCACGAATACCACAGAAATCGGCCCAAGCAGCGGAGCTGATAGCTTTGACAAGAGCCTGCGAATTGAGTGCTGGCCTATGTGTGAACATCTACACAGACAGCCGGTATGCCGTCGGAGTAGTGCATGACTTTGGCCTACTCTGGAGAGACCGTGGGTTTTTGACTTCGCATGGAGTACACATCATGCACGGAGAACTAGTGTGTGATCTCTTGAATGCGTTGCTTTGTCCAAAGAAAGTGGCGATAATCAAATGCAGCGCACATAAAAAGGTCACTGACAAAGTGGGACAAGGTAACGCTTTTGCAGACAGTATAGCAAGACAAACGGCTATGTCACGAAATGACTCTCCAATGTATGTGGTGAAGTCACAGGCTGAGCGATGGCATGATGCTAGAGAGGAAATAATAGACATTCAGAAATCAGCGTCTGAAGCAGAACTCGCAACCTGGGCAGCAGAGGGAGTGCTGGATGATGAGGGTTGTTGGCGAAGTAAAGACATGGAAAGATGGAAATTGCCTGCAGCTTACTTGCAAGCGATGGTCCAAATGACACATGGATTGGCACATGTTGGAGCTCTTGCAATTACTCGATTGCTAACGTGAGTTTGGGAGAATTCTGAGATTGCCAATACGGCCAAAAGAGTAGTGCAGACATGTCTGATATGTTTGCAGCACAATCCTGCAAAAGGGACTCATACTCCGAAAGGAGGGTTTGTTCCACCTACTGCACCGTTTGAAGTACTGCAAATGGATTACATCCAGCTTGAGCGTTGTAATAACCTTAAGTATGTCTTAGTGGTGGTGTGTGCTTTCAGTAAATGGATTGAGGCCTTCCCCACGAAGGATAATACAGCGTTGACAACAGCTAAGGTTTTGCTCAAAGAGTACTTCCCTCGATACGGCGTTTGTAAATTTTTGTGGAGTGACAATGGTCCTCATTTTGTTGGGAAAATTGTGGAATACGTGATGAAGGGATTGGGAATTCAGCAGAAATTTCATGCTGTGTTCCATCCTCAGTCAGCAGGTCTTGTTGAACGATATAATGCTACTCTGAAATTAAAGCTAGCAAAGATTGTGGCATCTACGTCCTTGAAATGGCCGGATGCTTTGCCTCTGGCATTGCTATCTATCAGATCAGTGCCCCATTCCCAAACTGGCCTCACACCTTATGAAGTGGTGTTTGGAAGGCCTATGAACATATGGGGAGTTCCTAAGCCTCGATTGTTACATGATGTGCCTTGTATAATGATGAACAATTATTTGGCAGATTAACAAATGATTTACTTTCTATTCATCAACAGGTTCGAGAAGCGCTCCCCGACAATTCCATTGGAGAGGCTCACAATCTTCGTCCTGGGGATCATGTCATGATCCGTTCTTTCGAGGGAACAAGCAGCCTGGAACCGAGGTGGCGTGGTCCCGAACAGGTATTGCTGGCAACTCGTACGGCTGTGCGAGTCACTAACAGGAAGCGGTGGGTGCACTCTACTCACTGCCGCCGTGTCTCTCCGGATCTGGTGATCCCAACTGTGTTGTCTGACTATTGAGACATCTTGGACGAGGAGAAGAGCCCAGCTGTGACGTCTGCCGAATCGGAGGGAGCCTTCCCGGACCACACTGTTTCTGGACGAGAAAGATACAATCTACGACCATGATAAGAAGTTTTTTTTTGGTGCAAGACTGGTTGAGTTACCGCTCTGGGGTTTGTGAAACGGAAGCCGGGAATATCAAGGGGGGGGGTCTGTTCTGCCAAGTGTAGCGACACACGTCTTGAATCTCGGAGAAGAAACCAACGGCTACCTCGGAGCTCAGCACTCATATTTTTAGTTGTGTTTTTGAGACATTTTGAACTTTGAACTATGGCGTCTTCTGCAGTGCGAGACAAGAGAATTCTTGGTGCTGTATTATTTGTATTGACAATTGTTGTGATAGCTGTGATAGCCTGGGTAGTAGAACTTGTGGTACCGGTGCAAGAACATTTGTTACCAACTACCCCGATTCCATCTGAACATTTTCATTTCACTCTGCCTTATCATGAAGAGCGACACCGACAAACTTATTTGAACAATAGTTTTATTCAGATTCTGCATCACACTCACAATATGACTAATACTTCGAACTGCTGGGTATGTGGGATGTTGCCTGGACATCAAAAGAAAGGAGGCACACCGCTTATCCCACTCCCGTTTTCTCATAATGGTTCTTGCAATGCCTGGTACACCCTCCTATTCACTTTGCGATGGCCAACGAAAGGGGGGCTGCTCTTTCGACTTAATAAGATATGTTATAATGATCGAGACGGCTATCCGCAAGCTGAAGGAACTAAGTTTGAATGGGAGGAGTACGGCCCCGATAATGTGTCAGCACCACGAGTTTACAATAATCAACGGAGTGTCAATATGTCCAATTCTCATGTAATCACTGTTATTGATACTAAAGCTGACCTATGTGTTCGTAATAAAGGTACAATCCCAGTTGGCAGACGTGAATGTAACACCACTCTCACCTTTGACACTCCAAACGGCATATCATTTGTGGCCTCCCGAAATACGTATTTTATATGTGGAAATAAAGGCTATCATCGTCTCCCTATAGGATGGCTAGGAACATGTTATATATCCTTTGTATTACCCCCTGTGTTTATTGCCCCGCCTATGTATCATAACAACTACATTCTCTATCACGATTTCATATTGAATAGGGTAAAGAGAGCATTAGTCCTTGATGATATAGACCAAACGGACACTGCGTTGCAACAATATGTTGATTTTAATTTAGGCCTGTTTTCTTTTGTTGGAGCTGCTCTGAATAGTTGAAAAATACGAAGGTTAACTCGTGTTGTAGAAGCTGTTGCCAATGATACTGCTTTTGCGTTAGGAAATTTAACTGAGGAGCTTCAGATATCTAGAATTGTAACGCTCCAGAACAGGATGGTGTTAGACGTAGTATTAGCTGATCGAGGGGGAGCATGCCGCATTATCGGAAGTAGTTGCTGTGTGTACGTGCCAGATAATTCACCTTCTGTGTATGATGCCATATCCAAATTACATAAAATTGCTGCTGAGATACATCCTGATAATGGTACATGGACCTTTTCGGGGTGGTTTTGGTCAATACTTAGTACTTGGGGTTGGAAGTTACTGACGATTCTATGTGTAATAATTGGGATATTATTCTTCTTATGCCTTTGTATTCAGTGTGGCCCTGTATTATGCTCTATGTGTCTCTCTGCTTGTATTCCATCCAAGCGAGCTTTTGCTAAACATGAACAAATGATTCATAAAGAAGTGGCACAGATTATGTCTATTGATATAGAAGATGAGTACTCCGACTATGTCCACTATGAGGTAGCTTCAGCTAAACGCTAAAAGGGTCGTCTGTCGTAATTTGACAATGATCGGGTTAGCGTTAAGCTTTGCTACACGTGTTTCTCCCTTATCTTGACTATAGTTGTTGAACGCCATTTTGTATGTAACGGCGGCCATTTTAGAGAATGCGTTGCCTCGTGGTCAGAATGCCCTTTTGTCCTTCCTCTGTACCACTGACCACTCAAGTTTGCCCAGCAACAGGCTATTTTTAGTAATGGTCAAGCCCACACATGCGCAGTTTAGATTGACCAGTCATCACTTAGGAATGTTCCGCCAAACTGACCAGTGGTGTTATAGCTCCTCCCATGAGTTGGCTGTGTTCCAAAAATGACCATATATGTACCTAAAACTCTGTAACTATGTACCGCCTACCTTTTAATGACTGTAAAACTGTATAAAAGAAGGACTTGCACCGATGTTCGGTGTGATACTTCTTGCATTGCCGAAGGGTGCTGTAGGAATGTACCACCACCCCAGGGGGTCTTAATAAACTTGTCTTTTGCATTTTCTAGTTTCCGTGCCAACAGTTCTTATGGTGTAGAGGGTATTCTGCGGAGTATGTAGGCCTGGAGAACCCAATACCACAAAAGCAGTAGGCACCGCGCGGTGCCTGCCGCTTTGATTATGCAAATGCAAAAGTGCTTTTTAAGCATTGTGGCGGGCGGTGCTGGGAGCACCGCCCACCACAATGCTTAACATGCAGGTTCTGCCCGCCGCTGTGGCGGGCACATCCTAATACCCCCCCCGGGACCCCCGCCCTTATGACGGGTGGTCCCAATCCCCGCTAGGATGACGGGCGTACAAAGTCCGCCCGTCATCTTAATAGGCCCCTATGTCTTAAAGTGCGACATCTGTCAACAGATGAAGGGATCCACCATAACACGTCCAGCGCAGACACCATTATTGATATCAGACAGACCTCTTGCATGTGTTTATTTGGACCACTGCAGCCCCTTACAATCTGATGGGGCCTACAAGTACATAATGGTTGCAGTGGATTCCTGCTTGAGATTCCTAAGGGTATGGCCTCAGCGCTCGGCTGACGCTCGAACTGTTATCAAAGATTTGCGAGTCTTTATAGGGACATATGCAGTTGGCACATTACATTCTGACCGTGGCCCCACGTTTAGCTCTAGGGTTTACAAGGAGGCCATGGGAGGTTTGAGTGTAGCATTGCGGTACTCCTCTCCATACCATCCAAAGGGAAATTCAGTCGTAGAGAGAAGAAGCCGAGACTTAAAGCAATCATTACCAGCTAGAGTATTAGGCACGGGTGGTAGTTGGGTCAATCACCTATAAAGGGTTCAGAGGGCCTTACACAACATGCCAAGAAGCTCTCGGGGGGGGGGTCACTCATTATGAGGTCCTATTTGGACAAGAATGTGGGTACCTGAACTCGATTGTGAAGGCACAGTGGAGGATGAAAAACCTTTTCACATCAATAAACGTTTGGCTGTTTTACAGGAACTGAATGAATCACGGGCACTACAGAGCAATGTCCAAGTGAAAAGGTTCACCACTGGGGAAGTCAAGTCAATCACAGCAAGACCTGTCTGGATTCCAGAAGTCGGTCAGGTAAAAAATAACTGACAAAAAGATACGGAATGATGGACTATGCAACAATCAAACACGAGGAGACGATGGACGGAGCGCTGAAACTTTTCAGACACTCAATCCCAGTCACAGATCTGGGCTAAAGCCATCATCACTCTTTAGCTCACTTCGCCACATCAGTTTTGACCCAGCTATATGCAAATTTGTCTTGACCCTGTGCCTCATGGGAACAGTACAGCCCAAACTGCCAAGCCAGGTCTTCCCTGAACCAGAAACAAACATCCTAGGAGTGGTTTCTGGGTAACACTCTTCATCAGCCAGGCTAGCTTGAATTCAATGGCAAAGTGAGCAAGGGACCCACGTCTGGGCATACCCTGCCAACTTAGGGCGAGCAAAGCAAATACAATGAGACGATGGACGGAGCGCTGAAACTTTTCAGACACTCACTCCCAGTCACAGATCTGGGTTGAATCCATCATCATTCTTTAGCTCACTTCGCCACCTCAGTTCTGGCCCAGCTATATGCAAATCAGTCTTGACCCAGTGCCTCATGGGAAGAGTCCAGCCCGGGCTGCCAAGCAAGGTCTTCCCTGAACCAGAAACAAGCATCCTGGAACCGGTTTCTGGGTAACACTCTTCATCAGCCAAGATAGCTTGAATCCAGTGGCAAAGTGAGCAAAGGACCCACGTCTGGGCAAACCCTGCCAACTTAGGGCGAGCAAAGCAAACACAAGAGACGATGGACAGAGCGCTGAAACTTTTTAGACACTCAGTCACAGATCTGGGTGAATCCATCATCATTCTTTAGATCACTTCGCCACCTCAGTTCTGACCCAGCTATATGCAAATCAGTCTTGAGCCTGTGCCTCATGGGAAGCCCGAACTGCCAAGCCAGGTCTTTCCTGAACCGGAAACAAGAATCCTGGGACCGGTTTCTAGGTAACACCCTTCATCAGCCAGGCTAGCTTGAATCCAGTGGCAAAGTGAGAAAGGGAGCCACGTCTGGGCAAAAATGCCAAGGAATACAAAATCAAAATGAAAGACAAATTTCAATTCGACCTAACACTCAATCAATCAATCAAAACACTTGTATAGCGCGCTACTCACCCGGAAGGGTCTCAAGGCGCTTGGGGGAAGGGGGCTGCTACTGCTCGAACAGCCAGGTCTTGAGTTGTCTCCTGAAGGCGAGGTGGTCCTGGGTCAGCCGAAGGTGGATGTGGAGGGAATTCCATGTCTTGGCCGCAAGGTATACATAAACATACCTCAACAAAAGCCATTTACAAGTTCAACAAAACCTAATGAGCTACCAAAAATAGATCTAACTGCATCTGGCTATTTCATCGGCTTTGATACATTTTCATTGGATCCGAGTGAACCTGAAAAAACGCCAGCCCTAATTTTTCGTGAACATGAAATCAAAGGGTCCGATTCACAGAACTAACTTAAGACTCAATCCTAAACTTACTACTATTTTAGTATTCACAGAATGCACTTACTACTTTTAGCATTCACAGAATGCACCTACTACTTTTGGTATTCACAGAATGAACTTACTACTTTTGGTATTCACAGAAGTTAGGATTTTGTCTTAAGTTTGTCTTAAGACAAACTTAAGACAGACTTAACACAGACTTAAGTTAGGATTTTGTCTTAATTCTGTCTTAAGTCTGTCTTAAGTCTGTCTTAAGTTTGTCTTAAGTTTGTCTTAAGTCTGTAAAGACAAAATCCTAACTTCTGTGAATACCAAAAGTAGTAAGTTCATTCTGTGAATGCCAAAAGTAGTAAGTGCATTTTGTGAATACCAAAATAGAATTAGGTTTTTCATTGAGTCTTAAGTTCATTCTGTGAATCGGGCCCAAAGACTTCTTCACCTTTCTTAAAAAGAGTTACCTGGTGTCACCTTAGATAGAACTTTGGATAAGCACTGGGATACTTTTCTTTCTCTTTGGGTTAGGATTAGTAACTGTTCTCTTTGTACATAATAATGGGATTTACCTTCGCCAAACCTCTGCAGCATCAAAAGGGAACTTGCTACTAAAACCTCATGTTTCATCACATTGTGAACAAAGAGACTTGTCATCAGTGAACATTACAGCAGTTCCTATACCCGATGGTATAATATGGGACAAGGTTGATTATTATGTATTTGGACCAACAGAACTTTTAAAAATACTACATTTGTTTAAAATTTCCTTTAATTATATCATGACCTTCAGTACATTTTCCGATGATTGGGACTTTGAAACCATAAATAAAATGTTGTGTGATTTGAAACAGTCTGCCGCATTTTCTAGCAATGAAATGTTAAAAGACACATCAGACTTTAACACAATGTATTATTATCAACATTATGGTCATCATTTTCTACACAATCTAGTAACCCTAGAAATGTTTTCACATATCACCAATGGGAACATTGCCCAACAACGCCAAAAAGTAGTTCGAAAACTTTTGCATAACAATTTTCCTATTTTTCAGGGTTAAACATGTCAGACCCAACCTCATATTAATATAAGGTTGCACCTACACCTGCACAGAAAAATAAGTTGACTGACACCAAACAGATTTACTCTGCTTCCTTTATTACCTAAGTGTCTGAATATGGTTTCAACTTATGTAAAGACACTATAGACTTAAAATCAGTCTGGGGTACTATGGACTGGCAAGCCCAGGGAACAGAAGTGCTATTTAGAGCATGCCTCATTTCTGAGCAGATGATACTTCTGAATGAAACAGTGCAATGGACTACCTGTCTTGGGATAACTAAGAACAAGGATTTGAACACACCTTGGATTCAAACACCATCACAGGCTGAGGGTAATATGACATCACTAAAAGGGTCTTCAATAGGAGACATTTTACAATACAATAGATCAGACACCAATTGGAAGGGATGGTTAATTTGGCCCACAGACACCAATAGATGTCAGGAGAGATTCAAGGGTATCACCGAAGGGTTCAGTATCCATAGGCCAGACCCATGCTATGTACAAAGAGAACATCTGGAGGTGGTAAAATCATACAGTGTTGGAAAGTTATGCCTCGATTGGCTAAGAACCTCAACACTAACACAGGTAAAACAACACTTATCCTTACTCAAAGAGGATGTGGACGTACAGGATTTTTTGATAGGTCCCAGAAAGCCACGTCAGAAACAATTCTATTATGCTGTCTATAATGAAATCAGGAAACTCTCCCAACAAGAAGCAATGGAGAAATTTACGAGAGATAGATAGGATCAATTTAGTAAAGGCGTTAGCCGTAGTTGATAATGGTATGACCACGTTAACATCCCAGATTTATACACTGGGCAACATTGTATCTTCTGCTATTGATGTACTAGAACACGATTTGTCCATACTACAGCACGGACAATCACAATTACGTTCTATTATGTTATTATGCTGGACTCTGCAATCATTGCGCACGGGTTACCTGCCTTGGTGTTTTATCAACACTACGTCCTTGTTTTCTGCATATAATCTAACAGAAAAATAGATGAAAATGGCACAAAGAGGAGCAAAATATACAGTGCTGCGTATTAAAAAACTGGATAGGTTAGCCTTCACTGTGGCAGAATCACCTTCCACAGAGTGGTTGATCCATGGCCATTTAACATTACCAGTCAAAACTTTCCAGTTTCAGTACTGCCTAAAACAACAACAGGCAGGCAAATATGGGTAGGGAATACATGAAGGAATCTTGGGATTTTCCCTACAGATTTCAATGCAGGAGTGGGGATTGAGAAGTGTTTCTAAGCAGTACAAATTGTGTGCGCGCTTTGAGTGGATCTCTCATATGCCAGGATATTATGTTGCAATGGTTCGGTAGCAAACCTATCCTACCACTTGAGGGGTATCCCAGCAGCTGTGATTACTCCGGTATTCAAACTACTTTCAAATGGGAGTTACTTGATGCTGAACAATCAAGGTTGTTGTGGCATGCTTGCGGGCATCACATATCTAGTAATCGTGAGCTCCAGGGTTACTTGCTGTTTGCAAGTATTGTTTCCACCGGCACACAAAGTCAGGGAGGTGTTGTTATGACCTTCACTAAATATTTCCTTTATACTGTTTGATACTCTAAGCAGAATGAAAGCCATGCTTTTACAGAAAACCGTGCCCTTAATCTCCTCCCGGGAGACTTTTGATCTCCAAATAGCAAGGTCCTCGGCAAAGACACAGGCACTCATACACACGAACTGCCCCTTCCATTTTGCAGAAATGGTAAATCGTATCTTTAACATGTCTGATACTAAGGGTTAAGACCATAGGTTCGGGACAGTTAAGCAACTTTCAGACGGTCCGCAGAGTTATACACTCTGTATTCTGTAGCATTTTTGGAGGACTTCCGCTGGTCCTGTTTCTAATAGCAGGTATCCCGACGGTAATTTTTCTGCTACCCAATGGATGTCCCAGACACAAATGAGATGGAAAAAGCACTCCAGGAGCGCAAATACCTTGTTCGCATGGTACAACATCTGGGCACACCTCGCCTACAAGAACTGAGTGCATCTTGGTTCCTGTCATTTAGACCAGTCTGGATGGACTGCATCTTACCTGTTCTCCGATGTCTGTTATGCGGAAAATAATGCATTTTGGATCTCTGTGTGACACTTCTATCATTTGTGCAACAGGACGTTGATGCATTACTGGACCCTATAACGGCCCATGTTCTGCAGTGTCCCCAGCGTAATCCTATGTTGATAGCTGCATTTTTAGAGCCTCCACAGGAACTCTCTGCTCCTGTTGGATTGGATACCGACTCCTTCACTGACACCCAGGTCTTGGAGGGCGCACAGGCTGCCCCAGCATTGATTGCAGGTAGTACAGAAGATCATCTGTGTGCATGATTGACGTAATCTGCGAGGTGTTACAGGAATCGACGTCTGAGAAAACAGGCAACAGCAATGTTGCATCTACCAGCCAGGACACATAAACATTTGGCTCGTCCTGTGCTGGAAGAACTTCAACCTTTTTTTTTTTAACTCCAAATTGGAACTCCCAAAAAACAATTGCCACTTTTTATGACCTTCATGGCTTTTCAATGCTTGTAGCTGTTCAAACCATATACGGACACAGTAGAGCTATTGCTTTGCTTGAGTGACAATTCTTCTGTTTTAACACTGTTTAGATTTTTTTTTAAATTGTGGAAATATGGGTTTTACTACATATGTTTGTGTACCTGTACCTAGACAGGTAGTATGTTAGAATTAGATTATGTTGTCCAGTCGGATGAGGAGTGGGTGTTATATTCCATATAGGTACCCCAATATAGGCCAGGGTAACATAACCTTTCACCTATATTCACACCTACACTACATACATAATGGCCTGCTAGGACTCACCCTTTACCAAGTTTCAGTACTGCCTGCAGAACATGAGGGTTTCCCTGAACAATAGCCTCCTACATTATGCATGAGGATCCCTGGATTCTTGGAAACTCAGCAGGACTACCATCTCTTGCATAATAACTATGTACAAGGTTAATTCCTGACGTCATACTAAGTCCGACAGTGGCACAGCATAGTAGAACCCCTGGGGATAACTTTGGGTATATAAACATCACATCTTGCTGAGATAGGCAGAGGAGATCACAACTTCCATGCCGACACACTGATGCAAGACAATGAGATTCCTGCATGCAGACACTCCAGCTCGCAGTGGCCCGACGTCCCTGCAGGGTGTTCAACCCGAGACCAGGATGGGATCCCACAGTTTCTCACTTCAGGTAATGGGGGTTCACTTAATTGTAGAGGGATTCTTGGCTTAACACCTACATATATGCTAGGTACACTTAGACACATCCAGTTAGGATAACATCGTAGGAGTACGCATTTTATTGTCATCTATTTTATATACTTGCCTGTATTCATGCTTATAGCAAAATGGTAGGAATCTACCATCCATTTACTTTCCTAGTGCTTCTAATCATTTATATCTGTTACTGTCTAATGGTTGTTTCAGCACACCTCTTTTACAATAGAATGACGAATGTTCAATAAATACTTATTGAAAAACGTCCCCACCGTTTATTCTGTGTATCTCTCTGAGACTAAGTGAGCACGAGTGACTGATCGAAAAGTAGTACACTGTTTCCATGGTTCTGAGGGATCAGGGTTGTCATGTTCGATAGTTGCCAAGAACTAGTCTCTCCTTGATAAGAGGAGTTTCTAGTAGCACTGTGAGCTAGCTGGTATACAAGTCAACATACCGGGTGGGGGTGTCTGGAATCAGTCTGGACACCAAACCTGCAGTGTATGTTGTCTAAACGCGCAGATCCCATATAGGTTTTATAGGAACTACACGACATGGCTCCACCAATGTTGGTTGGGTGTTTATTTAACAGTCAAATCTGTGTAGTTCAGTCATGCTATTCTCAGAGACCCCCTACTCACATTTCCCCAGAGACGTCTGGAGTGGGAGGTGATAAAATCTGCCACATATGAGTCGGGAAAATCCTATGTAGTGGCTTTTCACGTAGCTGTTTATCGCTTTGTGATTGATTTGTGAGAAGTTAACTAAATAGTGATTCCGAGTTTCCAGTGTGGTCCCTGACATTACGACTCTCTTGACAATGATTCCTTCATCTGCTAACTTCTTTTCCGTCATTGACTTGAAAAATGCATTCTTCAGTATTCCCATTCATCCTGATAGCAGATATCTGTTTGGTTTCACCCTCGCCGGTAGAAGTTTTAGATTCTGTCACACTCCTCAATTCTATACAGAAATTCCAAGTATCTATAGTCAGGCATTGAACGGTCAACTGGATTCCTTGTCACTCCCTGTAGGTAATGTATTGCTCCAATACGTCGACGACTTGCTCATCGCTTCAGATACAGAATAAGGTTGCAGAGACAGTACATTGCTGCTACACTTAGCTCAACATGGCCATAAAGTATCCCTTTCAAAATGTCAGTATTGTCGACAGGAGGTTACCTATTTAGGTCACCTACTGTCGAAGAAGGGTAGGAGATTGACTCCTGAACGCATCAGTACCATTGTTAAAATGTCTGTCCCGCAAACTCAAAAAGATGTGCGTGCTTTAATTGGTATCTGTTCCTACTGCAGACAGTGGATACCTGGTTATTCATAATTTATTAACTCCTTCGACGCTCATGACGAGCTGAGCTCGTCATGAGCCACGGCGCTCTGGTGCTCATGACGAGCTCAGCTCGTCATGGCTCGTGGAATGCTCAGGTGCGGGGAGAATACCCCTGCTGTGCTGAGCGTTCCACGGGAGTCAATACACCTGTGACGAGCTGAGTTCGTCATGAGCACAGGAGCGCCGTAGCATGGGGGCACTGTGCGCGCCCCCCTCCCCCCAGCACAGAGGGGGAATAACCCCCCAGCACAGCGGGGGAATAACCCCCGCAGTGAAGGGGTTAAGCCCTTGCTTGCACTAATGCTAAAATATATGCATGAACCCCTGCCTTGGACTCCAGAATGTCAGAAGTCTTTTGAGCAATTAAAAACTGCACTTTGCTCAGCCCCAGTGCGTGGCACCCCTAACTATTCTAAATGCTTCGTATTGTACGTCCATGAGCTTGGTGGTTGTGCGCTTTCTGTTTTAACACAAAAGTTTGGAGATAAGCAACGGCTGTGTGCTTATTTCTCTGCTGTGCTTGACCCTGTCACACGAGCCCTCCTGAGCTGTCTAAGAGCGGTTGCGGCTGTTCCCATCTCAATAAGACAAACAGCGGGACTTGTACTCAATACTGACCTCACAGTTAATGTACCCCATGCTGTGGATACAATTTTGAATAAGACAAGGACACAGCACCTCACCAGTGCACGTCTGACAGGTTACGAGCTAACGCTCTTTCAAAAGCACTCACCCCCAGTCAACTGATCTGGGTTTAATCCATCACCGTTCTTTAGCCAACTCTGCCACCCCAGTTCAGACATGGCCATATGCAAATCAGTCTGACCCTGTGCCTCATGGAAACAGTCCAGCCCGAACTGCCAAGCCATGCCTTCCCTAGACCGGAAACAAGCTACCGAGGACCGGTTTCTGGCATTTCAGCCGTCTTCAGCCCGGCTTGCTTGAATCCAGTGGCAAAGTGAGCAAGGGACTCACGTCTGAGCATACCCTGCCAACTTATGGCAAACACAGAAAAACCAAAGGAGATGATGGACGGAGCGTTGACAATACAAGCATTCACCCCCAGTCAACTGATCTGGGTTTAATCCATCACCGTTCTTTAGCCCACTCTGCCACCCCAGTTCAGACATGGCCATATGCAAATCAGTCTGACCCTGTGCCTCATGGGAACAGTCCAGCCCGAACTGCCAAGCCATGCCTTCCCTGGACCGGAAACAAGCTACCGAAGACCGGTTTCTGGCATTTCAGCCGTCTTCAGCCCGGCTTGCTTGAATCCAGTGGCAAAGTGAGCAAGGGACTCATGTCTGAGTATACCCTGCCAACTTATGGCGAACAAAGAAAAACCAAAGGAAATGATGGATGGAGCGTTGACAATACGAGCACTCACCCCCAGTCAACTGATCTGGGTTTAATCCATCACCGTTCTTTAGCCCACTCTGCCTCCCCAGTTCAGACATGGCCATATTCAAATCAGTTTGACCCTGTGCCTCATGGGAACAGTCCAGCCCGAACTGCCAAGCCATGCCTTCCCTGGACCGGAAACAAGCTACTGAGGACCGGTTTCTGGCATTTCAGCCGTCTTCAGCCCGGCTTGCTTGAATCCAGTGGCAAAGTGAGCACGGGACTCACGTCTGAGCATACCCTGCCAACTTATGGCGAGCAAAGAAAAACTAAAGGAAATGATGGACGGAGCGTTGACAATACAAGCACTCACCCCCAGTCAACTGATCTGGGTTTAATCCATCACCGTTCTTTAGCCCACTCTGCCACCCCAGTTCAGACATGGCCATTTGCAAATCAGTCTGACCCTGTGCCTCATGGGAACAGTCCAGCTTGAACTGCTAAGCCATGCCTTCCCTGGACCGGAAACAAGCATCCTGGGACCGGTTTCAGATTCATAATCCTCATCAGCCAGGCTATCTTGAACCCAGTGGCCAAGTGAGCAAGGGATTCACGTCTGAGCATACCCTGCCAAATTAGGGCGCACAAAGCAAAACAAAAGGGGATGATGGACAGAGCAATTGAGCAAACGGTAGCTTGCTTCCGGTCCAGGAAAGGCATGGCTTGGCAGTTCGGGCTGGACTGTTCCCATGAGGCACAGGGTCAGACTGATTTGCATATGGCCATGTCTGAACTGGGGTGGCTGAGTGAGCTAAAGAATGGTGATGGATTAAACCCAGATCAGTTGACTGGGGGTGAGTGTTTGATTTGCTCAAACGCTCCGTCCATCATCCCCTTTGTTTCGCTTTGTTCGCCCTAAGCTGATTACTTCCTACAGGTGTCACTGCTGCTGTCACACTATCTCTGGACACATTCTACAGGTGTTACTGATGCTGTCACACTGTCTCAGGACACATTATACAGGTGTTACTACTACTGTCACACTGTCTCAGGGCACATTCTACAGTTGTTACTGCTGCTGTCACACTGTCTCAGGCCACTTTATACATGTGTTACTACTGCTGTCACTCTATCTGTGCACACATTCTACAGGTGTTACTGCTGCTCTCACACTGTCTGTGGACACATTCTACATGTGTTGCTGCTGCTATCACACTGTCTCTGGGTAAGAAACAAGGACCCCCTGATATGGATCAAGATCCTGGGACAGGGTAAACAATGTATGCAAAGTAACACTCCCAGCACACAAATAAGGTACTGGCATAATATAGTTGGCAAACAAACTATAGTCAATAATAATAAACAACTAGTTCAAATTAAGAAATACATTTTAATTCCATACAATAGAGAGAAATTATAAAAATCATTAGTTTGTTGATAAGACTCGATAAAATAACATTGTAATATTACATATGTTTTCACAGTTAAAAAGAAATATATTTAAAAAGTGGATAGTTTCCCGTCAACGCGTTTCGACACGAAGACTGTGTCTTCATCTGGACTTTACCATTATGGTGCTGTGAAAGAGATTGTAAAAATACTTTACTATTTGGTCTCTTAATATTAAGAAAATTCAGAAATACTAGTTACCGTTTGCCAAAACTTTCTATTGCCAGTGGGTTATTCAGAAAACATGATATACCGCTCAGTGTTTAATTACACATGCTAATATGTAAGCCTAGGTGCTCTTAGTTTTCTTGGAATGATATAAACAGATCACAAATGTCTTTATCTTATAATCGCAAATAATACAATAATAATTTCAAGACTGTTCTTTTGTCGATACAGAGTGAGGTTGTCAACCTTCTACAGGCAATACTACTGCTGTCACACTGTCTCTGGGCACATTATGGACCAGGGTCAAAACGGACTCGATAATTCTCGCCTCGGTGCCTACTCTAACCAGGGAACACACTCGGCAACTCTGGGCATTAAGCTTGCCTCATCTCTACAACGGCCCCCCACAGATGCCGGGGATGCCTGGTTTCACCTTGGAGATACCCAGAAAGGGACCATCTCACAGGGAAAACCAGGATGGGTTCCCCAGCGGTCTTCAGCGCCAGGATACTCCGATGGAGTCACAGTACGCTTTACAAGTACACCCACATTTACATTTACATTTTACATTTACATTATACAGGTGTTACTACTGCTGTCACACTGTCTCGGAACACATTCTACAGGTGTTGCTACTAGTGTCACTGTCTCTGGACACATTATACAGGTGTTGCTACTGCTGTCACACTGTCTCAGGGCATATTCTACAGATGTTACTGTTGTGTGGCGTTTTAAGCTCTGAGTGAATTTTTCGGATTCATGCCCTTATATAGGTACAATTCACATTGCCCTTATATAGGCATAGAAATCAAGCCCTTATTTAGGCATATCCCATGCTACCCAAATACAGGCATGGCTACTTACACCCATACGAAACATCATGACGATTTCTTGGAAAACCAGTTTAAGCGATCAGGGACTTCCCCTTGCTTGAATATTGATTTGTCCAAGAACTCAGTTACTTTACAAAGAACAAATATTCCCTAGGGGTTATTTCCCAAACACCTTCAAGGTATAAATATACCTTCACTTGCTATGGCAAACTATGGTGGTTCAGAGCAGATCGACAGCCTACTTGCGCGACGCAGCTCGTTACAGCAAGTGGAGAAGGAAGTCGACTCTCCAGCTGACGCACTGATCAGGAAGCTGCCTTTCTCCTGCTGAGAATCCAGCTCCAGTGTTTCTGGCTACCCTTGAGGGGTGTTTGGAAATCGAGTCCGAGAAAGAGATACCAGACCTCCTTCATTCTAAACCAAAGTATGGAGCTGATTAGAACCTAAAGAAACCTTTGGTAGATTCTTGGCAAAAGAACAAAAAAACATATGCTACACAATACTTACTTCTTCCCTCGTACTAGACTTAGGTACATTGGGGTAGGCATATTTTAGAAGCACCAGTTAAGTATTTTAGTCTATGTTATTTATGTATGTATTTTTAAATGGCTTAGAAACCATTCAGTATTATTTCATATTACTGTTTACGCTGTACACATTATACTTTGCAGTCTGCATAACAATTGTAGCAGTTCACTTCTCTTGCATGAGAAAGAAGACTGTTCAATAAATCTTTTATTGAAAACGTCCGTCTCACTATTTCTCTGCAACTCTGTAGAAACGAAGTATGCACGATTGACTGAGTGAAATACTAATCTATTGTTTCCGCGACTCTGAGAGATATATTCTTATTCTTGGGAACAAATTTGTCATGTTTATGCGGTTGTCAGAAACTAATCCCTTCTTGTGTATTCGAGAAAGTTTCTAGTGACCTCTAAGTTAGCTGGCACACACACAATTAAGTTTAGTATATTCGATAGAGACCTATTGACCTCAGTCCTACGTCAAATCTATAGGATATATTATTCCAATGCGCAGAGCCTATTGGGAATACTGGAACTACACTACATGGTGCCCAAAGTTTGGTAAGGCACTAATTTAACGCTAGATACTAAAGTAACTCAGTCGTGCTTTTCTCAGAGACCCCTTTTTTCGTAATACTCCAATAGACGTCTGGAGTGGGTAAAGGGATAATATCCGCCATAGCTGAGTAGGAAGAAAAATCCTATGTATTAATTTTGGTTTTTCAATGTTGAAGGATACAGTGTTCAAAAATACTATGCACCTTATCTTTGTTTCCTTGAAACTTGCTATGCAACTTTCATTAAACAATGTCGATTAACGGCGACAACACCGCAACCGATGGAGCTGCGGCAGATGCAGCCGTACAAGTTTTAAACTTTACAGGTTTCCAAGAGACCGATGATGATGCTATAAGCATTCCAGAAACTTTAAGGAAAGCCATCACTATAAAACTTCTAAGAAATGGCCTAACGCCAAGAGGTGATAGGGTAGTTTTTGTGATAGAGGCACACGAATATCATCATACAGAGCTATTCTATTCATGGATAGTCTTCCCTGAAGAAAATCCAGGAACAAAAGAGTTTCACTTCTACAAAGAAGATGAACCACCAGATGAATACATTTCTTTGGAGGATATTGAAATTCCACTAACATACCAAGAGCATGCTCTCTGGTTTAAAGGCGACCTAAAACATATACATCACATTACCAGGCTCGGTCCACTAGGTAGACAAGGAGCAACATGGCTAGCTTTAGCCAACTACAGACCTGACTCTGGCATTGAAGGAATGTCAGACGATGAATTACTAAGTAATATACAGAATTTAGTAGAATTACACAGTTAAAGGTCTTTACTAAAAACACTCCTACACTTCTTAAAAAGAAGTGGGAGAAAAGTAAACAAACTTCTAAAGAGAAGCGTTCTCAATCCAGAGGTAGGTCTCCTCAAAAGGAGCCCTCTGAAAGGAGGTATAACCTCAGGAGTAGGGATAATTTGAGAAAACCTGATAGATATGAAGATACTGATATACGTTCCTCTCGTACCTTTCAGACTTCCTCACAGAAATCCAAAAGAAGAGGCCAGTCAGAACAAAAGGAAGAATGTGTGAAGTCCTAAGACAACCAGCATGCTTCAAAAAATAAGAAACCTCAATTCACCAAAAAAAAGTAGCAGGTCTAAAAATCAGACATGCCGAGGATCTTGAGGACACAACTCAAGAACGGGGAATGGGCTCAGACAATGTTGGACAGGGCAGCAGAAGTCACCATAGCTCGCAAGAACTTGAAGGATCATCTGGAGACAGTCGACTTAAATGAGTACATCCAAGTTGAAACTGCAGATACCAGGGTTAGTGTCCCACATAAGTTATATGAAGTAACACTCCGGATAGAGGGGGACATAACTAGAAAAATAAGAGCACTCTTTTGGGAACGGCTCACACAGGGTTATGACATTCTTCTAGCTGAACAAGACTGGCCCCCTGAATTTGTCAGGGAGTGCCCACATGGCGAAGACATCATTATGCCAGCATTCTCCAACCACATTCCAATTCATTTGAAATATACTAATGCCAGAAAATGGGCTGGAGCCCAGGCTCCTGCATTCTATAAAAATCATGTAGGATGGGATGAGGATTCTCCTCACCATAAAATAAAATAAAAAAATCAAGCAACTGCACAAAGGCAGTACCCATTCAAGCAAGAAGCTAAAAAACAGGTCAGGGAGATCTTAGATCAACTTGAATACCGAGGGTTGATTGAAACAAATCACTGACAAAATATCGACCTAGAAAATATCAACCTACAGAAATATCGATGGTGAAATATCGTAGGCAAGAATATCGACATCCTATCTACAACATGGTAAGTACAAAAATATCGAAATAAAAATATAGATGTTAAAAATATCGATGTTAAAAATATCGTTTTTTTCTGTAAAAATATAAATGTAAAATAAAGTAAATAACACTAATAAATACAAATAAACATAGTTAAAAATATCTAATAATGTTTAAAATTCATAAATAATACATATATAATAATAATACATTAATTACACATATACAGAAAATATATAATATATACTTACTTAACAATACGTTTTAATAAGTATTTTAATAATTTATAAATTAATAAAAAATATAAAGTACAAATACATTTACAAACATAAAACAAAAACATAAATAAAAAGTAAATAATTATGTTTAATAAATTAAAAAAATATATATACTTTTTATATTGTTATAATTAATTATATACTACATTATCTAAAATTATACAAAAAATATTAAATAGCTAAATAAATAAAAATACTATTCAAAATCCATAAGTAAAAAAAATACAGTAATAAAAACGTTGGATAGCATAGAACTTAAAATGACCATTCCAACTCCAGAGAGCGCAACAGTAGAGAAACCATAGGATAGTGTAGGGGTAAAAATTACTATTCCAACTCTAGAGAGTGCAATAGTAGGGAAAGCGTTGGATAGCGTAGGGGTAAAAATTACTATTCCAACTCCAGAGAGTGCAACAATAGGGAAAGCATTGGATAGCGTAGGGGTAAAAATTACTATTCCAACTCCAAAAGGTGCAACAGTATGGAAAGCGTTGGATAGCATAGGGGTAAAATTTACTATTCCAACTCCAGAGAGTGCAACAGTAGGGAAAGCGTTGGAAAGCGTAGGGGTAAAAATTACTTTTCCAACTCCAGAGAGTGCAACAGTAGGGAAAGCATTGGATAGCGTAGGGGTAAACATTATTATTCCAACTCCAGAGAGTGCAACAGTAGGGAAAGTGTTGGGTAGTGTAGGGGTACAAATTACTATTCCTACTCCAGAGAGTGCAACAGTAGGAAAAGCATTGGATAGCGTGGGGGTAAAAATTACTATTCCCACTCCAGAGTGTGCCACAATAGGGAAAGCATTGGATAGCGTAGGGGTAAAAATTACTATTTTAACTCCAGAGAGTGCAACAGTAGGGAAAGCTTTGGATAGCGTAGGGATAAAAAATTACTATTCCCACTCCAGAGAGTGCAACAGTAGGGAAAGTGATGTATAGCATAGGGGTAAAAATTACTATTCCAACTCCAGAGAGTGCAACTGTAGGGAAAGCATTGGATAGCATAGGGGTAAAAATTACCATTCCAACTCCAGAGGTGCAACAGTAGGGTAAGCGTTGGATAGGGTAGGGGTACAAATTACTATTCCAACTCCAGACAGTGTAACAGTAGGGAAAGCGTTGGATAGCGTAGGGGTAAAAATGTGTATTCTAACTCCAGAGAGTGCAACAGTAGGGATAGTGTTGGATAGCGTAGGGGTAAAAATTACTATTCCAACTCCAGAGAGTGCAACAGTAGGGAAAGCGTTGGATAGCGTAGGGGTAAAAATTACTATTCCAACTCCAGAGAGTGCAATAGTAGGGAAAGAGTTGGATAGCGTAGAGGTAAAAATTACTATTCCAACTCCAGAGAGTGCAACAGTAAAGAAAGCGTTGTATAGCGTAGAAGTTAAATATAACATACTTATAAATGATTGTTGTAAATGAAATAATTAATAATTTAATTTTTAAATAACTCTACATCATTTGCAAATACCCATTAATAACTATTGAAAAACATAATTACAATTGAATAATTAATTAACAATAAACTAACAATAAATATTAATTAATAACTATTAGTTACCAAATAATAACTATTGAACACTAAAATATTTTTCTAAACAAAAAACATATTAATAATTAAAAATTGATTACCAATTAAAAAAATGGTAAACAATAAATTTATTTTTAAATCACATTTTTTTATGAAACAATAATTACCAATTAATTAAAATAATTTCCAATTAATAAAAAGTAATTAACAATTAAAAATATGAATAACCAATTTAAAAAAAGTAATTACCAATTACAAACATTATTACCAATTTAAAAAGTAATTACCAATTAAAACAATTAATTACCAATTAATAATTAATTAAAAATAACATAAATATCAATACCAATAAAAAACAAATCATTACTTAATTACAATTAAATTTATTCCCATCCTATTCCCCTATAAACCCACAACACGCTGCAGAACTTAAACGCAAACTGCTGTCACATTGTCTCAGGGCACATTCTACAGGTGTTACTACTGCTGTCGCACTGTCTCAGGACACATTCTATAGGTGACACTGCTGCTGTCACACTCTCTCTCTTAATATTCTACAGGTGTTACTACTGCTGTCGCACTGTCAATGGAAACATTCTACAGGTGTCACTGCTGCTGTCACACTCGCTCTGGACACATTCTACAGGTGTCACTGCAGCTGTCACACTCGCTCTGAACACATTCTACATGTGTCACTGCCGCTGTCACACTCGCTCTGGACACATTCTACATGTGTCACTGCCGCTGTCACACTCGCTCTGAACACATTCTACATGTGTCACTGCCGCTGTCACACTCGCTCTGGACACATTCTACAGGTGTCACTGCCGCTGTCACACTGCCTCTGAACACATTCTACATGTGTCACTGCCGCTGTCACACTCGCTCTGGACACATTCTACAGGTGTCACAGCCGCTGTCACACTGCCTCTGGACACATTCTACATGTGTCACTGCCGCTGTCACACTCGCTCTGAACACATTCTACATGTGTCACTGCCGCTGTCACACTCGCTCTGGACACATTCTACAGGTGTCACTGCCGCTGTCACACTGCCTCTGGACACATTCTACATGTGTCACTGCCGCTGTCACACTCGCTCTGAACACATTCTACATGTGTCACTGCCGCTGTCACACTGGCTCTGGACACATTCTACAGGTGTCACTGCTGCTGTCACACTCGCTCTGGACACAATCTACAGGTTTCACTGCCGCTGTCCTGCCGCTGTCACATTCTACATGTGTCACTGCCGCTGTCACACTGCCTCTGGACACATTCTACAGGTGTCACTGCAGCTGTCACGCTCGCTCTGAACACATTCTACGTGTGTCACTGCCGCTGTCACACTCGCTCTGAACACATTCCACATGTGTCACTGCCGCTGTCACACTCGCTCTGGACACATTCTACAGGTGTCACTGCCGCTGTCACACTCGCTCTGAACACATTCTACATGTGTCACTGCCGCTGTCACACTCGCTCTGGACACATTATACAGGTGTCACTGCCGCTGTCACACTGCCTCTGGACACATTCTACATGTGTCACTGCCGCTGTCACACTCGCTCTGAACACATTCTACATGTGTCACTGCCGCTGTCACACTCGCTCTGGACACATTCTACATGTGTCACTGCCGCTGTCACACTCGCTCTGAACACATTCTACATGTGTCACTGCCGCTGTCACACTCGCTCTGGACACATTCTACAGGTGTCACTGCCGCTGTCACACTCGCTCTGGACACATTCTACAGGTGTCACTGCCGCTGTCACACTCGCTCTGGACACATTCTACATGTTTCACTGCCGCTGTCACACTCGCTCTGGACACATTCTACAGGTGTCACTGACGCTGTCACACTCGCTCTGGACACATTCTACAGGTGTCACTGCCGCTGTCACACTGCCTCTGGACACATTCTACATGTGTCACTGCCGCTGTCACACTCGCTCTGAACACATTCTACATGTGTCACTGCCGCTGTCACACTCGCTCTGGACACATTCTACAGGTGTCACTGCCGCTGTCACACTGCCTCTGGACACATTCTACATGTGTCACTGCCGCTGTCACACTCGCTCTGAACACATTCTACATGTGTCACTGCCGCTGTCACACTGGCTCTGGACACATTCTACAGATGTCACTGCCGCTGTCACACTCGCTCTGGACACATTCTACAGGTGTCACTGCCGCTGTCACACTCGCTCTGGACACATTCTACAGGTGTCACTGCTGCTGTCACACTCGCTCTGGACACATTCTACAGGTGTCACTGCCGCTGTCACACTCGCTCTGGACACATTCTACATGTGTCACTGCTGCTGTCACACTCGCTCTGGACACATTCTACAGGTGTCACTGCCGCTGTCGCACTGTCTCTGGACACATTCTATAGGTGACACTGCTGCTGTCACACTCTCTCTCTTAATATTCTACAGGTGTTACTACTGCTGTCGCACTGTCTCTGGAAACATTCTACATGTGTCACTGCCGCTGTCACACTCGCTCTGAACACATTCTACATGTGTCACTGCCGCTGTCACACTCGCTCTGGACACATTCTACAGGTGTCACTGCCGCTGTCACACTGCCTCTGGACACATTCTACATGTGTCACTGCCGCTGTCACACTCGCTCTGAACACATTCTACATGTGTCACTGCCGCTGTCACACTGGCTCTGGACACATTCTACAGGTGTCACTGCCGCTGTCACACTCGCTCTGGACACAGTCTACAGGTGTCACTGCTGCTGTCACACTCGCTCTGGACACAATCTACAGGTTTCACTGCCGCTGTCCTGCCGCTGTCACATTCTACAGGTGTCACTGCCGCTGTCACACTCGCTCTGGACACAATCTACAGGTTTCACTGCCGCTGTCCTGCCTCTGGACACATTCTACAGGTGTCACTGCAGCTGTCACGCTCGCTCTGAACACATTCTACGTGTGTCACTGCCGCTGTCACACTCGCTCTGAACACATTCCACATGTGTCACTGCCGCTGTCACACTCGCTCTGGACACATT
Organism: Lissotriton vulgaris; assembly: GCF_964263255.1. NCBI lineage: Eukaryota > Metazoa > Chordata > Amphibia > Caudata > Salamandridae > Lissotriton > Lissotriton vulgaris. The sequence continues at coordinate 256,833,205 of NC_141685.1, forward strand.
CTACAGGTGTCACTGCCGCTGTCACACTCGCTCTGAACACATTCTACATGTGTCACTGCCGCTGTCACACTCGCTCTGGACACATTCTACAGGTGTCACTGCCGCTGTCACACTGCCTCTGGACACATTCTACATGTGTCACTGCCGCTGTCACACTCGCTCTGAACACATTCTACATGTGTCACTGCCGCTGTCACACTCGCTCTGGACACATTCTACATGTGTCACTGCCGCTGTCACACTCGCTCTGAACACATTCTACATGTGTCACTGCCGCTGTCACACTCGCTCTGAACACATTCTACATGTGTCACTGCCGCTGTCACACTCGCTCTGGACACATTCTACAGGTGTCACTGCCGCTGTCACACTCGCTCTGGACACATTCTACATGTTTCACTGCCGCTGTCACACTCACTCTGAACACATTCTACATGTGTCACTGCCGCTGTCACACTCGCTCTGGACACATTCTACAGGTGTCACTGTCGCTATCACACTGCCTCTGGACACATTCTACATGTGTCACTGCCGCTGTCACACTCGCTCTGAACACATTCTACATGTGTCACTGCCGCTGTCACACTCGCTCTGGACACATTCTACAGGTGTCACTGCCGCTGTCACACTGCCTCTGGACACATTCTACATGTGTCACTGCCGCTGTCACACTCGCTCTGGACACATTCTACAGGTGTCACTGCCGCTGTCACACTCGCTCTGGACACAATCTACAGGTGTCACTGTCGCTGTCACACTGCCTCTGGACACATTCTACATGTGTCACTGCCGCTGTCACACTCGCTCTGAACACATTCTACAGGTGTCACTGCCGCTGTCACACTCGCTCTGGACACAATCTACAGGTGTCACTGCCGCTGTCCTGCCGCTGTCACATTCTACATGTGTCACTACCGCTGTCACACTCGCTCTGGACACATTCTACATGTGTCACTGCCGCTGTCACACTGCCTCTGGACACATTCTACATGTGTCACTGCCACTGTCACACTTGCTCTGAACACATTCTACATGTGTCACTGCCGCTGTCACACTCGCTCTGGACACATTCTACAGGTGTCACTGCCGCTGTCACACTCGCTCTGGACACATTCTACAGGTGTCACTGTCGCTGTCACACTGCCTCTGGACACATTCTACAGTTGTCACTGCCGCTGTCACACTCGCTCTGGATAAAATCTACAGGTGTCACTGCCACTGTCCTGCCGCTGTCACATTCTACATGTGTCACTAACGCTGTCACACTCGCTCTGGACACATTCTACATGTGTCACAGCCGCTGTCACACTGCCTCTGGACACATTCTACATGTGTCACTGCCGCTGTCACACTGCCTCTGGACACATTCTACGTGTGTCACTGCCGCTGTCACACTCGCTCTGAACACATTCTACATGTGTCACTGCTGCTGTCACACTCGCTCTGGACACATTCTACAGGTGTCACTGCCGCTGTCACACTCGCTCTGAACACATTCTACATGTGTCACTGCCGCTGTCACACTCGCTCTGAACACATTCTACAGGTGTCACTGCCGCTGTCACACTCGCTCTGGACACATTCTACATGTGTCACTGCCGCTGTCACACTCGCTCTGAACACATTCTACAGGTGTCACTGCTGCTGTCACACTCGCTCTGGACACAGTCTACATGTGTCACTGCCGCTGTCACACTCGTTCTGGACACATTCTACATGTGTCACTGCCGCTGTCACACTCGCTCTGGACACATTCTACAGGTGTCACTGTCGCTATCACACTGCCTCTGGACACATTCTACATGTGTCACTGCCGCTGTCACACTCGCTCTGAACACATTCGACATGTGTCACTGCCGCTGTCACACTCGCTCTGGACACATTCTACATGTGTCACTGCCGCTGTCACACTCGCTCTGGACACATTCTACATGTGTCACTGTCGCTATCACACTGCCTCTGGACACATTCTACATGTGTCACTGCCGCTGTCACACTCGGTCTGGACACATTCTACAGGTGTCACTGCCGCTGTCACACTCGCTCTGGACACATTCTACATGTGTCACTGCCGCTGTCACACTCGCTCTGGACACATTCTACATGTGTCACTGCCGCTGTCACACTCGCTCTGGACACATTCTACATGTGTCACTGCCGCTGTCACACTGGCTCTGGACACATTCTACATGTGTCACTGCCGCTGTCACACTCGCTCTGGGCACATTCTACAGGTGTCACTGCCACTGTCACAGGGCCTATGGGAACATTCTACAGGTGTTACTACTACTGTTGCACTCTCTCTGAACACATACTATAGGTGTTACTACAGCTGTCACACTCTCTCTGGACACATTATACCGGCGATACTCCTGCTGTCACAGGGCACACTCTACAGGCGATGTTATTTCTGTCACACTCTCTCTGGACACATTCTACAGGTGACACTGCTGCTGTCACACTGTCTCTGAACACATTCTACAGGTGTTACTGCCGCTGTCACTCTGTCTCTGGACACATTCTATAGGTGACACTGCTGCTGTCACACTGTCTCTGGACACATTCTATAGGTGACACTGCTGCTGTCACACTGTCTCTGGACACATTCTATAGGTGACACTGCCGCTGTCACACTCGCTCTGGACACAATCTACAGGTGTTACTGCCGCTGTCACTCTGTCTCTGGACACATTCTATAGGTGACACTGCTGCTGTCACACTGTCTCTGGACACATTCTATAGGTGACACTGCTGCTGTCACACTGTCTCTGGACACATTCTATAGGTGACACTGCCGCTGTCACACTCGCTCTGGACACAATCTACAGGTGACACTGCTGCTGTCACACTATTTCTGGACACATTCTATAGGTGACACTGCTGCTGTCACACTCGCTCTGGACACAATCTACAGGTTTCACTGCCGCTGTCCTGCCGCTGTCACATTCTACAGGTGTCACTGCCGCTGTCAACCTCGCTCTGGACACAATCTACAGGTTTCACTGCCGCTGTCCTGCCTCTGGACACATTCTACAGGTGTCACTGCAGCTGTCACGCTCGCTCTGAACACATTCTACGTGTGTCACTGCCGCTGTCACACTCGCTCTGAACACATTCCACATGTGTCACTGCCGCTGTCACACTCGCTCTGGACACATTCTACAGGTGTCACTGCCGCTGTCACACTCGCTCTGAACACATTCTACATGTGTCACTGCCGCTGTCACACTCGCTCTGGACACATTCTACAGGTGTCACTGCCGCTGTCACACTGCCTCTGGACACATTCTACATGTGTCACTGCCGCTGTCACACTCGCTCTGAACACATTCTACATGTGTCACTGCCGCTGTCACACTCGCTCTGGACACATTCTACATGTGTCACTGCCGCTGTCACACTCGCTCTGAACACATTCTACATGTGTCACTGCCGCTGTCACACTCGCTCTGAACACATTCTACATGTGTCACTGCCGCTGTCACACTCGCTCTGGACACATTCTACAGGTGTCACTGCCGCTGTCACACTCGCTCTGGACACATTCTACATGTTTCACTGCCGCTGTCACACTCACTCTGAACACATTCTACATGTGTCACTGCCGCTGTCACACTCGCTCTGGACACATTCTACAGGTGTCACTGTCGCTATCACACTGCCTCTGGACACATTCTACATGTGTCACTGCCGCTGTCACACTCGCTCTGAACACATTCTACATGTGTCACTGCCGCTGTCACACTCGCTCTGGACACATTCTACAGGTGTCACTGCCGCTGTCACACTGCCTCTGGACACATTCTACATGTGTCACTGCCGCTGTCACACTCGCTCTGGACACATTCTACAGGTGTCACTGCCGCTGTCACACTCGCTCTGGACACAATCTACAGGTGTCACTGTCGCTGTCACACTGCCTCTGGACACATTCTACATGTGTCACTGCCGCTGTCACACTCGCTCTGAACACATTCTACAGGTGTCACTGCCGCTGTCACACTCGCTCTGGACACAATCTACAGGTGTCACTGCCGCTGTCCTGCCGCTGTCACATTCTACATGTGTCACTACCGCTGTCACACTCGCTCTGGACACATTCTACATGTGTCACTGCCGCTGTCACACTGCCTCTGGACACATTCTACATGTGTCACTGCCGCTGTCACACTTGCTCTGAACACATTCTACATGTGTCACTGCCGCTGTCACACTCGCTCTGGACACATTCTACAGGTGTCACTGCCGCTGTCACACTCGCTCTGGACACATTCTACAGGTGTCACTGTCGCTGTCACACTGCCTCTGGACACATTCTACAGTTGTCACTGCCGCTGTCACACTCGCTCTGGATAAAATCTACAGGTGTCACTGCCACTGTCCTGCCGCTGTCACATTCTACATGTGTCACTACCGCTGTCACACTCGCTCTGGACACATTCTACATGTGTCACTGCCGCTGTCACACTGCCTCTGGACACATTCTACATGTGTCACTGCCGCTGTCACACTGCCTCTGGATAAAATCTACAGGTGTCACTGCCACTGTCCTGCCGCTGTCACATTCTACATGTGTCACTAACGCTGTCACACTCGCTCTGGACACATTCTACATGTGTCACAGCCGCTGTCACACTGCCTCTGGACACATTCTACATGTGTCACTGCCGCTGTCACACTGCCTCTGGACACATTCTACGTGTGTCACTGCCGCTGTCACACTCGCTCTGAACACATTCTACATGTGTCACTGCTGCTGTCACACTCGCTCTGGACACATTCTACAGGTGTCACTGCCGCTGTCACACTCGCTCTGAACACATTCTACATGTGTCACTGCCGCTGTCACACTCGCTCTGAACACATTCTACAGGTGTCACTGCCGCTGTCACACTCGCTCTGGACACATTCTACATGTGTCACTGCCGCTGTCACACTCGCTCTGAACACATTCTACAGGTGTCACTGCTGCTGTCACACTCGCTCTGGACACAGTCTACATGTGTCACTGCCGCTGTCACACTCGTTCTGGACACATTCTACATGTGTCACTGCCGCTGTCACACTCGCTCTGGACACATTCTACAGGTGTCACTGTCGCTATCACACTGCCTCTGGACACATTCTACATGTGTCACTGCCGCTGTCACACTCGCTCTGAACACATTCGACATGTGTCACTGCCGCTGTCACACTCGCTCTGGACACATTCTACATGTGTCACTGCCGCTGTCACACTCGCTCTGGACACATTCTACATGTGTCACTGTCGCTATCACACTGCCTCTGGACACATTCTACATGTGTCACTGCCGCTGTCACACTCGGTCTGGACACATTCTACAGGTGTCACTGCCGCTGTCACACTCGCTCTGGACACATTCTACATGTGTCACTGCCGCTGTCACACTCGCTCTGGACACATTCTACATGTGTCACTGCCGCTGTCACACTCGCTCTGGACACATTCTACATGTGTCACTGCCGCTGTCACACTGGCTCTGGACACATTCTACATGTGTCACTGCCGCTGTCACACTCGCTCTGGGCACATTCTACAGGTGTCACTGCCACTGTCACAGGGCCTATGGGAACATTCTACAGGTGTTACTACTACTGTTGCACTCTCTCTGAACACATACTATAGGTGTTACTACAGCTGTCACACTCTCTCTGGACACATTATACCGGCGATACTCCTGCTGTCACAGGGCACACTCTACAGGCGATGTTATTTCTGTCACACTCTCTCTGGACACATTCTACAGGTGACACTGCTGCTGTCACACTGTCTCTGAACACATTCTACAGGTGTTACTGCCGCTGTCACTCTGTCTCTGGACACATTCTATAGGTGACACTGCTGCTGTCACACTGTCTCTGGACACATTCTATAGGTGACACTGCTGCTGTCACACTGTCTCTGGACACATTCTATAGGTGACACTGCCGCTGTCACACTCGCTCTGGACACAATCTACAGGTGTTACTGCCGCTGTCACTCTGTCTCTGGACACATTCTATAGGTGACACTGCTGCTGTCACACTGTCTCTGGACACATTCTATAGGTGACACTGCTGCTGTCACACTGTCTCTGGACACATTCTATAGGTGACACTGCCGCTGTCACACTCGCTCTGGACACAATCTACAGGTGACACTGCTGCTGTCACACTATTTCTGGACACATTCTATAGGTGACACTGCTGCTGTCACACTCGCTCTGGACACAATCTACAGGTTTCACTGCCGCTGTCCTGCCGCTGTCACATTCTACAGGTGTCACTGCCGCTGTCAACCTCGCTCTGGACACAATCTACAGGTTTCACTGCCGCTGTCCTGCCTCTGGACACATTCTACAGGTGTCACTGCAGCTGTCACGCTCGCTCTGAACACATTCTACGTGTGTCACTGCCGCTGTCACACTCGCTCTGAACACATTCCACATGTGTCACTGCCGCTGTCACACTCGCTCTGGACACATTCTACAGGTGTCACTGCCGCTGTCACACTCGCTCTGAACACATTCTACATGTGTCACTGCCGCTGTCACACTCGCTCTGGACACATTCTACAGGTGTCACTGCCGCTGTCACACTGCCTCTGGACACATTCTACATGTGTCACTGCCGCTGTCACACTCGCTCTGAACACATTCTACATGTGTCACTGCCGCTGTCACACTCGCTCTGGACACATTCTACATGTGTCACTGCCGCTGTCACACTCGCTCTGAACACATTCTACATGTGTCACTGCCGCTGTCACACTCGCTCTGAACACATTCTACATGTGTCACTGCCGCTGTCACACTCGCTCTGGACACATTCTACAGGTGTCACTGCCGCTGTCACACTCGCTCTGGACACATTCTACATGTTTCACTGCCGCTGTCACACTCACTCTGAACACATTCTACATGTGTCACTGCCGCTGTCACACTCGCTCTGGACACATTCTACAGGTGTCACTGTCGCTATCACACTGCCTCTGGACACATTCTACATGTGTCACTGCCGCTGTCACACTCGCTCTGAACACATTCTACATGTGTCACTGCCGCTGTCACACTCGCTCTGGACACATTCTACAGGTGTCACTGCCGCTGTCACACTGCCTCTGGACACATTCTACATGTGTCACTGCCGCTGTCACACTCGCTCTGGACACATTCTACAGGTGTCACTGCCGCTGTCACACTCGCTCTGGACACAATCTACAGGTGTCACTGTCGCTGTCACACTGCCTCTGGACACATTCTACATGTGTCACTGCCGCTGTCACACTCGCTCTGAACACATTCTACAGGTGTCACTGCCGCTGTCACACTCGCTCTGGACACAATCTACAGGTGTCACTGCCGCTGTCCTGCCGCTGTCACATTCTACATGTGTCACTACCGCTGTCACACTCGCTCTGGACACATTCTACATGTGTCACTGCCGCTGTCACACTGCCTCTGGACACATTCTACATGTGTCACTGCCGCTGTCACACTTGCTCTGAACACATTCTACATGTGTCACTGCCGCTGTCACACTCGCTCTGGACACATTCTACAGGTGTCACTGCCGCTGTCACACTCGCTCTGGACACATTCTACAGGTGTCACTGTCGCTGTCACACTGCCTCTGGACACATTCTACAGTTGTCACTGCCGCTGTCACACTCGCTCTGGATAAAATCTACAGGTGTCACTGCCACTGTCCTGCCGCTGTCACATTCTACATGTGTCACTACCGCTGTCACACTCGCTCTGGACACATTCTACATGTGTCACTGCCGCTGTCACACTGCCTCTGGACACATTCTACATGTGTCACTGCCGCTGTCACACTGCCTCTGGACACATTCTACGTGTGTCACTGCCGCTGTCACACTCGCTCTGAACACATTCTACATGTGTCACTGCTGCTGTCACACTCGCTCTGGACACATTCTACAGGTGTCACTGCCGCTGTCACACTCGCTCTGAACACATTCTACATGTGTCACTGCCGCTGTCACACTCGCTCTGAACACATTCTACAGGTGTCACTGCCGCTGTCACACTCGCTCTGGACACATTCTACATGTGTCACTGCCGCTGTCACACTCGCTCTGAACACATTCTACAGGTGTCACTGCTGCTGTCACACTCGCTCTGGACACAGTCTACATGTGTCACTGCCGCTGTCACACTCGTTCTGGACACGTTCTACATGTGTCACTGCCGCTGTCACACTCGCTCTGGACACATTCTACAGGTGTCACTGTCGCTATCACACTGCCTCTGGACACATTCTACATGTGTCACTGCCGCTGTCACACTCGCTCTGAACACATTCGACATGTGTCACTGCCGCTGTCACACTCGCTCTGGACACATTCTACATGTGTCACTGCCGCTGTCACACTCGCTCTGGACACATTCTACATGTGTCACTGTCGCTATCACACTGCCTCTGGACACATTCTACATGTGTCACTGCCGCTGTCACACTCGCTCTGGACACATTCTACAGGTGTCACTGCCGCTGTCACACTCGCTCTGGACACATTCTACATGTGTCACTGCCGCTGTCACACTCGCTCTGGACACATTCTACATGTGTCACTGCCGCTGTCACACTCGCTCTGGACACATTCTACATGTGTCACTGCCGCTGTCACACTGGCTCTGGACACATTCTACATGTGTCACTGCCGCTGTCACACTCGCTCTGGGCACATTCTACAGGTGTCACTGCCACTGTCACAGGGCCTATGGGAACATTCTACAGGTGTTACTACTACTGTTGCACTCTCTCTGAACACATACTATAGGTGTTACTACAGCTGTCACACTCTCTCTGGACACATTATACCGGCGATACTCCTGCTGTCACAGGGCACACTCTACAGGCGATGTTATTTCTGTCACACTCTCTCTGGACACATTCTACAGGTGACACTGCTGCTGTCACACTGTCTCTGAACACATTCTACAGGTGTTACTGCCGCTGTCACACTGTCTCTAGACACATTCTATAGGTGACACTGCTGCTGTCACACTGTCTCTGGACACATTCTATAGGTGACACTGCCGCTGTCACACTCGCTCTGGACACAATCTACAGGTGTTACTGCCGCTGTCACACTGCCTCTGGACACATTCTACATGTGTCACTGCCGCTGTCACACTTGCTCTGAACACATTCTACATGTGTCACTGCCGCTGTCACACTCGCTCTGGACACATTCTACAGGTGTCACTGCCGCTGTCACACTCGCTCTGGACACATTCTACAGGTGTCACTGTGCTGTCACACTGCCTCTGGACACATTCTACAGTTGTCACTGCCGCTGTCACACTCGCTCTGGATAAAATCTACAGGTGTCACTGCCACTGTCCTGCCGCTGTCACATTCTACATGTGTCACTACCGCTGTCACACTCGCTCTGGACACATTCTACATGTGTCACTGCCGCTGTCACACTGCCTCTGGACACATTCTACATGTGTCACTGCCGCTGTCACACTGCCTCTGCACACATTCTACGTGTGTCACTGCCGCTGTCACACTCGCTCTGAACACATTCTACATGTGTCACTGCTGCTGTCACACTCGCTCTGGACACATTCTACAGGTGTCACTGCCGCTGTCACACTCGCTCTGAACACATTCTACATGTGTCACTGCCGCTGTCACACTCGCTCTGAACACATTCTACAGGTGTCACTGCCGCTGTCACACTCGCTCTGGACACATTCTACATGTGTCACTGCCGCTGTCACACTCGCTCTGAACACATTCTACAGGTGTCACTGCTGCTGTCACACTCGCTCTGGACACAGTCTACATGTGTCACTGCCGCTGTCACACTCGTTCTGGACACATTCTACATGTGTCACTGCCGCTGTCACACTCGCTCTGGACACATTCTACAGGTGTCACTGTCGCTATCACACTGCCTCTGGACACATTCTACATGTGTCACTGCCGTTGTCACACTCGCTCTGAACACATTCGACATGTGTCACTGCCGCTGTCACACTCGCTCTGGACACATTCTACATGTGTCACTGCCGCTGTCACACTCGCTCTGGACACATTCTACATGTGTCACTGTCGCTATCACACTGCCTCTGGACACATTCTACATGTGTCACTGCCGCTGTCACACTCGCTCTGGACACATTCTACAGGTGTCACTGCCGCTGTCACACTCGCTCTGGACACATTCTACATGTGTCACTGCCGCTGTCACACTCGCTCTGGACACATTCTACATGTGTCACTGCCGCTGTCACACTCGCTCTGGACACATTCTACATGTGTCACTGCCGCTGTCACACTGGCTCTGGACACATTCTACATGTGTCACTGCCGCTGTCACACTCGCTCTGGGCACATTCTACAGGTGTCACTGCCACTGTCACAGGGCCTATGGGAACATTCTACAGGTGTTACTACTACTGTTGCACTCTCTCTGAACACATACTATAGGTGTTACTACAGCTGTCACACTCTCTCTGGACACATTATACCGGCGATACTCCTGCTGTCACAGGGCACACTCTACAGGCGATGTTATTTCTGTCACACTCTCTCTGGACACATTCTACAGGTGACACTGCTGCTGTCACACTGTCTCTGAACACATTCTACAGGTGTTACTGCCGCTCTCACACTGTCTCTAGACACATTCTATAGGTGACACTGCTGCTGTCACACTGTCTCTGGACACATTCTATAGGTGACACTGCCGCTGTCACACTCGCTCTGGACACAATCTACAGGTGTTACTACCGCTGTCACTCTGTCTCTGGACACATTCTATAGGTGACACTGCTGCTGTCACACTGTCTCTGGACACATTCTATAGGTGACACTGCTGCTGTCACACTGTCTCCGGACACATTCTATAGGTGACACTGCCGCTGTCACACTCGCTCTGGACACAATCTACAGGTGACACTGCTGCTGTCACACTATTTCTGGACACATTCTATAGGTGACACTGCTGCTGTCACACTGTCTCTGGACACATTCTATAGGTGACACTGCTGCTGTCACACTATTTCTGGACACATTCTATAGGTGACACTGCTGCTGTCACACTATTTCTGGACACATTCTATAGGTGACACTGCTGCTGTCACACTGTCTCTGGACACATTCTATAGGTGACACTGCTGCTGTCGCACTGTCTCTGGACACATTCTATAGGTGACACTGCTGCTGTCACACTATTTCTGGACACAATCTACAGGTGACACTGCTGCTGTCTCTTTCTTCTTGAACACCTCTTGCAGGCAGCATGGCTGCTGGTCCTACTCTTAATTCCTCGCACTACTGTTGTCATGCTGTTTGTTTGCACGCTCTGCAGTTACTGTTGCTGTCAGACTGTTTCTAGACACACACCAGGCTGTCATTCTGTCCTCAGACACCTTCTGCTGGAAGTAGTAAGCAGTGAGAATTATCTTGCATTTTGCTTGTTTTTTTCACTCATCTGGACATGTATTTAGAAATGATGACATCATTGTAAGTCCACCTGGACTAAACAATCCTTTTTACATGCACTTTTAGGAGCTGATCACGAATTGATTGATAATCCATATTTGCAGACAATCCATCGATTATCATCAGGAAGCATTGCACCCTGCGTGGAGCGCGACTGAGCCACCGGCTCCTTTGAGCCCTCAATGAGGATGAAGGCGGCCCCAGCCCCGCCGGCTCTATCTTGGGGGTTCTGGCTAGCACCGGCGATCTGACCCTTACTCCGGGCGCACTAGCAGCTCTCAGTCACCCGGTCAAGGACAGGCAGAGCTGGCCGCGTGCTATCATGTCCAGAGCCCCCCACGAGGAACCTGGGGTCTGTGGGTTCAGCCGTCTCCGAGTTACAGGTGGAGAGCAGACCCTCTCTGGGGATCACAGGTGTGAACCTGTAAGAGGAAAAACACTCGCGCTGCCTTGCTTCTCGCCCGTTCCAAAAATATATATTATTTTATTGTATTCCTTTTGGGGGGAAATTCCATTCCGAAATTCTCTGGGACCCAACCGGATCTTTGCCGTCTGGGGCAAGTCCAGGGTGGCAGGGGGAGCTTGTTTACGGCTGAAGATCTAGGTGGAAGCGCCAGCCCCGAATAAACAGTCGTACATTCAGAAAACGCAAAATTAACGGTGCACAACCGCTTGTAAAGAGAATTCCCATCGTTTGCCCCAACACAAAATGTTTGTTCCACGTCCTTTCTGCAAAAGTACAAAACAAGAACGTCACAGCCGCCATTGCAAGTTACGGGGGATGGAAAGTGCCCCAGTGCCCAGGAGGACACCCCGTCTTTAGGGGTTGGGAATGTTGAAATGCTGAGCAGCGCAAGGGGATGTTAAATACACTCTGCTGCACTGGATAGATGTTTTCATCTTAATATCTATTTGTTTTAATGACTAAAAAGATGCCCTTCTGAGCAGTGGGGCTGGTGCAGCTGTTGCCATTGCTCAGAACTGACGAAAATGACTTGTATTAAAAGTGCCACAACTCTGCCCCCAGCTGATGAATCTGAGCGAAAAACAAAAAAATACACCCCTGGCCCCCATATCTCGCACTCTGGGGTCTCGGGGGCCGCGAAAGTTTAAATAATTTAAAATAAACGAGCCCCTTGTTTGATCTCGGTCTCTGAACATTGCTGGAGAGACTGTGTTACTTGTTCTCACTTAACCGCGTTTTACCAAAAAATGACAGCTCCAACTCCCGGTCTGTCAGCTGGATCCCACCCCCAAGAGATCTGGGATCCCCCCTGGAGAGTTTTTTCCCCGACCCCGTCGGAAATGGGGTTAAAATTTAAGGATGAAACCCAAGTTTTGTCCAATTCTGCTCTCTGGGAGCAGGCAAGAGGGGCCTCTGCGGGCTGTTTGGGGGATCCCTGGGGGGCGGAGAGGGAAAGTGGGGGTACAGAGGGGTGCACCAGGGTCTGCCCTACCTGGCCCTGTGAGGCGGGGGGTGGCGTGGTGCCGATTTTGGAGTTAAAAAGCAGTTTTCTGGAGGTGAAGAAACACAACCTGGAAGCACAGCAGACATGTCTGTGTCCCGGCCAGGCAGGCTCCCTCTCGGCAGCCAATCAGAAGCAGGCTCCTCCCTATAAATAGAGGCACTCGGATTCTCTGTACACAGCTTCCCAGCGCTAACCCCAGTGCCCAGGAGTGAAACTCGCAGCGCTACAGTCATGGCCGAGACAGCACCCGTCGCCGCCGCCGCTCCTCCAGCAGAGCCCGCCGCCGCCACCAAGAAGAAGGCGGCCCGCAAGCCGGCCTCGGGCAAGGCCAAGAAGCCCGCGGGCCCCAGCGTGTCGGAGCAGATCCTGAAGGCGGTGACGGCCTCCAAGGAGCGCTCCGGGGTGTCTCTGGCCGCCCTGAAGAAGGCGCTAGCCGCCGCCGGCTATGATGTGGAGAAGAACAACAGCCGCGTCAAAGTGGCCCTCAAGAGCCTGGTGACCAAGGGGGCCCTGGTGCAAGTTAAGGGCACCGGCGCCTCGGGCTCCTTCAAGCTCAACAAGAAGCAGACGGAGGGAGGCAAGCCCGGCAAGAAGAAGGCGGCTGGAAAAAAGAAGGCTAGCGCCAAGAAGCCCGCCGCCGCGGCTTCCGGGAGCCCGGCCGCCAAGAAGCCCAAGAAGTCGCCGGCCAAGAAGGCGAAGAAGCCGGCGGCCGCCGTCAAGAGCCCCAAGAAGGCAAAGGCAGCCAAGAAAAGCGCCGTGAAGAAGAGCGCTGCGAAGCCCAAGGCGGCCAAGAAGAGCCCGGCCAAAGCCAAGCCGGCCAAGAAGGCGGCCAAGCCCAAGCAGGCCAAAGCCAAGGCGGCCAAGCCCAAGGTGGCCAAAGCCAAGAAGGCTGCGCCCAAGAGGGGCCACTGAGGGGGCCCTGGACAGCAGCCCCCTTTAGAGGTGCCCCTCCCGGACTCTGCCCCCCCCCCCCTGTTGGGTCCCGGCCCCCCTGCCCCCTCGCCTGTGCCCCCCCATGGACTGGACTGCAGACCCTCCATTGCCAGCCTGGTTCAGGACCATGGACCGTCCGAGGTCAGCAGCAGTAGACTTTGCAAACTTCCATTGAACAGTCTGCGGCGCCACCCGCTGGCCACGCGGGGGACTGCACGGACTTCTTATTTACAACAACAAAGAGGAACAGCATTGACTCGAGGGGGAAGGTGGGGCGGGGGGTGTGTATTTTACTGTTATTTCGTAAAGTCGAAGGTTCATTCCCCCAGGCCTTTCCGGAATGTCAGCTGAAGATACGTGGGGTGTAGTGTAAATAGGAGTACTGTTGATATATTATTTTTGGAAGATAAACATGCCAGGATATGCTAATGTACATTCGGAAATGTTTTTTTTAATGTATTTTTGTTTTTTTACGAAAGGGGTTTCTAGATGTCTTACTCCAGATGGGAAGGATTTTTTTGTAATACCTTAAAAGTGAAAATATGAATTGATGGCTTTCTCGATGCATTGGAATGGTTGGGTGGGGTTGACCCGTGTTTAACCAAAGTTACTCCTGGAAGGTTGTGGGAGTGAATATTTATACAAGTTAAAGACTCAATGACCATTTTAACAATGTTTAGGAAAAAAATGTTTATTTGGACGACGTCCTTACACCCTCAGTTGACATCAAGAATTTTCCGTTTCAAAATGTTTTTTTTCCTTTGACTATGTAAATAAAAATAAATTTCACTAAACTGCACAGTGATTATTCGTACGCGTGTTTTTTTGTGAGTGCATTTAAAAAAAATATCTTCAGGTTGTATTGGGATAAGTAAGGAACAGAGAATGTTGAAAGCCATGTTTTTTCACAGATGTTTGCGAAAAAATAAAAAATCAGCCGAAACCCGGGACCTTTAGATCTTCAGTCTAACGCTCTCCCAACTGAGCTATTTCGGCGCTATGTTAAGTTGCGCCCTCTCTGTACAGCTGCAAGTGCTGCGAAGCTCTTCTGGGCGCTAGGTCACGTGAACCTCTACTCCCAGAAACGACCCTGGCCCGAGTAGGGTCAGCGGGACTCGCTCGGCTCTAGTGACACAAGAGCATCGGATTGAGACCCGCATAAAGAAAGAAAGAAATAAAAATTCTCCGTCTCTAGCGCCTCCTCTCATTCAGCCACGTCTACTTTTTTTTTCTTCTCTCCCCCTATCTTTTGTCTCCCTCTCTCCATCCCCTTCCCCACCTTCATTCTTCTATCTCCCTCTCCTTTATCTTCAGCCTCTTCCCCTCTCCACCGCACTCTTCTTTCTGTCTCTGGTGCCTCGTCCTCATCTGCTCCATCTGTGCCCTCCGCCTCTCCCATCGCCTTCCCCTCCCCACCCTCATTCTTCGCCTCTATTCTCTGTTTCCCTCCATCTCGTTTCTTGTCAGCCTCTTTCCCTCTCCCTTCTTTCTGTCTCTGGTGCCTCTTCCTCATCTCCTCCATCTTTTCCCTCCTTCTCCATGGCCTTCCTTGCGCGCATCTCCCCCTCCCAGCCTCCTGCTCTTCGCCCCGGCCCCTCCAGCCTGTCTCTCTCGCTGTCGCAAGCTTCCCTCTTTCCTCTCATCCCTGGCCCCTCCCCCGGCATTATTTGAAAGCAGTGACGTCACTGGTGTAGTGGACTCCGCAGCCTATAGGTGCAGCCTGTGGGCGGGGTGTAGTAGTGCTCGCACCCAGAACCTCTCCGAAGCGCCTGGAGTACCGCAAGGGGGCGCTACTCCCGGTCAGACCAGAGAATGCTGCTGGTGACAGGTGCACGGGGGAGGGAAGAGACGGCGGCAGAGCGACAGACAGCCAAGAGACAGGCAGGGGAGAGACGTGCAGAGAGGACCGAGGCCATGGGAGAGCGCTGGCACTGGGCGCGCAGTGCCGCTCCGACTCCCGGTGCCGCTGCACCTGCCGCACTGTCGATACTATCTCGAGCAGACAGGGCAGGCGAGGAAACAGTGAGGGAGACAGAGATGTCTAGGAGAGAGACTGCCTGGACGGGGGTAATACTGTGAGCTAGAGAGACACGCGGGGGTGGGAGGGGCCAGAGTACAGGACCTGGAGAGGGACAGCCGCGGGCAGAGGGGCGTGGCGGGGGCGCGCCTCGAAGCGCCACTGCAGGAGCTCGGCCTGGGCGGGGCCGAGACTTCAGGGGCGGGGGTGGGGCCGAGACTTCAGGGGCGGGGGTGTGGCCGCGAGACGCCGCATTCAGGGAAGACCGAAACTGCAAGGGAGGCAGATTGTAAAGTGAGATGATAGGAAGAGACTGCACGGGCGGTATGTTGAGGGGTAGAGAGATAGAAAGAGACTGCACAAAGGCATGCTGCGGGGTAGAGAGATAGAAAGAGACTGCACGGGCGGTATGCTGAGGGGTAGAGAGATAGAAAGAGACTGCACGAAGGCATGCTGCGGGGTAGAAAGAGACCGCCTCGAAGACATGGTAGAGAGGATCAGTAGAAAGAGACTGCACCAAAGGCATAATAGAGTGTACAAAGGGGATCAAAGAGACTGCAGCGAAGGCGTAGAGTAGAACGAGACTGCACACAAGAAGCGACTGGAGCGAAGGCATGGCAGAGTGTACAGAGGGGATCGGCAGAAAGAGACTGCACATAAGGCATCCCATAGGCTAGGGAGCAGAGATACGGCAGATTAGAGTGAGGCGGTGGTAGGGGCCCTCTCGGAGTCTGCAGGGGGCACCAGCCCCCGGGGTGGACGAGACTGCAGGGGAGAGAGACTGTCGAGAGGAGGGCAGTGCGAGCCTGTAAGAGACAGACTGCAGAGTAGAGACACATACAAGGGCTCCGCGATTCTTCGTCGTTTAAGGGGGCTTCACTGTGCCAAAAAGCGCCGAACCAGCAAATTCCATATCGTAGCGCTAGCTTAGCTCGGAATTAGGAGGCTCCGGGGAAGAAAGCATTCAGGGCAAACTCTGGAGAGGAGAGACAGCTGGGAGCGCGGAGAGAGATGACGAGACCCAGGGAAAACGAACACTGGAAGAGACGGAGATGGACCGAGGGGGTGTGGGGGCGGGGCAGGAGGAAGGAGGGACTGCAGGAGAGAGAGCACAGCACGGAAGAGACAGGCTCAGGGAAGAGAGACGGCACGATAGATATCTATCTGCAAAGGTGGACTGCAGCGAGGTCACCACAGAGAGAGAGAGAGAGAGAGAGAGAGAGCGCCAGCAGTCGACACGAGGGCACTAAGACATAGACTTCCGAGTTAAGAGACAGCTGTGGCCGAGACAGCAGGTGGGAGAATCGCGATCCCAGAACACCTTGCTGATCGCGACAAGGAAGGAGAGACAACGAAGTAAGAAAAGAGTGCACGCAGGGGAGGGGGAACAGACCCCGAGAGGGGAGAAGAGCGGAGGGTCACGGCAGGGCTTTCAGTGGGATGAAAAAACTGTGTCAAAGGGGCGTGACCAATGTCATTATAGGCGTGCCTTAAGAAACGTAATGCAAAACCTGTCCTTAGCTCAGTGTGCCGCCCGACTTGTATTTTGCTGCTTCTGTCGTTGCTTCCAGATATAGGAATCTAGAAGTACCATCATACCTACAACAAGTTTAGACTATTGGCTTTGTCAATAGTTGTTAGTTGCACATGATAAAATAGCAGCAACTATGGCTTGTATATAATATTGAAAAAGCTTCCACTTAAAGCCCTGGTGACGCCATTAGATAGGTCAGCCCAGAGGTTTATATATTACGTACAGACACCAAGACAATGTTGCTGCTCTTGCGTTTTAGAAAGAGAAGGGAAATCCAGAGAGAAAATGACTCTCTAAAGGATTTCCCTCCCCCTACAACGCCCACCTGGCATGACGTCACGCCTTAATGTCTCCACTAGTGAGGAGTGAGCAGTGTGGGCAGCGCACACCCATGTGCCCGCTGTCACTGCAGTCGGGAACAAAACCGACCGCCTGTGCCAGGGAACAAAGCATGAACATAGAATGCAAGAGAGTGCACAGAGCAGAGATGAACAGAGACACCCTTAGAGTGCACAGAGCAGAGGACGAACAGAGACCTCCAAGAGAGTGCACAGAGCAGAGATGAACAGAGACCTCCCAAGAGAGAGAGCAAGTAGCAGAGGATGAACAGAGACCTCCGAGAGAGTGCACAGAGCAGAGGATGACCAGAGACCTCTGAGAGAGTGCACAGAGCAAAGGATGAACAGAGACCTCTGAGAGAGTGCACAGAGCAAAGGATGAACAGAGACCTCCGAGAGAGTGAGGATGAACAGAGACCTCAGAGAGAGAGAGCAAGGAGCAGAGATGAACAGAGACACCCTTAGAGTGCACAGAGCAGAGGACGAACAGAGACCTCCAAGAGAGTGAGGATGAACAGAGACCTCCAAGAGAGTGCACAGAGCAGAGGATGAACAGAGACATCTGAGAGAGTGCACAGAGCAGAGGATGAACAGAGACCTCAGAGAGAGAGAGAGCACGGAGCAGAGGATGAACAGAGACCTCAGAGAGAGAGCACAGAGCAGAGGATGAACAGAGACCCCAGAGAGAGTGCACAGAGCAGAGGATGAACAGAGACCTCCAAGAGAGAGTGCACAGAGCAGGGGATGAACAGAGACCTCTGAGAGAGTGCACAGAGCAGAGGATGAACAGAGACCTCTGAGAGAGTGCGCAGAGCAGATGATGAACAGAGACCTCAGAGAGAGAGCACAGAGCAGAGGATGAACAGAGACCTCCGAGAGAGTGAGGATGAACAGAGACCTCTGAGAGAGTGCATAGAGCAGAGGATGAACAGAGACCTCTGAGAGAGAGCACAGAGCAGAGGATGAACAGAGACCTCTGAGAGAGTGCACAGAGCAGAGGATGAACAGAGACCTCAGAGAGAGAGAGAGCACGGAGCAGAGGATGAACAGAGACCTCAGAGAGAGAGCACAGAGCAGAGGATGAACAGAGACCTCAGAGAGAGTGCACAGAGCAGAGGATGAACAGAGACCTCCAAGAGAGAGTGCACAGAGCAGGGGATGAACAGAGACCTCTGAGAGAGTGCACAGAGCAGAGGATGAACAGAGACCTCTGAGAGAGTGCACAGAGCAGAGGATGAACAGAGACCTCCAAGAGAGAGTGCACAGAGCAGGGGATGAACAGAGTCCTCTGAGAGAGTGCACAGAGCAGAGGATGAACAGAGACCTCTGAGAGAGAGAGCACGGAGCAGAGGAGGAACAGAGACCCCCGAGAGAGTGCACAGAGCAGAGGATGAACAGAGACCTCTGAGAGAGAGCACAGAGTAGAGGATGAACAGAGACCTCAGAGAGTGCACAGAGCAGAGGATGAACAGAGACCTCTGAGAGAGAGAGCAAGGAGCAGAGGATGAACAGAGACCTCAGAGAGAGAGAGCAAGGAGCAGACGATGAACAGAGACCTCAGAGAGAGAGAGCAAGGAGCAGAGGATGAACAGAGACCTCCAAGAGAGTGAGGATAAACAGAGACCGCAGAGAGAGTGCACAGAGCAGAGATGAACAGAGACCTCAGAGAGAGTGCACAGAGCAGAGGATGAACAGAGACCTCCAAGAGAGAGTGCACAGAGCAGGGGATGAACAGAGACCTCTGAGAGAGTGCACAGAGCAGAGGATGAACAGAGACCTCTGAGAGAGAGAGCACGGAGCAGAGGAGGAACAGAGACCCCCGAGAGAGTGCACAGAGCAGAGGATGAACAGAGACCTCTGAGAGAGAGCACAGAGTAGAGGATGAACAGAGACCTCAGAGAGTGCACAGAGCAGAGGATGAACAGAGACCTCTGAGAGAGAGAGCAAGGAGCAGAGGATGAACAGAGACCTCAGAGAGAGAGAGCAAGGAGCAGACGATGAACAGAGACCTCAGAGAGAGAGAGCAAGGAGCAGAGGATGAACAGAGACCTCTAAGAGAGTGAGGATAAACAGAGACCGCCGAGAGAGTGCACAGAGCAGAGATGAACAGAGACCTCAGAGAGAGTGCACAGAGCAGAGGATGAACAGAGACCTCCAAGAGAGTGAGGATAAACAGAGACCTCCGAGAGAGTGAGGATGAAAGGATGAACAGAGACCTCTGAGAGAGAGAACAAGGAGCAGAGGATGAACAGAGACCTCAGAGAGAGTGCACAGAGCAGAGGATGTTCAGAGACCTCCGAGAGAGTGAGGATGAACAGAGACCTCTGAGAGAGAGCACAGAGCAGAGGATGAACAGAGACCTCCGGGAGAGTGAGGATGAACAGAGACCTCCGGGAGAGTGAGGATGAACAGAGACCTCTGAGAGAGAGCACAGAGCAGAGGATGAACAAGTCAAGTCAAGTTTAAATTTGTATAGCGCACTACTCACCCAGAGGGTCTCAAGGCGCTTGAGGGAGGGGAGAGCTTTACTTTTCAAATATCCAGGTTTTTAGTTGTTTTCTGAAGGAGAGGTGGTTCTGTGTGATGCGGAGGTGAGTGGGGAGGGAATTCCAGGTCTTGGCAGCTAAGTAGGAGAAGGATCTTCCTCCCATGAGGGCATGAGGGCAGCAGTTTCTCCGTTGTCTAGTAGAGTTCGAATGTCGTCTGTTGCTGCGATGAGGGCGGTCTCGGTGCTGTGTTTGGCTCGGAAACCGGAATGTGAAGGGTCAAGGGATTTGTTGGATTCGAGGAAGGCGGCTAGTTGACTGTTGACGGCTTTCTCAATGATTTTGGCAGGGAATGGGAGGAGCGAGATGGGGCGGTAGTTCTTAAGTTCAGTGGGGTCTGCTGTAGGTTTCTTCAAGAGGGTGCTGAGTTCGGCGTGTTTCCAGCTTTCCGGGAAGGTGGCGGAGTTGAGGGAGCAGTTGATGACGTCTCGGAGATGGGGTGCGATAATGGAGTCTGCTTTGTTGAAAATGTGGTGGGGACATGGGTCGGTTGGCGATCCTGAGTGAATGGTGTTCATCAGGCGGATGGTGTCTTCAGTGGTGATTGGGTTCCAGGCGTAAAGGTTGTTGGAGGGGGGGTTTAGTTCGGAGGTGGGTGGGCTGGTCTCCAAAGCTGTTATGTATGTCAGCGATTTTGTTGTGGAAGAATGAGGCTAGAGAGTCGCAGAGGTCTTGGGATGGAGTGATGTCGTTGGTGTCGGCGGTGGGGTTGGTAAACTCTTTGACGATGTTGAATAGTTCTTTGCTGTTGTGGGCGTTGTTGTCGAGTCGATCCTTGAATGCTGATTTCTTGGTGGATCGGATCAGTTGGTGGTGTATGCGGGTGGCGTTCTTGAAGGTGGTCAGGTTGTCAGTGGTTGGGTTTTTTCGCCAGGTTTTGTCGAGGGTGCGACAGATCTTCTTGGATTTCTTAAGGTCGTCATTAAACCAGTGGGCTTTTTTGCTGCCTAGTTTGATTTGATGGTTTTTCAGGGGTGATAATTCGTCAGCGCTGTGGGAGATCCATTGTGTGACGTTGGTAGCTGCTTGGTTTGGGTCCGATGATTTTGCAGAAGGGTTTTGGTGAAGCGATGTGAAGAGCTGGTCGGTGGTAATTTTATTCCAGTTTCTCCGGGGAATTGGTTGTGGGTGGTTGTGGGTTGTAGTCTTTTTGTAGTTGAAGTGAATGCAGCTGTGGTCCATCCAATGGAGAGCTGTGGTGTGATTAAAGTAGATGTGCTTGCTGGAGGTGAAAATTGGGTCGAGCGTGTGTCCGGCAGAGTGGGTGGGGGCGTCAACAAGTTGTTTGAGTCCGAGATTGGCGAGGTTGTCTAAAAGGGTGGTGGTGTTGCTGTCGTTGTTCTTTTCCAGGTGGAAGTTGAGGTCTCCCAGTAGGATGTAGTCCTCGGAGGGGAGGGCGTGAGGGCTGATGAAGTCAGTGATGTCTTCGCTGAATTGTGTGCGGGGTCCGGGTGGTCTATAGATGAGGGTGCCTCTGAGTGTGGTCTTAGGGTCGGTGTGAATCTGGAAATGAAGGTGTTCTGCGGTCGTGAGGTTGTCATCGGAACTGGTCGTGATGCGGATGGTGTTCTTATGAACGATGGCGATTCCTCCTCCTGTTTGGTTGATGCGGTCCTTTCGGATGATCTTGTAGCCGTCCGGGATGGCTATGGCGATGTCGGGCGCTGAAGAGGCGTTCATCCAGGTTTCCGTAAGAAAGGCGACGCCCGGCGATGTGGTGTTGAGTAGGTTCCAAAGTTCAATGGCGTGTCTGTGGACCGAGCGGGTGTTGAGCAGGATGCACTTTAGGTGGTTAGTGTCGGATTTCTGTTTGGAGTCTGTGGATTTGGTGTGGATCCTGATGCAGTCGAACTTGCAGGAGTGGCAGGTGAAGGGTCCATGGGTTTGATTTGATTTGATTTGGTTTGAAAAAGATTTGTAAAGCGCGGCTAACACCATTAGGTTTCTTGGCGCTGTGCTGGGGCGTGCTGAAAAAAAAGATGTGAAACAAGATCTAAGGGTATGAGATAGTGAAGAGGTAGGTTTTAAGAAGTGATCTGAAGCCAGAGTATGAAGGTGCAAGTCTAAGGGAGAGTGGAAGGGAGTTCCAGAGGGATGGAGCCAGAAGAGAAAACCTCAGGCCCCCGTGTTTTTCCTCTTGAACCTGGGGACGGATAGCAGGGCCATTTGGGATGAACGTAAGTTGCGGGACGGGGTATAAGAATGGAGAAGGGAAGAAATAAAAGAGGGACCTAAACCAGAGAGAGACTTGAAGATAGTGCAGCCCAACTTAAATTTGCAGCGGGCGGATACCGGCAGCCAATGAAGACTCTTTAAAAGTGGGCGGACATGCTGATCTTTTGGCTGGTGGAAAATCAGGCGGGCAGCCTGATTTTGTATCAGCTGGAGTCTTCTCTGTTGATACTCAGGGATGCCGACGTACAACGCGTTAGCATAGTCGAGTCGACTGATCACTAACGCCAGGAGTGCTAACGTGAGCGCTTGGGTAGTAAGTAGGCGAGATATTTTCCGGAGTTTCCTGAGTTGGAAATGGCTGGCGGACACCACTGCACTAATCTGGGGAGTCATAGAGAGGTCATTACTAATAATGACACCCAGACTTTTGGCAGAGTTGACTGGAGAGGGAGGGCTTCCAAGGCTGGCAGGCCAGATGGAAGGTTGCCAGGGGTTGCAGGCTCCCCCGACAAGAATCAGTTCAGTCTTGTCGGGGTTAAGCTTCAGATGGTTTAGGCTCATCCAGTCACTGATAAAGCAGAGTGTGTTTTGGAAAGTAGAGATGGAATCCTCGGAAGAGTCAATATTGAAAATCAATTGAATATCGTCCGCGTAGTTGAATGCAGTAACGCTCAACCCGCGGAGAGCACGGAGTAACGGAGCTAAATACAAATTAAAAAGGAGAGGGGATAGTGAAGAGCCCTGGGGGACACCACAGGACAACTCAACCTGGGTGGCGGAGAACTGAGACAGCCTGACAGCTTGTTGTCGTTCCGTCAGGAAGGACTGAACCCAGTCAAGAGCGGTCCCTCGGATGCCGGCCTCTCCGACACGGTCGACCAGGATCCCATGGTCGACCGTGTCGAAGGCGGCCGATAGGTCCAGAAGGACAAGGGCTTGTCGGGTGTTAACATCAGCCCCTCTGCGCAGTTCGTCCAGCACGGAGAGAATGACAGCCTCCGTGGAATGCGCAGGTCTAAACCCTGCCTGCTTAGAATCTAAAACACACAAGTCCTCGATGAAGGAACTGAGTGTGTGGGTAACGTGCGATTCCAAGACTTTGCTGAGGAAGGGAAGAAGGGATATAGGGCCGTAATTGCTCAAAATGGAGGGATCTGCCGAAGGTTTTTTTAAGATGGCAACCACCTCGGCCTGTTTAAAGGAACACGGAACTACCCCGGTGGCCAATGAGTTGTTAATGAGGGCCAGGGGGGGCTCGGGGCAGGAGATGAAGGCTGCTTGAAGGACCGAGGGAGGGCAGCAATCACGAGGAGAACCAGAGGAAATTTTGTGCAGAAGCGAGGAGAAAATGACCGTCGAGATAGGAGGAATAGCAGTGAGAGTGTGAGAATTGGAGTATTTAGAGGGCTCAGTAGTTAGGGGGTGAACAGGCGAAGTTTGGGCAGCAATACTGGATTGAATTTTTGCTATTTTTTCGATAAAAAATTCATTCAGGGAGTCGCACAGGGCTTGGGAGGGGAGTGGCCCTGGTGTAAGTCTAGCTGGGTTGGATAGTTCTTCTACAATAGCAAATATGTCCTTTGACTTATTTGTGGAGTCCATCATTTTATTTGAAAAATAAGTAGATTTGGCCAGGGCTATAGCGATTTTATAGTTTTTGAGTAAAGAGGAAAATACCTCCTTATTCTCAAGGGAGTACCCTCGGCGCCATCGTCGTTCTGTGTGTCCTGGGGTGGCTTGGATGCAGTTTGGGAGTTGGTTAAGTGCTGAGAGGGTAGCGGCGTCGTACGTTACGCGGGTGGAGTGGATTGTGTGGGGACCAGGGGGTCTGGCGCTGGGTGCGGTCCGGGCGCGGACGGGCGTAGACAGGCTTACCTTTGGCGCACCTTCGGCGCGCATGGGGCGCGACCGCTGCCCGCAAAAGCATCTGTCATAAGTGGATAGTGGAGGGGGCGGAGCGAGGGAGGAGCAGCTGGGAGGCGGGAGCGGGGTGGAGAGCCGGGCTGGGAGGCACAATAACAAACAACAAAATGGCAGCAAGCCAAAAAGCGAAGCAGGACGGGATTGGGGCCCAGCCTCAACAAACGCAAAGAAATGGGCAAGCGGTACCGGCACAATCAGGCACCAACAACGCAAGCAGGCAAGCGAGCTACACACAATGCAATATCAATTAAATAACAGTCTAGCAGTCCAGCGCCACGAAAACTGTACAGTCAGGCACAAATAGTTGGGCAGTCTGGCAGTATAGTGCTACAATAGTGGTTTAAGCAGGCACAAATAGTTCAGCGGTCTGGCAATATAGCGCTACGATACCACAGATTTGAGCAGGGAGCAGCGTGGGGAGCGACCGCTTCTGATGAGCTCAGGACGGTCACAGCGCTGGGTCGAGAGGGTAGAGCCTAACCTTACAGTGGGAGGGAGGAGCAGCTGGGAGGCGGGAGTGGGGTGGAGAGTCGGGCCCGGAGGCACAATAACAAACAACAAAATGGCAGCAAGCCAAAAAGTGAAGCAGGACGAGATTGGGGCACAGCCTCAACAAACGCGAAGAAATGGGAAAGCGGTACCGGCACAATCAGGCACCAACAACGCAAGCAGGCAAGCGAGCTACACACAATGCAATGTCAATTAAATAACAGTCTAGCAGTCCAGCGCCACGAAAACTACAGTCAGGCACAAATAGTTGGGCAGTCTGGCAGTATAGCGCTACAATAGTGGTTTAAGCAGGCACAAATAGTTCAGCGGTCTGGCAATATAGCTCTACGATATTACAGATTTGAGCAGGGAGTAGCGTGGGGAGCGACTGCTTCTGATGAGCTCAGGACGGTCACAGCCCTGGGTCGAGAGGGTAGAGCCTAACCTTACAGTGGGAGGGAGGAGCAGCTGGGAGGCGGGAGTGGGGTGGAGAGCCGGGCCGGGAGGCACAATAACAAACAACAAAATGGCAGCAAGCCAAAAAGCGAAGCAGGACGAGATTGGGGCACAGCCTCAACAAACGCGAAGAAATGGGCAAGCGGTACCGGCACAATCAGGCACCAACAACGCAAGCAGGCAAGCGAGCTACACACAATGCAATGTCAATTAAATAACAGTCTAGCAGTCCAGCGCCACGAAAACTGTACAGTCAGGCACAAATAGTTGGGCAGTCTGGCAGCATAGCGCTACGATAGTGGTTTAAGCAGGCACAAATAGTTCAGCGGTCTGGCAATATAGCGCTACAATACCACAGATTTGAGCAGGGAGCAGCGTGGGGAGCGATGAACAGAGACCTCTGAGAGAGAGCTTGGAGCAAAGGATGAACAGAGACCTCTGAGAGAGTGCACAGAGTGGGTGGAGTTAGACCTTAGTGAGAGTGCACAGAGCAGAATATGAATGCAGAAATCTAAGACAGTGCACAGAGCAGAGTGTGAATGCAGACTTCTGAGAGAGTGCACATATTACCCCCCATTATATTGCCATGCACTGTAAAGTATAGGGTGATGCCTCCAGCACCTTGTAGGTGATGCTGTATCTCATGACCCTGAGGTGCTGTGGTATTCCTTGCATGAGAAAACATTCACAAGCCTAAAGGTTAATGAAAGGGAAATCAAAAGAAACAGTCTCTGGACTTTATCACCCCCCCCATATCTCATCTCAGTCAACCAGATGACTGAAGAATAACTCCATTTGTCAATACATTCATACTAGGAGTAAGGTACTTGCATGGAGTAACAATTAAAACTCTGCTTTTTTTCTGAACCACTGACTGGTACATGATGGTTGACCGAAACATGTTGACTGTAATTTGAGTGATAAAGCCCAGACACCGTCTATTGAGGAGTCTCTCAATCCTCTAAGGGGAACCAAAAAATAAAGGATCAGAATTGATGGTGTGTCTCCAAAGCAGTTTTAACCATATGTCACAAAAATACTGACCCCGCCATGTATCATCCAAACTCCAAAACAAATATATATAGATTTTCCTTCCCCCCTGTTAAGGGCAACACAGGTGTAGCGTCCTCCCCAGCCTAGGTACCCCCCAAAGGATTACACCAGACACAGAGCAAAGTAATGCATGTCTTTATTTATCTGTGTGGAGCTGGAAACTCAATATTCTAAACCAGCCTTCAGTGCATTCCGCTCTAACACTTAAGTCACAGTTCTACAGAGTCCATCTGGAGCCAAAAAGGTTCCATAAGTTCTAATTCCCAATACACTACATCACTACACGACCTCTGACCCTGTCTACAGGTTAGGTCGCCCCCACGCCGCTGCCGCCTGCTCTCCCTGGTTGCCCGCTGCCTCACTGCTGCTCGTTTTTCCTGCCGCTGCTCCCTGCGGCCCCGCCCCCGGACTCCCCTGCTTCCCCAATCGCTGCCCCACTCCCGCCACCCAGCTGCTCCTTCCTCCCGTCAGCACTCTTATGCAGACCACGCAGCGACCGCGCAGCGGCGTGCGCAGCGGGCGCGCTGCTGGCACGCCGAAGGCACGCCTAAGGCAAGCCCGTCTGCGCCCGTCCACGCCTGTACCGCGCCCAGCGCCAGGACCCCTGGACCTCGTCGATACCAGCCCTCACGTCAAACCTACGATGCCGCCACCCTCTACGCACTCAACGCCGGCCGGAACCCCGTCTGCTACCGAGCCACCCCGAAACACACCCACGGACCCTTCACCTGCCAAACCTGCAAGCTCACCTGCCTCCGGACCTGCACCGCACCCGCAAGGCCAAGCACCAGCAGCAATCACCTCCAGTGCATCCTGCTTAACACCCGCTCCGTCCACAGACATGCCGTCAAACTCTGGAACCTCCTCGACACGACATCACCAGACGTCGCCTTCCTCACAGAAACCTGGATCAACGCCTCCTCAGCCCCCGACATCGCCATAGCCATCCCGGAAGGCTACAAGATCACCCGGAGGGATCGCATCAACCAAACATGAGGAGGCATCGCCATTGTCCACAGAAACAGCATCCGCATCACAACCAACTCCGAAGACGCCCTCACCACCACCGAGCACCTTCACTTCCAGATACACATTGACCCCAAGACCACCCTCAGAGGCACCCTTGTCTACAGACCCCCGGGACCACGCACACAATTCAGCGAAGCCATCGCAGACTTCATCAGCCCGCACGCCCTCACCTCCTCAGACTACATCCTCCTAGGGGACCTCAACTTCCACCTGGAGAACAGCAATGACAGCAACACCGCCGCCCTGCTGGACAACTTCGCCAACCTCAGACTCAAGCAACTGGTGAACACCCCCACCCACTACGCCAGCCACACGCTTGACCCCGTCTTCTCCTCCAGCAAGCACATCTCCTTCAGCCACTCCACAGGACCTCACTGGACTGATCACAGCTGCGTTCACTTCCACTTCAGGAGAACCACGACCCGCAACAGGTTCCCAGCAGGAGCTGGAGCAAGATCACCGCCAACCAGCTCACCACCTCCCTCAACCAGAACCCTCCCACCAACACAACGGACCCCAACGGAGCAGCCCGCAACTTCACACAGTGGCTCACCAACTGCGCCGATGACCTCGCACCACTAAAGAACCCTCCCAGCAGACCCGACAACAAGAAAGCCTTGTGGTTCACCAACGAACTCAAAACCTCCAAGAAAAACTGCTGCACCCTCGAGGAAGCCTGGCGCCACAACCAGACTACAGAAAACATGACAGCACTCAAGAATGCCACCCGCATACACCACCAGCTGATCCGCACCACCAAAAGGGCAACATTCAAAGAATAACTGGACAACAACACCCACAACTACAAGGAACTCTTCAGCATCGGCAAAGAGCTCTCGAACCCCAGCGCCTCCAACAACGACATCACACCATCGCAAGACCTCTGTGACTCACTCACCTCGTTCTTCCACCGCAAAATCGCCGACATACACAACAGCTTCACTGCACAGACCACGCACCCAACCACCGAACCAGCGCCCACCACCCCCTGCAACTGGACACCGGTCAGCACCAAAGACATCACCCGCACGATGAACACCATCCACTCCGGATCCCGAACCGACCCCTGCCCGCACCACGTCTTCAACAAGGCCGACTACATCATCGCACCCCAACTCCGGGACATCATCAACACCTCCTTCGCCACCGCCACCTTCCCGGAGAACTGGAAACATGCTGAGCTCAGCGCCCTCCTGCAGAAACCCACCCCGGACCCCACGGACCTCAAGAACTTCCGCCCCATCTTGCTCCTCCCTTTTCCTGCCAAAGTCATCGAGAAGACCGTCAACAAACAACTCGCCGCCTTCCTCGAGACTAACGGATCCCTCGACCCCTCACAGTCCGGTTTCCGAGCTAACCACAGCACCGAGACCGCCCTCACCGCACCCACTGACGACATCAGATCCCTGCTTGGCAACGGGAAAACAGCTGCCCTCATCCTCCTAGATCTCTCAGTAGCGTTCGACACAGTATGCCACCGCACACTAATACAGCGCCTCAGCAACACCGAAATCCAAGTGAAGGCACTGGAGTGGATCGTCTCGTTCCTCACCGGAAGAACCCAGAGAGTCCGCCTCTCCCTGTTCCGTTCCGCAGCCACCGAAGTCATCTGCGGCGTACCCCAAGGATCCTCGCTCAGCCCCACCCTCTTCAACGTCTACATGAGCCCCCTCGCAGCCATCGCACGCCAACACAACCTCAACATCATTTCCTATGCTGATGACACCCAGCTGATCCTCTCCCTCACCAACGACCCCGCCACCGCCAGAGCCAGCCTCCAGGAAGTAATGAAAGACTTCGCAGAATGGATGAAGTCCAGCCGCCTGAAACTGAACTCAGACAAGACGTAAGTCCTCATCCTGGGATCATCCTCCTCCGCGTCGGACGACTCCTGGTGGCCCCCTGCCCTGGGCACCGCCCCCAGGCCAACGGACCACGCACGTAACCTGGGTTTCATCCTGGACTCCTCCCTCACAATGACCAAACAAGTCAACGCTGTCTCGTCATCCTGCTTCAACACCCTGCGCATGCTCCGAAAGATCTTCCGATGGATCCCCACCGAAACCAGGAAGAAGGTCACCCAGGCCCTTGTCACCAGACAACTGGATTACGGGAACACACTCTACGCGGGAACCACAGACAAACTACAGAAAAGACTCAAGCGCATACAGGACGCCTCCGCACGACTCATCCTGGACATCCCGCGCCACAACCACATCTCTGCCCACCTGAGAGACCTGCACTGGCTCCCCGTCAACAAGAGGATCACATTCAGACTCCTCACCCACGCACACACGGCTCTCCACGACTTGGGCCCCAAGTACCTCAACAACCGCCTCACATTCTACACACCCACCCGCCAGCTCCGCTCGACCAGCCTCGCCCTCGCCACTGTCCCCCGCATTCGCAGAGCCACCGCCGGAGAAAGATCCTTCTCCTACCTGGCGGCCAAGACATGGAACTCCCTCCCCACCCACCTACGACTGACCCAGGACCATCTCTCCTTCAGGAAACAACTCAAGACCTGGCTATTCGAGCAGTAGCGGATCCCTCCCTCCCAGTGCCTTGAGACCCTAACGAATGAGTAGCGCACTTTACAAATACACCTGATTGATTGATTGATTGACCCCCTCAGTTAAATAAATGATTGCAATTTTACAAATTATTTATATAGATAGACATATTCATTCAGATCTCTTCTATCGCTCTTCTTAGCCCTTTAACAGTTCGACCTAATCTTGTTCTGGGAAACTGGAAGGTGTCCTCATGGATGTCCAGGATCAAGGTCAACAGTGTAGATGCAACAGCAGTTGCTGATTTTCAGACCCAGTCTCTCTTTCAATTATTAGATCTGATGAATGATTGGAAGAGTACCTGAAATGAGAAGAGTCTCTGGTAATAGACTTCCAAGGGCGCTGGGCAGTCGCCATGTGTCCCTCAGTAGACACCACATGGAAAGGTTCTGCATCAAAATGAGTATCAGACTTTCTTTTCTGTATTTATCATACATGCAGTGGATCTCATCTTTTAAAGACATTGGGGCATATTATCAAGGGGTTTTATCTCCGCTTTTTTTGCTTTAAAAGCCAAGAAAGCGGAGATAAAATTATCTCCCTATTACCAAGCTGTCGCTAACTCCAGTTAGAGACAGCTAATAGGAGATAGCGACCATCTTGGGCCCCGCTTTGCATGTCAGTGATATTTATCACTAATGACATGCAAAGTGGGCGTGCCAAGATGTCAGCGACTGGAAACAGTCCCTAACATCGCTATCTCCTATTACCAACTTTTGGAGATATTCGCGCTAAGCGCGAATATCTCCAAAAGCTAACACCTGCCCTGAGCAGTTCTTAGCCATGTTATCCAATGGGAGGTGGATAACATGGCTAAGAGCATTTGCTCGATAATGCATGAATATCGCTGACTTTTCAGCGATATTCATGCATTGCGGCCGTTTTTTATCGCATTTGCGATAAACCTTGCTAATAGCAAGGTTTATCTGCGATAAAAATCGCCGATGTGCGGCGATAATTTTTGTCTCTAAACACGTTAGAGACAAAAATTATCGCTAGTTGTTGGTAATATGCCCCATTGTTATTCACATGTCATCTTTTGTCAGCGTACACTTTCATCTTTTCTTTGTGAACCAAGTCCCTCTCATGAGTTGTCGTCTCATCTTTCTTTCTCTGATTGGTCCACTGAGGTAACTTGGTGTTCATTGCTCTCCTGAACATCAAAGTCGCAGGACTTTCACCTGGGGAGAGTGGGGTGTTGAACAATAAGATATTAAGATAAAATTCAATACAGTTTTCAAATTGAGCTTTTCAAGAATGGCACACTGTACTGATATCTTTAACATATTCATAAAAAGCTCAACAAGTCCATTGGCTTGTGGCCACAGATGAGTGCTCTTTTGATGCTTTGTCTTCAAATGCTTCAAGAAATCTCTGAGCTCTCGACTATTGAAAGGCGGGTGTGATGTATGTGGTGTGTCCTCAATGTTTTGGCTTGTATTCAGTATTTTGATTTATATGTTCACACGTGCATGCAGAATACACTAGTGGGGACGTAAACTGCAAGCGGCTTTAGCTTCAGGTGTGGATGTGAAAGATTTTTTCGAACAGAGTGTGTGGAATTACAACATCTCTCCACGTTGCACCACAGCAGTCACATCTTTCTCACTGATTAGAGACAGGGAGGTACACACTGCTCTCTTCACTGCTTGGTTGAAAGTAAAGTAGGTTGACGGCAAGCTTAGGAGGTGATGGAGCAAGGTGAAGAACAAGATTTTGTTCAAACTTGTGAAGTTAATCTCTTAATAACAAAGTAACCAGATTAATAAGCTTGTGGTGAAATTATTAATCAACTTAGTTTAAGAATGCATTTATCATTACACGCGGGATAAACTAATGTGCTCTATGTTGCAAACGCAAAGAACGAATAAAAAACTAACCTTGTCTATTGTCTTTGTCAATAATAAATGCGGCAGTTAAGTTAATGGCATGTGCTTATTTTATGTGCTTATGTTATGTCCTTCGTGATAAAAGCCCATGGAGTTCCTGCTGTACGAAAAGGAGAAGTAATTATGATGCTGCCTATTTGTGCTTTTGTTAGCTAACATAATTAACAGAGTTAATTTGTAAAGGGGGAGGGTAACAGAATGGGTCTCAATTCTTTAATTAATTGATGTCTTGTGTTTGTTTAATAATAGTTTCCAAAGTGAGGCCTAAAGATGGTTCAGAAAATATGTCTGACAGAGCTGCAGACGCAAAAGCTTGTCCAGAGTGAACTTTTCACACATGCGCAGCTGAGAAGATTTTTGCTGCATTGTCATCGTGAATTAAAAAGCAGTTCTTTGGTCGCGTTGAACGTGCTCATGGAGAGATGACCCAAGGACAGAAACTTGATTTGTCTGCCAAGGTTAGGAAGGGAACGTTCAGAACTCGAGGAAAAGTTACTTTCTTGAGGAAACTGAATTACATGGAAATGAAAGACAATAGGGCTTATGTGAAGCCTGGACTTGGTCAAGAGTCGAAGATGATTTAATAATTTTATCATGGACTGACACAGGACAGCCAATGAAAAGCTCGGATTTTTATAAAAGAATGTCAAGTGTAGAAAGTTTAGCTAGAGAAAAAGGTATAAAACCTGACACAATGAGCAAGGAAAAACTCTTGCCTTCCGATTCCTGAATGACGTGACACGCTGTTGGACTTTGGCGCATGTAAGGACAGAAGACTTTAAATGATTATTTCTTTTCAGGTGAAGTGAGAAATAGACAGGGAAATAGATTTAGGGAATGGGAAACTGTTATTTTTCTAATAGTTCATGTTTCTGAGCTTGCTTTGATATGTCAGTCTTAATTTCATTTCTTTATTAAATGCTACTTTCTTATTTGAAAATAAAATAAAGATTCTAAATCGTAAATGCTTTTTCCTTATGAAAAATGAAGTCAATAAATTAGATTTGGAAAGACAAGCTGGTCTTGTTTATTCATGGTCTAGTTTCCATCAGTTGATCCAATCGCCTTAAGTGATTTGATTATAGGTAAAAATATGTTTAAAACCATGGTAAAGATAAATGAACTGCAGTTGTATATAAGAATGTAAATATTATGTGAATAGATTTACTAATCAAATCACCTGATTCAGTTGCTCAAAAATTGTCTCATTGGTGTTATGGGCCTGCATAAGTGTTTAATGTTTAATGGTGAGTATTGAGGTGTTAGGTAGCGTTTGTGAGACAGTTTTTCAATCAGAGCGCTGCATCAGAGGCATGGTACAGAACCAATTACATCTCAGGTGTTTTTTGAGACAAGCAGCCATGAAATGTAACTTTGACAGCAGAAATAGGTCTAGCATGACAGATGTATTAGTTGGAGACTGGGTGTTATTTAAGAAACCCATCAAAGTTTTAAAAAAAAGGGGAAACTAAGTTTTGCGTGCCTGTACAAGTCAGCAACGTTAGCAAAGGTGCATTATTTCCATCAAAAACAGTCCATCTCTGCTTTCCTTCAGGAAGGAAGTGAAAACTTGGCTGTTTACGGCCAGCTATATCAATCCGGTTGGATCCCGAGTCTCCTGATTCTGACCCAAAAGGGGGTGGTGATGAACAGAGTGTCTGAATTGAGCAGACCACTCTTACCCAGTCCAAAGATCAGGGCTTGATCCATCACCGTTATTTATCTCACTGCCCCATCCCAGCTCAGAACCTGGCTATATGCAAATCAGTCTGTCCCTGGCCCAGTGCATCATGGGAACAGGGCAGACTAAACTACCAAGCCAATTCTTTACCAGAAAGGAGACAAGCTACCGGGGACCGGTTTCTGGCATTTCAGCCGTCTTCGGCCCGGCTTGCTTGAATCCTGATGGAGCAGTGAGAAAGGGACTCATGTCTGAGTATACCCTGCCACACCTATAGTGGCCAAAATCGATTTACAAAAGGGGGTGGTGATGAACAGAGTGTCTGAATTGAGCAGACCACTCTTACCCAGTCCAAAGATCAGGGCTTCCCAGTGTAAGAATTGGCTTGGTAGTTTGGTTTGCCCTGTTCCCATCATGCACTGGGACAGGAACAGACTAATTTGCATATAGCCTGGTTCTGAGCTGGGATGGTGCAGTGAGCTAAAAAACGGTGTTGGTTCTAGCCCTGATCTCTTGACTGGGTGAGAGTATTCTGCTTAATTCAGAAACTCTGTCCATCACCACCCCTTGTTGTTAAATATCCTGATTCTGACCCAGCGCCAAGACGCCCAAGGGTATTCGCGAGCTCTATAAAATTATAAATCAAATCAAATCAATCAAATCATTCATCACTGGGAAAGGTTTGTGGAATAAAAGACAATTGGTGAAGGTAATACCAGAACAAGCTAATATCACCCGACAAAAGAAATGTGATGTACCTTTACATGACCATGATTGGGCGCATTAGCTGCAGTCAGATGTTGAGCAAAAGAAGTTGCTGGACAGGATAGTGTAGCCACTGATCAAGTGGTAGCCACTGATCAAGTGTTACCCACTAGTTTAGGTCATGATGACAGTGGGCCGTAAAGGTGAAGCAGTGGATCCAGGGTCATGCATTAGGAAGGTTCCCAAGAAGTTTGATGACTTTGTACGTTATTAGACCATGTTGCAGGTTAATTTTGTATCTTGTCACGTTTAAACACCTATTGCATATCTACACAATTTCTATTTGTTTTTTTGAAAGAGGGAAGGTGATGTGATATATGTGGTGTGTCTCGTTGTAACCCTCGAAACACTCCTCAATGTTTTGATTTGTTTTCAATGTTTTGATTTGTATGTTCACATGTTCATGGAGCATAGACTAGCGGGGATTTGAACGGCAACTGGGCAGTTGCAGTGAGACTCCGTGCTTGGTGGACGCAATCAATCAATCATTTGTAGAGCGCACTGACCACCCGTGAGGGTCTCGTGGCGCTAAGGGGTGGGGGTTAGGCGGTAGAGGCAGCTACTGGTCAAACAGCCAGCTCTTGAGATGTCTCCTGAAGGTCAGCAGGTCCTGGGTGTGGCGCAGGTGGGAGGTTGTTCCATGTCTTTGCGGTGAGGTGGGAGAATGATCTGCTGCTGGTGGTCGTTCGGTGGATACGCGGGACGTTGGCGAGGGTGAGGTGAGAGGTGCAAAGCTGGCGCGTCGGGGTGTAGATGGACAGTCGTTCGTTGAGGTATGCTGGTCCGGCGTTGTGGAGTGCTTTGTGAGCGTGGGTTAGGAGTTTGAAGCTGATCCTCTTGTTGACCGGGAGCCAGTGCATATCTCTAAGGTGGGTGGTGATGTGGCTGTGGCGGGGGAGTCTGAGGATGAGGCATGCGGAGGCGTTCTGTATGCTTTGGAGTCTCTTCTGGAGTGTAGTTGTGGTTCCTGCTTAGAGGGCGTTGCCGTAGTCCAGCCTGCTGCTGACCAGTGCTTGGGTGACCGTTCTCGTAGTTTTGGTGGGGATCCATCTGTAGATCCTGCGGAGCAATCGGAGGGTGTTGAAGCAGGAGGAGGAACCCGTGTTGACTTGCTTGGTTATACAGAGCATTGAGTACAGAATGACCCTCAGATTGCGTGCATGGTTTGTGGGTGTCAGGGCAGCTCCCAGCGAGGTCGGCCACCAGGAGTCGTCCCATGCGGAGGGGGAAGGCCAAG
Organism: Lissotriton vulgaris; assembly: GCF_964263255.1. Taxonomy (NCBI): domain Eukaryota; kingdom Metazoa; phylum Chordata; class Amphibia; order Caudata; family Salamandridae; genus Lissotriton; species Lissotriton vulgaris. The sequence continues at coordinate 256,868,799 of NC_141685.1, forward strand.
GATGAGGACCTCTGTCTTGTCTGAGTTCAATTTCAGTCGACTGGTCTTCATCCAATCCGCGGCAGCCTTCATTCCCTCGTGAAGGTTGGATTTTGCAATGGCCAGGTCTTTGGTGAGGGAGAGTATCAGCTGTGTGTAATCGGCGTTCAAGAAGATGTTGAGGTGGTGTGCTCGGACGATGCTGGCGAGCGGTGCCATGTAGATGTTGAACAGGGGCGGGCTGAGGGATGATCCTTGGAGTACGCCGCAGGTGTTCGTGGTGGCTTCAGATCGGAATGGGGGGGAGGCGGACTCTCTGGGTTCTGCCGATGAGGAAGGAGGTTATCCAGTCCCAGGTTTTACCTCGGATCCTTGCGTTGTGGAGGCGTGTGCGCAGGGTGTGGTGGCAGACGGTGTAGAAGGCGGCTGAGAGGTCCAGGAGGATGAGGGCCGCGGTTTCGCCCTTGTCCAGTATGGTCCTGATGTTGTCAGTGGCGGCGATGAGGGCGGTCTCGGTGCTGTGGTTGCTGCGGAAGCTGGATTGGGAGGAGTCCAGGACGTTGTTCTCCTCCAGGAAGTGGGTCAGTTGCCTGTTGGTGGTCTTCTCAATGACTTTTGCAGAGAACGGGAGCTGGGAGATGGGTCGGATGTTCTTGAGGTCCCTTGGGTCCGCCTAGGGTTTCTTGAGGAGGGCGTTGATCTCAGCCTGTTTTAGTTTTAAAAAATTTGTTGTAATGGCATGCGTTGTAATGGAATGCGTTGTAATGGATGTTGCATTGTAAAAAATGCGCTGTAAAGGTATGCGTTGTAAAAGTATGCGTTGTAATGTCATACATCCATTTATAATGGCTTGTTTAACTTTCTTAACATTTTTCTCACATTCATGTGACCAATTAAATGAAATGTTTTTTTCTCAATTCTCTCAACAGAACACTTACAGTTGCAAAGTCTTATATGTATCTGGAAAAGTTACTGGCCAAGAAATGAACGCACCATGGAAACATCTTGCGGGGATCAGCATTTGACAGCGCTTGTATTTTAGCAGGATCTAGTGTCATACAGCGATCAGAAAAGAAATACCCAATTAATTTTAGCATTGTCTGCATTCATAGGTAAACCTGCTTCGAAACGTAAACTACATACTTTTGCAAGATCTTTCTTTTTGTGTAGCTTTGAAAACCAATAAGCCATCGCTGTAATTGAATGCATTCATGACAGATTGTATGATACTTCGAATGATATCTTAAAACAGTTTTGCAGTGGTTAACACCAAAACTTAGGAGCATATTTACTAGGAAATTGTCGGAGCGTGGCATTAAGCCAAGAAGGCTAACGCCGCGCTCCAACAGTTTCCAAACTCAGGGATGCGCTGTATTCTCAAGAATATGGTGCACCCCTGCCTTTCCCTTAACACTAGTGCTAAATGTAGCTGTCTAGCGCTAATACAGTCATGGGTGCTTGCATTGCAGGGAAAGATGGTTTATGTGCAGGAAGGTGTCCCTTCCTACACATAAACAATCTGTAAGGGCATTTTGTAACTTCTATGTATGCTGCAGAATGCAACTCAACATTTTAAAAAAAAAATATTGTTTATGTGCAGGAAGGGACACCTTTCTGCACATAAACAATCAATGGGGTGTTGCTGTTTCTATGTGTGCTGCATTGTGCAGCACACAGCTAAAATAAAGCATTTCTCCTCGTTTCACCAAGTTAAGACCAGGTTTTCCCTGGTATTAATTTTGGCGCTGCCCCATATTTACGCCACTCTTGTAGATATGGAGCAGCGTCAAAATCAATGTGTGTTGCGGCAGAACATCCACCGCGACACTCATTCCCCACCCCTTTCACGCTAAGTCTAACCTGAAAGGGGGCCTTTTTCACAAGGCGGAATTAAACCACGTCAAGCAGCTTAACGCCACCTTGTGAATAAGACGAAACCCCTATCATCACAGCAACGTTGGAAAAAGTGATGTTCCTGTGGCAATAGGGGCTGGTAAATATTCTCCTCAGTCTTTTTTATCGAAACAGAGCCACATGTGTAGAAAGTTTGTAATGTGCCTGCAATCTTCTTCAAGTTCTAACTGATGATAACCTTTATTGAAATCAAGGCAAGAAACGTCCTTTGCACCATTTAATTGCATTATCATGTCAGCAATGTGTGGACCTAGATGTCATTTTCATCCTGTTGCCTTGTTAGCCTGACCCATGTTAACGTATAAGCGCACAGCTCTTGAACTGTCATTTCTTTAGCATACGATGGGAGAAACCTATGGCATTGGACCTGTAGAAAGCTCAATAATATCATGCTTAAGTAATGATTTAAGTTCTTTCTCAGCAGCTTCTTGCAAATGAGATGCGATTTGTCTATGTCTTTGAGGAACAGGAATTTGTAACTTAATTTTCAAAGTCTTAAGTTTTCCCAAACAATGAAACAATACAGGAAACTGACTTCCTATTTTGTGGTGAACATTCATGTTGTAATTTACCGAAATCAGTCCCATATCAGTGGCTGTGCTGAAACGGTGTAGACAGGCAGGCACTGCACGCCGTGCCTTGAAGCACATGAATGGGTGCTTGTACTTTCGTTATCTTGTGTTTCATTGTTGCTGCAAATGAACCTTGTCTTTTTAAAAGTGTCGATGCAGCCCATGTATACACTTTGGCTTTTGGTGGAATAAGTTCCAGTAATGGAGATAATTCACTCTATTTCACCTCAAACATAATGTTTATCGATGCACCATTATCAATATTGAAAGGTATCGAACAACCATTTACTTTCAGTGTAATGTTCAGCCAATGGTTGAAATACTTTGTTCCTTTGGCATGTCAATTTTTCTTTGACTGATATTTTTCTTCACAAGTGGCGAGCCCAGCATGCGCATGCTTTTCTGAGGTAAACATCGACATGGCACAATCATTTGTTCACTCTCACTAGCCATTCATACAGAAGAACTGTATGATGATGATTTGATGACGATCAACATTGTTCGGTATCTATTTGTCTTATCTGATGTCGCCGTTTGGCTTTGTGGGTGCGCATCGAACGTTGCTTCTGGAACATTTTGTCTGCCATTTTGTTTTCACGTCTTGACACACTTGCATTTCCCTTAGCTTTGCAAACTGTCATAACATGCTTCACCTTCCCACAGCCTTTACAGATCTGTCCAAAAGTGGGGCATTTACCTTTATGTGAAAACCAAAATCCACTTCTAAAATACAACTTTATTTTACGGGCAGACATTACACTGCATTCTTCGCTTTTTGGCTTTAGCTTTATTTTCAAACTCAGGACTGATTCATTCTGGGCACCTCCGGCCTCCATGTCGGCAGCTTGCCTATCAGCACACTCTTTAGCTCTGGCAGTCATGAACACTTGCTCCAGACTAAGAGTTTTTCTCAGCATTCTTTGTCTGAATGACTCTGACAAGCGTCTATCAATAACTCTCAAACACATAACTTCTTCATCATTAAATGCATTGAATTTACAATATCTGATAAGTGTGTCAAGTCTCTCCACACATTCATCAATGGTTTCATCACCTTTCTGGTGTTCTTGGGTGAAGATGTGTCTTTCGTAATCAACATATGGCATTGGATTAAATTTGAGAATCAGCATTTCCTTCATCTGAAAATATGTAGCGTCTTCATCACTTCACCACATTCTCTTTATGACTTCTTTTACTCCACCACCAGCTGAGTTTTATAAGATACTTGATAATCTTTTTATCAGTCTCTTCAAGTGCATTGATGAAATCATCATATGTCTCAATCCAAGCAGTCATCTTACCAATATTTTTCTTTCTAGTGACATTGAATGGTGGTGGTGGATTTAGGAAAGCTTTAGCATTGTAGGGGAGTGTAGAGCTTTCTGGCACTGCGTGTGGATCTCTCTGGCTTGGTTTATGTGACTCAGCAGTGATACCTTGCAATGCGCTGGCCTCGGGATCATCTTTAATAATAGCTGGAAGCTTGTCCTCTTTCCCTGGCAGTAGAAACATTTCACTATTCTGAGGATATTGGGAGACTGATATGATTGCCACGCACTTGTCAAAACGTACCTCCTGTGCTTGATCTGGGTTGCGGCGCCTGACGCTGAGTTCATACCGGTTCACTGTACTCAGGTTCTGGTGAGTAAATATTGTTTTATCCTTAGGCTTCTCTTTGCGTGCTCTTTGTCTTCACCACTTTCTATTTGTATCGGTATTATGCACTTTGTTATTATCAGTAACTATTCTTTGAAAACCTGGTTGTATCTGCCTTTAACGCTCACACTCCAGATTACATATGACTGTATATTGCGTAGCTGCACAGTACCTTTACTTATGATCTAACCAGCAGGTTCACAGTAATCGTTAAAAGATTTCTTTGCAATGCTTTCATAATCTTTAACTTCTTTACAGAGGCTGGATTTGCACCTCAACTCCATATGTGTTAGGCGTTGGTTACTCATTTCGACTGCAACACACGTGGCATGCACAAGCACTTTGCTTGGACCACGGCAAACTCTCTGGGAGAGAGAACATTGTCGATCTTCCGGTTACTTATCCCATAACTTGTAGCCAGTTGCAGCTACCCCCCTAGCCTTCATTCCCGCAAGTGACTATGCCACACAGAGAGCTTAGTAATATAAGCTTTTACTCGTCTGTGTGTAATTGCTAACTCAACATTGTAAAACAGCCTTCAGTGCATTCTGCTCTAACACTTACATCACAGTTCTACGGAGTCCTTCCAGAGACAAAAGGGTTCCATAATTTCTAATTCACAAGACACTGCAACAGGGAGTGTAGAAGCAGCCCATTGATGAAGCATGCCACGATTAGTGGGTTAGGCACCACTATCCCATAAAAAGGTTAGAGCTTAGAGGTTCGTTTTTTCTTTTGATTTCACTCTCATCAACCTTTAAGTGTGTGATATTGGAATTGGGGAGGATGGTGGATGAGTGAATATCTATTTTCTTTGCCTTATGGGATAGATGACATCATCAAAGGGAAGCTGTTGCATTCCAAAATGGCTGCTAGAGCAGCTGAGCAACCAGGGAACCGACAAGCCAGGAAGGTAAGAAAATGCCACCATTCCAAGAATGCGGTCCTGAATTATCCCCTCTGGCCGTGATATCTCCTTCATCTGAGTGATTGGCGGTTTCTGGGATGATCCGTTGGTGTTCTGCACTGCCATCAAGACAACGGGCGGCTTACAGAGGATAGTGTGCCCCTTCATAGCACCAGACCCTGCATGCATAGACAGCTGTCTGATACGTTGTCTGCTGTGGCTACAATTAGAGTGCAGTCACCCAGCACTTGGGGACTTAGGTGCTCAGTAGTGCTCCTGCACCTTTTCCCCCAGATTAAGGCCTCAGTGCATATTGAGAGCCAACCCCCTCCAGAATTTCCCAGATGAGAGAAACATGTTGTTGCCAGTTTAAAGCCCGGTTCATGTTGTAAAGGGCTGGGGTCAGCGGAGCCACTTTATTGAGCCGCCATTCAGATTGAGGCTAAGCTCAGCCCCTCCACCTTGTGACTTTCATTTCCCCCCCTTCTTTTTGACTTTCACTATTCTGTTCAAATTTTATATTTGAGATACTTACGTTTCCACAGCATTCCTAAATATTTTCTCAGCTCCCATCGGTCTGCTAAATTTTGATAACTTTTCATGACTTACAGGAGAATTCACTTTGACTACATCACTCACTTTAATGACACATTCACAGCTTTTCTACCATCCACATATAATTTCCTTTGATATACGTTCTTTTCTTCTTTATATCTCCATTTACAATTCCCCTCACATCAATAACTTCATTCCCCTCATTCATCCAAGTGAGATATACCATGGTATTTGCTCTTCTTCCTCTAAATAATTCAAATGGCGCCTATGCAGTAATACTGTGTGAAGTAACTCTATACAGCCCCCAAACATTTCTTTACCTCAAACTTCTAATCTTGTTCCAGTGTATCTTGCCACTCGAATTACTTCTCTCGAGTCCCCTATTAAGCATTTTTACCATTCCATTAATTTCTGGGAGGTACAACACATATATATTTTTTCTGATCCCTCTATCTTTCAAGAACTGAGTCATTTCCTTATATGGAAATTGAACTCTATCATCTGTAAGCAGTGAACCATTAAACCCTCTTTGGTAAATAGTTCAGATAGAAAAACTAATAACACTCTTGGTGTTAACCTCATTCACCGCTTTCAGCTTCGGCCATCTTGAAAACATGTCCACCAATACCAAAATATATCTTCCCTGCTCTGATCCGCTTATCAGTCCTCCATAGTGCTCTCATCCTAAGCTTTTCCTGGAGAAATTCTAACAATCATGGACTACTCTTTAAATACTTTGTTACTTTGACAGCACACTTAAATGATTCCCTTTTCCTTGTCTACTTGTATACCTGACCACCAATAATTCATCCATAATCTTTCCTTAGTTCTGGAAAAAATTGAAGTCTGTCATCGACGATTTTCACCAAATCCCATTGCATTGACTCAGAAGGGACCAATCTTGACCATCTGTAAACCAAATCAGAATCAATTGGCAATTTTTCTTTTACATTTCAATACCCTCTGCTTTCATCATCTGTCAAATTGTCAATAAACTTGGTCCATAAAGATACTAAAAAGGAAGGACATTTAGAGGTGATGGAGAAAAAAGTGGCCAACCTAGAAGACTGAATGAACAACTTGAAAGAAGCGCAGTCCTGGGACAGGAGCTGTGGAGGGAACAGAAAAAGTTAATCAGGGTAGAAGACCTCAGCTGAAGGAACAATGTCCTGTTCCTGGGTGTGTCAGAGGGACTAGAAGCAAATGGCATGAACAGTTTCGCAGCCACCCTTCTCCCAGAACCAACAGGATTCATGTTTAGACCCACAATAGAGTTCCAATGAGCTCACTGCATACACCATGAGAAGACTGTAGACGTACAACACAACAAGCAATAATTGCCTGTCTCCTCGGACATCCCGGCGCCAGGCCGCTCATAATGGCAGCCAAGCAACACAATGGCCCATTCATTTACAAAGAAAGTAAAATCTATATAGGAAATGATTATCCTAAGGAAAGAATTCCTGGCAATGACAAGCATGCTCCTTCAATCAGACATTCGTTATGGGCTACTGGAACCTTCACTTTGCTTCTTCTGGTAAATTGACTAAATCAGGAGTTTGAGGAGCCGAAAGACCTACAACTTTATTCGGTGACAATGAGAGATTAATACATCATGCTCAAGGGATGTTCCAGGTGCCTGTGCCTTATAAAAGCAGCTGATTACCTCATCTCAGATGGACAATACCTAGCTATTGTGCCCTAACAATAGGAAGTGGACAGATGAGAATCTTTTATATTGCATGCCAGAGACGGAGACAAATCACACTACCTCTTGAATGTCTAGCTAGCCATTCAAGAAAAAGGGGGATGCAAGAACAATGTACGAGAAGGCCCAGCCTCCAGCTCTATTTCGGTGTTTGCGTCGGAGGAGTGCTAATGGAGGTGTCTACGTGGTTGGACAAAGGTGATGCGGCTGTTAAGGTATGCGTGCCCAGGCTGTGTATTCTTTGAAAGTGTGTGTAAGGAGTTTGAACTAAACATGTTTGTATGTAAGGAGAAAGTAGAACTCCCTGAGATGTGGCGTGATGTGGGTTTTGCTTGGGAGGTTGAGTCTTGCTGCTGAGTTCTGGATGGGTTGTAGTATCCTGGTGAGTTGCTTTGTGATTCCAGAGTCGAGAGTGTTCCTGTAGTCCAATCTGGACGCATGATGGTGTGACAGCTTTGAATTGCGTGGTCAAAACAAGTTTGCTATCAATGATGATCCCGAGGTTTCTGGTGTGGGTGCAGGGTTTGGTTGTGGGGTCGAGTTCAGCAAGCCACCACCTCGAGTGCCATGGTGATGTGTTGCTGAAGGTCACTACTTCTGAGTAGGGATGAGTTTGAGATAGTTGGATTTTATCTATTTGGCAATGTCTGTCATGCAGGCAGTGAACTTGTTTCGTGTGTTGGGGGTCTTGCCTGAAACGGAGAGAATCAGTTGAGTGTCCTCACTGTAGGAGAGGATGTTGAAATTGTGGGAGAGTTGGCTATAGGGATCACGTGTGTGTTGAAGAGGGTCAGGCTGAGTGATGAGCCTCGGGGCTATCCACATATGAGTTTTAGGGCTTCTGAGTAGTAAGGTGTTAACCCGGCAGCTTGTTTTCTATCTGTTGAAAAGGAGCAGATACAGAAAAGGGTGGTGTCTTGGATTTCAAGCTAGTTCAGGCACGTGATGACGATGGGGTGTGAAATGGTGTTGAATGCAGCCGAAAGGTCCAGAAAAATGAGGGCCGCTGAGTACCCTTTGTCCAGGATCATGCAAATGTCATCGTTGGTGTGTGCTGTGGTTGAGCCTGGAATCTGATTGTGTGGTGTCAAGGAGGTGGTGGTTGCTGATTGCTGAGGTGGCGGCTGAGGCGTTGGTCAATGAGCTATTGTAGAACCTTGGCCAGGAACTGTAGGAGGGAGCTCGGTCTGTAGTTGGTGAGTGTGGTAGGGTCTGTAGAGGGTTTCTTGACTGGGGGTGATGGTGGAATGTTTCCTAATGGATGAAGGTACCAATGGGTGGATGTAAGTGACTGTATATCTATGTCTCCATGTGTGGGTGTAGTTGACGGTGTGTGCCGGTGCTTATGAGTGCATGTAGGTGATTAATAACAACTAAGTGTGTGGATGATGGTATGTGTGTGTCAATCACTCAAAGTTAATGAGGGGATGCTTGTAAATAGTCTACCTACTGCAAACCACACAGGATAGCATTCAAACCCATACTTTCTGCTGCACTTTGCTACTCTAGATTAAGTCCCGCCTTATGCAAATCAGTACTGACCCAGGTCCTCATGGGAACAGTTCACACCCAACTGCCAGGCCAGGTCTTCTCCAAAAGGGAACCCAAGAAACCCCAGACAGTTTTTGGCCTGTTCGGCCTTGTCAGTGAGTATAGCTTGGACCCTATAGCACAGTAAGTAAGGGATCCATGACTGGGCATACCCTTGCCCACTTAGAGCATTACATCAATCATAGAAAGGAGATGGGTTGGAATGCTACCATATTTTATTTGAGTCTTATATAGCGCGTGGTTACCCTTGGGCATCCCAGCGCTTGTCAAGGAGTCCGTCAGATCAATGCGAAGCTATCCAGCGTGTTAAGATGGGAAAAGGTGTGTTTTCAGAGACTTCCGAAAACGAAGGATGCAAGTCTCACGACGCAGTTGCAATGGGAGCGAATTCCAAAGGGTGGCTGTATGCACCGAGACTCTTCTGCCTCCAGTGCGAGCTTTGTGAACTCTGGGGATCTGTATCAAAGGTTTTTGATCGGAGCGAAGAGCTCTGTTGGCCTTATAAGGCTCCACTAGCTTCCTTAAAGAAGGGGGTCCTTTCCCTTGAAGAATCTTGTGGGCCGTACAGAGAGCCTTAAACTTGACCCTCTCTCTCACCGGGAGCCAATGCAATGCTTCCAAGGCGGGCTTAGCTGATTGTCTCCTTGATGTGTTAGTCAACAGCCTATCCACAGCATTTTGCACCTGCTGCAGCTTACTGAGCGTGGCTTCTGGAGCACCAAGGAATATGGCATTGCAGTAATCAAGCCTGGAGATAATTAACCCCTGGATGAGTAACCTCCTCGATGGCAAGGGGAGGAGGGGCAAGACTTTACGGGCTGAACGAAGAAGCCCAAAGCAGACCCCGCCGTTTTCTTGGCCTGAGTTTTAAAAGAGAGATCCTGCTCCAGCCATACTCCCAAGCTCTTGATCTCCTGCTTGGGACTGGAGAGCTCCCCCAGGCCGCTGGGCCAAACGGTCAAGGGGAGAGAGGAAGTCTTGTGCCCTATCAGCATTATCTCCGTCTTGGAACCATTTATTTTAAGCGACGATTCACACATCCAGGTGTGTACATTGGTCAGGCATAGGCGCAGCGCGTCTGGGTTCTTCTCCAGTTGAGACAATGCGACCACTAGCTCGGTATCGTCAGAATAGCTGACAATTTTTATCCCAAAAGGGGCCACCACATCCTCCAGGGGGGCTATATAGACGTTAAACAACGTAGGGCTCAACGAGGAGCCCTGTGGCACACCGCACTGGAGGGGGATAGATGGAGACTTCTCGCTGCCTTCCCAGACCTGATAGGTACGACCATGCAGAAATGACCTAAGCCATTGCAACGCCACTCCTGTGACCCCCACATTGGACAGCCGTTGGATCAACACTTGATGGTTTACAGTGTCAAAGGCAGCACTGAGGTCCAGGAGGATCACTGCCACTGACCCTTCTGAATCCAAAATGCTCCTTGCTTCCTCAACAACTGCCAAGAGGGCGGTGCCTGTGCCCTGCCCTGGCCGAAAGCCCGTTTGTGAATCTCTCAGCAAGCCATTGGATTCCAGAAAGACGTATAGTTGTCGATTAACCAGTCTTTCAGCGATCTTACCAAGACCCGGCAGCAGAGAGATGGGCCTGAAGTTAGCCAAATCTGACAAATCCAGATTGGGTTTCTTCAGAAGAGCCTTTACAACCGCTCTTTTCCAGCTCGGCGGCACCACAGCCTGGGTAAGGGATGCATTAATCAAGTTCGCTATAGGAGCCGCAACCACAGATGTTGCCTGTTTCAAAAATCTCATTGGGGCTGGATCCTCTGGTGAACCACTCTTCATGGATCCTAGCTCCTTTGTGACCTCAGCTACAGGGATTGGACCAAAGGTATCCAGGCGGTAGCCTTCTCCTGCTAACTGATTGCCTATCTGTGCAACCTGTACGACTTGGGGCAGGGCAGCTATGATGTTTTCAATTTTTAGATGGAAACATTCTGCTAGCTCTCTACACTTCTCAGCAGGATTATCCTGAGTCGGTGGGGGCTCCGGGATTTTGAGGAGTTCCTTTACCACTGTAAAGGTCTCTCTTGAAGAATTAGAGGCACTTTTTATCCTTTCTTCAAAGAATTGCGCCTTAGCACTGCGAAGGGCGTTTTTATATGTTCTTATTGCGGTGCGATATTCATCCCGGCTTGCCACCTCCCAGTTTTTTCTCCAAGTTCTCTCCAGCCTCTTGCATCCTTTCCTAAGGATGCGTAAGTCCGGCGAATACCAAGGGGCGGAACCCATCCTTTTACCCTTCTTTGCTACTCTTTTTTTGGGGAGAATGACGTCCAGGGAGTTGGTTATTCGCAGCTCAAAATCCGTATCAGTTGTAACCGGATCCGCTGCTACAGGGGGGGCATGAGCTCTCAAGTCTCGCAATCCAGTTATCAACTGATAGCCTGGACCAAGCTCTCTCCAGAGTACAAACTCTCGGAGAGGGGGCCACTCTCGGGTCAACCTGCAGACTGACCGGGACCAGGAAATGGTCAGTCCAAGGCAACGGACAAACGGGCAGAGCTGTAAGGTACGGAATATTTGAGAAGATAGGATCAAGAAGGCGACCCTTGGAGTGGGAGGGTCCCAGGTTTTTTAGGTTAAGATTATAAGCTTTAAGATCACTCAGCATATCCGCCGCCACAGAATCCGTTGGGTCGTTAAAATGGGGATTCAAATCTCCTAACAGCATAAAATTAGTCGTCAAGGAAGCCAACTGCGTGACTGTTTCCATCAGAGAGCCAACAAAACTCCCTAAGACTCCTGGTGTACGATAGATCAAGATGCCTGACACAGTCACCATAGGAGATACCTGTACAGAGAACTGACAGCTCTCACAGTCCAATACGTCACGGTTCTGCGCCTTACACACCAATGTATCTCTATATATAATGGCAATGCCGCCACCCCGCCCCTTAGGTCTATCAAGATGGTATATCAAAAAACCAGGGGGAAGGGCTTGAACCATGTCTGCGCCTGAGCTGGCAGCAATCCAAGTCTCTGTCAGGAACAGGATGTCCAGTTCGTGATCTTGTATCAGGAAATTAATTTCCAGAGCATGACACGGGAGAGATCTACAATTAAGCAGTGCCATTAGGAGGGTGCTTTTTCCCTTATCGAGTTGCGTAGTGAGGCATGTCTTACAGGCAGTGTAGGGTGACGAATCCTTATAGATGTACTTACATGATGGCTTTTTAGGAGCGCGCAGCGACATAATGTCCTCTCGGGAGTACGTTATCAGCGTTTCTGAAGAAAGAGCCAGAGGTTTAGGCCCTAGGCACGTCTGGGCCCAGACGGGCACAGACGGGCTGGACTCTGGCGTGACACCGGCGCGAATACGGCGCGCCCGCTGCGCGTCACCGCTGCGCGTTTCCATGTGAGGATTAAGTAGGGAGCTCGTGTGTCCAGGCGAACACTAGACTACTAACTCGAATGGCCAGTCACGTCCCAACCTCCACCCAAGATGGCCGACGCGCTTTCCCAAAGACCAGCAACCAGCTAAAGGCCCGCCAAACAGCGGTGAAGATCACCAAGTTAGAGTGCAGGTAGGCGCTCTAATAGCAATGCAAAAACAGCGATTTTAACAGCAAAGACGGCGCATTTAAAAACTGGGGCACATAAATCAATATAACTAAGATACAAAACAGGGGAAACAATTTTAAAAAGCGCGAACGCCTTAAATGCAGTAGCTGTAATACTAATAAAAACGCTGGGAAGTACAGGGCAGCGTCATGCAGGAAGCCTTGACCAAGGCCGACTCAAAACACTAACTCGCCTTAAGTAGGGAGCTCGTGTGTCCAGGCGAACACTAGACTACTAACTCGAATGGCCAGTCACGTCCCAACCTCCACCCAAGATGGCCTACACGCTTTCCCGAAGACCAGCAACCAGCTAATGGCCCACCAAACAGCGGTAAAGATCACCAAGTTAGAGTGCAGGTAGGCGCTCTAATAGCAATGCAAAAACGGCGATTTTAACAACAAAGACGACGCATTTAATAACTGGGGCAAATAAATCAATATAAACAGTGGAAACAATTTAAAAAAGCGCGAACGCCTTAAATGCAGTAGCTGTAATACTAATAAAAACGCTGGGAAGTACAGGGCAGCGTCATGCAGGAAGCCTGAGTGATTGTAAGTGGTTGGACTAATTGCAAGCATTTCTCCTGTCAGCCTTTTGTGTGTTTGATGGAATACACTAAGTGGCCAACAGTATGCCTAGACATGGGTCCCTTGCTCACGTTGCCACTGGCACCAAACTACACCCGACTGAGTGGGTAGATGGCACGGTAGACAAAAGAACAATCTGTTGGAATGATACCCCAAGCGATTGCCAGTGGTTAGACTTATTGTAAGCATTCCTTCTATCACCTTTTGTGGGTTTGCTCGTCTCTGTGTGTGTGAATAGTACTGTCGGTGCCTGAGTGTGTTGGTTTATGATGCTGAATGTTTGTCAGTGTGTGTCTGTGCCTGCATGCTCATTTGTGGGTACTTGTATGTGCGCAGGTGACTAAGGGTGCATATAGGTGTCTCATGTCCCTGCCTGCTTTATGGGTGCATCTGTATATGTGTTTGCATGTATGCCTGGGGGATGCGGATGCCAATGTGCACAGGTGCTTGTACGTGAGCGTGTCCATACCCGTATGTGCATCTCCCTACTGGTTCATATAGAAGACTGTCTCTTCATTTCTATGTTGAGATGCCTGTGAGGTCATGTGGGGGTATGTCCATACTTAAAAGTGTGGCATGAGTGCCTGCATGCCAATGAATATTTGTCTGTGCCTGTATGCATATTTATGGGTGCCTGCGTGCACGCAGGTAACTGTTGGTGCATGTAGGTGGCTTTTGCCGTGATTGCATTTGTGGGCTTATCTGTGCATGAGTGTGGGTATGTGGATGCATGTTTTTCTGTGGGGGTACAGTCACCAAATGTGTGCATGTTCCTGTAGGTGTCCATATCTGTATGTTTAGAGACTGGTGTGTGTGTGTGTGTGTGTGTGTGTGTGTGTGTGTGTGTCTGTGCACACATGTGGGGGTGTGTGCAGGTCTCAATGGGTGCATTTGGGTGACTATCCATCCTTCTGTGTGAAGCTGCTTATGGGTGAATTTAGTCGGCTTGTGTCTTTGCCTGCTTGTGTGGGTCTGTGTGTGGATGCATCCCTCTGTGTGAGAGTGTAAAGTCACCAATGTGTGTGTGTGTGTGTGGGTGCAGGTTTCGATGGGTGTATACTATGTGCATGTCCCTCCCTCTGTGTGAAGGTGCCTGTGAGTGCATTTAGGCAGGTTGTGTCTTTGCCTGCTGGTGTGGGTCTGTATGTGGATGCATCCCTCTGTGTGAGGGTGTAAAGTCACCAATGTGTGTGTCTGTGTGTGTGTATGCAGGTTTCGATGGGTGTATACTATGTGCATGTCCCTCCCTCTGTGTGAAGGTGCCTGTGAGTGCAGTCAGGCAGGTTGTGTCTGTGCCTGCTTGTGTGGGTCTGTATGTGGATGCATCCCTCTGTGTGAGGGTGTAAAGTGTGTGTGTGTGTGTGTGTGCAGGTTTCGATGGGTTTATACTGTGTGCATGTCCTTCCCTCTGTGTGAAGGTGCCTGTGAGTGCAGTTAGGCAGGTTGTGTCTGTGCCTGCTTGTGTGGGTCTGTATGTGGATACATCCCTCTGTGTGAGGGTGTAAAGTGTGTGTGTGTGTGCAGGTTTCGAAGGGTGTATACTGTTTGCATGTCCTTCCCTCTGTGTGAAGGTGCCTGTGAGTGCAAGTAGGCAGGTTGTGTCTGTGCCTGCATGTGTGGGGTCACCTGTGTATGAGTGTGGCATGTGGTTGCATTTGTGTTTGTGTCTCAAAGGTGTTCAGGTGCCTGAGTGAGTATGCTTCAATACATGTATGTTCGGTGACTGGTGTCTGTGGGGGTCTTTGGGACTTTGTGTTTGCAGATGACTGTGAGGGCATGTATAAGGCTTGCACCCGGATGTATATGGCTGTGGGAGTCTGAGCATGAATATATGCATGTGCGCGTGTTTGTGTAGGCAGTCTGAATGTGGGCAAGTTTATGCATGCAAGGGTGTGTATGAGGGAGCCTTTGTGTGTGGGTGCCTGCATCTACTTGAGTATGTATATGTGTCTTTTTTGTTTCTGTCTGTTTGTTTGCCTGCTATTGTATTGGCTGCTGTGAGTGTGGATATGTGTACGTACGTGTGTGATGACGAGGCTGTATATGTTTAAGTGTGAATGCAGACATTTGTAGGTGCCTCTGTGTGAGGGTGCCTATGCCTAGGAATGCTTAATTTAATTTAATTTGTGATAGTTATATTTGCATGGGGTGTCTGTGTGTAGCTATGTTTATGTGCGTGTCTGTGTGCATGTGGGTGGGACTGCTTGTCAGGGATTGTACCCGGGGCTGGGTTTGTACAAGTATATATGTCCATGCCCCACAAGTTGTGTATAGGTTGTCTTTGTGCACACAGGAGTGTATTATAATATTTTTACATGTTTGACAATGTTACATGTGCCACAGGACTTGGAGTATGTTAACATAGTCCTTGTCTGTGCATTGAAGGGATTTGAGTGGGTGATTATGTAAATATGGAGCTATTGTGCATTATCTGGGTGTCTAATAATGTGGGGAACTTCTTAGATGTATTTCTGTTGCATGCTAACATAGTCTCTGTTTGCTAGATGTCACGTATTTTTGACCTTGTGCACGGTTTGTGCTGGCTGAATCAGAAGGATACAAAACAGTAGCTTTCATTTACTCCCTAATAAAATAATGGCAGCTTTGTCTTCTGTCTGGTGTATCCATGAAGATGCGAGCTGAAAGAGAGCTCCCTGTTGCCCCATAGGCCTTACTGCACAGAAGGCACATAAAAGAGCATAGCAACGAGGGCGGGACAAGCAGACTGACTGGTTTCTGGTGAGAGGCAACAACCACTGGGGCTCTGATTTGAAGCCCGCTGGATTGATGTGTGCAGCGACGTCAGTAAAAACTATGCTAAAACAATACAGTTATAAGAAAGTTAGGGAATCATACTAATAGATTACAGATGTGTGATGAACAATGTTTAGGGTGCATCCAGCGTTCATCCTTACTTCCTTATTGGTAGCTGAGTCTGATGTTTACTATGATAATTGTTGCCCCCCCCCTTGTTTAAAGAAGATTATCACATAAAAAGTTCTAATAAGTTATAAAATACCAGTATTTGTGTGTGTACTCATTTTAGGGTTTGGGTGGGACATTGCTACATTGCCTAGACATATAAGTTATAGTGATCGCCCCATCATGCGCCCCCTCTGCGACCGGTTACATTGTCTGTGCGGCTCGGGCAGAGTCTGCGTTCCCAGGGTGGCGGCGCCTCCGGTGTTGAAGGGGGGCAGTCATCAGGGCCATGCAGTAGACACTCCTCCATGAGCCACTACCAGGCAGATTCAGGTGTGTCAAAAAAGTGTGATTTGTTGAGATGAAGAACCCGGAGGCGCGCCGGGAAGAGCAGGCGGTCATGAAGCCCAATCACCCGTAGCCTCCTGCTTAACCTCTGTGTAGGAGCGCCGGCATTGCTGGACCTCACGGGGGTAGTCCGGAAAAAGAAGTACTTTAGGGTCTCCATAGCAGAGGTCAGGCTGTTGTTGGACTTCTTGAAGAATGGCATAATGGGCGGGGTGGGTCAGGGCTCAGTGTGCTATTTCAATGGCAAACCATAAGGATATGTGATCAGCTGGCATCTAAAATGTTATCCACACTATCCATTACCTGCTGAGGATCGTCGCCCTCTGCCCGCTCTGGGACTCCAATCAGGAGGATGTTGTTGCGCCGAGAGCAATTTTTGGCATCTTCAGCACACCTTTGGAAAGCCACCATTCTTGTGAGTAGAGTGAAGACTTGTTTTTTGAGCGTGGAGATATTTTCAGTGGAGGAGATCCAGGATTTTGCCCCCGTGAGCCATGCTGTAGCGTTACGGTGGTCCAGGCGCAGTAGGGCAACGTCCACTAAAACCTCCCTATCTTGCTCTCCACTGCTGACTGTGAGGTCTGAATCACCTGTAATATTGTGGTAAGGTCTGAAGTTGAGGGCCAAGCCCATCCACATAACTTGAGGGACCAATGGAAGAGCCAGCCGTGAACTGATTTTCGCCTATGTCTGTGTAGGTGCTGAGCGGGTGAACCTATCTTTGCCCATCTTGCTACGGTGGAGTGTTGTCAGACCGGCGGCGCAGTGTCTGGGTGCATCACATCTAGGCCACCAACAGCAAGCTGGAGAGGGACGAGGGGAGGACGTCCGGCCCCAGGCAAGCAATCAATCAGTCCAGTCGAAAGGAGTGGAGCCACAGACACTGAGGCAAGTACTTCCCCAGTCCTGAGGTATGTCCCCAGGGCCTGGGCAGTCACAGTGGTACTGATCCATGGGAGGAGAGGGGAGCACCGGGGGCAGATCAGCAGGAGGCCTTGGGTGCAGGCAATGTGAGGCGAGGACCCCCTGCACGAGGCTCCAGGAAGTAACAGGAGGGAGCCTCTGGCCTAGTCCCACGAAGACTTGCAGGGGCCACGGCGGGAATAGATTGCATCTGCATGTACTCAGCAGCGGCCCCCCCTCCTCCAAAGCTGCACCCAGCCGGGGCCAGCGCCACCAGCAGTCAAGAGCAGCTTGATGGCAGGGGCACAGGTGCAAGGCGGGGGCCCAGGTAAGGAAATCGGAGCCCTTCACCAGTCACCGGGCTCAGGAATCCCCGCGGCTGGATGCAGGTGGACAATACAGGTAGGGGGTCTAACCCCAGGTGGAGAATACAGGTGGGCACCTCCTCACAAAGGCAACGTACCTCCCAGGGCATGGGCTGATCCGAGCTGCAGCGAAGAGGCCGCACAGCCCCAGCCCCCGCTGCCTAATCTGGATCTGGAGACAGCCGGATTTGAGATCACAGGCCCCAATGCTCACAGGGAGCTCCGCTGTGGAACTCAGGTGGGAGGGGGAGCCCAGGCCCAAGAGTCAGGGCCGGGGTCTCTGGCGGGCAGCTAGGCTGACAGCAGGGTCACAGGTGGAGGGTACCAGGCCAGAAAAGTCAGAGCCCTCCACCAGTCCCAAGGCTCAGGAATCCCTTGCAAGAGTGTGCAGGTGGGCAATACAGGTAGGGGTGGAGGGTCAATACAAGTAGGGGGGAGTGTCCTGCCCCTACAGCCACACCGCAGGTGAGCACCCCTTCACACTGGCAATGTACCTTTCAGGCCCCGGGCCTACTCTGGACCACAGCCGTCTGTGAGGGCCCGCACTGCCCCTGCCGTTGCACTGCACAGTCCGGGCCTGTTGTAAATAGGGAGTGAAGGGGGGGGCTGCTGGTGATCACCAAATCCCAGTCAGAACACAGTACCTCTCAGGGCCCAGGCCAACACCAGCCGCTGCTGAGGGGTCGCACCGCCCAGCCCAATCCAGTTCCAGGGGCAGCAGGAACAAAAGTCACGGGCCTCAGGACTCACCAGGGCCTTCGCTGTGACAATCAGGCGGGAAGGGGAGCACAGGCCCCGGAGTCAGAGTCACAGGAGAGTGAGGCCCTCAGCAGGCAGAATACGCCCGGCAGCAGCCTCACAGCACTGCACCGAGGGGCAAATGACCAATCCGCAGCATCCCTACACCATGCGGCGGTGGAGACTCGACCCAGGTGTCGGTCCCCGTCAGGTCCTAGGAGCCAACAAGACACCTGGAGAGCACAAGGAAGACTGCCCCATTGCTCCTCAGAGCATTCCAGGCAGCCCGAATGGGAAACACCCTTTACAACGCAACTTTTACAACGCAGTACCATTACAACACAGTCATTACAACACAACATCCCTTACAATGCATGCCATTACAACGCAACCATTACCACGCATGACACTACAACGCATACAATTACAACTCATGTCATTACAACGCAGTCATTACAACGCATACCATTACAACGCATACCATTACAACGCATAGTACCCTTACACTATCCAACACTTACCCTACTGTTGCCCCCCCTGGAGTTAGAATAGTAATGTTTACCCCTACACTATCCAATACTTACCATACATGCAATGTAATGATATGCGTTGTAATGGTATGAGTTGTAAAGGTAGTATGCGTTGTAATGGAATGCGTTGTAAAGGTAGTTTTTAAATATTCATTATAATGGTATGCGTTGCAATGGAATGCTTTTTAATGGATGTTGCGTTGTAAAGGTATGCGTTGTAAAAGTATGCGTTGTAACGTCATACATCCAGCTTGAACAGCAGATGGCAGCCAGTGGACCATATTAGACTGGATCTAAGGGGTTTGTTGCTGAGGGACGTTAGGGTATGTCTGCCATGTTGGTCTCCCTGGCCATCCCTCCCATATTCATCATTTATATGTGTACATCTATAAGCGCTCACACATATTTCGTAAGTAGCAGCACGCCCCGTTCCACAGCGGAATGGAAGGACCCAATGATGAAGCATATCACCGAGGGGAAACCCTGGTGGGCGAGGGGTATCTAAAGAAAACATAATGTTTTCTAATACATATGGAATTTAAATCCATAATTAACAGACGGGCGATATTATTGCTTTTTGACATATATTAGAAGGACGACAAACCCCTCTAGTCTCTCTCTTTCCCTCGACTTCCTCATTTGTTCTAGAAGTTTCACCACAAGGTGACATAGCTCTCAGTGAAGGAGATTCCTCTCTCCCCATGGTCGGGATATCTTTTGGTTGACTTTTCTGTAGCTAGGATTTTTTAACACGGTGTGGTAACTAGCCCAATGCATAAGCCTCTTCCTTTTGCAGCCGGGCTTAAGACCGACCAAGGCGGAGTTAAAACCCCTGTTCCGCACCAGAAATGAACTCAGCGGGTCCCTCCCTTTTTCCAGGTGCCAGACTTCATTTGGGGCCTTTTGGGGCTAAGGAAATCCACTGGTTGTGATTCCAGAAAGCCCCACAGTATTGATGCCGAGTGGGAGCAGGGTCACATTGGGAAGAAAGGCAATTGACATGTGCCTGAAGCCCAACGGCCAAGGCCAACTGTGGGCCATTGCCCACCGCCCCCTGCATTTAACTAGGTGCTGCTTCTGCAAAACCCAAAGTTCTGCAGCAGCCTGGGCATAAATAATCAGCCGACCAGTGTACTGCCCAGAATGACAACTGACCAGGCCCAGGCGAGCTGACCATGACGCGCCCTGCTCTTTGCTCCTCAGAGAGGGCAATGCAGAGGGTCTGCTGTGAGGGGCCGGCACCTGTTTCAAGAGGTGTCTGGTAATGAGGGGGGGGGTGAAGAAACACAGGGTAGAAATGCATTAGTACGCTAGGAAGAAGGAATGCAAACACCTTCATTAAAACAGGCAACAATCGACAAGAGACGTTCATAGAGGTGGCCTATTCAGCATTAACCAGAAGGAGGTACTGCCCAGTGTGGCTTTAGAGGCTCAGTTTCCTCTGTGTCAAAAATGAAAAATATAACTTTAGGAACCATTGGAATGTATTCACCCACTCTGGGACGAGCTGGAAGCTGGCTTTTTTGCACATCTTTATTCCAATTGTGGTGTAACAGGATAGAGGACACTTTAAAAGTACTTAGGTGTTTATGGTGCTGCAAAAATCAGTGATTTTCTTTTTTTTTTTAAACATTTATTTTAGCATTCAGTAGAAATACAAACATGGGCCTACAACCACGGGGGCCGCCGCTAGACAAAGTAAATCGTTGATATCACAATACGACACAGCTCATCAGCCGACAACCCAAAGGTCCGGCAGCGATTCAGAATAAAACTTGTATTGGAATGCATAACTGGATTGCAGGATAAGACAGAGGTTTCATTTTATATTATATAAGAGAGGATCAGGTGCTATACAGTCGAACAGGAGAACGCAGGGGGCAGGGTAAAAAAACAGGATATACATGTATTGACCACTATAATGGAGATTTGGCGCCAAAGCATATAGGTCGGTACAAAAGAGCACACAATATACATTTCCATGTTGCGCCAATACTCGAGTCCTGCCCGCCTATAAATCAGGATGTCATAAAAGCAAAATCATGAAATACAAGCATGCAATAAGAATTCGAATGATTCGTAGCTATACTGACCCTACGAGAAAAGAGAGAAAGAGGAAAAGGCCATAGAAAATAAAAGGCAAAAAAAAAAAACTCCAGCCCCCCACCCTGCACCCCTGCAAATGGCTACAGCCTAACCCCACCAGCAGCGCGCCTGTCGCCCCTAATAACTAAAACCCCAAAGGTAGGAAAGAGAGAACGGAGGAGGGCATATCCATGTGGGCTCCCAGCCCCTTTAGACCCCCCGCCTGAAACAGCCACCCCCTATCACTAACAGACAAACTTGTGACAGCAATGTAGAGAAGTTAGAGGGTACCGTGAAACACCGCCCAGCCTCTTAGAGCAAACAGTTGCAGGTCCAACACTTGTAAAAGCCATGCCAACCCATCCCGATCCAGCCGATCTTAACCTTGGCCCTTCCGAACAAAAACACGAACCCCCTCCAGCAAGACCCAAAGGCACACAAAGAGGCAATAAAGGGGAAAAGAGTCAGCAGAAATCAGCCCATGGCTACCAGCAGGCAGTTAGTCCTCAGGAACTGTAGATGCAGACGAACTCTCCCGCAGAGATGAACAGTCCCAATGTGTCTTGAACAGGAGTTGTAGCGTCACCAGGAAGGGAGAAGAGGACCACAAATTAGATGAAAAGTCACAAACAAAAGTCTCCGGGAGGGGAACGCCTGACGACATCTCCAAAGCCGGTAGTGGTGGGAGGTTCGGCAATATCATGACATCCTTGTGAACACCGTCCACCAGGGCACCATCCGATGGTTCCAGGTGGAGAAGTGTGGCTCAATGCTTAGAGCGGCAGACCTTGATGCAGAACGCTGGCCAGGGACCAGGGTTCGATTCCCGCCTTGGCGGGTTTCGGGCTTAATTCCTCTGACTGGATATTCTCGCCTCAGTGCTGATTCTAAGCATGGGTCCCACGCTGCAACTCTGGGCAATAGCTTGCTTAGTCTCCACAAAGGCCCCCTGATACACAAGGGATGCCTGGTTTCACCATTGGATGCCCAGGAGTGGACACCCCACAAGGAAAAGCCAGGAGGGGTTCCCTTGTGGTAGGAGTACAAGCGCCGGGATGCCTCCGGGTCACTGTTCGCGCTATACAAATACGCCACATTTACATTTACATTTACTCGTTTCCTCACGGGGTTCTCGCACGGAGTCAAAATGGCCGCATTTGGAATGGCTGCAGAATCCCGTTTCAACAATAAGGCCGGGCCCGGTTCCACCAGGAGCATTTCAGATAGGCGAGTGTCCAATTTGCTCAACAAAGTATCCACATGTGAGCGGAGTGCCCAAAGTTCTGCCAGTATTAACCTCAGTGATGGCTCATGTACCGTACGGTCCATATTCTCGTGCTCGATATCAATCTCTATCACCTCTCGGGAGATTCCGGCATCCTCGGGGGGGGGACAGACAGGATCTCAAACATGCAGATGCGAAGGGTGATCAGTCTTTGTTCGTGACCACGGTCAACCCAGTTAAGGCCGCAGGCCGGTAACCCCAAACCACCGAGCCCCGGAGGGAGCAAACCGGGTCCGCAGGACGAGGGCCCCCACCCGAAGCCAGCAGCACGCAGACTCACTCCATCGATACTGAGCAATGACAACGATCGCCACCAAATCCGGGCTGAAACAAAGCCTCCACTCCGGTCGACTGGGCCCAGCCCAAGTCTCCTGGCCGATGTTGTTGCACTACAGCCCGGCTGTGAAAGTACTCCAGGCCCCGGCTTCACCGCTGGAGCAGGCCGCAAACTTAAACTCGATGTAACTCCGTCAAACAAGCCGATAAAAGTTTTTGGATTTCACCATCGGAGTGCGGGACAGTTCATGCACACAGAGGCTAGGCGTGAAATCAGGATAACATGCAGGATATCGCGGCGGGTTAAGAAGGTCGATGGAGCCGGGAGCCTAAGCAGCCATCTTGCTTGCTGACGTAGCTCCTCCTCTAAAAAAAAAAAAAAAATCAGTGTTTAGAGTGGAACAGGTGGCCCTTGCCTTTTAATTTTACTTACATGAAAATATTGTATAATCATGTTGGATTGAAGACTGCGCCAAGGGCCTGTCAGGGGGGCGTGTTCTTGGTGCTCATTTCCTGTATTGAGCCCGTTATGAATTTCCCACATATGGGAGATAAGAGAATAAAGGCTTAGGGTAGCCATGAAAATGAGGTATAATAATAAAAAGAGGTGGGAGGAGATGGAAAGAAAGAGAAGGGTGCGTTTTTGGGGTGCTGGGACTTTTTTTGGTCTCTATCCATCCCTAGTGTGGGGGTACCAGTGTGTGGATGGTAGACCTGTGTGAACATGTGTGGGCACTTGCTCGAGTTTGTGGCCACGAGGGTGCTTCTCTTTGTGTGATGACATGCCTATAGAAACACAATGGGCTTCATTTATGAGGCCGTGCATCACTTTTACGCCACCGGTGCGTCACTTTTTGTGAAGCACCAGTGGCGTAAAAATGCGCCTTGTTGCGCCATATTTACGAAGTGACGCATCTACGTATATGCGTTACTTTGTAAACCCCTGTGCCACATTATACCTGCTCCAGGTACAATGTATGCAAGGGGGGCGTATTGACACAAGGAAGGGTCGTAGAAGTGGCGCAGTGAAATCTATGAGATTTCACTGCGTCATTTTCAGGACGCCGTTGCGTCAAAATCTTGCGCCTGCCTCACAGCAGGCGAAAGACTGATGCAAGCCCCATGTGAAAGGACGCATTGCTGGAGTTGCGTCACTTTTGTGACACACTCCAGCAATGTGTCACTTTTGGCTTACAGATACGTCAGAAATACTGACTTATCTGTAACTCCTTGTGACATGATGCGTCATACATTAAATATGACGCATCAGGAATGTCGCAAGGAGTGCGCACTTAGAAGTGACGCATCGCTACTTTCACGCAGCGATGCGTCATTTCTCATAAATGAGGCCCAATATCTCCTTCCACTCAAACAGTACATCCTGGCTAAGATGCTTTATCCTTTTACCCTGCCTCACACTCCACCCACTCCTCATGATTTCTGGTAAACAGTGAGCAAAGGTACACAGTCCAAAAGCTTGGGGTCAAAGGTTCACATTCATGCAACCTGGAGGCAAAATCTGGAAAATAGCATTTTGTTAACACCATGCATTGAAAACAGTGGTTGTCTGATTTGGTCTTTTACAAACACTTGCAATGACCATTCCTGGAGATATTTGAAGGCCTTGTTGGCTGTGATTGGTTACTCTCTGCACCAATGTCCACTGCAGGAATACACCAGCATCTTGGACCACCACCCTGGCCAACACAGTGGCACAAGGGCCAGGGAACCGGAACCCTGCTTCCTTTTTGCAGACAGAATAAAGCATCTAAAGACACCTCTAGAGCAGACGAGTGACAAACCAACATATTAGTATGACACTGCTTTCAAGAAATACACTGGGGCATATTACCAAGGGCCTTATCGCCGATTTAGCAGGAATTTTTCCCGCTAAAGCGGCGATAATTGTATCGCCCTATTACCTAGCTGCCGCTAACACCAGTTAGCGACAGCTAGTAGGAGATAGCGACCATCTTGGGCCCCACTTTGCATGTCAGTGATATTTATCACTAATGACATGCAAAGTGGGCGTGCCAAGATGTTAGCGACTGGAAATAGTCGCTAACATCGCTATCTCCTATTACCAACTTTTGGAGATATTCGCGCTAGGCGTGAATATCTCCAAAAGCTAACACCTGCCCCTGAGCAGTTCTTAGCCAGGTTATCCAATGGTAGGTGGATAACATGTCTAAGAGCATTTGCTCGGTAATGCATGAATATCGCTGACTTTACAGCGATATTCATGCATTTCGGGCGATTTTTATCGCTTAGGAGATAAACCTTGACAATAGCAAAGCTCCTAAGCGATAAAAATTGGCGGAGCTCGGCAATATTAATATTGCCGCTAAACCAACATAGTGATTATCATCGCTAGTTGTTGGTAATATGCCCCACTGTTTCTTGCAGTGCTTAATTTATACTAAAATTAAATACGTGTAGGGACCCAAACGTTTTCTTATGAGCCTGCAGCTGGTGCTGCTGAATGACAGGGTTGGGAAAACCAAGGCTGAAAAGCCACAAGTTTGGTAATTGTTGATTGTTGGGGCACCCCAGCATGGTTCAGTCCACTGCTTAGCAGGACAATAAATGCAAGAGGAGCCATGAACAGCAAGTGAATGATTAATCTTGGTAACAGCTATTTAAACCATGTAACACAGATGCCCTAACATGATCTGGGCAGCATAGACCCCAACCACAGAAATGCCTAACATGAGCTGGGCAGCAAAGACCCCAACCACAGAAATGTCTAACATGATCTGGGAAGCATAGACCCCAACCACAGAAACACCTAACATGATCTGGGAAGCATAGACCCCAAGCACTGAAACAACTAACATGATCTGGGCAGCATAGACCCCAACCACAGAAACACATAACATGATCTGGGCAGCATTGACCCCAACTACAGAAACAACTAACATGATCTGGGCAGCATAGACCCCCAACCACAGAAATGCCTAACATGAGCTGGGCAGCAAAGACCCTAACCACAGAAACAACTAACATGATCTGGGCAGCATAGACCCCAACCACAGAAATGCCTAACATGAGCTGGGCAGCAAAGACCCCAACCACAGAAACAACTAACATGATCTGGGCAGCATAGACCCCAACCACAGAAACAACTAACATGATCTGGGAAGCATAGACCCCAAGCACTGAATCAACTAACATGATCTGGGCAGCATAGACCCCAACCAAGGAAATGCCTAACATGAGCTGGGCAGCAAAGACCCCAACCACAGAAACAACTAACATGATCTGGGCAGCATAGACCCCAACCACAGAAACACCTAACATGATCTGGGAAGCATAGACCCCAAGCACTGAAACAACTAACATGATCTGGGCAGCATAGACCCCAACCACAGAAACACATAACATGATCTGGGCAGCATAGACCCCAACCACAGAAACAACTAACATGATCTGGGCAGCATAGACCCCCAACCACAGAAACAACTAACATGATCTGGGCAGCATAGACCCCAACCACAGAAACAACTAACATGATCTGGACAGCATAGACCCCAACCACAGAAACAACTAACATGATCTGGGCAGCATAGATCCCAACCACAGAAACAACTAACGTGATCTGGGCAGCATAGACCCCAACCACAGAAACAACTAACGTGATCTGGGCAGCATAGACCCCAACCACAGAAACACATAACATGATCTGGGCAGCATAGACCCCAACCACAGAAACAAATAACATGATCTGGGCAGCATAGACCCCAACCACAGAAACAACTAACATGATCTGGGCAGCATAGACCCCAACCACAGAAACACATAACATGATCTGGGCAGCATAGACCCCAACCACAGAAACACATAACATGATCTGGGCAGCATAGACCCCAACCACAGAAACAACTAACATGATCTGGGCAGCATAGACCCCAACCACAGAAACAACTTACATGATCTGGGCAGCATAGACCCCAACCACAGAACCAAATAACATGATCTGGGCAGCATAGACCGCAAACACAGAAACACATAACATGATCTGGGCAGCATAGACCCCAACCACGGAAACAACTAACATGATCTGGGCAGCATAGACCCCAACCGCAGAAACAACTAACATGATCTGGGCAGCATAGACCCCAACCACAGAAACACATAATATAATCTGGGCAGCATAGACCCCAACCACAAAAACATCTAACATGATCTGGGCAGCATAGACCCAACCACAGAAACATCTAACATGATCTGGGAGCATAGACCCCAACCACAGAAACACATAACATGATCTGGGCAGCATAGACCCCAACCACAGAAATGCCTAACATGATCTTGGAAGCATAGACCCCAAGCACTGAAACAACTAACATGATCTGGGCAGCATATGCCCCAACCACAGAAACATCTAACATGATCTGGGATCATAGACCCCAACCACAGAAACACATAACATGATCTGGGCAGCATAGACCCCAACCACAGAAATGCCTAACATGATCTGGGCAGCGTAGACCCCAACCACAGAAACAACTAACATGATCTGGGCAGCATAGACCCAACCACAGAAACACATAACATGATCTGGGCAGCATAGACCCCAACCACGGAAACAACTAACATGATATGGGCAGCATAGACCCCAACCGCAGAAACAACTAACATGATCTGGGCAGCATAGACCCCAACCACAGAAACACATAATATAATCTGGGCAGCATAGACCCCAACCACAAAAACATCTAACATGATCTGGGCAGCATAGACCCAACCACAGAAACATCTAACATGATCTGGGAGCATAGACCCCAACCACAGAAACACATAACATGATCTGGGCAGCATAGACCCCAACCACAGAAATGCCTAACATGATCTTGGAAGCATAGACCCCAAGCACTGAAACAACTAACATGATCTGGGCAGCATATGCCCCAACCACAGAAACATCTAACATGATCTGGGATCATAGACCCCAACCACAGAAACACATAACATGATCTGGGCAGCATAGACCCCAACCACAGAAATGCCTAACATGATCTGGGCAGCGTAGACCCCAACCACAGAAACAACTAACATGATCTGGGCAGCATAGACCCAACCACAGAAACACCTAACATGATCTGGGAAGTATAGACCCCAACCACCGAAATGCCTAACCTGATCTGGTCAACATAGACCCAAGCCTGTTGTCCGGATTCTGAAATGTTTCAGACATCGAGTCACCCGCAGGGTTGGAACGTATCGATAACTGGGCAATGGCAACTGGGCTCACACTAACACTAGAACGCACAATACCGCTTTTCTGCATATCCTCACTTCCACGTTAGCTTCAACAATACTGACTCTAAGTCAGTAATTAAGACCCTTTTGAGAAAGAGCAGATGCCTAGATGATGTAGTCTAGTTGCTTTGGTTCTCTGCTTCTCTTTAATTGGTACCCAGTTAACAGTCCTTGTGCTTTTGTTGTTGTCTTCCTCACTAGTTCCCCAGAGTTTGAACTTTTCCCCTAGTTCACATAATTTTTTTTGGTTGTTGTGCTTGGTTACTTGCGTTTTCCTGCTATTACTTTTGGTCCCCAGCCTGTGATCCGACTGTCTACTGGCCTCCTGAGGTCCCCACTTGGTGTCCTGGCTTGACTGGAGCTCGCCTTTGTTATCTCTTAATTTTATCATAATTCATATTCCTAAGAACTGTATTCTATTTTGCTTGCAGCTGGAGCATAACTCTTTGAAGCCTAGATGTTCGTTGGTGGAAGACTTCAGATGGATCCACTGAGGGAGAGAAATTCACCTCGAGGCAGAATCAGTCCTGGTTTTCACTTACCTCTTTTTCCCTGTTTTGTTCCAGTTCCTTCGACAGGTGTATCCTCTGCCTGATACCTTTGCACAAGGATTTAGGGACATCAGTGGTTCTTGGCAGGTCTGACTACTTGTGCACTAAGAGTGAGACCAGAGACGTGTAACCTCACCACGCAGCGCGCACAATCAATCAATCAATCGCGGCATTTATATAGCGCACTACTCACCCAGAGGGTCTCAAGGCGCTAGGGGGGGTCCGCTACTGCTCGAACAGCCAGGTCTTGAGTTGCTTCCTGAAGGCGAGGTGGTCCTGGGTCAGGCGGAGGTGGGTCGGGAGGGAGTTCCAAGTTTTGGCGGCGAGGTAGGAGAAGGACCGTCCCCCTGTGGTGGCTCTTCGGATGCGGGGGACGGCGGCGAGAGCGTGGCCTGTCGATCGAAGCTGGCGTTTGGGAGCGTAGAAGTTGATGCGGCTGTTGAGGTATCCTGGGCCTTGGTTGGGTAGGGCTTTGTGTGCGTGGGTGAGGAGGCGGAAGGTGATTCTTTTGTTGACCGGGAGCCAGTGCAGGTCTCTCAGGTGTCCGGTGATGTGGCTGCGACGTGGGATGTCCAGGATGAGTCGTGCTGAGGCGTTCTGGATCCGTTGGAGTCTCTTCTGGAGTTTGGCGGTGGTTCCGGCGTAGAGGGATTTGCCGTAGTCCAGACGGCTGGTGACGAGGGCCTGGGTGACCGTCTTCCTGGTCTCGGTGGGGATCCACCGGAAGATCTTACGTAGCATGCGCAGGATGTTGAAGCACGACGAGGAGACGGCGTTGACTTGTCTAGTCATGGAGAGGGAGGAGTCCAGGATGAAGGCCAGGTTGCGTGCGTGGTCTGTCGGTTTGGGTGCGCTGCCTAGGGCGGGGGGCCACCAGGAGTCGTCCCAGGCGGAGGGTGAGGATCCCAGGATGAGGACTGCCGTCTTGTCCGAGTTCAGTTTCAGGCGGCTGTTCTTCATCCATTCGGCTACCTCTTTCATCCCTTCGTGAAGGTTGGCTCTGGTGGTGGCCGGGTCGTTGGTGAGGGAGAGGATCACCCAGTGACGAGCTGCCTTCGTCCAAGTAGCGGCCATCTTGAATAAGTACCAATCCCAGACATCACATATAGACACTATGGAAGGGACGGACAAATAGAGATAATTTACAAACTGTTTTATACAATCCATTATCATCAATTCCTACATATTCAGAAGTAAATCCATTTGAGTGGCGTGAAAGAACTAATTATCAAAGAGAAATATAAAAGCATTTCAAATGATACACATTATACAACATGGCTTAAACAGAATGAGAAAACATAAAAAGTGGTCTCCTGAATTAGTAAAGGCTTCAATCCTTGGAGAAGAAAGACCGCATTGAAAGTGTGATTTAAAATATAATATACTCCACATCCAGGAAAATAGGGCTTTAGACCCTCTGATATTAGGTGATTTTTGCTCCTTTTCCTTTAGTGCTTGTGGATCTGCCTTCTTGTTTTTCTTGGAACACCACTCAACAGCATTGCTCGATTTTTAAATATTACTTTTTCAATCAATCAATCAATAAAAACTTTATTTAGTTTGTTACAATCATAAAAGTATACACTTTACATCTATTCCTTCTGTTAGAAGCATATACAAGTCAATTCCTAAAAAATATAGCACATGTTCATCACACATAAAATGACCCATGACCATAAAAATAGAAGTTACATATTATTCTAAAATTGATAAAACCAAATAGTTCATACATATGCGCCCAATACATCCGATAGAATAAGTACGGTACTGTTATCCTTCAATTATACAATCTCATATTATCTTCAGGGAACACATACGTTAATTACTCTGTACACTTGAGGAACACTTTAACTTTACAAATAATTTTCCCCATGGCACTGGCTATATGCCTCAGTTCATCATACCCACTAGAAGGTTAACAGCTTGCGCCATTTTCATAATCCTATTTTTTTTAATATTGGACATAAAATCTCCTTTCCTATATCTAAAACTTTCATAAAATCAAGTAAAACATGTAAAATATCGCAGCGGGTACCCAAAGTGCAAGTGCATTTCCCATTATATTCTATCATGAAGTTTTTGACCCCATTATTCACGTAACAGGGATTTATCCCAATTAGCGCTTTTTACACCTCACGTCTTAAGTGGTAGCTAGGTAACCTATCTACATAAGGATAATGTTGGTCCATTTCCCAAGCCAAGATCATGTGGGACACTGAAGTTTTTCGCAAGAGATACTCCCGATCTTGTATACGAGACGTATCAAGGCCCAATGACCTAAGTTCTTTTTTATCTATTAGTGGATGTCCTAGCTGTGGGCAAAGCCTTAAACCTAGCACTCCATACGCTTCCCTTAGTGAGGCTCTTGTCTCTTTCACCAGGACAGCTCACTAATGGCAATTTCAGCTTTACACCACTGGGAAATTTCATGATTCTCCTCTGCCCCTCATCGCGGCCAAAAACGTATTAGGGCCATACAGGCTGTTATAGTCTTGCTGCTTGTACCATAGATAATTTTGGCACCGAGAACAAGGTTTTTAGAGTATCTCTTGACTTTTACCATTAATATTTAAAATCTATGGGGCATATTATCAAGGGGTGTTATCTCCGCTTTTTTGGCTTTAAAAGCCAAGAAAGTGGAGATAAAATGATCTCCCTATTACCTAGCTGTCGCTAACACCAGTTAGCGACAGCTAGTAGGAGATAGCGACCATCTTGGGCCCCGCTTTGCATGTCAGTGATATTTATCACTAATGACATGCAAAGTGGGCGTGCCAAGATGCTAGCGACTGGAAACAGTCGCTAACATCGCTATCTCCTATTACCAACTTTTGGAGATATTTGCGCTAAGCGCAAATATCTCCAAAAGCTAACACCTGCCCTGAGCAGTTCTTAGCCATGTTATCCAATGGAAGGTGGATAACATGGCTAAGAGCATTAGCTCGGTAATGCATGAATATCGCTGACTTATTAGCGATATTCATGCATTGCGGCCGATTTTTATCACTTAGGAGATAAACCTTGATAATAGCAAGGTTCCTAAGCGATAAAAATCGCCGCAGCTCGGCGATAAAAATATCGCCACGAAACCAACATAGCGATAATTATCGCTATTGCTTGGTAATATGCCCCAAAGTTGTTTACAGAATTTAGCTACACTGCCTTGGGAACTATTAGAAAAAAGGTGTTCACAACTGTAACAAAGAAGGACATATACAACTGTATACTTCTGGTTGCTTTGTGTTTTATATGATGTTTGTACCCTTTTTTTTCGTTTGTACCCTTTTTAATTCATGAAAATCGATTGATGTAAAATTCAACCTTTTGTATATATACACCTAGGTGATAAATCTTTTTTGGATAATTTGTTTATATGTAAGGAATTGGAATTTGGTTTTGGAAATTTGATTTGCAAACTACTTTGATAGAGTTTGTTAACATTGAATGCAATAATTATACAAACATTTAATTCAACAAACCCCTTGAACGCCCATTTACCCGCCAATATTTGTTTGCCCAAGCCGTCAAGGGTCTATTGGGTTTCCCATTCACTTTCTAGCACTCTGAAAAAAGCACTTTTTTTAAGTTAATCATCCAAAAATCAATGTGTACTATATAAAAAACACATCTCAGGGTTCTGGTGACTTTTGCAAACCACTCAGCCTTCAGCCTTTTCACATCATCAGAATCCCTTGGAATTGCCTTATGCAAATCAGTACTGACTCTGCTTTCTCGTGGGAACAGTACACACTGAACTGCCAGGTACTACCCCCTCCAGAAGGGAATATAAGAAACCCCGGACTCTTTTGACCTGTTGGGCCTTGCCAGTGAGTATAGCTTGGACCCTATAGCACAGTAAGTAAGCGACTCGTGATTGGGCATACCCATGTCCACTCAGGGCATTACATCAATCACAAGAAGATGATGGGTTGGAATGCTACCCGAGTGACTGCCAGTGGTCAGACTTCCTGCAAGGATCCCTCCCATCACCTTTTGGGTGTTAGTTGTACCGCCCTAAGGGGCCAAGGGTATGCCCAAACGTGGGTCCCTCGCACACTGGGCCAATGAACCCAAGTGAAGAGCCCCAATCAGGGCGAACCCCGTCTTTGGTTGCTTGTGTTCCAGCTCCAAGAGGGCCTGACCTGGCATTTCGGGCTCAACTGTTCCTATTGGAGCAGGGTCAAGACTGATTTGCATATGGGTGGGTACAAACTGAGGTGGCATGATGAGCAAAAGAACGATAGTTGGGAATGCTACTCTGATTGCCAGGGGTTAGACGTATTGTAAACGTCCTCCCATCACCTCTTATGTGTTTGGTTTACACACACACACACACTCACATATATGAGATGATGCATACAATATATGTGTGTAGATAGATACAGATATATATAAGTCGTAAGTAATTCATCTGAACTGATGAGACAGAGTTTAAATAAATAATTAATTGAAAAGGTATACGAATAATCCTACTATGCACAGGCCTCATCATGGTTGTCTATGGTGCCCTCTGCTGGGGACCTACAGACATGGCAAGCATGCAGTCCCACACTGTTCTGCAGAAGGTATGGAGCAGTGAGCAGTGAGCATGAATGAAGCAGGAGAAGGTACCTCAGAATCTCCCTCTTATCCCACAGAGAGGTTCGTTGCGCTATACAGTAACTGTTGACATATACTACAAGACCAGTAGGGGGCTCCAGTCTGGCCTTCAGCGTCCTCAATGTACATCTACCCCATAGAAAGGCTCGGGTGACAAAGTGTAAATTAATAGTGAACCGTAGAATACCACAGGGACAGAGGGTAATCATGACCCTCTGCCAGTGGTGCCTGGAGAGATGAACGGAGTTCACTCACTGGAGGAGTAACATGTGAGGGGGTTTAGAGAGGATTGCCGTATTTACGAACAGTTATAGCTCCAAGTCTGGTGCCCACTGCCTTATGTGCACTGAGGGATTGGACACTTTTATTAGGGCGGAGCCTGTTTTATATGGGAGGAGCCTGCTTCTGACTGGCTGCTGAGGAGACTGTCTAGGACACAAAAAATGCCTCATTTGCTGAGAGACTTTTTCTTCATCACATGGACAAACAATCATTGGCAAAGCCAAGAGACCTGGTTTGAGTCCAAAAAACATTTAACAACAAAAGCTGGCTACATTGTAAAAACAAAACCAAACAGATATGTTTGCATTCTGTATACAACACATCTATGAGGTGTAACCACACCTTGCCTTGAATCTGGATTTGCTTTTGACAATGACTCGATATCGCTGTTGGGGTGCTCTGGGGACCATCATGGTTGATACACCATTCTGGTTCCTCTATATTACTAGGAATGATTGATGTTTTTTCTGACTCTACAGTGGGCATAAAGTTTATCATACAACACTAAGGGGCATATTATCAAGGGGCTGCGGTAATCATCGCAAATCGCGCTTAGCACGATTTTCATTATCGCCGTCTATTGCCGGTTCACATCGCCGTGTTAGCTGCGTATTTGCAACTCTTTTCTGACAAGCGAAATGAAACCCGGCGATAGATGGCGTTACACATCAATAGCGGCAGAATACAGAGAAATACGAACAGCGCTAATGAGAATGTTGTAAATAGGGAGATGTGGACTTAACCATGCATTCCACCTCCCATTTAACTTATAGCTAAGTCAGGGGGCATATTTTCAAAGCCATGGGCCCGATTCACAGAATGAACTTAAGACTCAATCCTAAACTTACTACTATTTTGGTATTCACAGGATGCACTTACTACTTTTGGTATTCACAGAAGTTAGGATTTTGTCTTAAGTTTGTCTTAAGACAAACTTAAGACAGACTTACCAACTCGCCGCCTCCCTGAGCCAGCACCCACCTGCCAGCTCAGCAAACCCCAGCCAGGCCGCCGACAACCTCACGAAGTGGATCAGCAACTGCGCGGACGAACTCGCCCCTCTGAGGACCCCGCCCAGCAGACCCGGCAGCAAGAAAGCACCATGGTTCACCGACGAACTCAAGAGCTCCAAGAAGAACTGCCGAGCCCTCGAGAAAGTCTGGAGAAGGGAACCCACATCGAACAACATGACCACCCTCAAGCTCGCCACCCGGAAGCACCACCAGCTGATCCGCACCGCCAAGAAAACTGCATTCAAGGACCGGCTGGACAACAACGCACACAACTGCAAGGAACTCTTTAACATCGTGAAAGAGCTCTCCAACCCCAGCGCAGGAAACAACGACATCACCCCATCGCAAGACCTCTGCAACTCCCTCGCCTCCTACTTCCACAACAAGATCGCGGACATACACAACAGCTTCAGCAGTCAACTGACGCACGCCACGACCGCAGCAACGCCACCCACCACCACCCTCCGCGCCTGGACCCCGATCAGCACCGAAGACACGGTCCGCATGATGAACTCCGTCCACTCCGGTTCTCCGACCGACCCCTGCCCTCACCACGTCTTCAACAAAGCCGACGCTATCATCGCACCCCACCTACGGGACATCATCAACACCTCCTTCGAATCCGCCACCTTCCCTGAGAGCTGGAAGCACGCCGAACTCAGCGCTCTACTCAAGAAACCCACAGCGGACCCCACCGAACTCAAGAACTACCGCCCCATCTCGCTCCTCCCGTTTCCTGCAAAAGTCATCGAGAAGACCGTCAACAAACAGCTGGTCGCCTTCCTCGAGACGAATGGATCCCTCAACCCCTCACAGTCCGGCTTCCGAGCAAACCACAGCACCGAGACCGCCCTCATCGCTGCCACCGACGACATCCGAGCCCTGATGGACAACGGAGACACAGCGGCCCTCATCCTCCTAGACCTCTCCGCGGCATTCGACACGGTCTGCCACCGCACCCTAGTGCGTCGCCTCAGCCACGTCGGAATCCAGGAGAAGGCACTGGAATGGATCATCTCCTTCCTCAACGGAAGAACGCAGAGAGTCCGCCTACCACCGTACAAGTCAGAGGCCACCGAAGTCATCTGCGGCGTCCCCCAAGGATCCTCTCTGAGCCCTACCCTCTTCAACGTCTACATGAGCCCCCTCGCGGCCATCGCACGCCAACACAACCTCAACATAATCTCCTACGCCGACGACACCCAGCTGATCCTGTCCCTGACCAACTACCCCGCCGCCGCCAGAGCCAACCTGCACGAAGGGATGAAAGAGGTAGCCGAGTGGATGACGACCAGCCGCCTGAAACTGAACTCAGACAAGACGGAGGTCCTCATCCTGGGCTCCTCGCCCTCCGCCTGGGACGACTCCTGGTGGCCCCCCGCCCTGGGCACCGCACCCAAACCGACAGACCACGCACGCAACCTGGGCTTCATCCTGGACTCCTCGCTCTCCATGACCAGACAAGTCAACGCCGTCTCCTCGTCATGCTTCAACATCCTGCGCATGCTACGGAAGATCTTCTGGTGGATCCCCACCGAGACCAGGAAGACCGTCACCCAGGCCCTCGTCACCAGCCGACTGGACTATGGCAACGCCCTCTATGCCGGAACCACCGCCAAGCTCCAGAAGAGACTCCAGCGGATCCAGAACGCCTCAGCCAGACTCATCCTCGACATCCCACGCAACAGCCACATCTCCGGACATCTGAGAGACCTGCACTGGCTCCCCGTCAACAAAAGAATCACCTTCCGTCTCCTCACCCACGCACACAAAGCCTTACACGACCAAGGCCCGAGCTACCTCAACAACCGTATCAACTTCTACGCTCCGAAACGCCACCTCCGATCAGCCAGCCACGCCCTCGCCGCCGTCCCCCGCATCCGAAGAGCGACAACAGGAGGAAGGTCCTTCTCCTACCTGGCCGCCAAGACCTGGAACTCCCTCCCGACCGACCTGCGCCTGACCCAAGACCACCTCTCCTTCAGGAAGAAGCTGAAGACCTGGCTATTCGAGCAGTAACGGCTCCCCCCCCCCCAAGCGCCTTGAGACCCTACGGGTAAGTAGTGCGCTCTATAAATGTCTTTGATTGATTGATTGATTGACTTAAGACAGACTTAAGACAAACTTAAGACAGACTTAAGACACACTTAAGACAGACTTAAGACAGACTTAAGACAAAATCCTAACTTCTGTGAATACCAAAAGTAGTAAGTGCATTATGTGAATACCAAAGTAGTAGTAAGTTTAGGATTGAGTCTTAAATTCATTCTGTGAATCGGGCCCCATATAGCTGCTTTCCCAGCACACAGCGCCGGAAAAGCAGCGATTTACACATTGCACAATCATCAAGGTGGCGCGAACATGCATTGGAGCATGTTAGCTGCTGTTTACGAGACGCCTCGCATCTTAGCGACATACATCGCGAATCAGATGCAAAATAGCGTTCCCTCGAAAACCAACATTAAAAAAGTCGCTAAGGAAACACGCGGTTTTCGCCGAGTCCTACATCTGCAAAAATCCCGACTCAGCTACAAGTTAAATGGGAGGTGGATTGCATGGTTAAGTCCATATCTCCCTATTTACAACATTCTCATTAGTGCTGTTCTTATTTCGCTGTATTCGGCTGCTATTGATGTGTATCGCCATCTATCGCCTGGTTTCATATCGCCTGTCAGCAAAATGTTGCAAATACGCTGCTAACACGGCGATGTGAACTGGCGATAGACGGCTACAATGCAAATCGCACTAAGCGCGATTTGCCATGATTACTGCGGTCCCTTGATAATATGCCCCAGGATTTTTGCAGACGTCGGAATCCGGCGTAAACCGCAGTTAGCGCAGCTTTAATTATCGCTTCGCGTGTTTGAGGCCGGGTTGTAAATACCGCAGTGTTTCCCTAGCGACTTTTTTTATGTTGGTTTTCGAGAGAACGCCTTTTTTGCATCTGATTAGTGATGTATATCTCTAAGATGCGAGGCATCGCGTAAACGGCAGCTATCATGCATGTATGTTAGCGCTGCCTTGATGATTGTGCGATGTGTAAATCGCCACTTTTCCGGCGCTATGTGCCGGGAAAGCGGCGATATGGCCAGGGCCGTTTCTACCATTAGGCCAGACTAGGCGGCCGCCTAGGGCGGCAAAAGGGGGAGGGAGGCAAAAAACATGAGTTCTCCCCTCGCTCCAACACTAAGCATTTTTATTTATTTTGGAATTTTGTAAAGCGCATGGTTACGCGCTCCGGCGTGTCCCCACGCTGAGAGAGAGCCTGTAAGAGGGATAGGAAGTTACAGTAGTGCTAGGCGGAAAAGGTGGGTTTTGAGGGCTTTACGAAATTTGGTCTCAGAGGGTTCGAGGCGCAATTCAGCTGGAAGCAGGTTCCAGTGCTTGGCTGCAAGGAGCCTGAAAGATCTGCCCCCCATCCGAGCTTTACGGATTCTGGGGACAACTTCCAGACCCATGCCAGAGGATCTGAGCATCCGCTCTGGTCTATAGGGGGTGATGAGGCTGTTCAAAGAGCCGGGTGCTCTACCTCCAAAGATGCGATGGCACATGCATAAAGCTTTGAAGGTAATCCTTTCACGGATTGGTAGCCAGTGAAGGGATCCCAAGGCGGCTTTAGAGAGTGCTCTCCTAGGAAGCCTCAGCACCAGCCGGGCTGTGGCGTTTTGCAGTACTTGGAGACGGTTGAGACTTTTAGCCGTAATACCCAGATATAAGCATGCCCTGCTGTCCTCTCTCTTCTGGGCCCCAGCAGTTCAAGAAGCCCCTAGAACTCGACCGCTCAAGAGTTTTTAATGTTAGTTTCCCAGTACATCCTGTTTCTAGGGCCTGTGAGTCCTCGCACTCTCTTCCTTTCCTATCTCCTTTACCTGTCCCTCTGTACCTCTCATATCTCTCCTCCACTTATTATTCATTCTTTTAACATTTTGTGACTCACCAGCGCCAAGAGAGGTTTTGAACAACACGTAGCGCTACATGAATACACTGACAATTCCAGGAGCCTTGGTTTTAGTGAGAAGTGTAGGTGTTCAATAGGCTGTGAGCTCTATACAATACCTGTGTTCACATCTAACATGAGCTTCGATTGGAATTCATAGAGCATATTATCAAGGCCATTATCGCCGCTTTATTGGCAGTTTCCTGCCGATAAAAGCGGCGATAATGTATCGCCTGTCCTTGATAATATGCCCCTAGATCTTTTACAAAATCATGGTATTTGAACGCATGCTCTAGTCAGTGTTCCCTTCAATATTACTTACCCCTTTTGTACCACCAATGCTAAACTGAGCTGCTTCTTCGTGCTTAATGTATATTTAACTGTGATAGTCAGCGAAGCTCGTATTATTGCTTCGGGAGCCGCTCTCTGCTACTCAGAATCCATTGCATCAACTCATAATCACCTCAGAGGCGCTACATTAATGTTGTTTACTGAAAAACTCAGAACCACCAAAAGATTCTTTTGGTGGTTCTGAGTTTTTCAGTAAACAAGAGTGCAGAGAGGACGACGTCTTTGGGCGCTATGATGTCATGGGCATTCGATATCCAATTATTAATTTCCTTTGCCTTTAACGATATAATTAACGGAGTAAAACAAGATACATAGTTCCGACACCCCAGTAAAACTATATTGGTTCATTTTATCCCATGAGCGGGTTAGGGATGGAGGAATAGTGGGGCATATTATCAAGGGATTTATCTCCGCTTTTTTGGCTTTAAAAGCCAACAAAGCGGAGATAAAATTATCTCCCTATCAGCAACAGGGTGCTAACACGCAAATTCGCATGTTAGCACCCTTTTTCTCTACGCTTCCCCTTGCATCTCTAATGAGATGCAAAGGGGGCGTCCCAGAGAAAAATAATAGGAGAAATGTTGTTAAGCGATATTTCTCCTATTATCAAGGATTTCGCTAACCCTGTTAGTGATAAAAAAAGCAGCGCTATCCGCGGTTAGCACTGCTTTTTTTACACCTGGGGCCTTATTTATGAAGGACTTGCGCCGCCGGTGCGTCACTTTTTCCCATGTTAAAAGTGACGCACCGGCGGCGCAAGTCCTTCATAAATAAGGCCCCTGGTATTTTCCTGACTTAGCCATGATATCTTATGGAAGGTGGATATCATGGCTACATTTGTGAGCCCCTATCATCAAGCTAACTCCAAACTTCGAGAGATTATCGTTGGTTTTCCAGCGATAATCTCTCAATTGGCAGTTAGAGCGAGGATTTTTATCACTACTGAGATAAACCTTGATAATAGCAAGTTATCTCTGCGATAATTTCCAGCGATGCTTAGCGTTAAAAAATTCGTTGCTAAGCATCGTTAGCGGTAAATATCGCTAAACGTTGGTAATATGCCCCAGTATTTTTAAATGTATTTTGAGTGATAAGGGTGTTAAAAGACAGGGACAGCTGCGTGATGTGACCAAACAAGAGGAAAAGGCCTTTCGACACTAATCAAATTGTGCTTGGTAGCGATGGGTTTGAGAGTGTGTGCAGCCTATCTGTGGCATCTTTAAAAAGTTGTGGTAAGCCTGTTGGAGTCAAGAAGTTTAGTAGCTTCTGGGTCCTGGGGAGTTTTCCAGGTGAGAATTGAAATAGTCAAGAATAGTAAAACTGGGACTTTGAATGTAAAAAGGTGCCAGCAAGGAGAACATGAAGTGAGTAAAACCTGATCTGAGGCCTGGGGGAGGCAGCTGTGCCTGAAATGGCATTTATTTCACATTATAGCACAGCTCTACCCAGCTAAGGTGTCGTTGCTCTTACACAACAGCAGAATTTGAAATGCAAGAACTAAAGTAAACCAGTTACCTGCGGTAAGAGATGTGTGAAAATATCCAAACTGGCAGAAAGTGGGAGGGAGACGAGACGAGAAAGCAGTGAAGTGTAAAAAGGTGAATAAACAGGGGGCAGGTTTGGGCAGTGGGGAGAGTAAGGTGCAACTATTGAGAGCAAGGGAGGGGGCGGCATTTTTCAATTCTCGCCTAGGGCGGCAAAACACCTAGAAAAGGCCCTGGATATGACCCTTGTTAATTTGCCCCTAAGTTCTGATGTTGTTGTCCCTTGAGGAAGTGTTTTGTGCAATGGTTCTGATCTGTGGCTTTAGCGAATTGAAAATATGGCATTTTGCAAGTCACTCTACATTTCGTCTACAGCTATCACCATGGGACACGCATCCTGCACGTGTTCTTCCATCGGGTTAGCTGATCTCTTTTCTGCTGCTGCCGGAGTGAGAGTGTGACACGAGCAGTAGTTGGCTGGATTATTCACTCCTGGTTGACAGGCTTAAACCTTCCTATAAATATTTGCAAGTCACCACTAAGTAGGCCTTACTGCCCATAAGGCAGGGTGCATGGTATTTAAAAGTAGGGTTAGCTGTTCCATAAGAAAGCACTTGAATGCACTATTAAATACTGTGGGGCAGATTTATGTTAACTGGGGCATCCCCAGGGATGCGCCAGTTAACGTGCGCCACAGTGCGCCACAGCTCCGCCACCCATGGTGCAAAAACGGCACAGATGCGTGACGCATCTGTGCCGGAAATGTGGCCCATTGCTGGAGTTGCGTCGCAAG
Source organism: Lissotriton vulgaris (assembly GCF_964263255.1). NCBI lineage: Eukaryota > Metazoa > Chordata > Amphibia > Caudata > Salamandridae > Lissotriton > Lissotriton vulgaris. Next base: position 256,909,536 of record NC_141685.1, read on the forward strand.
CGTGACGCAGCTCCAGCAAGGGTCGGGGGTACACCATCTGGACAATGCTGCGTCAAGACCTACTCCTGCTTCAAGCAGGCGCAGGGTTTTGACGCAGCATAGCCCTGAAAGTGACTGAGTGAAATCTCAAAGATTTCACTCAGCCACTTTCAGGAGGCGTTCCTGCGCCCCCCCCTGTGCAGGAACGCCTCCTTATGGCGCAGTGCTTTACAATGTGACGCATCTCCTAGATGCGTCACATTGTAAACAGGGCACATTGTTTGCGCCGCAGTTGCGTCAAATAAAGTGACGCAATTGCGACGCAAAGAGGCGCAACGGCCTCATAAATCTGCCCCTAATATTGCATCTCATAAATCGGACTAGCTAGAAAACTAAATAAATATCAATTTTTACGAGTTATTCAAAATCCAATTCAAAGATGAAGTTTCAAAAAATTACCTGTGCCCTGCCTGAAGTCCCAGGAAGATAAATACACACTTTGCTCTCCCAGCAGTAATTAGTATTTGTTTTTTGAACATTTCTTTTTTGCCATTTGTCATAGGTATGCAAACCATAATTATGATATAAATTACATATCTGATAGCTTTCCAGGCCTGTGAAACGCTCCGATTCACAGTGCACTGCTGAAGCACTTAAGAGTGCGCGTTCAGTAGTGTGTGAACTCGAGTTTCCCTACTTTATTTTTCCTTGCAATATTCTATAGCGCGAACTCGACAACATGGCATGAGCACAATTTACATTACAGAAGAACACATTGATTTGCGGTAGGCACGGGGAGACAAAGCGATTTGCCTGGAATCATAGGATGTTGAGCTGATGCCGAGATTCGAACGTAGCTCCCCAGCTCTAAAGTTCACAATTCTAGAAAATGTGGCGGGAGGTGTGTCTAAAAGTGTATGTCGGTGCTGGCCATCAATGAGAGAGACCTGTGCATTTTTCAAATCGGTGGTGAAAAAATATGAGTATGTTGCTGGAGATGTGGGCCGCCGTGCCACCAATGTACTTACCGGGGGACGGTAAACACCCATTATTCCTCAACTTTCTTTCCGCAGACCATCACTCCGCATACTTTCATTATGAAAGTACCATGACTCCGCAATGCCATTATAACGCATGACATTACATTTTATATGCTTTTACTACGCATACATTTACAACGAAATTCGTTGTAAATGCATGAATGGTAAAAGCATGTTTTTTTTAATGTTTGGATACGGTAAGTATGGGTATAGGGGTATATATTTTGTGGTACTGAGGTATATGTTTTGGGGTCTTTGGGTATTTTAAGTGTTCAGATATAGTTTTGGGTTATGGGGTACAGGGGTAGTTTTAGTGTTTAGGGATAGGTATGGGTTTTGGGGTACAGAGGTATTTTTAGGGTTCAGGGCTAGGTTTGGGTTTTGAGGTATAGGGGTATTTTAGGGTTATGGGGTAGGTTTGGGTTTAGGGGTACAGGGGTATTTTGAGGGTTCAGGGCTAGGTTTGGGTTTTGGGGTACAGGGGTATTTTAGGGTTCAGGGGTAGGTTTGGGTTTTGGGGTACAGGGGTATTTTAATGGTTCAGGGCTGGGTTTGGGTTTTGGGGTACAGGGGTATTTTTAGGGTTCAGGGCTAGGTTTGGGTTTTGGGGTACAGGGGTATTTTAGGGTTCAGAGGTAGCTTTGGGATTTGGGGTACAGGGTTATTTTTATGTTGCAGGGCTAGGTTTGGGTTTTGGGGTACAGGGGTATTTTTAGGGTTCGGGGTAGATTTGGACTTTGGTACAGGGGTATTTTAAGGGTTCAGGGCTAGGTTTGAGTTTTGGGGTACAGGGGTATTTTAGGGTTCAGGGGTAGGTTTGGGTTTTGGGGTACAGGGGTATTTTTAGGGTTCGGGGGTATGTTTGGGTTTTGAGGTACAGGGGTATTTATAGGGTTCAGGACTAGGTTTGGGTTTTCGGGTACAGGGGTATTTTTAGGGTTTAGGAATAGGTTTGGGTTTTGGGGTACAGGGTATATTTATAGGGTTAAGATGGGTTAGTGTTTAATGGTGTTGGGGTATTTTAAGGAGTAAGGGTGGGTTATGATTATGGGGTGCAGGGGTATTTAAAGGGAGCACGGTGGACACCCGGAGCTGGTATGTACAGAACCTGGGAAGAAAAAACAATGAAATATTTGGCACAACGCTCGCTTTTTTTCCCCGTAATCCCGCGCCCCGCACATGCCCACACCACACGATATGAGACATGGCATGAAGGGCGGAACGTAAAAACAACAGTTGATGGATAGAATGCAGAACAATGTTATACATTCCCCCCAGTACAGAGATCTAGGCCTAAATCCATTGTTTTTTTGCACTCCACACCACCCCAGTTCAGACATGGCCATATGCAAATCAGCCTTAACCCTGTGCCTCATGGGAACAGTCCAGCCCGAACTGCCAAACCATGTCTTTCCTGGACCAGCATCAAGCATCTTAGAACTGGTTTCTGGCTATCTGGCATCTCCAGAAAGGATAGCTTGACTCCAGTGGTGTGGAGAGCATGGGACTCATGTCTGAGCATACCCAATCCACTCGGGGTGACAAATGCAAAACAACAGTTGATGGACAGAATGCAGAACAATGTCATACATTCACCCCAGTACAGCGATCTGGGCATAAATCCATCGTTTTTTTGCACTCCACACCACCGCAGTTCAGACATGGCCATATGCAAATCAGCCTTGACCCTGTGCCTCATGGGAACAGTCCAGCCCGAAGGGCGGAACGTACCACACGCCCCCAGCATTTGTCACGCCCCCAGCTCACGCCCACAGCACAACGCAGACACGCCCACAAGACACTACTTTGCTGGCACGGTTCTTTTACCTTTTAAATGTATATATTGGGCGTCTGCATAGCCTATGTCCTTCTGCTGCAACTGCCCTTTCCAACGCTGTATTGGGTGTTGTGATTGGTGCTGTGGTTCCTGAGATTACCCGCCTCAAAGGTTTGGGCTCTCTCTTTATTATATTAGTAAGGATGATCACATAGCTCCTCATCCATTATTGCCTTTACAAACTTCTGTCTTACATTATTATATCAGCTAATAGAAAGGGACTGGTGGATGGAAAAATAAATATATATTTAGGTAGTAATACTTTGTCAGGACCCATATGTGGTAATAGTGCTACTATTATTACTGGGTTCCATCTTGTGTGTGATTCCTGTAACAAAAGTAATAAAACAGCTTAATATATATAAATAATTCCCCTCCATTTCAATGGTCCACCTATCTTTAAATACATACCCTCCATAGCTCCATTTGTCCTATTCCGTTTACCCAGCTTGTTTCCTTTGTACTGGTGAGTTCCTCTACCCTTGACTCTTTCATGATAGCAAAGTTGTGCAGTATAGGGGAGGGTGGCATATGGTAGATCTACCATATGCCACCCTACCCCTACTGCGATAGTTTATGTGATGTATGTAGGTAACCCACACTGCCCCAAATTTTATAAACTGGTCTTGTACCGTATATATTCGCCTTTCGTATGTAGCTAGCCTAAAAAACTCTGTAAGTCATTCCTGGTAGATCAGTCTGTTGGGGGAGGATATACAGATTTCCGCCACCATTAGTGCGGTTGATATCCATCTTTACCAGTGAGACTTTGCATCTTCCCTGTCCGATATGTCATGAGGAAGGGCTATTTTGCCTGATTCTGTAAGGTAACATAAACTACACACACTGTGACGGTTAGAGAGATTTTTACTTACCCATCCACAGCTAGCCTATCTATGCATGATTTTTAATTATGACTAGGCAGGGATTAGAGTAGCTTTGACAAAGGCCAATAACCCTGTGGGCGACAATTTATGCCGAAACATGTTGGTAAAATGATATGGATTGATGACCCATTATGTTCACCATGAATCCATGTAAGATTGTTTTTTAATCATATCTGGGCCGCTTGGTAAATAGAAGGGAAATCTCTTGGGTGCACCCTGAGATATTGTTAGGTAAAATATCTGGATCCATGCAATTGAACAGAAGAATTCTTATCAAGAAGCCGCGACTAACGGTTCAGTCTGCCAAGGTGGTATTTACCAACCTCTGCGTGGTTAGGCCACTGATGATGAAGCATGCCTCAACAAGCGGCTGAGGTGACCTATCCTATTCTAGTTGAATTCCTGGAAGAATATTAGGGTAAGTGAAGTGCCACTCCCCCTGTTGATAGGATCTATGTACTAGTTGTGTGTTATACGTAACATAAACTAGCATCATGGAGTACTTACCACACGTTCCCCCAGTATTGATCTATGGTACATGACCATAATATGTGATTCAGGTTACAATTCAGCTTTACACATCTCCAGCATTTATAGTCCTGGACCAGCCTGGCTTTTCAAAGCTTGTACAGGGACCATTACCAGTCTTGCTTCTCCTAGTGTATGGTTTTGGTGCTCCATGAGACCCAACAAGTCGTCGTCCGTATAGTCTATCCCTAGCCTCACCTGCCAATAGCTTTCAACTGCAGATCTTGTAGGAGATGAGTCTAGTACATAAATCAGTATCTGAGATAAGTTTCAAACTGTGCCTCTTGGGTTTTCCCCATATGATTTTTGTATTTATGTGTGTTGGTGAATCTGGTAAATTAGTTAGATCAGACCCTAGCTAATCCCTCAGACATTGTTTTAATCGTCGATATGTCCAGTGATGGGAGCATGGTATCCCATATTCCCACATAGCGTGTCGAAGGGCTTTAGGTTATCGTCATCATATGAATCCCCTATACTGTGTACGCCTCCAGCTGACTACTAGGCCCAATGGACCATTTCTTGACCAATCTTAATGTTCTTGTTAAACATTTCTACATGTACAGCCATCCTTTTTCAGTAATGTGTGAGAGTATTTCCAGGTTGCCCATATGGCTTTGGTCGCCACGGAACATGAACTGGGTTCCACGAGTTTGGTATCGTATAGTATCCCCAAGCTGGGTGGCGCTTTCACTGCCACTCGCTCTTTATGTTCCCACTTGGCTTGTTCCTTCTCGTCCCCTATGAGACATACTAACTGTGACAATTTGTGAGCTACGTACTACAGATAAGTGTCTGGGAGACTCAGTAACCCTGTTCCCATGTCTGAATTACGCTTTTCAGTTTTAAGCTTGGGACTTCGTCTCGCCCATAAAAATGTTCTTAAGCTCACGTTTATGTTGTAGAGTAATGTTTTAGGCACAGGCAGTGGAATCAAGCTAAAGATATAGGTATATCTTGAGGCCGTAACCATTTTTACCACTTGGACTCTGCCCCGGAGTGACAATGGGAGAGAGGTCCAATGGAGAAAGTCATTGGTTCCCTTCATGATCATTGGTTGTAGATTGTCCAGTACCATAGTTTTCTGGCCCCTGCTCAATAATAATTCCAAATATTTCAAATTGTATTTTTCAAGTGAAATCACTATTGTATTCCGAGTGTAGGCCCATCTTCTCAGCTTCCTGGAAGACCTTACCTATTAGGACACTGGTATTGGTTTATTTAAATTATAGGATTCTGTAGGGTACGCATCGTGCCCGGATGCATGTCCGAAATAGGGTCTGAGATCTCCTCTTCTGTGATTTCTCCCTCTAATAGTTGCCTTCCTTCTTCTGAGAGTCGAGAGACATAATCCTCCATCGTATCCATTTCACTCTGGGGCTGTGTCTAAAAAGTCACAGGATCGAGGCGTATTTACGCCCCTGCCGAACACACAGCTAAAGTTGCCTGTTGGTAGGCCGTCCTCCAACTACTCAAAGTAAATCCATGTAATTCATTATAAACCAGTATATGCTAGTTTTCATTCAACAACTTTTTCATGTTTACTTTTCACACGTGGAGTGGATTTGCCAATTTCCAAGGTTTGTTATGTTAAGGCTGGGCCTTCCGAACCGCTTGCACAGAACACAAATGAAGCAATTTCGTCCAAGACAGTGTAGTTTATTCTAATACCCAATGCATTCTGGGCCTCTTGTGCCCTTCATCAGGGGTCACTGCAATAACAAATGATATGACTAATATTACCATTTACAGCATCAAGCGTCATCAAAACAGATACATTGATGTACAATCCGATTCTTTACTAAAGCACCATTACATTTAACAAACCTAATGTATTACTTACTTTGCCATTGTTAATCATGCTACTGGTTAGATTAGCTATAAGGATTGGTGGGTTCCTGTTTTTTATCCTTTTAAACGTACTGTATAAATTGTATACTTTTATGATGAAATTTTTTATCGAATAAAGTACATCACACAGATTAGCTATCTTTCCCCGTTTGTTACCTCTCCCTCATCCTGCTGTTGAACCTAACTATCTTAGAGCTCATTAGCTCACATGCCACAACTGCTTTATATTTATGAGCTTACCCCGGTTTCTGTCATGCACCACTAACAGTTCACTTCTGCCCCGAATACAACAGTCAGGTGAAGTGTTTTTGATTGAGTGTGACTGGGAAAACATGTAATGTACAGATGGGTGAAGTTGAGTCGTGGAGGGGGGTTTGTAAAGAATAGGGGTGATTGTGTACAGGATTGGGGCGGAATGATTTGCGAGTGAACAGAAAGTGCAACAGGGGTGAAAGTGGATATTAGGAAGGAGGAGAGGTATGACACTGGGTTAAATGAGAGAATTCTGATGGTTTTGAATGTTAGTTATGCAAAGTGTGAGAATGAGTAAATATATACATATTTTTTTTATTTAATGCGATTTTCTATAGCGCGAACATTACCCGAAGGTGTCAGAGCGCTTTACATAAGAACCAGTAGCGATACATAAGGACTTAGGATTACATGCGTTACAAAAAGATACAAACAGAGAAATAAATTGCAAATGTACAAGATGTAAAGTCACACAAGGAAGAGATACAAAAAACATTGCAAATATAAAGGTAGTAAAGTCATTCAAGGAAGGGATTGGAATGGATATACTCTAAGAGTCACATAGGAATGGTAGATAGTACAAAGGTCTACTGTATATGCTAGTGATCAGAGTTATCTCTATATACATAGGGAAGGGATTGGAATGGATATACTCTAAGAGTCACATAGGAATGGTAGTGAGTACAAAGGTCTACTGCATATGCTAGTGATTAGAGTTATCTCTATATACATATATATACAAATAGTAGATTTTCTTAGGTCTAGACCCCACAAAAAACAGGAGAGCAGAGTTACATTAAGTGGAGTCGGAGGGGGACACAGTCACAACACCAAGGGAGTGTGGGAGGAATACAAGGGTATGGAGAAAAGGCAAATCAGAAAAAGGAAGAAACATTTAAAGATCGTCACGGGGGAAACTAGGGAAAAGGGGAAATGACGAGGGAATGGACAAGATGTGAAGTGAATGGATGGAATTCTTTACACAAGGGGCAGAAGTGAACTGTTAGTGGTGCATGACAGAAACCGGGGTAAGCTCATAAATATAAAGCAGTTGTGGCATGTGAGCTAATTAGCTCTAAGATAGTTAGGTTCAACAGCAGGATGAGGGAGAGGTAACAAACGGGGAAAGATAGCTAATCTGTGTGATGTACTTTATTCGATAAAAAATTTCATCATAAAAGTATACAATTTATACAGTGCGTTTAAAAGGATAAAAAACAGGAACCCACCAATCCTTATAGCTAATCTAACCAGTAGCATGATTAACAATGGCAAAGTAAGTAATACATTAGGTTTGTTAAATGTAATGGTGCTTTAGTAAAGAATCGGATTGTACATCAATGTATCTGTTTTGATGACGCTTGATGCTGTAAATGGTAATATTGGTCATATCATTTGTTATTGCAGTGACCCCTGATGAAGGGCACAATAGGCCCGAAATGCATTGGGTATTAGAATAAACTACACTGTCTTGGACGAAATTGCTTCATTCGTGTTCTGTGCAAGCGGTTCGGAAGGCCCAGCCTTAACATAAGAAACATTGGAAATTGGCAAATCCACTCCGCGTGTGGAAAGTAAACATGAAAAAGTTGTTGAATGAAAACGAGCATATACTATACTGGTTTATAATGAATTACATGGATTTACTATGAGTAGTTGGAGGACGGCCTACCAACAGGCAACTTTAGCTGTGTGTTCGGCAGGGGCGTAAATACGCCCCGATCCTGTGACTGTTTTTCATTTTGGTGCCGTGAGGGCATGGCACCACCGTTACTGCACGCAAACAACGGACGAACTTGTCAAGAAGTTAAAAATTGGTATGCATTCCTACCATTGAAATTCTTTGTGTCTAAAAAGTGGTCATAAATCTCTGCTATTTCCGCTGGGTGGATCACCACTAGACCGTTCTGATCTCTCACATCTAGAAGGGCTTGGCAGGCTTCCTCTTGGTGTAGCCACTGGTGTAACGAAAGTTGAGGGAGCCCCCTTGCAAGGTACATGGATGGTCCCCGGCTCCGGACTGACTCCTGAGCTCTCAGGCCTGACTACAGTGCAGAGGGGGCCCCCTGCAGCTTGAGGGCCCCCCGCACCGCGGGGGAGGCGTGGGCCTGTGTTACGCCACTGGGTGTAGCTGTGTGGCCAATAATCGGCCAGCCTTCTCACTCAGCACTTTGGGCCCGATTCACAGAATGAATTTAAGACTCAATCCTAAACTTACTACTGTTTTGGTATTCACAGATTGCACTTACTTCTTTTTGTATTCACAGAATGAACTTACTACTTTTGGTATTCACAGAATGAAATTACTCATTTCGGTATTCACAGAAGTTAGGACTCCTAACTTTAGGACTCCTAAATGCCTTCTGTGAATACCGAAAGCCTTAAAATTAGGATTTTTCTCAATTTAGTAGTAGTAAAGTTAGGACTCCTAAGTTTACTACGTAAAGTTAGGACTCCTAAGATTACTACTACTAAATTGAGAAAAAGTTAGGAGTCCTAACTTCTATGAATACCGAAATGAGTAAGTTCATTCTGTGAATACCAAAAGTAGTAAGTGAATTCTGTGAATGCCAAAAGTAGTAAGTGCATTCTGTGAATACCAAAACAGTAGCAAGTTTAGGATTGAGTCTTAAGTTCATTCTGTGAATCGGGCCCATAGTGTTGTCATTTTAGGTATAGCAGCGAGTATTCTGATTATGACTTAAATAGAGAGTTTGAGTAATTTAGCCCTTTCAGGCTGATGTAAGAGCTGTAGCATGGAGATGGCGTGCATTGGTTCATCATTGTGGCTATTTCAGATTTTACTGGCCTTGTCTGTTCTGTGTCTTCCTTTTCTGCCGAGCAGAGTCCTCTATCAACGTTCAATCTATCAATCAGTAGATTTGTAGAGCACTTCTTGTCACTTGTGAAGGTATCCAGGAACTGGCAGCGTCTAGTTGATTAGCTGAATAGCCAGGTTTTCTGAGACTTTCGGAACCCTGGAAGAGATGGGGAAGTTCGTAGATAAAGCGGTAGCTCATTAAATGTCTTTGCATCTGATGTGTCAGATGCGGATGTGAGAGTTAGAGAGAGGAACGTGGAACGGAGGTGTCTGGGCGGCTGATGGATGTTCAGGTGGTGGCTCAAGTACGCAGGTCTACGGTTGTGTAGGGCTTTGTATGCATGTATAAGGAGCTTGAAATGGCATCTTTTCTGTACCAGGAGTTAGTGGAGTTCCTGGAGGTAGGGTGTGATGTGGCCTCACCTCGGGTGATCCTGGAGGAGTCTAGCTGCGTGTTGTCTGCAGTCAGAGGAGGATGTGAGCTGCGATTCCTACATACAGAGCTTTGTCATAGTCCCTTTGGCTGGAGATGAATGCTTGGGTGATGGTTTGTCTTGAGCTTTGGGATAGCTACGTGAATACCTTGCAATGCATATGGAGTATGAAGAAGCAGGAAGAAGAGATGAAGTTAACCTGTATTCATGGTTAGCCTGTTGTCCAGAATGATGCCTAGGTTCCTAGCATGATCAGTGGGGGTAGGAGTTGGTCCTAGTTCTGAAGGCACCAGAATGGGCCCCATGGGGAGCTTTTGTTTCTGAAAATCAGTACCTCCGTCTTGTCCGTGTTGAGCTTCAGACAGTTGTTCTTCATCCAGTTGGCGACCTCTGTTATGCAGTTGGGGAAGGTGGTTTTGTTGGTGTCGTTGGAGAGGGCGAGGAGGAGTTTTGTGTCGTCGAAATAGGATATGATGTTGAGTTCGTGGGTTTTGGCTATGCTGGTTAGAGGTGTCATATAAGTGTTGACCATGGTGGGCCTGAGTGAGGATTCTTGGGGTACTCCATAGATGATTTCCTTGGGTTTGGAGATGAATGAGGTAAGGTGGACTTTTTGCATTCTTCCGTTGAGGAACGAGGCAATCCAGCTGAGAGCGGCTCTTTGGATGCCTATGTTGTGCAGCCTTATGATGAGTGTGCAGTGGGAGACCGTATCGAAGGCTGCTGAGAGGTTCAGGAGGATCAGAGCTGCAGCCTCTCCTTGGTCCAGTAAGGCTCAAAATGTCAACAGTAGTCACGATGAGGGCTGTCTCAGTGCTGTGGTTGCTGCGATATCAAGATTGGGAGGAGTCAAGTAGAAATTTCCATCCCAGATGTGAGGAAAGTTGTTAGTTGGTGGCTTTTTCTAATACTTAAGCAGGGAATGGGAACAAGGACATTGATCAGTCGTTGTTGAGTTCACTGGGGTCTGCCAATGGTTTCTTTAGTTGGCCATTGACTTCTGCGTGTTCCCAGTCCTCAGGGAAGGTGGCGGAGGCAATTGAGATGTTGAACAAGATGATCAGTACCTGGCTGATTCTGGCTTCACTTCGGTTGAAGATGTGGTGAGAGCATGGGTTGGTTGGAGCCTCTGAGTGGGCGGAATTCATGCTGGTGGTGGTGTCTATGGGGTGAACTGGCCATTCGGTTAGTCAGATGTCTGTGGTGGTAGTGGGGTTGTTGTGTTGCTTGAGGAAGTTGGTGACCTTAGCTGGGGTTTGAAGTTTCTGTAGATAGGTATTGTTGCCTTTCCTGCTGCCCATAACAGTTGTGAGGATGTTACTAAGGCTTCATTGTCAGTCATGAAATGGCTTAAAAGGTTAGCAAGATGCGTATTATCTGTTGCCAGCTTATAGTGCGTCATGTTTCATCTCCAAAGTTTAGAAGTGGGTGCAATGTGTGCCCACTCAAGTTCCAATAATACTGGAGCATAGTCTGAGATCCCACCTTCAAATATCTTGCAGTCTCACAGCATGGAAAGTAGTGGGTGGTAAGGGAGAAAGTAGTCAAATCCGAACCATGAATCATGCACACAAAAAAGGAAAAGTATATTCCGTTTCCCTTGAATTTAGCAGGTGCCATGGACCGGCTAGGTCATTGTCCCCATTACATCTCCCAGTATCTCTCTGTATCTAGCATTATGCTTATCATATGGGCCGAATAGTCTATATGTGGCTCTAGGGCAAAGTTCCAGTCTTCATCCACCACTATTCTGATACAGCCGAACTCACTCAGGATCCAGGATAGGTAGGTGTTGTGTACATATGATGATGGTGTGTACATATGAGTTTGCGGTGCATCTCATGTTGCATAACAAGATGCAGAGTAGTGGTTGTAAGTCTGATTATTCTGGTTTGATTCAGGCGGACGCTCCAGGACTTGTTGCAGACTGCGGCAAGATGCTTCACTCTGACTGCTGCTCTGGACGTTCAAGGTCTCGGTCGTTGGCTACTCTTGTGATGACACATTAATAAAGTCTCCAACTTAACTACTGCATGGTTTCAACTCATTACATGCCTCCATCCATAGGACAGGAAAAGTTTCCCATCAGTATTAGGAGCACAGGTAAGTCCAACTACTAGTAACGTGTCTATTGTTTTGATTTTAGCGAACAAGTAGGGACCCGTCATGTCTATCCACATTTTCGGGACTGTACATTGCAATTTCTTTTTAATTAGTATGGCTACACTGCATCTCTTATGGGAGGTTGTGGCCTGTGGTGTGTCCGGCATGTACCCTAACCTCCTTCCCATATTGATGCTGATTACTCAACCCACCCAGGGTGATCCTCCACATTTCGGATCCTATTTTTGACATGCGTGTCTCCTGGAGTAGAGCTATGTCTGGTGATTAAGTGACTATAAAATTCAGAGTCTTTTTACGTTTGATTTAGTATGTCATGCCATTCATGATTATGGAAAGTATACGTAGGTTCTTGCGTAAATATGTGCTGTCATGGTGCATACTGGATGTTACTTATCTATTGGTCATGGTAACACAAAGCTTGTTGTATGTAATGGGCACTGTGATGGTGAAAGGGCGCTAGGCCTTTGTCTTATGAGTTCTAAGCGTCCGGGCAGTGTAGATAATGGGCTAGCTGCTCCCTCTGCCCAGAGATCCGAGCACCCAGTATACCTCAAATCCATGCTGCGAGACTACAAGAGTTAGTCCATTGAACTTGGTCAATGTCCTATAACCTCGTAACACCGCCCTTTTGGGAGTAACACTGGCAAAGCTCAGTGACAGTGCAGCTTGCATACTGTGGCTAACATGTACTGATTTTTTAAGGCCCCTGTTGGGAAATGAAGAGGTGGATGAATAGACAACTCGGCGATGGTGTATGAGGCAGCATCAGCAATCAGGTTTGAATGGATCTTATCCAATGTCCTACAGCGTGAGGGTCATCGCCCTTGTTCTGCACCCCCCCCCTTTTTAGGTCGAAGGCCTAAAAGGCTGCGCTTGCGCAGTCTTAGGCCGGAGATTTAATGAGTCTGAGTAGCGGCGAAGGTCCCGCCTCCGTGCCCCATCTCTCCTTCATTGGCTGGCTCCCTAAACGGAGGCCAGCATTTGGAGGAGAGATGCGTCACTCCAAACAAGCTCCGTCCTTTTCGGATTTGGGGGCGTAATTTTTGATGTTCTTTAGACAGTGACGTTGTCCGTCACTCAGAACATCAAAACCACGCCCCCAAATCGGAAAAAATCTCGGAGCTTGTGTCCGCCATTTTCGATCCTTCGCAGTGAAGGTAAGATCGTGGCTGTTTCCCTCCGTGCCTTCTTCCCCCTGTCTGTTTCCCGCCCCCCTCCCGCTCTCCGTGTATTTTTGCTGTCCGTGTGTGTGTTTCCCGCCCCCTCCCGCTCGTGTGTGCATTTCAGAGCGTCTGTTTCCCGCCCCCCTCCCGCTCGCCGTGTATTTTCGCTGTCCGTGTGTGTTTCCCGCCCCCTCCCGCTCTCCGTGTATTTTTGCTGTCCGTGTGTGTTTCCCGCCCCCTCCCGCTCGTGTGTGCATTTCAGAGCGTCTGTTTCCCGCCCCCCTCCCGCTCGCCGTGTATTTACGCTGTCCGTGTGTGTTTCCCGCCCCCTGTTTGTTTCCCGCCCCCCCTCCCGCTCTCCGTGTATTTTTGCTGTCCGTGTGTGTGTTTCCCGCCCCCCTCCCGCTCGTGTGTGCATTTCAGAGCAGATACCCGCATCATGGTACGAGTTATGATAATGCTTGTTATAGCTTCATCTCGAGTTGGTCAGTGTCATGTGACGGAGAGAAGCAGGCTCTTAAAAGCCAGGCACAGCCGTCAACCTCTGTGAAAAGCTTTCGGAGGTGTAACAGTTACCTGCTGCCCAGTATACTATGCCAGCACTGGTATTGCACAACTTTAACCTGTTCAAATTGTAGACAACGGCCCTGCCACGGCTTAACAGAAAACCCAATGTAGTTGGAAATGGTATGCGCACTTGCCTCACCAAACATGGCGACACAATCTAGTCATCTCGAGACCTCGATCCTTTACTGTTTCAATTCAAACACTGTCACAGCACTTGCACCACGCACGCATTGTCGCAGGATTTTGACGAAACCTGAGCTAGGTGCGCACGTGCACACGGCTCGTTCCTTCTGTTCTTTCCCTGCCTGGTTTATCTTCTAAAGTCATAAGAAACGGGGCTCCAGCGTAGGGCATACACCGCGGTCAGCATTTGAGCGGAGGACGCTCTATCTGTCTCAGCTAGCGCTGGATTCCCGGTTCCGTCATCAGCACGCACCGGAGACGCTGGATCCTCCCGGTTTTTGTGCCTCTGTGCTCCCCTGTCCGTGATCCCGTTTTTGTGCCTCTGTGCTCCCCTGTCCGTGATGCCGTTGTTGTGCCTCTGTGCTCCCCTGTCCGTGATCCCGGTTTTTGTGCCTCTGTGCTCCCCTGTCCGTGATCCCGTTTTTGTGCCTCTGTGCTCCCCTGTCCGTGATGCCGTTGTTGTGCCTCTGTGCTCCCCTGTCCGTGATCCCGTTTTTGTGCCTCTGTGCTCCCCTGTCCGTGATGCCGTTGTTGTGCCTCTGTGCTCCCCTGTCCGTGATCCCGGTTTTTGTGCCTATGTGCTCCCTTGTCCGTGATCCCGGTTTTTGTGCCTCTGTGCTCCCCTGTCCGTGATTCCGTTTTTGTGCCTCTGTGCTGCCCTGCCTGTGATTCGGTTTAAGGGCTTCTTGGCGCTGTGCAGTGCAGTCACTGAGGTTCTTTGTCTGGTGAGTGCACGACAACCACTGGGGGCTCTGAACGTCTGTCACTGCCCTTTTGCTTCTGTTGTCGCTGATCCAGGGCTCGCCTGACACGGGGAGGCTTGTATGGTAGAGTGCAATCCTATGACTGTGGGGGTATCTATAGTGCAGTGCACTTCAGTCACTTGAGGCAAGAGTTGATTTGGCTGTGATACAGTGAGGTGCTGTCTCTGGTGCTGTGCAGGACAACCACTGGGGGCGGGGTCGATTATCTCGGATATAGTGTTCGACTACCAATGATGATCTTTTATCGTGCAGTGCATGCCCGTGCTCGAGGCTTGCCTCTGGTGCAGATCACGACTGACACTGGGGGAGGGGGGATTATTTCTAGTGCGGTGTCCCGTGCACGCCTGTAAGCTGGGTGCTGCTTATATTGCAGTGCTCTCCTGTCACTGATGTGCTGGTGCTGTGAACTGGTAACGGAGGTTGTCTCTTATGCAGTGCACTCCTGTCACTAGGGTTTTCTTACTGCTTCTGACGCTCTGCACGCACATCACTGACATGCTGTTGTTGGTGCCTGCACGATGGGTATGTGTGTATGGTGGGGGGGGGGGGGGTCAGGGCTCACCTGACAGAAGAAAGCTTGTGCGGAATAGTGAACACTTGTGACTATGGGTTCGTCTCTAGTGCAGTGCACGCTATTCATTGGGGACAGTGTTCTGAATTCTACAGCAGAGGGCACTGGTGGAGCATACAGTAGCCAGATGATGGCTGGAATGTGTATGTTTTAGTACTCAACATGGACGATACGTTAGTACTGTACAGTACAATGCTTTGCTGCACTTGAAATTCCCCAGTTGCATTCTGCGTGCCTGCATGTTGAATGGAAAGGTGCTCCAGATGCGGCATGTATCATTGATCTACTGCAGGATGAGACAGTTTGTGGCTGTGCACTGTCCGTGCAAATGTATGCTAAGTGGAAAGGCTTTGTGTTAGCTAGAGGTGTTTAAGTGTGTGTGGCTCTGTGTATGTGTGGGTGGCTGTGTGTGTGTGTGTGGGTGGCTGTGTCTGGGCGGCTCTCTGTGTGGGTGGCTCTATGTGTGTGGGTGGCTCTCTGTGTGGGTGGTTGTGTGTGTGTGGGTGGCTGCGTGTGTGTGGGTGGCTCTGTGTGTGTGGGTGGCTCTGTGTGTGTGGGTGGCTCTCTGGGTGTGGGTGGGTGGCTCTGTGTGTGTGTGTGTGTGTGTGTAGCTCTGTGAGTGTGGGTGGCTCTGTGAATACTCTCTACTACTCTCTAATGCTCACCTATTGCCATTGTAAAAGACAATACCATTTATTTATGTTAAAAAAAAAAAAAGAAAAAAAATGTCATGAGCAATGCCAATAGCTCTACCTTTAATAATGCCGAGACCATTGCATTGTAAATGCTTGTTTTCCTTGAATTGCCGGCTAGACCTTTAAGACGGAGAACAATTTGTCTCTGTCTCTGGCATACCATATAGAATATTCTCGCCTGTTCTTCACTTCCCATTGTTTGGTCAGAGTATCAAGGCATTGCCATTCTCAGATGAGGCAATCAGCAGGATTTATAAGTCCAGTGGCCCCCGAAGTCTCTTCTCCGGCACAGACACCCGGAACTTCTCTTGGGCATGATGTTTTCATGTCTCTCGTGTCAAGGCACACCAAATTCAGTTCTAGGTGTTCCAGCTCCTCAAATTCCTGGTGTAGTCCATTTACCATTAGAAGCACAGGGCCCGATTCACAAAATGAACTTAAGACTCACTCCTAAACTTACTACTATTTTGGAATTCACAGAATGCACTTACTACTTTTGGCCTTCACAGAAGTTAGGATTATGTCTTAAGTCTGTCTTAAGTTTGTCCTAAGTCTGTCTTAAGTCTGTCTTAAGACAAATTTAAGACAAAATCCTAACTTCTGTGAATACCAAAAATAGTAAGTGCATTCTGTGAATATCAAAAGTAGTAAGTTTAGGATTGAGTCTTAAGTTCATTCTGTGAATCGGGCCCAGAGTGATGGTCACAGCAGACCACAAAGAATGTCTAGTTTCTGGAGCATGGATCTCATTGCCAGGATTTTTTCCCCAGAATCATCGTTTCCGGAGAAAAGTCAGCAGCTAAATTGATTTTACTTTCTTTATAAATGAATGTATGAATCAATGGGTCATTTTGTCGCTTGGCTGCCGTTATAATCTGCCTGGCCTGGTGGTGTTGGTGGAGAAGAGCAATTATTGGTTGTGGTGTTATATGGCTACTGTCTTCTCGGGGGTGTATGCAGTGAGCTCATTGAAACTCTATTGGGGTCCACAACACAACATCTGCTAGTTCTGGCAGAAGATCAGCAAAAACATTGTTCCTGCCATTTGCTTCTAGTCCCTCTGGCACATACAGAAATCGGACATTGTTCCTTCTGCCGCAGGCTTCTACCCTGTTTAACTTTTTCTGTACCCTTCACACTTCCTGCACAGGGTCTGGGCTTCTTTCAAGTGTTCCTCCAGTCATTGAGGCCTGCCACTTTTTTCTCCATAACCCCATAACATATCTGCAATACATTCAGGTCCTTCCTCAATGCTTTAATCTCGCAGGACCTTGTTTTAGTATCTTCATGGACCGAGTCTAGATTTGAAGCATGTAAGCTCTGTCATCAGAATGTCAAGAGTATTGTCTGCTATCCCTGCAAGCGGAGGGTTCTATCATCCAGCCACCACTTCACTTAAGAGCAGTTGGCGCATTGCCTTGCCCTTGGGCATTCATGGTGTGTGTTGGGAAAATGATTATTAGTGGTGGCAGATATGCATTTACCACCAGCAACAATACCTCTGACATGATATAGGGCTCGGAAAAGGTCTTAGAAAATTATTCCCATGTTCAGCTCTTGGTAGCTTGGCTGCGAGCAAACAGGCTTAACTTCAAAGACAGGTATGTAAAGCATTTAAAAACACCAATTCAGTAAATAATTAAGACACACCACACAATAAAAATCCAACACCAATTTATAAAAATTGGAAACATTTTTTTCTTGTAAATGACACCAAAACTAAAAAAATCCTCTGTAGGGAACCAGAAATATGAATTTTTAAAGATTAGTCTCTTTCTAGTGCTTAGAAACCAACAGTGTCACTTTGGGACATTTGGTTGCCTCTGACAGGGACAAATTCACATTTAGCAATTGTTTTAGAGGATCCTTAACCAGACTCGTGCAGCTCCTCCAGCAGGCTCAATCCTGTTAGAACTCCTTCCTGAAGTTTCTTGTGCAGGTCTAAAGTGTCCAAAACACAATCCAAGGGTCTGAAATCTTCAAAAAGGTCCTTGAAAGTGTGAGTCTTCAATTCCACAATCCACTTGATCAGAACCCTTGCAAATCCACTGGTAGTACTCCAGGCTAGGGAGTCTTTGTGGTGATGATCCAGGTAAGCTCTGTTAACCTGTAGCTTGCATGGAGTCCACTCTTTAGTGCTTTTGAAGCAGGTTTGATCCACAGGGCTGCAGCTTCAGATGGTGCAAAAGGTGCAAACCTCAGAGTGCAGGGCCTGGTGAATACACATCAAACTCTTCAGCGTGAGCCCTTCTAAACTTTCTTAGGTTTCAAAAGCAGATCTGCGAGGCACAGCTCCTCTTAGATACTTACTCACTGTTCTCTGGGGTCAAGCAGGGGGGCACTCCTGTCCAATGAGGTGCAGGGCAACACACCAGAGCGTGACCACTTCCTCCAAAGTGTGGCACAATGCTAACCCAGAAACCAAATTTTAATATGTCAGAATTTTAAGCAGAGAGAGAAGAGCTGGCTAAACACACCCGTAGGATGGCTGATTTCCATAGTCTCTCCCCCTTGCTTCTGCTCATTCCTTTCTTAAGCTTGGTGTAGGAAGGTACATCCTGACTATGGTTGCCCCCAACTTTTTGCCCTGTGTTTTAGCTGGTTTTGGACATAGTCGACCTGGGACCCTGCCAATCAGGACCCCAGGCCTACTGCTCTCTCTTTAAAATGGATTCCATGTACCCTAGGTACATTTCCAATTGGTACTGGGCCACCCTATCAGACCCTGTAACTCAGGGCGTGGGTGTACCCAGGGCCGCCAGGGGCTGAAGCATGTATGATGCCACCCCTGGCTGGCCTCCTAAATTTGACACAACTGGCTGCACGACAGCTGGGGCGAAGACGTGTAAACACCCTTCGCTTTAGGTATAGTAGCTCTATATCTAACCATACAATGGACACCCGAGTTCCTATCAGTCACTCCTATGGCAGGCCTTAACAATCCTGAAGGCAGAGTGCGTGGGCTCGTGTGAGCTAGGTTCAGGCCCGAGCCGAGCCCGGCTGCAGCTTGCGGAATCAAGACCCAATAGCTGTTCCATGATAACGCGTACCACATCGGTAACTCCGGTATCGCGTTATCAAGGCATGTCGAGTAAGGTGTCATACGAATCGGGATGCTGCCCTCTCACCAACCCTGGCAACGAGGTTAGCATTCCGCCCTTCTAGAGGGACACGACATGTACGTAACTGTGAACCCCGGTTAAAGTTAACGAAAGCCTCAGCTCCACAAAATGGATGCTGCCACCACAGACACAAGTCTGACCTCCTGCTGCTGGGAGTCCTTCCAGCGAGGAGCACTTGGACAAAGGGTTTCCTGTCGAGGGCAGTGTTCGCACCGTCCCAGACAGGGTTTGTGTATTCTGGGTAGGTAGGGCTTTTGCGAGAAGGTGACTGCGGAGTGGCACCCCGGTGCTCACTACGCATCTGCCGGTTAGAACCAGTTCCAGGGGCGACAGCCCTGGCCTGGGGAAAGTCCGGCAGGGGAGAGGGGTGTAACTACCCCCCTTTCTGGTCCCACCCTTAGGGCAGGACCTAGTCATGTACCCACCCCTTTCTTTAGGATAAAGGCCGGAGCGGGGACCCTTCCAAATTAGATCATCTTTGAATCAAGAATACTTTCTACGAAAGGACTTCAAGACTCTTCTCAAGATTTCTCCCTTGTGGCTAAGGAGTAGTCACCCTGCATCAGCGGGCACCATCTAAGAACTCTGCGGTTTGCTGTAAGTCCTTCCTCAAGGAATCCGACGGCCCAGCTCGACGAGAACCGGCTTCCCTGGCACCTCTGACCTCTACCCACGTCATCAGCTCAGCTGTGATCTGTGGGTGCGACGAGACCTCGAGGGACCGGCCATCATCAGAACCTGCACGCTCTTAAAAACCAGCACGACCATCGAGGTAACTCTCTGGTGAGTGCTCTGGGGTCCGAGAAGCCCCGACCCTGAGTCGCTCCAGCACCGAAGTGCAGTCTCCCAGCATCTCCACGATCTGCGTGGGGCCCTTCTGCTCGCTGCTCAGCACGTTGTCTGGTCACTTGCCGCTGGCTCGTGCCCTTCTGTGACGACGACCAAGAATCAACACTGCCGGTCTGGTTGCTCCAGACTGGCCCCTGCTTCCATCTTTTGAGAGGCACCCCGGACCCTCCTGGTCCACCCAAGACGCCGACAGCGACATCCGTCGTGGGACAGCTCGCACCTCCACCGTGGTCGCCGACAACGCCTCCTGGTCCGAGAGACTGCAGAGCCTAGCGTCGCCCACTCACCTGGTCGAGGTGACGGCCAACCGGTGCCTTCCTGGTACCCTCTGACTACTGGCTAGTAGTACGAACTTGGTCCCCTCTGCTTTCAGGTTTCATCAATCTCTACGAACTATTCAACACTGGTCGCCGGCCAGCAACTCCTTTTCTTCCGGCTCCTGGCTCGTCAGCGAAGACCCCGACGCCTGTAAGACTTGTGCAGCCGCAGCCCTCGTGGCTAGGTAACTCGGCATTTCGGTGCCTGCATAGCCTCCTTACTCTAGGGTCCCGAGTCCCTCGCTTCCGACTTGCCTTAACCTTTCCGTGTCCTAGGACACTTGTCTTTAAACTGTGCACTTGAAGTATTTGCTAAAGAGATTTGGTTTGTGCTTAGTACCCTGTCCTCATAAAGAGTACAGGGCTGTTGTGATTCTTAATAAATATACTGTTTATTTTCATAACACTTGTGTGGTGTCCTTTCACTGGGTGTTCAAGGGGTACATGTGTGGTAAACAGCTGGCTTAACGCGCCCTCTCGAGTCTTTAGCCTTAGACTGCTCGGATCCATGCTACTAGGATAGCTGGTCTATAGGTTGACTTACAACCAAACACCATAAGGGTCGTTGGAACGATACATAGCGGTCGCTAGAATAGCGAACGTTGCATATCGGGCCAACTTCTCACATTGGTGAGCAGCGGTTGGGATTTGAGCTTGCTGTTGTTTTACCACACGTATCCTAAGAATATCTTGTTGAAAGATCGCACAAGTACTGTTAGTACATATAACTAAAGCTTAGAATACTCTGAGTTCTACTGAACCAGCTGTTGTAGCTCCTCAAGGCTTAGCACACCTTGGCTACAGCTCTTAGCAAGGGAAAAGTAGGAAAACACATAGTGTAGGTAGGTGCATCACTTACACCACACTAGAAACAGTATGTCGGGCCAAGGAGGAAACTCTGAGTCTCCCCTTGTGTCAGTTGACCCTCCACAGGTCATCCCTTCAGGATATACTGTGCTGAGCTTCAAGGAGTTAAGACGATTGTGTCACTCCCGGAAGATTCAGCAGGGGTCTAACCCCACAACGTCCTTTCTGATTGGTCTCTTGGAGACTTATGATGCCAGGAGAGCTGAGAAACTTCGTAGCTCTTCTAATCCAGAAGGAGACATGCCTCCCCTCGAGGGAACCCGAGACGATCCTGACCTCATTCATCTCGCAACCGAGAACGAGGATGTGGAGGAGGATGAGGATGAGGATCTCTCTGGGGACGAGGCAGATAAGGGACAGGTAGAAGTCGTCAGACTAAGCAGGTCCAACTTAAGCAAACATGATAGCGGTACTGGGGGACCCCTGGGGCCACTATCAGGTCAGCTTAACATGGGGAATGGACGAGCCAGATCTCTATCAAGAGGCTCTGGCAGATCCCTTCATACCAACGGCTCTCACAACTCTTCTCAAAGAGGGATGACGTCCCCTCAGAGGAGAGTGTACGAAGCGAAGGAAAGGGCAGCTAATCTGCGGATCGAAAGGGAAGAACTTGCCCTGGCCAAGGAAAAGCTTGCTTTCGCTAGAGAGCAACAGTTAAGTGGGGTAGTCCCCACTGGTGGCAGCAATGTACCTAGCAATAGGGAAAGGAGTTTTGATACGAAACACCTTGGTAAGATAGTGCCCCCCTTTAAACAAGGGGACGACATCCACAAATGGATAACTGCTTTGGAGAGGGCCTGCACTGTGCAGGGTGTTCCCCAGAGTCAGTGGGCAGCTATCTTGTGGCTCTCCTTTGAAGGAAAAGGAAGAGACAAGCTCCTCACCACAAGGGTAGAGGACGCTAACGATTACCAAGTTTTGAAAAATACACTCGTTGAAGGGTTCGGCCTAACCACTGAGCAGTACAGGGTGCTGTTCAGGGATACCCAGAAAACGCAGTCTCAAGATTGGTCTGACTTTGTTGATTGTGCCACTAAGGCTTTTGAAGGCTGGCTACTGGGTAGTAAGGTTACTGATTTTAAAGGATTGTATAATCTAATTATAAGGGAGCAAATCTTAAATAATTGTCAGAACCAGTTATTACACCAGCACCTGGTAGACTCTGATCTGACCTCTCCACAGGAATTGGGTAAGAGGGCAGACAAATGGGTCAGAACCAGGGTTAGGCCTAAAAACCAGGGTGGTGACCAGAAAAAGGAATCAACCAAGCCTCCAGAGAAGGGTGGGGATAAATCCACAGAGAAGACTTCCCAAGGGCCCCAAAACTCCAACAAGGGTGGTGGGTCCCAGAACACTCCTTCAGAACAGAAGAAACCTTATTGCCATACCTGTAAACAGGTGGGCCATTACAAAAGTGATGCCAAGTGCCCTAAAAATAGCAATAAGGAAAACATACCCCCAAGTAACACTCCCAGACCTCCTGTTACCACTAGTGGTAATCCCCCAGGTGGTGGGAGTGCCCCCAAGAATGTGGTGGGCATTACTTTGGGCAATCAGGAGGACTATGGCTTAGCCAGGTTCCCTGACCACACTCTTGTCTGTGAGACTGGCATGGGGTTTGCCAACTTCACGACTGGACCCCACATTTTGGGCAAGTATAGACAAGAAGTTTTAGTGAATGGTCAGAAAGTTGAGGCATTCAGAGACACAGGGGCCAGCCTCACCATGGTGAGTGACCATCTGGTCCCCTCTGCTCAACTGACCCCTGGTTTTACTTATCAGGTGACAGACATTCATGGAGTGAAGAGAAGGCATCCCATGGCAGTAGTCAAGCTCAGTTGGGGTAATGTCACAGGGCCCATGAGAGTGGCAGTGACAGATAACCTACCTGTAGATTGCTTACTGGGGAACGACCTGGAACTCTCAGCATGGGCTGAGGTGGAGCAAGAAACTCACTCCAGAATGATAGGCCTATCCAGACAGGTTAGTGGGGCAGTAATAGCTACAGCCCCAGTCCAAGCACCATTCCTCCCTGAAAAGGTTGGAAGGGCAGTGGTAGCCACTGCCCAGGCTCAGACAGACTTTCCAGAGCAGGATAGGAGGGTTGTGGCAGTCACAGCCCAAACACAGACTGAGTGCCCTCCTGAAAAGGTTGGCAAGGTTGAAATGGTCTCAGCCTCTACTCAGACAGATAGTGAGGTTGTGAAGCCTGAAACAATGGATCACTCCACTCAAACAGAGAGCATTGAGGAGGAAGAAGAGTCTTCCCCCTCCCAGACACTAGGTGAGAGCCAGCCTCCTCAGGGAACTGACTCTACCCCTGTTGAAGGAACTGCCCCAGAGGTAGTCAGGCCTAGCCTGGCAGAGCCCCTGATGGCAGTGGACCCTTCCCAGGTGGGACCCAGTCTGGAGCAGGTAACCTGCACCTCTCTACCCTGCCTCAGTCAGCCCAGGGCTGAAGAGGACAGGGAGGCCAGCGGTGGACCCCAAAGGGCCCCCTGTCCAAAAGAACCCCTTAATCAAAAGATTAGGATCACTGAAGCTGGTAAACCTAGCCAAGTGAGAATGAAACAGACTCCTGAGGGATCCCCCTTAAAAGTAGTTAGGGAACTCCCACAGCTGGACACTGGGCACAGCCAAACATGGGGCCGAAAAACCCCAGACCTGACCTGTCCCCCCAGTAAGCCAAACAGAGGGACTCAGCCTCCAGCTTTAGGTAGCCAGAGGCTGACCCTGAGAGCTCAGTGCATCTCAGCTAAAGAAAGGAAGGCACACATGATGGATGGTGATTGGAGGAAGTTGAGCCCAAAGGTAGAGGAGCCTCACTTCAGTACTCCATCCCAGCATCAGCCTTCTTCTTTCCCAAGACACACCAGAGACAGAGATTCCCTATGGTGGAGACCCTCAGATACCCTTAGGGTGAGGGGTTGCCTAGTGGACCATGACACAGGGGGAAACCAAGCCAGAGCTGGTCCTTCCTTATATGGCCACTTAGGTAATAGAGGCTTACCTGGACAAGGATAGCCTTATCTCCTTTCGTTTGGGGGGGGGTTGTGTAGGAAGGTACATCCTGACTATGGTTGCCCCCAACTTTTTGCCCTGTGTTTTAGCTGGTTTTGGACATAGTCGACCTGGGACCCTGCCAATCAGGACCCCAGGCCTACTGCTCTCTCTTTAAAATGGATTCCATGTACCCTAGGTACATTTCCAATTGGTACTGGGCCACCCTATCAGACCCTGTAACTCAGGGCGTGGGTGTACCCAGGGCCGCCAGGGGCTGAAGCATGTATGATGCCACCCCTGGCTGGCCTCCTAAATTTGACACAACTGGCTGCACGACAGCTGGGGCGAAGACGTGTAAACACCCTTCGCTTTAGGTATAGTAGCTCTATATCTAACCATACAATGGACACCCGAGTTCCTATCAGTCACTCCTATGGCAGGCCTTAACAATCCTGAAGGCAGAGTGCGTGGGCTCGTGTGAGCTAGGTTCAGGCCCGAGCCGAGCCCGGCTGCAGCTTGCGGAATCAAGACCCAATAGCTGTTCCATGATAACGCGTACCACATCGGTAACTCCGGTATCGCGTTATCAAGGCATGTCGAGTAAGGTGTCATACGAATCGGGATGCTGCCCTCTCACCAACCCTGGCAACGAGGTTAGCATTCCGCCCTTCTAGAGGGACACGACATGTACGTAACTGTGAACCCCGGTTAAAGTTAACGAAAGCCTCAGCTCCACAAAATGGATGCTGCCACCACAGACACAAGTCTGACCTCCTGCTGCTGGGAGTCCTTCCAGCGAGGAGCACTTGGACAAAGGGTTTCCTGTCGAGGGCAGTGTTCGCACCGTCCCAGACAGGGTTTGTGTATTCTGGGTAGGTAGGGCTTTTGCGAGAAGGTGACTGCGGAGTGGCACCCCGGTGCTCACTACGCATCTGCCGGTTAGAACCAGTTCCAGGGGCGACAGCCCTGGCCTGGGGAAAGTCCGGCAGGGGAGAGGGGTGTAACTACCCCCCTTTCTGGTCCCACCCTTAGGGCAGGACCTAGTCATGTACCCACCCCTTTCTTTAGGATAAAGGCCGGAGCGGGGACCCTTCCAAATTAGATCATCTTTGAATCAAGAATACTTTCTACGAAAGGACTTCAAGACTCTTCTCAAGATTTCTCCCTTGTGGCTAAGGAGTAGTCACCCTGCATCAGCGGGCACCATCTAAGAACTCTGCGGTTTGCTGTAAGTCCTTCCTCAAGGAATCCGACGGCCCAGCTCGACGAGAACCGGCTTCCCTGGCACCTCTGACCTCTACCCACGTCATCAGCTCAGCTGTGATCTGTGGGTGCGACGAGACCTCGAGGGACCGGCCATCATCAGAACCTGCACGCTCTTAAAAACCAGCACGACCATCGAGGTAACTCTCTGGTGAGTGCTCTGGGGTCCGAGAAGCCCCGACCCTGAGTCGCTCCAGCACCGAAGTGCAGTCTCCCAGCATCTCCACGATCTGCGTGGGGCCCTTCTGCTCGCTGCTCAGCACGTTGTCTGGTCACTTGCCGCTGGCTCGTGCCCTTCTGTGACGACGACCAAGAATCAACACTGCCGGTCTGGTTGCTCCAGACTGGCCCCTGCTTCCATCTTTTGAGAGGCACCCCGGACCCTCCTGGTCCACCCAAGACGCCGACAGCGACATCCGTCGTGGGACAGCTCGCACCTCCACCGTGGTCGCCGACAACGCCTCCTGGTCCGAGAGACTGCAGAGCCTAGCGTCGCCCACTCACCTGGTCGAGGTGACGGCCAACCGGTGCCTTCCTGGTACCCTCTGACTACTGGCTAGTAGTACGAACTTGGTCCCCTCTGCTTTCAGGTTTCATCAATCTCTACGAACTATTCAACACTGGTCGCCGGCCAGCAACTCCTTTTCTTCCGGCTCCTGGCTCGTCAGCGAAGACCCCGACGCCTGTAAGACTTGTGCAGCCGCAGCCCTCGTGGCTAGGTAACTCGGCATTTCGGTGCCTGCATAGCCTCCTTACTCTAGGGTCCCGAGTCCCTCGCTTCCGACTTGCCTTAACCTTTCCGTGTCCTAGGACACTTGTCTTTAAACTGTGCACTTGAAGTATTTGCTAAAGAGATTTGGTTTGTGCTTAGTACCCTGTCCTCATAAAGAGTACAGGGCTGTTGTGATTCTTAATAAATATACTGTTTATTTTCATAACACTTGTGTGGTGTCCTTTCACTGGGTGTTCAAGGGGTACATGTGTGGTAAACAGCTGGCTTAACGCGCCCTCTCGAGTCTTTAGCCTTAGACTGCTCGGATCCATGCTACTAGGATAGCTGGTCTATAGGTTGACTTACAACCAAACACCATAAGGGTCGTTGGAACGATACATAGCGGTCGCTAGAATAGCGAACGTTGCATATCGGGCCAACTTCTCACACTTGGCCTCTGTCTTGGATGAAAGAGGAGAGTTGTAATTTAAACTGATGTCTTTACCTTGTCTTCCCCTTCCCTTGAAGAGCATTATTTTCTACCCTACCCCATGCCCCCCTAACTCTGGCATTCCTATGCCCAGCAACCTCTCCTCCCGGAGAAGCTTCCTAACCACAGGGGCCATTTGCCACCTCTCCAAAGCAGTCAGGCTCCCCCACTTATCTCTGACCAATCAGGACAGAGCACTACAGGGTTGAATTTTGACTTAAAGACAAAAAAGTCTTACAACTTCCTTTTTTTTAAAAAAAAATTTTTCCAAGTTATGCACATTGTACATTTAAGTATTTCATATCAATCATACGTTACAAAATAAATAAGTAAATCATTATATTATATATATACAGTACAACTTTTAGCTCTGCATTACAATAAGAATCTAAATCTTAATGCGGACCCATACTCTCTTTCCATCTGGATATAGGTTCCCAAATTCTCAATCCTCTCATCTTACCCCTCACACCTTTCCGAGCATATATAGGTTTTTCCAAATTATAAGCCGCTAGTAAGTTAGCCAGCCAGTTTTGCATAGCAGGTGGGTTACTATCGAGACATGCCCTGGCTATGGTCAATCTATATACTGCAGCGGCCACAAAGATAAACTCTCTCTGCGTATTTCCCCCATCAGGGCCTAACCCCAACAGCAACAATGAGGGGGTTAGAGTTATTTGAATATCCAATGATCCATTTAAAAAGTGTTCTATATTTCCAATCAGGGTGTGCAGTTGGGGGCAAGTAGCAAATATATGCACAATATCTGCCTCCAGGGAGTTACACCTCGGACAGGTGATACCAGTAGTACCTCCCCATTTGGCAATTCTCGCTGGGGTAAAATATAATAAATACAGAGTTTTGTAGTGCTGGGATTGAAGGGGAGCAGAGCACAATACCGTACGGGCCAATTCAAGTGACTCCTGGAATATTTCATTCGGAATGCTCAATTTATCTACCCATTTGTTACATTACCTTTCCATATCATCTGCTTTCTCTTTCAACAAACATGCATGCATACAGGGATCTAATTGTACAGTCCGCAGATACCTGTATTTTCTCCATAATTTCATTTCTTTGATACCCTGCAGGCCCTCCTTGTTTATTACTCAAAAAGCTCCTAACCTGTAGGTATTTAAAAAATGACCTCTATCAATACCATATTTCGCCGTAAGGTCTGCAAACTGTACTATCTCTTCCGTATCCCTCAAATCCCCGATACTCTTCCCCTTTCAGCCCATCTAGCCATTGTACCATCAGCAAAGACTGCCGCCGGGAATGACCTGTTCTTATATAGCCTGGTATATCTATTAAATCTTCCAAGACCTGTCTTTTTTAGGAAGGCATTCCAAATCCTAACTGCTGCATTAAGTGTTTTAAATCTGGTCCTCTTGTAGTACCCATATTCCGTGCAATTTAAGAAGCAGTTTTCTGTTTCCTCTCCTAAAACAGCAGCATAGACTTCTGTAGACATAGTTGTCACTTTTTGCTCATTACCACCCCCCCTATTAACCCCTGCATGTATTGTAGGGCAGCAGCAAAATAATACATTCTAAAATCAGGTACCCCCCACCCCCTCTCTCTCTCGGCAAAGACATAAATCTGTAAGCCCTCCTAGTCTTACCCTGCGCCCAGATAAATCTATTCAAAATAATCTCTAATGAGTTGAACCATTTAATTTCAAAGAAAAGTGGAATAGATCTAAATAAATAAAGAAACTTGGGGAGGATTAACATTTTAATAATATTAGTAGTACCTACCAAGGATAAGTGTAGGTTATTCAGTCTTTCCAAATCAGACTTTACCCTTGACAGTAGGGGGGAGATATTATTTTCAACAACTTTATCTAAATCTGCTGAGATAGCCACCCCTAAATAAACTGCAGAGATAACCACCCGTGCATCATTGCAGCTAGAGTGGGCATTTTCTACAATCTGCGTCTTTGATCTATTAAGACTATATCCGGAGACTTTTCCAAACAGCTCAGCTTCGACTTCCACCTCTCTGATTGACAAAAGAGGATCTGGGGTAAGTATTGCCACGTCATCGGCGTAGGCAAGTGTTTTAACCGCACAACCATTCACCCTCATGGGAAAAATAAGTGTATTAAGTTCGAGCCTAAGCAGGAGTGGCTCTAGATAAAGCGCAAACAACAGTGGGGATGAAGGGCACCCTTGTCTCGTCCCTCTCCCAATTTTAACAGCTGCCGAGTACCCTCTGTTGACTCTAATTTTAGCCGTAGGCTCATTATATAACGCCTGTATAGCCCTAATAAATCCTTCTTCTATACCACACCACCTCATAGTCTGCCATAAGTAATCCCAGGAGACCCTATCGAATGCCTTTTCAGCATCTAAGAAAAGCGCTGCCATAGGGTCTCCCAGGACACCTGCCGCATCAAACATGGTAATAACCGTCCTAATATGCTGTGTTGTCCCTTTACCGGCAATAAATACATGTTGTGCTGGACTAACCAAGTTCTCAATAATCCCTGACAACCTTGTGGCTAATATTTTGGAATATACTTTAACATCAGCGTTCATCAATGTTATCGGCCTATAGGACCCCGTGGCTTTTGGGTCCTTCCCCTTTTTCAAAATTACAATGATATCCGCCCCCTCCCATGATTGGGGTATCGACTCCCCTTTCTGTGCCATAACCATGATGTTAAACATATCAACCATCAGTGAGCCTTTAAATACTTTATAAAACTCTACAGGAATCTGATCCGGTCCTGCTGCCTTACCCGATGGTAAACTACTCAATGCAACATTAAATTCATCCATATGTAGTACGGCTTCTAAAGCTTCACTTCCATCCTCAGACAAATTAGGGGGAGTAATTTCTCTAAGATATCTTGCAGTATCATCAATATTACTTTCCTTCTCGGGAGTATACAGGGCGGTGTAGTACTTCCTAAATACTTCTCTAACTAAGTCAGCCTCTCCTACCACATTACCCTGCTGGTCCTTAATCTCTCTGATATCTGATGTAGCCAATCTCTGTCTAGTGCGCACGGCAAGAATGTGCCCTACCCTTTCGCTCAATTCATATGCATTCTCTTTTTTGGTCAGGTAATTCTTTGCAGCTTTCTCGGCAATACCTTCTATGGCTTCTGCTTTTAGAGCTATAATTCTAAATAAATGTGTTTCTAATGGGCAATTCTGTAATATAGCAGAGGCCAGATCTTCTTCCTCTTTTATCAACTTCGATCTTACTTCCTCTAATCTTGCTCTCTCTTTCTTCTGCCTTGCTAAAACAAAACTTGTAGTCTCCCCCCGTATCCTAGCCTTAAAAGCATCCCACACTACACCTGGTGGTGCAGTTTCTCTATTAATCTCCCCAAAAAATTGAATCCATCCCTCCATATATTCTCTATAGGCGGGGTATTTTAATAAAGCTCTTTCAAAAGTCCACAGTGTTCTAATATTTTGTTCCTGCCCCATTTTCAAAGTTAATATCAACGGGCTATGATCTGACACTATCCGTGGCTGCTTCTCCATTTGCGAGCCCTGCATTAATGATCTAGAGATTAAAAAATAGTCTAACCTGACCAGAGTCCTATGTGGGGCTGAGAAAAATGTACTGCCATCTAATTGTGGGTGCAGCTTAACCCATGGGTCCACTAAAGAGTTATGTGACACCAAGTCTACCAAAGCCTTATACACTTTCTTTTTCCTCCCTCCATACTTTCCTCCTGTCTACAAAAAAGAGCTATCTGGCACATGAATGTTTAAATCCCCGCAGCATACAATAGGCTCTGGCCATTGAGCCAGTTCAATATCCAAATATTGCAGGACATCTGGATCATCCTCAGTAGAGCCATAAATTGTTACTAATGTTAGGATCTCCCCTTTAAAACAAATTTCAAGAATCACCCACCTCCCCCATTGATCTTCTTTCTTTCTTCTTACTACTATATCACTGTTTCTGTCCAACACTTCAACTCCTCTTGTTTTTGTCCCTTGTTTAGTGTTTGCTAACACTTTAAGTCCAAGTTGTTCCAATAGATACGCTCTTGTTCCTTCTATGTGTGTCTCTTGTAGACATACCAAATCCAACTTTAAAGCTTTTAACAAGGCCGCCACTCTCAATCTCTTGCTAACACAATTGAGTCCACAGATATTAATAGAAGCAATCTTACATGTCATCGTAATGCCACAGATTTCTTATGCAAAAACCTACTATTTTTGTGTACCATATATCTCTAAACCTACACCATGTACCAATGTGCTGTATCAAACAATGAATACCAAAGATTTGTGCGTTTTTCCCCCCCACCCACCACCCTTCCCCCCCTCACCTCCCTCCACTCCCACGACCACCCTCCCCCCCTTACTGGCAAATAGGTCAAAAATGACCTATTTGTGGCCGCTTTTGAATTGCGTCAATCGCATCCCCCCTCAGCCTATATATTCACAAGCTGAAATACTCCCTGAATCACCCCTTTCCATCCATCAGTTCTATGCATTAGTTTCAATTCACCATATGCAGTATTTTTAGCACTTTAGCCCCCTTTCCTGTTTTTCAGCTCTTCAAGAAACTGCTGTGCTTTAATTTCTGAATTAAACATTCTTATTTTCCTTTTTGTCACCACTTTCAATTTAGCAGGGAAGAGGAGATATGCTTCTGACCCTAATGCCTGTAATGGTGCAATCAGCTGTCTAAGCCTCCACCTTCTCTCTACCGTTACATGGCAAAAATCAGGCCTAGCGAAGAATGAAGTACCTTCGAATGTTCTCTTACTATCAGGTCTAGCTTTAGCGATGATTTCCTCCCTTAGCAAGAAGTTTCCCACATTTACTAGGATTGCTCTGGGAAAGGAGCCCTGCCCATCCTTTCTTACTCCTGGCTTCACTGTAAAGGGATATCTGTGTGCCCGTTGAATCTCTTTCTCCCATTGCCATTCTGACTCTGGGAAAGCCCCCTTCAGCATATTCACTACAAATCGCCTCGTGTCCTGCCCTTCAATCCCCTCTGCCACACCCAAGAGTCTAATGTTATTCCTTCGCTGGCGATTCTCAAAATCTTCCAGTTTCCATTGGAAATCTTCTGAAAGTTTTTCCTGGTCCGTCTTACAGGTCTTAAAGTCCCCCATATCATCTTCCACCTTGCCTGTCCGTTCTTCCACTTCCGTTACCCTTTCAGCCAGTTCATCATACAATTTATTCATTTTTCTCATTGTATTCTGGATTTTTTGGGCATCCTGCCTTGCTCTCCGGCTTTCAGCCCTGGCCTCCGTTTGCATTTGTTTAAGAGTGTTAAACAAGAGCTCTACGGGAATCTGTTGCGTTGTACCCCCAGGTGGGATTTCTGGGTTATTGCCATCCTCCTCCCGGTACGACTGTCAGGTTGCTGAGTAGTCCCATACTAATCTTCTTTGGGTCCCCTCGAAACCCCCCGTCAACTGCCTGGACAACTTTAGCGATTTCTTTTTCTGGGTAGTATCTTTATCTGTGCTGGACTCAGAACCAGAGCCAGAGAACTCCTCTGAACTCCCAACACTTGATTGCTCTAGCTTCGATTCCTCATTAAGAGAATAAAAACAATCTCCTTCAGCAGAGCCTCCTTCAGCCTTCTCCGCTCCCTCACCCACTCCATCTTTACTTGTGAGGCTAAGGGTACTTCCCCATGTTTTAGAAGACTCCCCCTCTCCCTTTGCCAAGTTCATTTCCTTTTCTAGTAGCATCAGGGCCCCCAACATGTCAGCATTACCGAATTCAAACTCACCCTGCCCCGAGCTCTCACCAGTTTTAGCTCTGCAATTCACAGTGGGAGCAGGGTTGAGGACTCTACCTTCTGGCCGTGGTGCCTGATTTGCTTGCACTGTCGAGACTGTAGCGGGAATCTCCGTGATTGAATCGTGCTCAGGCTCACTCCCCGGGTCGGGTCTGCGGCGTTGCCTAGCAACCTCAGCCTCTGCGTCCACGGCGTCCGCGAGGACGCTCTCCAAAGGATCCTGCTTCTCATCGTCTTTACCAGCTCCGCTGATGCCGCTGTCCCGTCTGCCTCTGCCGCCTGCAGTATCCTCTATGTGCTGCGAGGGTAATCTCGGCGAAAAGGCTTCTGTAATGGTAGGTTGTCGCAGGGTCGACTCTTTACCTTTCTGCTTTTCTCCAATTCTCCCCGCTTTATTGGAAGTCGCCGCTCGTTGTGCTGCGGTGTTCTCCTGCGCCGTAGGAGCCGATTTGAGTTTCTGTTCTGTTTTCTTTTTCCCCCCAGCTGGGATTCCTGTCTTAGGGATGGCACCAGGATTGCGAGGGGGTTTATTCAACTCCTCAGCGCTCACAGAAACTCCTCCCGACATCGTTTTTTCTTTCTCCCTTTCTTGTTTGGGAGTCCTTGCGGGCATCCTGATCGCTTGTGCCTGCTGTGCCTGTTGCTTCTTCTTGAGCCCAAGCGCGCTCATCAGGCCCCTAGCACCTCTCTTAAACCAGGCAATAACCAGGAAACACCTCTGAACGTATTTTATGGGAGACTCTGTACCAGATATGCCAAGCAGTTTAAAGCCAGCATATAATGTCCATTCAGGCGCCATTCAGGGTATTCAGGGTATTCCGCATCTTGAAATCATGCTTCTGGAATCCTTAAGGCCGGAGAGGGGAAGAGTGCGACTGCTCACAGCAATCCAGCGTCGGCTATCTTGCCCACTTAGCAAGTCTTATAACTTCCTGTCTATACAGTTAGATGAAATTCAACAATACCATATTGTTGGATTTATCATTATTATTCTCCTGAATCCTTTAATTCTAGTTTTGGGGCTTTTCTTTCTTAAGTTATTACCTAATAACCTCTTCCAATGTTAACCTATGGGCTTGGGATCTGCAATGCAAAAAACTAAATGGGCAATTTCTCCAATACTAGTGCCGATAAAACAGGTTTTATAAGGACCCTGCTCATACCTGCCGGAGGACAGCCCACCCCTGGAAAACCTATGAAAGACTTTCAGGGTTCTGAATATATCAAAATATTGCAGATCTTCATTTCACAGTGGTCCTAGCACAAAAGTCAATTTTGGGAAGCACTTCACAACAATGTGGGGGGTGAAATGTGCAATTTCACTAACCTTTTCATAAAGATTTTCCTTATAAGTACCTGACCCCCCCCAAACCTGGGACACCTAGGGGGAAACATTGTAGTTTATCAATTTTTTAAGAGCCCCAAACAAAAAAGTTAAGTTTGGGCACAATTTACATTTTAAATGCGGGCAGCTCGAAGGCGGGAGGCAGTCTTGTTGGAGCTACTGCGGTGGCTTCCATTAATTTTAAAAACTGAATTTGCTATGTTTTAACTTTGCGTGTGACATGCTTTCGGGGGGCATTATCTTTGTGTCCTCAGTTGCCTTTTGATACTGTTTGTGACATTCTCCACTCACTCCAAAC
Organism: Lissotriton vulgaris; assembly: GCF_964263255.1. Lineage (NCBI taxonomy): Eukaryota > Metazoa > Chordata > Amphibia > Caudata > Salamandridae > Lissotriton > Lissotriton vulgaris. Next base: position 256,943,237 of record NC_141685.1, read on the forward strand.
ATTTGGGGCACTGCTGGTACTTACCCTAGGGCAGAAGGGGTCTGGAACAGCCGCGTCTCACTCTGCTTCTTCCTCAAGTGGTGGGTCTGTCCGTGTGAGCGGACCCGCCATCTTGGAAGTAGTTTCGATCTGCAGAGTGGCGGTCTAGTTTCTGGTACTCACGGGGGCACAAAAGCCGATGCTGGAGCGAACGCGCGTAGCTGGCGCGACGGTGGCGCGCCGAAGGCCTGCCAAAGGCAAGCCCATCTGCGCCCGTCCGCGCCAAGTACGCGTCTGGCGCCGGGGAGGCTGCTCCTATTCTGCCAGGACGGGTACTGGGTGCTGAGGGTGACCCACTAAGGTATTCCAGTAAGGAACTTATCACTATTGGTGAGAGGGGTCATGGCATAGGGACTCTTTTGTTGTCCCATACGGCTTCCCCATTAGTAGATATTCTGAAGGGTGATTCCTTAGTTGGGGGACTCCTGAACGTGAGGTCTCTTTCTAAACAATGTGTGGACATTCAATTGCTGCTGGAGACCCACGAGTTAGACTTCTTATGTATGACCGAAACCTGGATGGCACCCGGCTGTGATGTTGACGCCGGGTTTGCCTGCCCAATGGGGTTTAAAATGTGTCACAAGCCTAGGATGAGTGGGAGAGGGGGCGGGGTGGTTCTGATTTTTAAAGATACTATTAGTTTGAACGTTATTAATTTGGAAGAGTGTAATGGCTGTGAGGTATTTGGCTTTTCTATGAAGATTTCGCAGAGGCCTGCTGTGACTGGTATTATCTGCTATAGGCCTCCGGGAGTCTTTACGCTGGCCCAGCAGCAGGCGCTGCGGGAATTATTTTCAACGCTGGCTGTTAGTCACACGCACTTGATGATTCTGGGGGATTTCAATCTCTGGCTGAATGGTACCTTGAACACAGGTTTTTTCAACTTAATCCATTCATGTGAGGCTCTTGGCCTCTCCCAGCATATTCTACAAGCTACTCACACAGGAGGTCACCGGTTGGATTTGATCTTTTCCAAGATCAATCTTCTCACGGTGGGGGATGTGTTACCTATGGCTTGGACCGATCATTCCCTGATTAAGTTCTTTATAAAGTCAGTGGTGTTCACAGCAGGGCCGGTTGGCCAAGTAAGGGAATATGTGAGTAGGGACTGGAAGGCCCTTGCTCGGAAGAAGGATGCATCACCGACATTTATGGTTGAGGAAGGCTTCTCTCCGGCCTTACAGGCAGAGGTGAATTACGCGGCCCTCTGCGCAAAGATCACTGCAGTCATTTGAGCAGGGGCAGACCCTCCGCAGTTTGGTTTACAGACAGCCTTAAAAAACTACGGCAGGAATGTAGACAGGCAGAGAGAAAGTGGAGGCATGCATACTTGGATAGGGATAAGCTGAACTGGAAAATCAAGCGAGGGGAATACAAGAAGGAGATTCACAGAGCTAAGGTGGATCATTTCTCGAGGATGATCCTTGAGGCCCCAAATAGCTCCCGTAGTATCTTTAATATCCGGAACAATCTTATCAGTCCAGAGTGTGTGAAGAACGATTTCTCCCCTTCACAGGAGCTCTGCGAGAATCTAGCTAGATTCTTTCAGGATAAAATCAAATTGATTATTGATGATTTGGGAGTGAGGCCTCAACCATCACTGGTAACAACTGACAGTGGCAGCCTGCTGACGTCCGATACTTTGTCTGCATTGGGAGGAGTTGAGCCCCTTGCAGAATTTGCACAGATGTCAGCGGAAGAGTTTAGGGAAGTGGCCCTTGGTATAACATCTGGGTCCCCGCTGGACCCGCTCCCATTAAAAATCTGGAAGGAGTACGAGCTGGAGCTCTTCCCGACGCTCAGGCGAGTTTGTAACCAGTCTCTTGCTATGGGTAGGGTTCCATCGCAATGGAAACAAGCAATAATGACCCCATTACTAAAAAAGCCCTCCCTTGAACCGGACTCTCTTAAGAACTTTAGGCCGATTTCGCTTCTACCCTATCCAGCTAAGATTGTAGAGCGGGTGGTGGCAGGTACCCTCTCTAAACATCTCGAACGGCACAAGCTCTTGGACGAAGCGCAATTTGGCTTTCGTCCAGCTCATGGCACCGAGACGGCCCTGGTGACCGTACTGGACGAGCTTCGTTGGCGGGCAGACAGGGGACAGGCAGGGGTTTTGATCCTGCTTGACCTGTCTGCCGCCTTCGACACGGTGAACCATGATATTCTGCTGGGCAGGCTGAGAGATGTTGGAGTTGTGGGGAATGCCCTACGATGGTTTGAGTCCTTTCTTCAAGGCAGGGAACAGGCTGTATCCCTTCCACCCTTTCAATCGGCCTTCTCCAATGTCTCGCATGGCGTTCCACAGGGCTCGGCAGTTAGCCCAGTTCTCTTCAACATCTATATGAAGCCCTTAAAAGCGGTCATCAAACATTTTAAGATCGAAATTGTCAACTATGCTGATGACACACAGCTGATTCTGTCCTTGGAGGGGAATGATCTTACCCCCTTGGAGGAATTCCACAGCTGCATGCGAGCCACTGCAGAATGGCTGGAAGCCAATTCGCTGCAATTTAACTCTAGGAAGACCAATTTGCTTTATTGCCCTCGGCCTAGGATAAGTTCTTCCTTACCTGACAACTTTTGGCCGAAGGACTTCACCTCATTGGCTCAGCCGTTGAGGGCAGTTCGGAACCTGGGGGTCATGATCAATAGTGATCTTTCCTTGGAGGTGCAGGTCTCTAAGGTGGTAGCCAGCTGTATGGCAATTATTCTCCCTCTGAGAAAAATCCTGCCCTTGTTACCACCTACGGCACGGATAGAGGTGGTACGTTGCACTGTGTTAAGCAGGTTAGATTACTGCAACGCCCTTCTGCTGGAGTCCCAGAGCTATCTTTTGGATAGGCTTCAGAGACTTCAGTTTGCAGCTGCCAAACTGGCCTTGGGCTGGCCTCCGAGATCCTCTTCTGCTATGGCTTTGGCGCAGCTACATTGGCTCCCAGTGAGGGAGAGGGTGACCTTTAAGTCCTTGTGTCTGACCTTCAAAGCCCTTCATGGGTTGGGTCCGGCTTGCCTCCAACGGATGTTTTCATGGTATGTGCCGGCCCGTAATCTGCACTCCTCCCTGGCCAGGGTGGTGGCAGTACCCAGGTTTAAAAGATCTAGAGCTGGAAGCAGATCATTTAGGGTGGCTGCGGCTAAGCTGTGAAATTCTTTGCCCATGGAACTTAGGCATATTGATGATCTACCTGCTTTCAGGAGGCAGCTAAAAACTTGGCTTTTTCCACGCTTGCCTTAATCTTCAACCGCCTCCAACTGCCCTTCCTCTCTGCTTTTTGCTACTGCCAGCACCAGGATGCCTCTTGAGGTGATAGCACGCTCTACAAGTACAATAATACAATAAATAAATAAAAGCAGTCCTGCAACACAGGCCTGCTCTTAAACTGACCTCAGGCTCCAGCAGTGCACACATGCACGTGCAGAAAAGGCTGCCCGGCCCTATTCTGTACTAGGGGCATAAAGGTAGTTTCAATCCCCCTTCCCTATATGTACTAAGGTCTTATAGGGGAGGTCATGCTAATCACAGAGGTACCCTAACCCATAGTGTTCCCCAGTGTATGTAGGTGTTTTCACTGTATTCTGTGTGTGTCTTCAGTGTAGCACTGGCCCTGGGACTGGTTAGGCAGAGCCCAGGGTCAGTCAGAGGAAGTTGCCACCAGTACCAGTCAGCAAAAAGTTGGGGGGGTCCCAGGGCACAGAATTACTTTTCAACCGTGTGTATAATGGGGGTTCGATAAGAGAAGGCACTCTTGATCACTCAGCTGAAGGTTCCTGGTGGGGAGGAGAGAGAGACCACTTTCCCCCCAGGTTGGGTTTATCAGTAAGATGTCTTTGAATCCGGTAAATGCCTGCAAGGTTTCGGAATGTGAGTTAGTCTGAACCCATCATGGGTGTGCCAAGCATTCCCCCAGTCTTTTCCCAACCAATGTCTTCTGCAGATATATTGTGTGGAGGAGGGTCCATTTCTCCCAGTTGCTGGTCCCCTCTAGTTGTCTCTATGCACCCAAGAATCCTAAGTGACTAAGCAACAGGTTTAGAGATGCCAATCAACCTCAGAAAGTATCTAGCCAACATCCTGTCTGTACTGGTCTTGCTGCTATGTCTGGCAGCACTACAGGCCGGATTGGGTATATGTCCCTCGCAATTGTGAAAGCCGCCATCGCCCGTCACAGACTATTGACAGGTAAGTGTCTCACCACAGTCGCAGCTAGGACCATCGTTGCCTCCTGGTGCACCTCTTTTTCCAAAGCGAGGTCTGATAATTTAAGAGTTGGAAGCAGTCCATGGACAATGCTTTCTGTAGTTTGATGTCGGTGTACAGAGCACTCTATTGGAAGCCGGTCATCTTGGTTACAGTCAGGCCCCAAAGTGACTTGTATTTAAATAGGTGTGATCGAGGTGTGACATGGCTTCCATCAGCAAACAATCGGCTGAGCTAAACTGTCAGAGATGGCCCATCTGAACTTGGCAGATTATGCAGGGGGGCTGAGAGGATACTTATTGACATTAAAGTGTCAAGTGCTGCTTGAATGTTACATCCTGCTTGTCTGCTGTGGTTTTTCTTATAACACTTGGGATACACTTCAAGAAGTCAACCCTTGTCACAGGCAAATGTCAGCTGACATTTTAGCAGAACCCTTCTTTTTGCCCCCCGACACCTACAAACAGCCAGGCCCAAATCGCAATGGAGCTCTTTTTACGCTTCATCAAGGGTTTTGGTAACAGCAAGTTGCCATGCCAATGACATTCACTGTCATTTATGGATTGAATGACAAAAAGAATGTCCCATTCAGCAGCTACGTAAATATCTCAGAGTACGGCAACATAACAAACCGTGATCCGGCAGTCAATCTTCACAAGTGCCATGTACGGCTATAGGGAAGTTTTTCTCTCACAATCTTCTATCATGGTATGAAAGGATTTCTTGTGTATCCCATTTCAAGTTGCTGAAAAGCCAGCTACCTCTATCAGACTTCTGGCTCTGAGGTTGTTGTAGGTACAGGGACTGCCTAAAACTGTATTTTGATGTTAGATGTGGGAGAACACTAGGATTGCCATAGTACACTCCCAGTCCCCTGATCCCAAATGTAATGATACTAAATACTTCAACCTTCTTGAAAATGTGCACAATGTGTAGAGTTAGCCCCTGGAACGTTTACCCCATGGTTAAAAAGTTCCCAGGAGTCATTCCCACCCGCTAGCTTGTGCCAGGAATAAATGTGGCATCTCCAGATACCCACTTTATAACTCTCATGTACCTGAGGAAGATCAGAAGAGGATTGACCCTACTGTCGGACACGGAGAAGAGCATAGAAGACAGGACCTGCTCTACCTCATGTACCCAGGGCCAAGAAGTGGACTTCAAGAGTATTAAGGCTAAAATCCTACACAATAAGTACCAAAGGCCTTTGCCTGCAACTGGCCAGCTGACCAGTTGCACTGGCTGTTTCCTGCTGTTTGACCTCTGTCTGACACCCTGTGAGTTTTAAGTGCCTACTCTGAGGTTCTATGGGGTTTTAGAGGTGTACTCCTATGGTAGATTGAAATTTAAAGTTCTACAGTCAGAAAATCAATCCTCTCACCAGGACAAACCTGGTTAGTGTACTCGACCCACACACCATTGAGATCAGTGTCAAATTGCACTGAGGTCCTGTTCTAGCACAATCATTTACTGTCATTGACACTTTGTGCTTCTTGGCGCTACTTCTACTTAAAACGTTAAGTTTCATATCTCTTCTTCCCTTTTTGGTGTTGAGTCATTTTGGTGTCATTGGGCCCGATTCACAGAACTAACTTAAGACAAAATCCTAAACTTACTACTTATGGTATTCACAGAAGTTACGATTTTGTCTTAAGTTTGTCTTAAGACAAACTTAAGACAGACTTAAGACAAGTCTGTCTGAAGTTTGTCTTAAATCTGTCAAGTTTGTCTTAAGACAAACTTAAGACAAAATCCTAACTTCTGTGAATACCATTAGTAGTAAGTTTAGGATTTTGTCTTAAGTTAGTTCTGTGAATGGGGCCCATTTTGTTTACTCTATTTTCGTAATTTATTTTGGGGACCTTTCTTGGTTTGCTTTTCACCTTTAGTAGTGTTTTAGTACTGCATAAATACCCTCTAGGTTAAGCCTCTTTGCTGGGTGCCATGGCTACCAGGGGGCTGAGCTCAGGTTACTTTAGTGACTTTGAGAGTTCACTCTGACAAGGATTGTGATTATTGCTTGTAGTGGGTACTTACCCTCCCCCAACCATAATAACACCATTTTTTATTCCCTGTCCTCAGAGAATTCATTAACATAGGAATCTAGGACTGGGGTTGGATGGTCTCTATTCTGTCTTGGAACAGAGACAGAAGAACCTAGGACAGTGCTTAATTTGAGCCAGTGGTTGCATGTGGGTCCTACCAGCACTTTTTTTTGGGAGCTGCCAACTATTTTACCATCAACAGACTTCGTTCCAGAGAAAGACAACGAAAAAAATAAAAAGAGGTAAAGAGGAGGAAGTCAAAGACAGAAAACCAGCGACAAAGGGAGAAAACACAACTGACACACAACCTACAAGAATGAGATAACAGGGCACAGGGTGTCTGGCGATGGATTAAAGAGGCATCAGGTGAGTTAAAACTGTGCAGCCTTGATATTTGGCACCCCAGGCTTTCACAGTGCCAGCTTGGGTTTCAAGGCAAAACTATGGGCGCCAGTGCTTATTATTTTACCAAATAAGCACTGGCTTAGAGGCTACGGTCACAGGCCTATATGACAATCAGTGGCTTAACCAAGGAGAACTAGTTGGTAATCCCAATTGTTCCACACACGCTACTGTTTGAAAAGATATCACCCACAGGGACATTGGGAAAACAGGAGAATCGTGAGGGACACAGAATCAGCTTCCTGCAGGTGAGTACTTCCGTCTTCAACCTTAAGAGAAGAAACTCAGAGTTCCGCAGAAGGGGGTAAAGTTCAGTCCCTTTGAGCTTCTGTATGGGCACCTAGCTTAAGATCCACTGACGTTAGTATGAAAAGGGTGGGAAAGAACCTGCGAGTCACCACTGAAGGATGTGGTAGACTATGTGATTGGATTTGGTACGTTCATGATGCAATATATGGTTCAAGCTAAGGACCGCCTGAGGCATGCTAAGTGCTTTTGCAGGAGGGGTGCGACCAAAAAGTGATGCTGACTGGATATGAGGAAGATCAGGTGTTGGCACTGAAGCTCTTTGTCCCAGGGCTTTGGAAGACAAGTAGTGTTGGCCATACAAGGTAGTTCGGAAAGTGTCTGAGGTAAACTCCTTGGATGACACAGGTGATACAAGGGAACCCAGAAGGGTGTTCCATGTGAATAGGCTGAAGCCATACCTATAGAAAACATACACCGTAAGAATCATGGGCCCTTATTTATGAGGCCTTGCGTCAGTTTTGCGCCGCTGGTGCGTCACTTTTTGTGACGCACCAGCGGCGTATAAAATGCGCCTTGTTGCGCCATATTTGAAAAGTGACGCATCTAGGTAGATGCGTCACTTTTTAAACCCCTGCGCCACATTATACCTGCGTCAGGTAAAATGTATACAGAGGGGGCGTTCCCCCGCAAAAAGCCTCATAATAGTGATGCAGTGAAATCTATGAGATTTCACTGCGTCACTTTTAGGATGCTGTTGCGTCAGAATCTTGCGCCTGCCTCACAGCAGGTGTAAGACTGACGTAAGCCCTTTCACATGGGGCTTTCCCCATGTGAAAGGACGCATTGCTGGAGTTGCGTCACTTTTGTGACACACTCCAGCAATGCGTCACTTTTGCGCTTACAGATGCATCAGAAATACTGACGTATCTGTAAGTCCTTGCGACATGATGCGTCATACATTAAATATGACGCATCATTGGTGTCGCAAGGAGTGCGCAGTGAAAAGTGACGCATCGCTGTTTTCACGCAGCGATGCGTCACTTTTCATAAATGAGGCCCATGGCTTTTGGCAGAGGAAGTTCTAGGAAGTGAGCCTCTTCCTGACTTGCTGTATAGTTACATGAAAGATGACTCTCTGGAAGGGGTTTAGGTAGTCTCTGAGTTAACGCCTCATTTTTCCAACCTCTTTTCTTTGACTCCAGGGTTGACACCTGTCTGTGTGACATAAACACAGGAAACTGTTTGTCAGTGAAGGGCAGAATGTACAGAAAGTCTGGCCGGGTTCAGGGATGTATTAAGACAGAAGTAGTCAAGATTTTAGACCTGGCCATTATTGAGGGATCTCGTAGACCTTTGTCTAGTCATGTGGTTTTAGTACCAAAGCAAGGATCAACAGACTTGCGTGTCTGTCGCCTACCGAGCCCTCAATGAGGTAACAAAAACAGACACGCATCTAATCCCCAGAGTGCATGAGCTTGTGGATCAATTAGGTGCTGCAATGTACTTTAGCACCTTAGATCTGACCAGTGGATAGTGGCAAATCACTTTGGCACCAAATGCCAAGGAGAAAACAGCATTTTCTGTAGTAGAGAGGCTGTACCAGTTTAAGGTGATGCCCTCTGGATTCAAGAATGCAGTGCTGAACTGTGCAGCAAGAATGCTCATGGGGATTCCGTCTCGCCACTCGGCAAGGCCCGCTTTACGGTCCTTACATTGGCTTCCTGTTCAGGAGAGAATCCCGTTCAAAGCCCTGTGCATTGCTCACAGGTCGCTTGGAGGGAATGGCCCTCCTATTAACCTCTCCTTGGTCCGGCCCTGTCGAGCCAATAGGCAACTGCACTCTGACAATCTTTCTCTAGCAGTTGTTCCCAGGATCAAAAAGGCCAGAAGTGGCGGACGGCATTTTTCTTATAATACCGGCAGACTGTGGAACTCGCTCCCTCTGCCCTTGCACAAGGAATCCATTCATTTGGCCTTCTAAGTCACAGCTAAAGGCGTGACTTTTCCCCTAGGTGTTCCCTTCCACCTCTATGAACTGTTTCTGCACTGGGATGCCTTTGGGCAGCTACGCGCTTTAGAAGTGCTATTTAATTCATTTGTTCATTCAAGAATGCTTCTGGCACTTATCGGTGCCTGGTGAACCACGTTATCTCAGGGCGGGCAGAATTCTGTGTGGATATTGCAGTGTTCAGCAATTCATGGGAGGACCCCCTGAGGCACCCTGAACAGGTGTTTGCAAGGATACAGGAGGTGAACCTGACCTTAAAGGCAGCTAATTGTCAGGCGGGGCAGCCCTCTGTAGTCTACCTAGGCCATGGGTGAAGAACTGGAAGATTTGCCTGCTGGATGCCAAAAGTCAGTCTGTGATGCAGTTGGAATTGCCTACTATTTAGACTGAAGTGATGATCTTTCTAGGACTCCCCAGATATTATAGGATCATTGTGGGGAGCTATGGGAATAAAGTTGCCCCATTGACTGCTTTGACCTCCAAGAAGCAGCACAGCAAGGTAATCTGGACTGAGGGGAGTTATTTCATCTGGATGATAAAGGTAGAGAGCATCTTGTTGCTTTTCTAAGTTAAAGGTTACTGCTAAGCATGGGTGGAAAATCCGTTACGCTCGCAGATTTTGCGGATTTTCGGTAAATTCGCAATCCGCGAGATTCGCGAATTTCCCGCAAAATCCGCAAATCCGCGAGCAGCGGATTTTATGGCTTGCTCGCACTGTTCACGTGAGTTCGCGGCTTCCCAGTTCAACTTCGCGCCCCGCGAATAAGCGCTAAATTGCAGAAATACGATCTTAGCAAAACTGAAACTACTTACCAAGTTCAAAAGTTCAAGCTCATCATTAGTAGCCATTTCCTGTAGTGCTTCCTGAGGGGCCCCTCCAGAGTTCAGTTGACTACTTGCAACTATTATGTGACCCTGCTCTGACCCTCAGAATAGTTACACAAAGGTCCTGAATTACAGCTAAGGCAGACAAGCAGGAGCCAGGCTGGAAGTTCAAATCCAGTGACACATTAATCAGCCCCTAATTCATTATTGTCAGTTGGGGCAGGGCAGGTGTTGTAACTAATTTTGCAACAATGAAAGCACTTAGCAAGTGCAAAAGATCACAAATCAGGAAGCACTAAGGAAGCAGGTGCCAGCTAAAAAAATATTCTGTGACACATTAATCAGCCCCAAATTAATTCAGGTCACTTGAGGCAGGAAAGGTGTGCTTTGCTTTGCCACAATAATGTACACTGGACAACCAGAGGGTGCTGTGATGAAACAGAGGGTGGCATGGGTGGGCCAGAGGGTGGCATGAGTAGTCAGAGAGTGGCAGTGGTGACAGAGAGTGGCAGTGATGAAGAAGAGTGTCCCAAACAGGCTGGACACGTAGAAACAACAAGTTCGCAAAACTTGCGACCCGACAGGTAAGTTCGCGTTTGCGAAATTGTACAAAACCCTCGCGAACTGGCAGAAACCCGCGCAAACACACAAAAAAAAATCCGCAAATTCGCGAGAATTCGCGGATTTTGCGGATTGCGAGTTCGCAAATCCGCAAAATTCGCGAACGCGAGATTCGCAAAATTCGCCCATGCTTAGTTACTGCCCAGGGAGATGGCTATTGATAAACGAGTGCTTTGCTATAGTGTGAGCTTTGTTAAGTTCTGCCCTTTCTTGTTTGCCCCTAGTTTTTACTGCAAACACATCATAAACAATTGAAATGGTTGATGCTATGAAGGGAGAGAACCACTGGATGTCTGCAAGGGTCATATTTTGGGGTGGAGCACAGAGTCGGATTGAGCCACTTGAACGCTGATATACTTTCCCGCCGGTTTTATCTATCCAGGATAGGAGTCGGTTCAGGTCGTCTGATCTGGAGGGGGCGTTTATTGGGATGGAAAGTGTATCTTGCATGGTAATGGTGTGTACCCATGCCCTGAGTGTCACAGCTCTTGTGATATCTGGATTCTTTTTTTTTTTTTAACATTTTTATTGTCTTGCAGCAAAGAAAAAGCCATATATAACAAGCATGTCAGCATCAAGCAACATCCCCACGACCCCAACCCCTTATCCCTCCCACCTCCCTCTTTTTCCAGGACCCCATAGCCATGAATCAAATGTTCAGTCCATGTGGTTCCCAAAGTCTCTTGCAGCAGGAGCATCCGACCCTCGACGCTCACCCCTTCTATGCCAACCATGGAGCCAAGTGTTCGTGTCCCTTTAGAGTCCTCCATCCAGCCCATGGTAGTGTCGCCATTTGCCCCATATTCTGTGGAATTTCTTCGGGCACCCTCGTGCTTTGTATGTAACCCTTTCGGCCGCCATGTATAGGTCAATTCCTCTCCTCCATTACCCCAGTTGTGGTATATCTGGTGCCCCCCATTTCCTATGTCCCTCTTGGCCACCACTAGGGCTAGTACTAGGAAGATCAGCTGTGGCCTGGGTACATCTACATCGTTAGTCATCCCCAACAGTATGAGCTTCGGGTCTGGCGGAATGTCTGCCTCTAGCACCTCTCCCAGTTCAGTAAGGACCTCTCCCCAGTATGTTTGAATGCGTGGACAGGAACAAACAGTGTGTAGGAATTCTCCCCTTTCATGGCCACAGCGCAGGCAACAGGGGTCAGGTATTCTCCCCATTTTATATAGTCGCACTCTATCAAAGTAACTGGATCAAACGGAGACGTGACTTTATCGCCACCTCCCTGGGGTGCATCAGTACCACACCCCAGTCTACGTCGTCCATGTCCCCTACCTCCTGTTTCCATGTGGTCCGGAGTCCCTCCAGTTTGTTAGGTCTATTGTTCATAATCGTTTTATACGTGAGGGATACAGCCTTTTCGGGGATATTTTCCTGAAGCAGGCGACCCTCCAAAGGCGCGTATTTGGGGAGCGCCTCTAACGATGCCCCCTCCGCTCTCCATGCATGTCTTAGTTGCATGTATTTAAAAAACTGGGACCGGTGGAGCCCATAGTCTGATTGTAATGACGGGAATGATTGCAGTGCCCCCTTTTTAATTACGTCTCCTAGAGTAGATATGCCTATGGCGTCCCAGCCCTGAAACCCTTTTAACTTGCTGAGTTCCTTCAGCCAGGCGAAGTCCCATAGCGTCGTCTGTTTTGATGGTCTATGTTCCCATGTAATGGCTTTCATCGCCCTTTTCCACACCACCAGCATGATTTTAGTAGCCGGCAGTAGTCTGGCCTGTCCCTTCCCTCCGTAAATGTACTGGAGACATGTATGGGTGCCTATGGTGTGCCTTTCCAATGCATAAGTGGGGTGTGTGGCCGGTGTGTGTATCCATTCATTTATGGGGTCCAGGTGTTCTGCCCAATAGTAGGCTTCTAGATCTGGAAGTGAAATCCCCCCATCGTACTTGTGCCTCTGTAGGGTCGCCAGCGCTACCCTAGGGTGCTTACCCAGCCAGAGGTATGACCGCAGATCTGCGTGTATGTCCCGGAATAAAGTATTTTTCATGGGGAAATACTCAGTCTGGAAGGCGTATAGAAATCTCGGCAACAAAATCATTTTAAACATGGCTGCCCATCCAAGAATCGTCAAGGGGTGTAACTGCCACCTAGTAGCATCTGCTTTGAAGCTACGTTGGACATGGGCAATGTTGCGGTCGTAGGAAAGGTCTCCGTCCGTTGTAATAAATATCCCTAGGTACATAAATCCCTCTCCAGTTATCTGCAGTCTCTCAGGCAGGCTGGGCCATCTGTCTCTACCCCGAGGGTCATAGAGAGTCGATTTGTGCCAATTGATGTGGTATCCAGACTTAGTGCCATATCGGTCCAATTCAGTAAACAGTGCCAGGATCGTGGTCTACGGTCGCGTAATATATAGTTGGACATCGTCCGCGTATAGGGACAGTTTTTCCTCCCGAGCCTCTGCGGCCCCTATCCGTAATCCCGTAATCCCTACGTTCTGTCTGACTGCGCACGCCATCCCCTCAATAGATAGGGCGAACAACAGGGGGGAAAGGGGACCTCCCTGTCTTGTTCCGCGTTGTACAGGGAAGGCCTTTGACATTGTCCCGTTGATCCTAACTCTAGCACTTGGGCACGTGTATAGGAGACTGATTTTGTGTCTGTATTTGGGGCCAAATCCCATACGCTCCAGTACTCCCTCCAGAAAAGGCCAATGGACAGCATCAAATGCCTTTTCGGCGTCTAGGTACAGGAACCAGTGAGGTTCCGCCCTGCTTTCTACCTCTCGAAGCCAGTTGCCCATTCCGGGATAAACCCCGTTTGGTCAAGATGGACCAGTCCTGGTATGACCGGTTGCAGGCGGAGAGCCAGAATTGTTGCGTACAGCTTTGCCTCCACATTCTTGAGGGAATTGGGGCGGTAGGACGAGCAGTCCTCTGCTGGCTTCCCCGGTTTATGAATTGGGACAATAGTGGCCTGTCTAAGGTCCGTCGGGAATTGACCCTCCTCTTCGGCGCCCAGGAAGAGGCCCAGCGAGTGGCGCGTCAGGAGATCCGCCATCTTCTTGAAGAACTCCACGGGGAAGCCGTTCGGGCCCGGGGCCTTCCCTGTACGGAGTTTGGTCAGTGCGACTCTAACTTCCTCCTCAGTTATATCTGCCTCTAGGTCTGTTTGATCTGCCTCTTCTAGAGTAGGGAGATCGATAAGCGTCATATATTGCAGTGCCTCGTCTTTTGACCCCAAGTCGCGTGCTTGATAGAAGGTGTTGTAGCTCTCGGCAAATGCGTTTGCTATCGTGATGTCCATGTGCGCCCATCCACCTTGACCATCTCGCAAGTTCTCCACCCATCTCTCGTCTCTCTCTTTCCTGCTTAGCCATGCCAACAACCTGCCAGATTTATCTCCTATATCGTAGACACGGTGTAGGGACACCAGTGCCTGCGACTTTGCCTCCCCTGTTAATAGGTGCTTATATTGAGTTTGTAGGTCCGCGGGTCCCTGTTAAGTAGGTATTCGTTTTCCAGCGTCAGTATTTGCGCTTGAGTGTTTTGTGTCCCTCCTGAGGCGGAAGCCGGGAGGTTGTGTTGCTCTATTTTAAACTTTATTTGGAAATCCAATACTTGTGTAAAAACGGCGCTCTTTTAAATCATCTGCAACATTGCCTAAATTGCTTGATTCAAGAAGCCTTTTATCGCTGACTCCTTCCCGCTCCTCCCCGCTGCCCTGGGCCACTCCCAGCCGAGTATCGACGCTGTGGAGTTGGTCCCAGGTACAGACTTGCGGCGGCCATATTGTGTGTGTGGCTTGAATCACCCGCGCTCTAGTCGCGCATAAAAGGGGCTCCATTAGACCTTGCGCTCGTTTGTGAGTGTTTTGTGTCCCTCCTGAGGCGGAAGCGGGGAGGTTGTGTTGCTCTATTTTAAACTTTATTTGGAAATCACCCGCGCTCTAGTCGCGCATAAAAGGGGATGTCCATGCTTCCGCGCAGCGGACGCGGTCAGCGGACGCGCCGGACCTGCGCCGGAGTCGTGCCAGAGTCCTGCCCGTCTGCGCCCATCCACGGCCGGACGGGCCCTGGGGCCAAGGATGCTGTCACCACCCTCACCTACTCACCCACTGCCCTTAGGAAACTACAACCCGCACATTGCACTCTTTCTCAAGTGAGTCGAGATCGTGCTTCCTCATGTGGCATTGCACGCAATACTCCCCTCCCATGCTCTACCCGTAAGCCCCTAGCCTGCTCTAAAACCACCGAGACACATATCCGTGTATTATATCTAAATACACGTTCCTTTGTGAAACACCAGGCCGACCTTTTCCTCCTTCTCAGTGATGAAAGACCTGACATCCTCCTACTCACTGACATCCTGGCTGCTCTGCCACCCGACTATTACATGCTTAACATGAATCGACCATCGGGTCGGGCTGGCGGAGGGGTGGCTGCTGTTATCCGAAAGGAGTTTAAATTTATCTCCATGTCATCCTTCACCCTCGCTGATGTGGACAATCTCATTATCAGCCTAGAAACTGGAGAGGGAGCTCTTACCCTCTATCGTCCCCCCATCCCATGCCTTTGTTTCCCGTCGCCTTTAGCGAACAGCTAGCCAACCTGATCACTTCCTCTGCTCGTGTCGCTGTTCTTGGCGATTTCAACTATTGGTACAACGACTGCGATGCTGGCCCCATGCGGCCGAGCTGTTCGAAGTTCTTTCCAGTCTTAATTTGACCCAACTCGTCACCTCCCCCACTCACATCAAGGGCCATATACTAGACCATATCTGGACCCACAATCTCACCTTCTCCTGTCCCGTGATCACGCCCTGCATCTGGTCCGACCATTATATGATCGACAACGTGATCACTGTCAGGGGCCGGGTAAAGGTCTCCCCACTCATGGGTGGGGTAGCCCGCAAATGGAGGGCACTTGACTCTCAAGGCTTCCTTTCATTCCTGGCTGACACTTGCCCCCAGCCGCGCAGCGCCGAGACTGTTCACACACTGGAGGAAGAATTCTCTGGCTGGATTACCAAGGCCAGCGACCAATTTGCCCCTCTCTCCAGATACCCTCGCTCCAGACACAGCAAATCTCAAAGGTGGTTCAATACCGCTTTGAAAACTCAGCAACTGGAATTACGCCAGATGGAACGTAGGTGGAGACGCAATTACTCGCCCACCGACAGAGAGTTATATGTCACTGCATGGAAAAAATACAAAAGTGCAATTTTGGCAGCTAAATCGCTACATATCTCTGAAAGGATCCTCACTGCCCCGAATAAGTCTAAGGAGATTTTCACAGTCATGAGCGAGCTCACGTCCGACGCTAGAACCCTCCCTTCTCAGACCCCCACCCAAGAGTCCTGTAATGCTCTAAACAGTTTCTTCATTGATAAGATCATCAAGATCAAGAATACTATCCCCCCTGTCCCCTCTGTTGCCATATCAGCCTCTACCCCTGAAAACCCACTCTCACTTTTAAGTTTCCCCACCCTTGATTCCAATGCTCTAGCTAAACTTACCGCTCGAGTCAAATCGGGCTCGCCCAATGATTGTTGTCCCCCCTCTGTGTTCCACGACATTTGCCGGGCTCTGCCGGACTGCATCTTACCCCTGTTAAATACCTCCCTTGAGACAGGCACGGTGCCCAACTTCTTTAAGGAGGCAGTTCTGGTGCCTTTGCTAAAAAAACCTGATGCTGACCCAGAGGACCTCGCGATTTATCGGCCTATTTCCCTTCTGCCCTATCTATCCAAACTCCTGGAGGCACATGTCACCAGTTGCCTCTCTCAATTCATCGAGTGCTCCAACTACCTCGAACCCAACCAAGCCGGGTTCCGACCAGCCCATCCCACCGAGGCTGTGATCCTGGCAGTTATGGATTCCTTAAGGGACAATGCCGACAAAGGGATACCTCAAGCGCTCGTCCTATTAGATCTGTCAGCAGCGTTCGACACGGTGGACCATAACATCCTCCTCCACCGTGTCGAGCAGGCCGGCATCCAGGGTCTGGCCTCTGCCTGGCTCAAATCTTTCCTGTCGGGCAGAACCCAAGCGGTTCGCTTGGGCCCTTTTATGGCTGCCAAGGTGCCATCGACCTGCGGAGTGCCGCAGGGATCTTCCCTATCCCCTTTGCTTTTTAACATTTATCTTCAACCACTCATTCACTCCCTGAAGAGGTGGGACATCACCGTCTTCAATTATGCAGACGATCTGCAAATCATTTTCCCTCTTAACACCCCAAATGCAGCCACTGATTGTCAAGCGGTGATGCTACACATCCAACAATGGATGAATTTGAACCAGCTCAAGTTAAACCCGGGGAAAACAGAGCTAATTCTCCCTAGCAATAGTCCCACATACTGGGGTCCACAGTTCTGGCCAGTGGAGCTTGGCCCCCCATCCGTTCCAGCCAAATCAGCAAAAAATTTCGGGGTCATTATTGACACAGAGCTATCCCTGAAGCCCCAGGTGGGTGCTGTTGTGTCCTCTTGCATGTTCCAACTTAGGAAAATCAGGAAAGTCTCCCATCTCCTTACACCCGAGGCTCTGATACAAGTCCTGATCGCCCTGGTACTGTCCCGTCTGGACTTCTCAAATTCTCTGTACCATGGCCTACCCAAATCCCTCCTTCACAGGCTTCAAATAGTCCAGAACCAGGCGGCCAGACTGGCCTACAAGATCCTGAAGTGGCAGGCCGCGAAGCCATTACTCCGCAAACTTCATTGGCTGCCGGTTGAACGGAGGGCCGCTTTCAAGATTGGCTGTTTAGCATTCAAAGCGGTCTCTGGAACCTCTGGAACCTCTCCCGTCTGTGAATGCCAAAAGTAGAAAGTGCATTCCGTGAATACCAAAATAGTAGTAAGTTTAGGATTGAGTCTTAAGTTCATTCTGTGAATCGGGCCCGTAGCCCTTAGTGCCACTAGTGTGGCATTAGGAGGAGACCCATATGATGATGCATGTCACCACTGGTGAGTGATGGGAGTCCGCCCTCTTAAAATAATTTTTAGGTCTCGCTCGAGATCTATTGTTGCGGAGTTGCCTCTCAAGGGAGACAGACCTGGGCACGCGCGTCGATTTTACATCGTAGACGCGCACGCCCAGCCCCCCGGAGCCGTGCACATTTCTTGCTCCACATTCACAGCGGCAGCCTCTCACAAGCATAACATAGCAGAACAATCAATCAATCTGAGAACTTGTAGAGCGTGCTACTTACCCGTGAGGGTCTGGAGGCGCTGAGGGGAGGGGGTGCTGCTACTGCTCGAAGAGCCAGGTCTTGAGGAGCCTTCTGAAGGTGAGTAGGTCTTGGGTCCGCCGTATGTGGGTAGGGAGGGTGTTCCAGGTCTTGGCGGCGAGATAGGAAAAGGATCTGCTGCCGGAGGTTGTTCGTTGAATGCGGGGGACAGTGACGAGGGCGAGGCTGGCGGAGCGGAGCTGGCGCGTGGGGGTGTAAAAGCTGAGTCTGCTGTTAAGGTAGGCTGGTCCGGCATTGAGCTTGAAGGTGATCCTCTTGTCTACGGAGAGCCAATGTAGGTTTCTCAGGTGAGGGAGTGATGTGGCTGCGGAGGGGGACGTTGGCAATTATTCGGGCGGAGGCGTTTTGCATGCGTTGTAGTCGTTGTAGGTGTTTGGCTGGAATTCCTGCGTAGAGTGTGTTGCTGTAGTCCAGTCTGCTGCTGACGAGGGCCTGTGTCACAGTTCTTCTTGTTTCAGTCGGGATCCACTTGTAGATCCTGCAGAGCATGCGGGTGGTGTTGTAGCAGGAGGAGGAGACATAGCATAGCATAACATAACAAAACAAAGCATAGCATAACAAAACATAGCTTCGTCACAATAAAATACACTGAACATAATCTTCACAAAAGTTATTTACAAAAGTTTAAGCTATTGCCATTATAAATTAAACAACTTTTATTTAAGTATTAATTATTTAAAAAAATAAAAGCCATTGTTATTTGTAATATCAATACATGTAAGTCACGTCAATACAACACATATTGCATTACAAATGCTATAGGTGTCACATTTGCGAAAGTTATAACTATTGGCATTGTAAATGGCAAAGCTATTAATTTCGCTATTTTCAAAAACAAAACATAAATAAAAAAATTGTCATTTACAATACCAGTAGCTCAAACTTTCCTAATGCAAGACCTATTGCATTGCAAATGCTTGTTCTTTATTGAGTTGTAGAAATTAGATTGATCCAGTTGCTAGTTTCTTACGTATATCCTGCTTACCAGACACGTGGATATTTGTGTTGCTTATTCATATGTTTTTGGGGAATGTATCCATGCTAGGTCTATAAACTTTTCCCTAAGACCCTTCTTCACCTAGTAGTTTTTCTTGACACAAAAAAAAACACTGGGCGGAGCTGAAGCTGCTCCTATGCATATTCAACAGTAGGTTTTGCAGACAGCTGAGCTGTTTGAGGCCAGACCTAAAAAAACACCCTGTTGGGCATGTTTCAGCAGGGCAGGCCCATTAAAGAGTTTTCGTTGTCAACATTTAAGAGTTTCCCAACACCAGCTCGCCCGGTTGGATCTAGGGGCAGATGAGGTGAGACCTGCCCGTGATGACTGTAGGCTTGGGGGTGACTGGGGGCGGACATTTTGTTTTATGAGTTCGCCCACAAGGTGGAAACTCATACTTTCTTTCCACTGTCTGGGGAGGAGCATCAGGGTAAAGGCATGTTTATTTTTTCATAAATTGCTACACATTTGCCAGCAATCGGAATGATCTTTGTACCTCGATGGAGCGCAGGATAACACACAAAGGGGTCCATTTAGAGTCAAGAGCAAACTGGAAAACAACTCCAATTTCTGGAGGGCAATCTATGAAGGCAGAGGAATCCACCGGCCTGAATTCCTACTCTATACTGCCCCTACGGTGGAGGAGATATAGCTGGGAGTTCTAATCCGAAATAGACCTCCTACAGAAACATGAGAGTTCTCTTGTTGTATTGAAATAATGTTTCTTTCGGGAACTAGCCCGCAAAACATGTCACACATCAAGGATAAAAGTTAATTCAGATAAAAGATTATTGATACATTAAATTGTTCTTAAAAAGAAGGGGGCATATTATGAAGGGTGGCGATAGGGAATTTTCGCTGCTTTAGCGGCTGTTTTCGGCCGCTAAGCGGCGATAATTCTATCGCCCTATTAGCAAGCTGTCGCTAACAGCAGTTAGCGACAGCTTTTAGGTGATAGCGAGCGGTTTGGGGCCCTCTTTGCATGTTAGCGATATTTATCGCTAATGACATGCAAAGTGGGCGTACCCAAACAGTTAGCGACTGAAAACAGTCGCTAACATCGCTATCGCCTATTAGCAAGGCAGGCGTATTGATGGAAATATTCTCACTAAGTGCGAATATCTCCAAATACTAACACTTGCCCAGACCAGTTCTTAGCCATGTTATCCAATGGGACGTGGATAACATGGCTAAGAGCATTTCATCACTAATGCGTGAATATCGCTGTATCCTCAGCGATATTCACGCCTTTCGCCGCTATCGCCGGAAAATGTATCGCTTTGGAGATTAACGTTGCTATTAGCACGTTATCTCAGTGATAAATTCCGGCGATGCTCAGCGATAAAAAAATCGTCGCTAAGCCTATTTAGCGATAAATATCGCTACTTGTTGGTAATATGTCCAAAGATTTTTTAACAATATGATAATAAAATCATCCAAATAGTACATGGCACGTATAAAAATTAATATAGTATAGCATCTGAAGTCACAAATCTTAATTCTGCAATGGCCAAGAAATTCATAAATGCATCTGATTGAGTAAAGTGCATAGGCAGACAAAGAAGAAATACTTTATTTAGACAATCAAGTCTATTAAAGTGCATTAAAAGAAGACCAGCAGCATGATACACAAATCTAGCCGATTTTGTAAAAATGCATTAAAGTATCGTGTGCAGGTTAAAAATCCAGCAAAATGATCAGCAGCATAATACAGACATTTGGTCCTGTTGATGAAAGGAAAGTGAATAGGCAGATATAAAGGATATTATAGCATAGCATCTTAAAATCACAAGCTTAGTTTCACAAGGACCAGGGGATCCATGAGCTCTGTCGATTGCAGAAAAAGGACGGTGAATGCAAAGTACATAAACCGTGTGAATTTAGGCCGCCGACATCACAGTAATGAAATGACATGAAATGAAAATGGTTTTTATAAAGCGCAAAATAGCTGCCCGGAGGCGTCCCAGCGCTGAAAACTAACAGGTGTTGCCCAAAGGGCTGAGTACAGGAGTCGCAATTTATTTATTGAACAGAAAAGTTTTAAAATTTTTCCTAAAAGAGGTGAGGTCAGAGTTGGACCTAAGGTGAAAAGGTAGACTGTTCCACAATTTGGCCGCAAGTTCTCTTGTTATATCTGGTATTATATTCTAAATGCTATTCCCACTGCTTTAGAAATGACTGGTCCTCATGTGTAAGCAGTGCTGAGCGATGCTGGCTGTGCTCCCAGGGGAAAGAGACCATGTTGTACATCATTAGCAGGTCTAGGGACGCTCACGTCGAAAGAAAATACTGCTTGCATATCCCAGACCACGTTAACAAAGTCCTTGGGCCTCATTTATGAAAAGTGACGCATCGCTGCGTGAAAACATTGGTGCGTCACTTTTCATTGCGCCCTCCTTGCGACACCAATGATGCGTCATATTTACATTATGACGCATCATTGCGCAAGGAGTTACAGATACGTCAGTATTTCTGACGTATCTGTAAGCGCAAAAGTGACGCATTGCTGGAGTGTGTCACAAAAGTGACGCAACTCCAGCAATGCGTCCTTTCACATAGTGACGCAGTGAAATCTCATAGATTTCACTGCGTCACTTCCACGACCCTTCCTTGCGTCAATACGCCCCCCCTTGCATACATTATACCTGGCGCGGGTATAATGTGGCGCAGGGGTTTACAAAGTGACGCATCTACCTAGATGCGTTACTTTGTAAATATGGCGCAACAAGGCGCATTTTTTACGCCACTGGTGCGTCACAAAAAGTGACGCACCGGCAGCGTAAAAGTGACGCACGGCCTCATAAATGAAGCCCCTTATGTTTCATTGCGCCACGCAAGGTGGCCGAAGGCAACGCAAGGGCTTCGGTGAGATTTACTAAGACATGAAAAGCCACCCTGCGTGGCTCCGTATCCAGAGTAACGCAAGGCCGCGCAGAGCGTTCTATGGGTGGAGCGTGGGTGTTTCCACACATTCACCTATGGACGTTGGCGCATTCCCAGATTTACTAACGCTAGTAAACCTGGAATGTGCCAAAATGCAACAGCTTCCCAGGGGAGGCCTAACAATGAGTAATATCTTTATTTCTCCTCGTTATTTCCTCTTCCTGGTGTGCTGCAGCACGCATAGTTAGAGGTCAATGCCTCTGAGGATTGTTTTAGTGCAGGAAGGTGTCCCTTACTGAAGAAAAGCAATCCTGCCGGGAACGCAGGCACCACTGCACTCTAATGCAACGGTGTCAGCGTTGGCGCTAGGCAGCACAGGGAAAGAGCACAAATGCGCCGTATCTACAAAGTTGAACAATCCTAATGGCGATGTCTCATTTTAGCGGTCATCAATGGGCATTTTATGCTCCAGCGCACACTGAGCGAAACGGCGTGCACCAACAGGTGCAAGGGTGGAAAAGGCCTTGTTTATGAGACAGGTGCGCATCACAGTTCACAAAACCCTCATCAACGCCTTACGGAATATATCACGCGTCACTACATATATATAGATAACCGAACACCCCATCCTCAAACATCCATAAACCTTTTCTTTACCTCTTACCCAACTTCCAATCGCTAGAGCTATTCTGCTCCTTTACCCTTGCCGCCTCAGTACCTCTAAGTTCTTATTACTTCTGCCTCAACAACCTCAACCTTACAGCACCCTCGCTACCCCCACTGCACCGATGCAGGACCGGCTTTAGCGCTTGTGGCGCTCAATGCGACAATCATTTTTGGCCAAACCCCGTGACCGCCTCCTCGGATTCTCTTACTACAACTGGGCGAAAGTTCCCCTCATATCCCCAATCATACATTTTTGCTAAACACAGTGCCCAACCCTGAGGTCAGCACCCCCTCCTCAGGTTAGTGCCCAGTGCAGCAGCACCAGTCGCACTGCCCTATAGCTGGCCCTGCATCAATGCATGCATCCAGTTAAGAAACCAACCTGCACGGCCACTTAGGCAAAACAAACCCGCCAGCCCAGAAAGGGCACACCTGCTCATCAGCATTCACACTCTATAATTATTGCTTCACGTCTGATTCATCCAAGCTGTTTAAAAGTCTGAAAATCCCTCCCACCCTTACCTTGCCCTTAAATGAACTTCTAGTGTGTCTCCTGGAAAACTGCTCTCGGGAAGAAAGGGGGGTGCAGGGGCTGGCATGGTCACAAACCCACCACTAACGTAACCAACGTGTTGGCACCTACTCAAACAAGCACTGGCAAAGTTAATAGGTCTCTTCTTTGGGATTTATTGGCTTTGAACATTAAAGAAAGGCTTTGATGCAGCTGCCACACCACACAGAATAAAAAACAATGGGGTAACCCTGTGTCCCTCAGAACCTGGGAATATATATATGCAAAACTAGAATGGTTCTGGCGGGGATACACATTTGCTTTGTAGACAACAAATCAATCAAAGAGTAATTGCTTTATACACAATAAATGAAATCTTACGTAAACGAAAGCAAAGATTTAAAGGCACACATGCATAATCGAATACAAGACAAAAAGAAGTGAGTGATAAGCTTTTGCAATGGATAATATTTATACAAATTGAAGCATTAATATATATTTGCAAAATGTTAACAAGGCTGTCATAACAGGATACAATATAGGGTGATGTGCACTGCGGTGACATTTAGTGCTCAGTGAAAAGGGTGCAGTGCCTGTCATATAAAATGTGAACGTATGTACAATTTTACAAGGGAGAGAAAATTAAGATGGTCAACGTAATAGGAAAACAATATCTCTGGCAGGTAGAGCAGTCGCTTATTGGTTTGAAACCAGAGACTTGATAGGTCTGAACTATGTGGAGTCTTCGACGTTTCGACCATGACTAGGCTTTATTAAGATGCAGAGGCAGGTCTTCATCAGGACATGAAAAAGGGAGACAGCCCAGTCGGGGTAACCTCAGGCGTCCTTCAGGAATTAAGGGTGGCCAAGGAATCTGTAAATGGCAGGAAAAATCTAACCAGGCAATAGGAATCGTTTTGGGGGATCTGCAGTAGTCAGGAAAGCTCAGAACTGGCGAAATGAGGTAGTCTTAGAAGATAAAGATCAACAGGGAAGGGCTGTTTCGGAAAATCAGCTGTGTCGGAAAGACACAATTCAAATCCTTTGGGAGCGGCCAGGCGGGTGTCCTGGCAGTATGTAAGTGTTTCGCAATTGCGCCTGGCTGGCTGGGTTGGGTGGTTTAGTAAATCCCAAAATAGAGTTTGCTTTGGGGCTGCACCTAAAAGCAAAGCAACCCCAATGCAAAAATCTTAGTAAATCTGGGCCTAGATGTTTGAGACAAAGGGACCCTGCTGACTTGCACCACCGTTTCCAAAGCATCCATCGTGAGTTTTTCAGAACCATAGATTTGGGAACACAGTGTGACTTTGGACGATTGAAATCACATATATTTTGGAAACTTCTTAAAGTTCTTGCTGTTAAAAGGCGGTTCATTAATAAATGATGAGATTCCAGGTGGAGAAGATCTTTTTTGTTTGTTTTATATAGCACAAACTAGACCCGAAGATATCAGAGCACGTTACACAAGGACACATTAATTTTGTTAGGCATGGGGAAATTAAGTGATTTGCCCAGAATCACAGAATGTGGAGCGTTGTTGCAGAGACCCAAACCCGGTTCCCCAGCTTCAAGGTCGACCGCTCTAGCCGTAAGACTACATCCTCTCCTCCTCTTATTGTGAGCACCTCATCTGGCATATTCAGAATTGCTGTGATATTCATCCATAATCATCAGATGTTGACTAGTCACAACAGAAGTCATTTGTTACATCTTCCAGTTTGAAATGAGGTAGCTCTGACATTGTTAATGGCTTGTGGTTTCCTTTTGGAGGCTACAATAGATGTTATGTTAATACATTTGTATAGTGCACGTATACTCTGAGGTGTCTTGGCGCTAATTCAGCATGACAGTAGTCAAAGCTAGTTGTTGAAAAGCCAGGTTTTCAGGAGCTTTCTGGTTGCTACTAATGAGGGGCTAATAATTCTCTGATATAAGAGAGTAGAAGATTCCAGAGTTTAGAAGTTCCTGAAGCGAAACAGCATCTGCCCCATTTCACTCTTTTAAATCTGGGGCAGATAACCTTCATTGATCCTCTAGATCGAAGGTTTCTTCTGGGTTTGTACCAGGCTAGGGTTTGTTTCGAATATTCAGGGTCAGTATTATGAATGGCTTTATAAGTAAGACACAATGCCTTAAATGGGATTCGGTTACCAAAACACAACAAAACATAGCAAAACAAAATGATTATATATATGGTTATATATATATATATACATTTACTAGTTACGCGACCCCCAGCATGTAAATAATTAGAATATCAATTGGGTAGGAAAATTAACATGTTATTGAAATACCTCCAATTATTCTATGAATATGTCGAATTGCATTTATGCAGAAATTTCTTTCTCTTTCTCCCTTTTACTATGTACATAAAAAAAAATGTTATATATGTTTTTATAAAAGAAACATATCCATTTAAAAGTTTATTTTAAAATGTAGGATGACAAACTATAGTATTTTGTCTCCCTTTATAGTCATGTGATATATGATGTCACTGGTGAGGGCGAGCACCTCAATGCATATAAAAAAAGCAACTAAACTTTACTGACCTGCAGTGTGAACAAGGGCTCGTGTAGACTGAAACGCGTAGCTGTTTCTGCTTGTGTGATTAAATCATCGTTGCACCTGATTCTGTGGTTCGTCTCCTTTCTCGCTGGCGTTGCAAGCTTGCTGAAGGTTTTGTGGAGTACTTTTCGATATATATATATCCTATAGCCACCATTATTCCATCATTTAACCTAATTATATTTAGCTATGTGGATGATACACAGCTTCCTGTGAGCCTAGAAACAAGTCTCTAAAATCCAATCTAGTTTTCAGAGCTGTTGGGCTGTCCTTGTGGAGGGGTGAGCCCTAACTCTATAACATTACACTAGGATACAACTGAAGTCCTCTTCCTCTGAGACAACGTTTCCCCTTGATGGAATGCCTGCTGCCCCATCCCTGGGCCAGCCTCCTGTGCCCACCTCTGCAGTGTGAAATCTTGGAACCTTCTTTGATGTATCTGTCTTCTCTACACCACTCTTCAATAAACTTGCCTCCGCCTCTTTAGGCTATGAACACTTTGAAGCGGGTCCTCCCATTGTGAAATAGAGCTCAAGGCTGTTCTAAATTCAAGACTGGATTATGGGACTTTGGTTTAATTGGGTCTGTCTGAGCATTCTTTGGCTCCCCCCAGATTATCCAGTCACCGACAGCCAGGGTGCATCTTTGACCTTCCGTGTTGGTAGTCAGCCCATAAATATCTCGTGATACTTCCCCGTCTCCCACCCATGAAGCAGATTACCTTTAAAAGTCTGTGCTGTCAGTGGGCATATCTCAGGACCTCTTTTTTATTTTTATTTTTAGATTTTATTTATTTTATTTTAGGAGTTTTATATAGCGCTGGCATGCCCAATGGGATATCCGAGCGCTTTACAGCAACAAATACAACAGAATCATAAACAGTCATAGTACAGGCCAAGTGGAGAAATTTGATGGAGGAGTCGAAGATGGGAACTGCAAGAAGCTTTGTAGTCCCTTTTCTTCTACCTATCTTTATTATAGTTCATCGTGCCATTCAAGTGTCCAGGCGGACCTAAAGTTTGCCCCAAATGCTAAGAGGAAACCAGTTCTTGCAGTGTCCTTCTCTCTCAGATTGCCACAGCTCAATAGCAACCCCTTAGGAAGGAAACTCCCATCTTGCAGTTGGTGTATTTCACATTGACTTTTTCAGTTCTCTGATGTGGAGTGAAGTATTATCCAAGTTGTTTAATAAAGAGTGCTCCATTTAGCCAGGTCACCTGGCCAAAGTCTTACTTACGTCACACCCTGACATGCTGAAACGGGTGCATCCCACCACACATGTACCTACATTACTCCCGTGCACATGGGACAGGTACTCAGTAGGAGCACAGGGGGTCCAGTTACAACCTACTACATCAGGGGTCTCCAGGCTTTCCTGTAACACGAGCTACTGATGTTCAATTACAATCATCGGTAGCTACTAAAATGATTAGTGTTGTAGTAATGACCACATCACAAGACTTCACTAGTGGCCATCATATGCCAGATTACCAGCAATTATCACCTCAGCGTGTGACGCAGAGTTGCCAGTAGTAATGTAGAAAGGCGTTGTCTGATGGGAATGCCTCTATGTAGGAAATACATGCCAGGCACAGCATAGCGCCCTGGCACAAAAGTAATACTATTAGTAATAGGTCTGCCCTCATGATTTATCACTTAAAAGTCAATCTTAAATATATTTTGGAAATTCTGCCATTTTTCTCCAAACTTTAGCTTAAGAATTCTGAAAATACACACATTTTCATCTTGAATAGACAGTATTGGCAAACATATTAATTCAGCCAAGCAAAAGGTTGCAATTTAGTAGGCTGGGCTGCACACAGAAGAGCTACTCACAGGTTGTTGGTGAGCTAGGAGTAGCTCACGAGCTACTCGTTGGAGAAGCCTGAACAGGGCCGGACTGGCCGTAGCGGGCACCGGGTGTTTCCCCGATGGGCCAACAGGGTGGGGGGCGGTTTGGACCCGTGGGGAGGGGGGGGGGTGGCTTTATCATCCCCCAGAACAAAAGCAGCTGCAGTGTTTTGCGAGCGTATTCCCACCCTCACGCGGTCGGTCTGACTCAATTGCCAGGGCTGGTTTGCGTTCCCAGTCCGGCCCGAGCATGTACAAGGATTTACCAGAGACAGCCATGGCAATGTCCAGAGTGGGGTTTAGGTAAGACAGTATTTAACTTACTACTAGAAATAGCATCCACCATTAATATTGTTAAAGCCAGGGCACCAGAACTATAGTCTCCCACTCTAAAAGGGTCACATTTTGGGTGATCCCAGACAGTCTTATAGCATTCTTTCAGTAAGCCACGCGGCATATTCACACGGGGTACTGGACAAGGGACCTGGGACAAGAGTCGCTTTTACCAGAAATCAAATTAGGTTTGCCAGAAAGGTTAAAACAAGAAGCAGGTTTACACCTGGACCCTCCACCAAGAACTCCTGACCCTCTACACCTGCTGCCATTTTGCCTCCTAAATTACAGTGTTGCTTATTCTATGCACATAGGGGGTTCAGAGTAGGACTGCATGTATTGTTATGTTTGTGTCCAGTGTGTGTCATCAAGTGTGTTGATCTGCACGCGCTGAGGTGTCCTTATGTGTGTTGCTCTAACTGCATGTATGAACCATGTCAAACTGTGCCTGTGTGCATGCGCTACATAAAAGCAAAACGCATAGGTTTGTGGGTGTTCGTTTGTCTACAACACTCCCTATCTAAGGGTGTCTGTTTTCTTTAGCTTACTGCTATTTATGGTGACTCATTCTACGTTTCCCAATTTAGTGGTCGCTGGTTGATACACTCCATGTTTGGCGCGTCACTGCCTCCTCAGCAAACGTTATCTTTTAGTGGTTGCGCTGCAGTGAAGGTTGCCCTATCTCCCTAGCGCAGAAGGGCTGGTGACGTCCACATTTCTGGATATAGCCTCCAGGCCAGAGAGGGTGGGTGATGTGGTGTGCACTTCACTAGTTTGCTCAGTGGGGCTGGTCCCAATGATGGGCTCACCAAAAGAGCAGCATTATTGGCACTTACCTTCTTATATCTTCCAGATGAAGGGATGTTAGAAGCTTATAGGTGAGGTTCTTGGTGTACAGTGCCTGGAAGCGGCTGTCTTGGTTGGTGGTAGTTGCATAAGTGACAAACTTGCATAAGAGCATCAGACAAATACCATGTACACTCACGCATCATATGTTTTTGGTAAAAAAAAACTGGCAAAATGTGTTTCTGGGTTGATTCCTGCATACTTTCCCTTACGTTTCACACTGGATTTTGCCTACTTTTAGTAGCTACTCTTTTGTGGGGGAACCTAGACATTTGCAAGCCCGATGGGACCCATAACACTCATGAATCCATTTATGCGGGAGACCACGTGTTCTTGCGGCTTTCACTTACCTTGGCCCTTTACTACATTCTTTTTCTTTTATGGAGTTTTATATAGCGCAAACTTGACCCAAAGGTATTGGAGCACTTTACACGAGCACCAGTTGCGTTACATGAGGACACATTCATTTTTGTTAGGCACAGGGAGATAAAAGTGATTCGCCCAGAATCACAGGATATTGCGTGTCCTTGCGAGACTCGGACCTGGTTCCCCAGATCTGAGGTCGGCTGCCCTAGCCATTGGGCCACATCCTCACTTTATTTTGATTATGTAATGATACACTACTCATTTTTTGGTTTCAAATGTAATTACGGGGTACCCCAGGGCCATGTATCAGTTTTAGATTGAGCCTATCAGACAGTGCACGGGCTGTCCTTTGCCAGGCTTATTGTGTGTTACCGAGCACACAGAGGGGATTGGACCCCGCCCACGGCTTATCAGTATTCCGCTTTCTTTATCACTGTCATTTGCCTGCTTCTTATTGGAGTCCCAGCTCGTCAATCTTGTATTTGTCCCTCCCATGGAGCATTGCCTCTTTACAATCCCTTTGATTGGCTCTCACTGCTTACTTTTCAAGCACTACTTTTTCCTTCAGCGAAGAATGTTGTTAGTTTGTGTGTTTTGAGCCGTCTACCTCGTATATATACACGTCTCTTCCCCTGCACTCCGTGTTGCTCTCCGTTACACAACTGCTTGTCCCCCCCTTGTACTTGCCAATGTGCTTCTTCACAAGGCTTTCCCCCAACCTGTGCCCCCATGTTGCTTTTGCTCGAGCCCCTCCACCCACCTATCACCCAACACTGCCCCTGTTAATCTTGTATCCACCCCCCTCCCCCACTTTGCTGCTGCCGACCAGCTTTTTAAAAATAAAAAAACGATTCTTTGCAATTTAATTTCCTTTTAGTTAGTGATCCAATTTGGATCTGGAACTTAAAAATGTGCCCATGTTATTTTGTATGCGTGGTGCACACCTATATATGCTGCAATCTTCCCCGTCAAAGGTTTGTTTTAATTTTATTTGTTTTACTTGGCTAAAAACCATTGGCATAGCCGATAGTTCAGGAAGCCGAGGGCTATTGCCTTAGCGAACATTATTTTAACCTAAACCACTACACCTGCTTTATACATTATCTTGTTCGCTCCTCTTACCTTTGTTTTATTCTTTTGTTGTTTACACCCTCTACCTGGTGCGTTTTTGAATCACAGGGTAATTGACCCGAGACGACACACGCGCAGGCAGGAGTGCCGCTTCCATGTGTGTTCAGATCGCAGGGACACTTTTGGTAACATCGTGGGACATTTTCACGAGCAGCCGTCCTGCGAGAGGAGGCTGGCACAGACAGACAGACGGCCCTTCAAGCAGAGGGCTGTTTATGTGGCCGTGTGTGTGTGGGGGGGAGGGGGGTGGGAGGAGGGGGGGGGGGCTTGACTTCAGTGCCACCTGTAGATCACACGCGGACGCATTTATTAACAAGCATAGGGTGTCTTTGTAGAGAGGCTGGCACAGAGGTGGCATGGGGCACTTTGTGTGTGGTTGTAAATGAGTGTTGTGGCTTCTGTATCACCTGTAAATCACATGTCCACGTTTAGAAATCTGTCAGTTCTGACCTCTGCCCACGCATGCTCTGCCTTCCCTCGGTTGAACGCATGCTTTGGCATGATTACCATGTGCCCTCCTCGGGTTCGGGGGTACCCACGTCACGTGGCACTGTCGGGCGCACCAGACCGGGTACCATGCTGCAGGGTGAGCATAAAGCCCCCCCCCCGACAGGCTACACCGTGCACACACAAGACACGAGGTCACCCTCGGCGCCCTCTTCTCGGGTCAATGTACATCCGTGCAGAGGTCAGCTGATGGCGTGGGGCGTCCCCTAGAGAGCAGCCGTGACGCATGGGTCGGGTGAGAACGCCCCCATCGGGCAGAGAGGCGGAGGAGGCACCTTGAACCCCGTCGATTCGGAAGACACCCCACAGGAACACTTCAGACCTCACAACATTCTTGTTACAGAGAGCGCACTCTGGACTACCCCTTCATGGTGCTCACAAGTGGCTCAGTGCGCTCACACGTACAGAGGACTCACACACTTGCCCAGCGCGCTCAGACGCAGCCCTGCATCCGTGCGTTTTATACGGAGGACGCTGAGCGCTTTGATGCCCGGAGGCCCGTTTCATGCTGCACTAAAATATGCAAGTATGTACTCATCCACTGCAAAAGTCACCTTAAAATCCAGTGCAACGGTCCCCTGACCCATTAACCTACAGCAAGATTATTCTACAGTTCTATCCTACCACACAAATCCATATATATATATATATATATATATATATATATATATATATATATATTCCCATGCAGTACCATCCACCAGAGCTATTGGCATTGCCAAGGCTTGTTTGGCTTGTGAGTCGTCGCACACAGAGCTGGTGCATCATGCAACCCTCTGCTAAACCCGTGAACGTGTGTGTGATGCCACAGCTTGTGTTTGTGTCCCGTTGACTCGAAAGTTTTGTGTTGGAGAGAGCCCTGCTGTGGGTGGAGCCGGGCATGTCGGGAGGTGGTGGTCTGTCTCCAGCATTCCTTGTGCGCTTAGATTCCCAGTACTGTGCTGTTACGTGGCCTCTGACATTTCTTACCACCATGAACCTTCGGCGGGCAGGGAAGGGCACGGTGGGAGAGAAGGTGGCAGAACTGGTGGAGGGAGAAGTTGAGGGTTAGGTGGGCGAAGGTTTCGTGCAGGGTAGTGCCTCGAGGGATCCCTGGGTAGGGCTGAGATGGGGTTGGCATCTGAAGTGTGATTGGCGGGAGGAGGCAGATCGCATGATTAGGCGGGTCTCGGCAGAATCGGTGTTGTGAGGGGTCCTCACAAGCGTGCACCGAGCGGGTACAAGAGAAAGGTTAGTGAGGGAGAGTTGGTTTCAGACGACAAAAGACGTCGGTAAGGGAATGGCACAAGAGACCGAGATAGAAGAGGCCGCGTGGCGCAAGGGTCGCCAGAGGTGGGATGGCGAAGAGAGGGTGGCATGAACTAGTCAGTGGTGGGCAAATAGGGGCAAGGAAGGGGCCCCGTGGAGCAAAAGTCGCCAGAGGTGGGATGGCGGAGCGAGGGTGGCATGAACTAATCAGTGGTGGGCAGTAAGGGCAAGGAAGGGGCCCCGTGGAGCAAAAGTCGCCAGAGGTGGGATGGCGAAATGAGGGTGGCATGAACTGGGCAGTAAGTGAATGGAAGGGGCCCCGTGGAGCAAGGGATGCCAGAGGTGCGCTAGCAAAGAGAGGGTGGCATGAACTAATCAGTGGTGGGCAATAAGGGCAAGAAGGGGCCCCGTGGAGCAAGGGACGCCAGAGGTGGGATGGCGGAGCGAGGGTGGCATGAACAAGTCGGTGGTGGGCAGTAAGGGCAAGGAAGGGGTCCCGTGGAGCAAGGGAGGCCAGAGGTGGGATGGCGAAGAGAGGGTGGCATGAACTAATCAGTGGTGGGCAGTAAGGGCAAGGAAGGGGCCCCGTGGAGCAAGGGTGGCCAGAGGTGGGATGGCGAATAGAGGGTGGCATGAACTAGTCAGTGGTGGGCAGTTAGGGCAAGGAAGGGGCCCCGTGGAGCAAGGGACGCCAGAGGTGGGATGGCGGAGAGAGGGTGGCATGAACAAGTCAATGGTGGGCAGTAAGGGGCCAGGCGGAGCAAGGGACGCCAGAGGTGGGATGGCGGAGAGAGGGTGGCATGAACTAGTCAGTGGTGGGCAGTAAGGGGCCCCGTGGAGCAAGGGAGGCCAGAGGTGAGATAGCGTAGAGAGGGTGGCATGAACTAATCAGTGGTGGGCAGTAAGGGCAAGGAAAGGAGCCCGTGGAGCAAAAGTCGCCAGAGGTGGGATGGCGAAATGAGGGTGGCATGAACTAGTCAGTGGTGGGCAGTAAGGGGGCAAGGACGGGTCGCCAGAGCTGGGATGGCGGAGAGAGGGTGGCATGAACTAGTCAGTGGTGGGCAGTAAGGGCAAGGAAGGGGCCCCGTGGAGCAAGGGACGCCAGAGGTGGGATAGCGAAGAGTGGGTGGCATGAACAAGTCAGTGGTGGAGAGTACGTCAAGGATAGGGCCGAATAGAGCAAGGGTGTCCAGGTGGGATAGAGAAGAGAGGGTGGCATGAAGTAGTCATTGGTGGGGAGTAAGGGACACAGAAAGGGCACCGTGGAGCAAGGGAGGCCAGACGTGGGATGGCGGAGAGATGGTGGCAGGAACTAGTCAGTGGTGGGAAGTAAGAAGCAAGGAAAGAGCTGAGTGGAGCAAGGGTAGACAGAGGTGAGATGGCGTAGAGGGTGGGATAAAGTAGCCAGTGGTGGGCAAGGACGGGTGGCCAGCGCTGGGATGGCAGAGAGGGTAGATTGAACTGGTCAATGGTGGGGAGTAAAAGGTAAGAAAAGGCCCCTTGAAGCAAGGGACGCCAGAGTTGGAATGGCGGAGAGAGGGTGGATTGAACTAGTTAGTAGTGAGGAGTAAGGGGCAAGGAAGTGGCCTCGTATCGCAAGGGTCACAGATATTTGATGGCGCAGAGAAGGTGGCATGAACTAGTCAGTGGTGAGCAGTAAGGGCAAGGAGAGGCCCGAGTAGAGCATGGGTGGCCAGATGTGAGATGGCATTTGACGCAGACATCAAAGCCAGTCCACGTCCCTGGCAGGGGAACAAGAAGAATCACACACAGATGAGGAATGTGCTGTGGAACAGGTTGGACTCTCCATGTTCACCCTCTTACCTTATTCATGGATGAGGGGACACGCTTTCTTCATCCCATCCTTGGGTAGTACGGACACCCGCTTCTCTCATCGCTCTGAAGCCACTAGATCTCAGCTTCTCCTTCGAAGGCGCTTTGTGCTCTGGTGAAAAGCTGCGGAGAGACCGGCAACCCTGTACCACCTGGGAATGCAGGGCTTCAAACGGAAGACTATCATTATACAAGAGATAAAGTACACCCTGTCACACATTATGAGGACATTGCAAGTAATCAAGTAGTTCATTTATAACGTTATAGAACTCCGAGGTGACTTGCAATATCCTTATTATGCACGGCAGGGGGTACCTTAGCCCATATAATATATGGTCACACAATTACCTTTCCAACATACCACTTAAAGCATTGGTGTGCAGCTCTTCTACATGAGCAAGGTTTACAAACATGAAGAAAATATAACCCACAGCGCAAAATTAAATACATCAAAATCTGCTGGATAGTTGATGCAAAAAGATATTACTAACAGTCCAATACTAGACAGTTTAAAAGAAACAAAGGCTGCTGTACCTCGGAATGTGTGGAACCCTGCAGAAAGAGTCTAACTTTTCTATAAAGACATAAGGCAGAGGTTTTCTAACTGGGGGGCCTTGATGGATCCAAGAGGGGCCCGCCAGGCACTACTAAGGAGAATAGTCCAGCTGATAACAGTGTTTTATTTTTATTGGAAAAATATGTCCGCACTAGGCCACTCTGTCATCCCGAACATGGCTTGTCGTCCGTACCAGGGCTGCGAGTAGGTGCCAAAGGAGGGGGGGGGGGGGGGGGGGGGCGGGCTACAAATATACTTTTACACTCGAGTAAGACCTTGCTGACCAGAATAGTATTTTAACAGTCAAGTATTTGATTGTATTTTTAGAGATTTCTGAAATAAATATATTTATTCAAAGTTAAATACGGTCAATTGTACCAAAGTATTTAAAAAGTACTTAATTCGGGGGAAAGGAGAGGGGGGGCAATGTTTTTTTTAATTCCTTACAGTGGAGTGGGGCGACATTAAAAGTTTGAAGACCACTGATCTAAGGAATGCAAAAAATAAACGTGTTCTTTCCGCTTGGCACTGTAAGCTACAAAACTGGTGAAATAGGCCATCAGTTCTTGGCAAGCAAGTGTAAGAGAACATAAAGCAATGGATATTTTAACAACGCTTTGCCCATCTAGGCCTCTGGAAAGAATGAAAACTACATTTAATGTACGCTTTCCTTTGACTTTTTGCGGGGCAGTTTATTTTGTTCAGTTTTTCACGTCAAACCAGGCAGTGTTCTTATTTGCAGGTCAAATCTCACATCGGAAAGCACCAAGGAAAAGAAAAAAAAAACAGGAGATTAGTATAGAGTAGCAGAGGCTGACCTACGCAGGAGGTGCAATGTCACTCAAGCATAAGAAGTGTGGCTGTTCCGTAAACTGGGGAGACTCGCTTCTTATGGTGATTTTAACGCTTGTCAGCATGGCCTCTATCCCCCCACTCACCCCTGTGCGGCAGGTACCTGAAAAGACAGCTGTTCCAGCACGTGACTCGGGTACTCGTGTCCGGGTTCAAGACTCAGTACTACCAAGAGGCACAGATTCCAACACAGGACGAAGAAATAAAGCTCACTGTTATCGGACAGTATGAGCGTTTTTAACAAACCACGCCGCAGTGCACCTTCTGCGTTTACTTTCCATAGTCAACTTTATTTACTAGTAGAGTACAAAAAATATACACCAGGAAAAAAAACAGGCACCTCGTTTGTCAAAATGCGTTCAGTGCTACCAAGCCATGGTGAACTCCAGTTAAACGCCTTACAAATGCAAGAATAATTACAAACATACTTTAACAGAAATATTACATTAGTGCTGCGTTGGGTAAATACAAAACAAACAAGCGCTTCTGGAAAGTAAACATAACTCAGTCTATTAAATAATAAGGTAGATTTAATACAAAGGTCAAAAACTCACTGCAGCGTGAGGCGGGGGAGGGAACAGTCAGTCTGAAAGTGGACGCAGCCTTTGAACACTGGCGGGGGCGTGCTGGGGGCCTGCACATTAAACATTGATGTCACATGATGTGCAGAACACGCTCCCGCGTGTGGACAGATCTGGACGATGTATGTATGGGTTTGGTTTATGAAACGTTGCTAATACATTGTCTACAGGAAAAGTATGTAGCAGATCTGTAGGATGCATGTACAGGTCCTCTTGATGAGATATCGTCTGCGAGGAAGGCCACGTGTGGACAGCTCGGTGGAATGGATATACCAGCACTATTGTTGATAAAAGGTCTGCAGAAGGACACGTACACGTGTGGACAGACCTGGAAGATGCATGTACACGTCCTGTTGATGATACACGATCTGCATTAGGAGCACATGCCCACAGATCTGGAGGATGCATGTACAGGTCCTATTGATGGTACACGGTCTGCTGAAGGAATACACGGCCACGTGGGCAGATCTGGACGATGCATGTACAGATCTATTGATGACGCAAGGCCTGCAGAAATTGCATGCACGCTTCACGTGTGGACAGGTCAGAGGGATGCATGTACAGGTCCTATGGATGGCACACGGTCCTCAAAAGGAACAGATGCCCACATGTGGACACATCTGGACGATGCATGTACAGATCTAGTGGCGATTTAAGTCCTTCACAAAAGGAACACATACAAGCTTGAGGCGTGGACAGGTCTGGGGGATGCATGTACAGGTCCTATGGATGATGGAAGGCCTCGGGACGATGCATGTATGGATGAAGGGTCACGCCCCCGCGGCCGGATGTCATGAAGAGAGAGAGACGGGATCTGTCAGTCGGTCTCGGAAGTTGATAAAAACAGTCCAGCCCACGTGCCCCGCCTGTCAGGCCCCGGTGAGGCAGTGCAGCGCCCCCTGCCGCCGGACCCCAGTCACGACCGGCTCTTGATGGCGAAGGGGGCGGGCGGCTGACAACAAAGAGCCGTTGTGGTGTTAGTTTTGGTCGGTGTGGGGGGCCCCTCCAGGTGCTGGCCGCCAGGCCTCACTTGCCCTTGGTGGACTTGTGGCTCTCGGTCTTCTTGGGCAGCAGCACGGCCTGGATGTTGGGCAGCACGCCGCCCTGGGCGATGGTGACCTTGCCCAGCAGCTTGTTGAGCTCCTCGTCGTTGCGGATGGCCAGCTGCAGGTGCCGGGGGATGATGCGGGTCTTCTTGTTGTCGCGGGCCGCGTTGCCGGCCAGCTCCAGGATCTCGGCCGTCAGGTACTCGAGCACGGCGGCCAGGTAGACGGGGGCTCCTGCGCCCACCCGCTCGGCGTAGTTGCCCTTCCTCAGCAGCCGGTGCACGCGGCCCACGGGGAACTGCAGCCCGGCGCGGGAGGACCGGGACTTGGCCTTGGCGCGCGCCTTCCCGCCCTGTTTCCCACGGCCCGACATTTTGTTTTTTGTTCAGACACTGAAAGACCAACTGTCAGCTCAAACGGTCACAACACGGGTGGGTGTGGGCGGGCGCGCGCGCCAGCTTGTTTTATTCAACGTGCGTCGACATCCCGATTGGCTCGGGAGCGAAGCCGTCCAATCACGACTAGGATCAAACTCGCACCAATCAGCTGACACATAGTGTATCCACCAATAAACAGCTGCAAATTTGATTCTTCCTCTTTGCATACCGAGGTTATATGTAGGGCTTGTGCGGTGACGCGCGTTTATTCACTCTGTCAATCGCACCGGAAGTAGAATCTGTCAGAATGCCCGAACCGGCGAAGGCCACCCCAGCGCCCAAGAAGGGCTCCAAGAAGGCGGTGACCAAGACCCAGAAGAAGGACGGCAAGAAGCGCCGTAAGAGCCGCAAGGAGAGCTACTCCATCTACGTGTACAAGGTGCTGAAGCAGGTGCACCCGGACACCGGCATCTCGTCCAAGGCCATGGGTATCTTGAACTCGTTCGTCAACGACATCTTCGAGCGCATCGCCGGCGAGGCCTCCCGCCTGGCGCACTACAACAAGCGCTCCACCATCACCTCGAGGGAGATCCAGACGGCCGTGCGCCTGCTGCTCCCGGGGGAGCTGGCCAAGCACGCCGTCTCCGAGGGCACCAAGGCCGTCACCAAGTATACCAGCTCCAAATGAGGCCGCCCAAGTTGATATAAGGCTCCCCCTCTGCCCTCTTGACAGGCCTAGGCCTGCGTGGGGTGCAAGTGCACGTCTAAGGTGCTTGGGCAGGGGGGAAGTGCTACTGACTCCTATAAAACTGAGCCCCCTGCGGTGGAGGTGCACCCCATGAGTTGTCAACACACGGACCACGTGCTGCTCCTTTATTCTGTGAGTCCAGCGTCGGTGTGGATCCCTAAAGAACAGACTCCCCAGCTACAAGCAGCGCTCCCCTGTTGTGGGCCTTTTAAATAAAGGGTATATTTGAAGCTAAGCTGTGGAAGTCTACTCTTGTGGATTCTGGCTCGTTGACTTTAACATATTGTAAACCTTTCCTCAACAAAACAAATCGAGTGTGCTCTTAAGTTGTGAACCTCTGTAAAAGTCACAATTTCTAATGGGAATCGATATTTATTATAATTTTACCCGTGCACTTTATTTGTAATGTGCTCTTCCCAAAGGTGTATTGCTACATTTATTTCGCTGGTACCACTGATTAGGACCGCAGTGTGGCTCGTATATCACATGTACAGTCAGCATGCATTCATGCTTTCTCTTTGCATACTGAGGTTATATGTAGTACATGTACATGCATGCTTTCAGACTATTCCAAAATAGGACGCAGACTTCCTTCTTGTAGAGACACGACACTACTTATTTAACGTCCATATCTACGTCTCTTGAGTGGTTTAGTTACTGCATCCGCAAAACCACCCCCAGATCGTTTTCTTAATAAAATAAACCTAGCCAAGGAGAAAGGGGGCGTGCTTGATACTTCACCTACTGTGCTCTTTATACTGTCTCTCGATGTACTGTTACTATGGGGATTTATATGCAACCGATTGCATTTTGTAGATTCCACCAGCCTTGTTTGTTTGTGCATTATACTGTGATGGTGCTTATTAAAAATGTTTTTTATAAAATGCTTATTACTCGCAAAACTATATAATTCACATTAGGTATGCAAATAGCATTCGAAAGGGGGCTTGGAATGTTTGTATTGTATTTATCGTTTTGCTACGAAGATACCAGATTTTAGGTGACTTGTCATCCATTGGCCTTGTGAACGTTGGGTTTTCAGCCCTAAACACCTCCCAAGCGCTTGTTTATCCGAATTAAAGTTAGTAAAATAGTTGGGTGTTGTGAGCGCTTCTAAGAGTGAATGATGTTACTTTTGAAAGGTGCTCGCAGTCCTCTAGTCTAGTTTAGTGTGGCGTTGCTGTACTTTGAGCATTATTGCCATGATGAATATGGCGGCCATCTTAGAGTGACCGTCTGCAGCAGATTTGTAATCTGCGGAAACCTGGATGTGTTCCTCTGGGGAAGCGAATGAATGGGAGAGCAGTTGCCATACGAGAAATGCGACTTTTCACTTTAAGTACAGTGTTCATTCAAACCAAGTCGGGCTGGTCGTAAGGGCTGTTTATTTTGGGCTGCTTGTGGGCCAATTTTATTGATTGCTTGGCATATTTTTACTCTTGGTTTCCCTGATATTTCAACTAGCATTGTCTGGAGCCAGCCCAAATTAATGCGTTCTCACATAACTTGCAAAACCATTATACTCGATTTCTTTAAAAGTTCAAACTGTCACAATTTGCCAGCGTGGGCCACTTTTTCCGCTCTCTGATTAACTAATGAGGGCAACTTTTGCTCTAGGCCTGTTTTCTGACGCAGCCCGACCCTGGTTGCAGCTGTTACGTCACAGTAGCGACTTGGAGGTCGAGAGGTGCACACTTTGCAAGTATCCTTTCCATTGTTTAATGGTCATACTGGGTTCTTGCATCGCAGCGCCTTCTCGTCACTTCTCCGCTCTTTTTCTGCAGGCCCTGCCAGGGACTCACTGAAGTATTGTGATCTTGTGATAGTGTTGAGTGTATGGCAGCCGTGTGTTATGGCCCGACAACCCCTCTCTATTCACCCTCCCCGACGTGTCAGCTGCTTCCCTGGCAGTGCACCAGCGTTAACTCCTTTTAGCAGTGCCCTTTCAGATCGCTAAGACTTTGGCAATGTCACATACGCCAACTGCTCGGAGGCAACATTTCCCTGCAGTGCGAGACTAGCGAACAGTGCCATGCTAGTATCAAATAACTTGGACACATAGAGAGTGTCTTCTAGCAGTTCCTTCCTCAGCAGTTCCTTCCTCTCGCTGACGACAGTGCCGTCTGAATATATCGAGTCACTGCATTGGGAGCTACCGGCAGCGGTGCCATCTCGTTTCTGTTTAGAGCCACGAGTGCCTTCTGAATATATTGTGCCACTGCATTGGGGGTTCCCCCAGCAGTGCCCCCTTGCTTCTGTGTAGCTGCACAAGCACCTTATTGAGGACTGTGCAGCGCTGCATTTGGTGCTCTCTGCAGCCGTGCCCCTTTGCTTCTGTATAGCTGCACAAGTGCCTTATTGAGGATAGCGTGCAATGAGGACAATTGCTAAAATTATTCTAGGCAGAAGGTGATTGGGTCTTAATTCAACCATGTAGCTTTATGGCCCATCACCCAAAAGATACGCGCTTGTCTCAGGCATGACACACATGTAGCATTCATGTGACACGTGAAAAGTACAACAAATGCACGACTTACGCTTGGCATTTTAGATGTCTCGCACCCGTATTCACACTGTCAGGTACCGACGGCTTAATTCCTGCTAGTGGTTGCATGTACCAGTACTCCTTTTTGGGACTTAAACCTATTTTATTTTTAATCGTCAGTCTTTAAACTGGACTGAGAGAGGTAGAAGCAGTAAAGAGAGACAGAAGGAAGAGACAACTGGAAAAAAGTAACACATTGAGAAAACCGGAATGAAAAGCAATAAGCAAGAGTGGTGAAGTGGAAGGTGGTAGAAGAAAGGGCAGTGGGTGGAATTAAGACTAGGAAGTAATGGTAGTTGGTGGCAGGCTTCTGGGGCAGACTTAGAACCCCTGCACATATTTTTTATTTAATATTCCTAAGCAGTGCCCATGCCCTTTCATTTTGTACCCACTTACCCGTCATATTAGACATGACTCCCTGCCCCAGCAGTAGATCGTCGAGTCTACCAGGTTCTTACAAAGTAACTTGCCATAGTAGGCTAGAACGGTCCCTCTTGCACTCCTCAAGCTCTAAGTGGTAAAAGCCCCTCGCCATATCAGAGGCCAGCTTTAACAAGACACAATGCAGCACAGCAACTGTGTTGCGTGAAAGGGAGAGTCTAGAACTGTCGTATCTACTAACATGTGGCGCTATTCACTGCAGCAATGTGCCAGCACAGTCACCCATGCGCCATACTGCAGGGTTGTCTGCTTCCTCGAAATCGTGGGTTTTATACTGGAAGGAATCCCTTCCAGTACAGAATTATGTCATGGGCCTTTTCCCACCTTGTATGTGTGCTGTTACATGCATACAAAGTTGGAAAAACTTTTGAAAACAATTCTCCTTGCTGCGCCTGCAGTGGGGAAGATTTTGCTACTAATGGTAAGTTACATCAAAATTCACGGATGGGTGCATGAGCATGCCCATGCTCTACCCATGGCACTCCTCCTTGCAGAAAGCAGCCCAAGGCACCACATTGCACAACTTTACATTGCTGTCTTTTGTGGGACTGCAGGGTGGCTAAGAGAGCGTGCAGGACAGAGGAAGTGGTCTAGCAAAGTTTGTAAATATTAAGGGAAGGGAGGCACTCCTGCACAGAGTAAGGGGTAGAAGGGGACCTAGGCTGTAGTCATAGTGAGGCACAATGAGGGATTCCAGTTGGGTCTAGTGTAAGTCCATGAGACTCCTTCTTGTCAATTGAAACTAAGGAGCAAAGAGGGACCAAACCGTCTAGTGTGTTATGGGGTCCTAGAAAGATTACTGTAGGAAATGTACCTTTGTGTGGTCACATTCAGAAATTTGGG
The DNA here is from genome assembly GCF_964263255.1 of Lissotriton vulgaris. Lineage (NCBI taxonomy): Eukaryota > Metazoa > Chordata > Amphibia > Caudata > Salamandridae > Lissotriton > Lissotriton vulgaris. The sequence goes on from NC_141685.1 coordinate 256,984,568, forward strand.
CAAAGTCGCACCCCAATTCCGGACGCACAGCGTATTTCTACCTGCCTAACACAGATGCCACAAGTTAGTCCAATTTCACAAATTTGTATTCCAGTTTCATCCAAAGCTTCGCCCCAATTTCTGAATGTGTTCATACAAGTACGTGGTTTAGGGCAGACCACGTTTCCGGGCTTGCACGCAAACAGATTTAATTAGACTAAATGCTACTAAGAAAAGTGGAAGAAATCTGTGTGCACTCTCTCACACTTCTCTCTGTTTCAAGTTCTGCGTGGTCACCCCAGGCATTTTACTCTTCGTGGACCCTATATTTTTGGTGGTTTTAGAACTGTCTACTTTACCCATACTAATCATTAGTAAAGTGCCTGTGTACCCCCCCCCCCACCCCCCACCGCCCCCCTTCTTAACTGTTTGAATTGGCATACTCCTTATTGGTATATATACCATGGCTATAAGCCCCTTTTATATGGGACAAAATGTAACCGGGACCTGGACTGCATCACTTGCTGTGCTATCGACTACAGTGATCATGCAACATGGCTTCAGGCCTACAGTTTGTAGCAGTCTGAAAACTGCTATTGGACTGGTGAAATTCGTTAGTCGGGTAAAAACCGTCCTTTTAAATATTGAATAGTCACCTCTATGTAGTCCTCGTAATCTACAAGGCAGGGTGCATTGTATTGCAGGGCATGTAGAAATGTAATGTTAATATTCTTAAAGTTACTAACACACAAAATCGATATTTTATTACTGTGGCAGGCCCAGCTGTACAATGTAGAAAATCATAATACTGTATCTCTGGAATGGGACTAGCTAGAAAAAATATTAATATTTTTAATAGGTATTACAATTAAATTCTAGTTCAGTGGTGAGGTTGGATTTCTCTGAAATATTTAGGAAAACAAACTTTCAAAAAGTTACCCTTTCTCTGCCTGAAGTTCCTAGATGCTAAATTTGCGTCTGCTCTCCCCCTTCTACCAGCCAGTAATTAAAATGTAATAATTATAATTTAAATGGGTGTGAAATGCTTCCCAAGAGTAAGTAATAGGCTGACCTTAATAGGCATAGATGGATCTCCAAACTTGGCGTGGGCAAAATGTAGTTTCCCTGGAGTAATTGCTGTAATTGTGGTCATTTTGCATTACACAATTTGCGAGAAATTACTGAGCTTATACCACATCGCATGATATCAGGGAGAAAATTTAGTGTGAGGTGCCCCATTCATGTAATTTTGGGGCGCAAAACCACAAACTGGACACAAGCGGCAGTGTTTGTAATGTGAGCAACCGGAAATCAACCCAAACTTACATTTAAGTTGACCTTTTACCTGCACGGTCCGTTCGGGTAGTTTTTTGAGTGCAATATGTTTTCTCATAATTTCACATCATTACGTGCCATTTTGTGGTAATTTTATGTAATTACGTGTGTTATGCCTACCCATTCCCTGAACCTGACAGAATGTCCACAGTGTGGGCTGTGAGCATCCAGCATTAGTGTGTCAAGTACTACTTGACAGGTCAGCAAGGTTTACATATAACTCTTTGGGGTGCACCTGAAAGGTATGAAAGCAGGCTGCTATAATAATCCTTGTGTATCCACTGTCTGGTTTCTGGAATACCCTACTTTTTGTTCTACTCTCTCGCTGTTACAGTGGCCGCCTGAAACTGGATTTCGGTATTAAATGTGAGAGCGTGCAATGATCACTTTGGTACACTCACAACATACTCCCAGTTCTCAAAGCCTAAGTTCAATGTGGCTGAAGACTGTACCAAGGACAAAGAAGTAGACTCCAAGAGTTATAATGCTAACCTCTAGTTAGCCTTACATGGACACAACAAGCAAGAAGAGGCTTTTTCCTTCAGCTGACCAGTAGTGACTTTCTAGGGGAGGGGTGCTATAGAAGTGCATTCCTGTGGTTGATCAGAATTTTAAGGGCTGGCGTTAGGAAGTAAAATCTTAGACCAGGACAACCTGGTTGGGTAGCCAATGAGTTTCAATGCAGTGAGACACAAATTGCTCCTAGGTCCTGGTCTACTGTCACCATTAACTATAGTTGGAACTTAGTGCTTCTTGGTGCTATACCTACTTAACACGTTAAAAAATCATGTCTCTTTTTTGCATTTCATCTTTTACTGTTTTGGTACTGCATAATTACTTTACTCTTTGCCCGGAGTTAAGCCTGTCTGCTCTGTGCCATAGCTACCAGGGGTGTTGAGGTAAGTGACTTCTAGGCTTCACCCTTACAAGGATTGTGATTATTAGTTGGGATGGGTAGGCACCCACTCCAACCAAGAATCCAATTTCTTACACTATCAGACTTAAGTCCAGATCATTGTGAAACCAAGGAGTAGGGTAACTGTTTTGACAATGTGATGTATGGGTATGTATGTTATCTGAGTACTAGAAGTGCAGGGTTATGGCAATCAATGCCCTACTGGGTCTCCTGGTGATGGTCTTAAGATATTTTCCACTCCATCTAAATGATCAACTATTTTAAGATCCGGTACTCGAAGATACGAACTTAAAGACACACATGCATCAATAAAGATATGTTAATTTGAATTGAAAGCTAAAGCATACTTCCCAGAAAAAGGCAATTTTTCAACTACTCCAGAGCTGATTCTCTCATCAATGATGTCTTGCATTTAGGTGCTTCAGTTGTGGGCCTCCACATGGCTTCTTCTCTACATTCCTCAACATTGCACAGTGATAAAGCCTCTCTATGCCTTGAGCAGCTCCTGGTACATGCACTTCTGCTAGCTTTGCTTAAAGTCTTCGTCCCTGACCCAGTAAGTCTGTAAGTACATTTTTAGGATTGATTTCAGAGTCCTCCTCCATGCTGTCTGTGTTTAATACAATGTAACACGTCCTTTTTGTCCATTATAGTGTTAAGGCCCTCCACAGAATATTGCAGTCACTACATTTATATGAGCCTTCCTGAGAATGGTGCAGGAATTGTTTGTTTCTTTGCTACTCTAATGGACGTGATGACCACCGTTATCTCTGAACCGTGTAACTCAGGCCCCTGACAGTAGCAAAGAAACAAACCATTCCTGCGACATTCTCAGGAAGGCTCCTATAAATGAAGTGACATTTCTCTGCGTTACGCCTCACATGGGGAGGCGTAGCTTTCCTCACACATTCCCAGGTCTTCTATTCTTGGCAATTCTGGGAATGGGCCAAAATTCATGGGTGGACGCGTAGGAACATCCATGCTCCACCCATTGAAAGCCTCCCTTGGGCAGAGTAATGCAATGCAGCGATGTACTCCCTATGATAGAAGCTCTCTTCAAAGGAGAGAAGGAGAGGGGGTCTGTGTCCTGCTGTGTCAAGTAGGAGCATATATTCTAGGAATCGTTTAGGACTATGCCAAGATTCCAATACAGAAGCAATTTCTAGGCCTTCACAGAGACTTGCGATTCTTATTATGGGCACTTGGGCATGGGGTAGGATGTACTCATCACCACAGGGCTTTTTTAAACAGAGATACTAGAATTTACTAAATGAAAGGGCTCTTCAGCCAGCTTGAATTACATGTCCTCCAAAGCATGTGGTGAGTCCAGTACTGATTTCAATACTGTTAACAGGAGTTTTCTGCATCCTGGTCTTGGTCTCAAAGCCCTCTGAACATACAAAAGGGGATACATGAATACTTCAAACACTAGTAATTGCTTGTTTTTGACCCATTGTGCCACTCTAGACCGAAAACTGACTAATCAAAACCACTACTGACTTTGCTTTTTAAAGGAAGAGTCCATCTCGAACTGCCAAACACATTCCCCTTCACAAGCAATGCCAGGCTGATTTTAGCCTTGTTATTTCTTTATTGAGGTGTAGCTTTGGATCTGATGGCACAGTGACCAAAAAGCCCAATCTGGGCATACATGTGGCCACCTAGAACATTTCCTCAAGCACCCATGAGGTGATGGGAAGAATGCTTGCAAGTAGTCTAAGCCACTGACAATCGATCTTGGTAGCATTTCAAACCATCTTTTTTTGCCCACTGTTCCTTTCTAGAAACAGAGTCTCCTAATGCAAACAATTATTGACCCTGCTCCTCATTGGAACAGTCATCCTTTTGTGTGTTTAATTTAACAGCCTAAGTGGCCCTGGATATGCCCATGAGTGTGTTCTTTGCTCGCTGTGCCAGAGGATTCAAGCTATACCTACCTAAGCCGACCTAACTAGTTTGAACCCAGTCTCTGGTTGCTTTTTTCCATTCTGGAGGTGGTCTTGCCTGGAAGTTTATAGTGGACATTTCCCATAGGCAGCACAGCCAGAAATATTTTGCATAAAACTGGCATGTCTAGAGTGGCACAGTGGGTGAACATGATGGCGTGGAATACTATCCAGAGCAATTGCCTGTGGTTTAAACTATTTGTGTTTTTGCCTGATGTGTCACCAAGTGTATCACAGTATTCTCAAATTGATAGTGGTTGAAATTAATTTAAGCATTTAACTCCGCACCTTTTGTGTGTTTGATTTAATGGCAAGTGTCCTTATGGTATGTTCAGACTTGGGTCCCTTGCTCGTCGTGTTACAGATCCAAAATATACCTCACTGATGAGGTCTAGCAGTGCTGAAACAAGTCTAGGTTTGCTTGTGTTCCTTTCAGGATGTCTCTTCTCTGGTAAAAAATGTAAATTGATACTTGTATAGCGCACTACTCACCCGCAAGGGTCTCAAGGCGCTTGTATGAATACCACTGTGGAACCCATCCTAGGTTTCCCTGTGAGGCGTCCACTCCTGGGCACCCCCAAGGTGGAGGCCATGCATCCATAGCGTTGTGGGGGCCGTTGTGGAGATTAAGCAAGCTATTGCCCAGAGTTGCAGAGTGTGACTCTATGATTGGAATAGGCACCGAGGCGAGAATTATCAGGTCTGTGGAATTTTGAGCCCAAGACCCTCTGAGGCGGGGAATTGAACCCTGGTCCCGGGTTAGACCTCTGCATCAGGGTCTGCAGCTCTAATCATTGAGCCACACTTCTCCACTGGCAGCTCAAGATGGCCTGCTCCCATGAGGAGCAGGGTCATTGCTGATTTGTAGACGGCAGGCCTCTACCGTCATATAGGGCAAAACAAGGTTGGGATGCTACACAGAGCAATTGCCAGTGATTTAGATTCTTTGCAAGTATTCCAACCCTCGCATTTTGAGTGTATGGTGGACTTCCTCAGCCAAACCTGTTGGTGTTTAGGATAGATCCCAGCTTGTAGATGTAGTGTTATACCATGGGCAAATCTCGGAGTCTGGATCCGTGATCTCCGCTGGAAGCAGCTTTCTTCCAGCAAGAGGCTTCAGTGACCTGGAGGGTGGTTATGTACTTTGCATTTGTTCTCAGAAAGAAGGGGATCACATCTGGTCAGACAACATGGTTGCAGTGGCATATGTGAACTGCCAGGGTGGAACCCATTCCAGAGGAATGACAGAGGTGCACTTGTCCTCTGAGTGATCATTATATCCTAGAGCTCAGGAATTCCAGGGCAGACTCTCTGATAATGGTGTATCCTTTCTACAGATAATTTTGTCTCAATCGTATAGTTTTGCTCTTGATTTGGGTCCATATCAGGAATTCCTGCCTATACTTATTTGACCCCGGGCAAAATAATCTTTCCTCTGTATTACTCAAGATAGAGGGTCTGACAGCTTGGAGGGTGGCCGGTATGTCCTTCCCCTGTTATAGGGACTCCACTGATACTATTCCTGTTCTAGTGCATGATCTCCTGATTCATGCACATTTCTTATCATGGCCCTTTAGGTTCTCTGGCTTCGATTTGTAACTTTAGCGTATGCTTTAAGAATGGGAAATCAACCATTTCCACTTAATTGCAGATGGGTAAGGCTACCCATGTCAACGGCCTGTGATCGCGTGAATGTTGATCTTCCTGTACTAATTCAGAGGAAGTTGGCAAGGGCAAAGCCCACAGCAGCGGTCTTAATAGGACAGGACCTTTCTTGTGGCGTGATCTGTGCAGAATACAGAGGGTATTAAACTGGACGCTGCTCAACCGGAAGCCAGGGAAGGTCCCTTAAGGCCATATTTGAAGATTGATGCCTAGGGTTATTCATAAGAAGCTCAGCAGCGGCATTCTGTGTGGTCTACAACCTCTCACAAAGCGAGGTGAGCTGAGGAAGAGAGAGTTGCCATGGTCCGAGGCAGGAGATATAAGTCTGAACAATTAATCTTCTGGCTAAGAAGGTTTAATACACCTTTCTAAGCACTCAACACAATTTTCTTGCTTTTTGCTCCATAGTGAGACTACAGTCCAGCCACATTCCAAGACTCTCATCCCTTTGGGAGGGTGTCTTTTTAGGTTGAGCGTGAGCCAGTGCGCAATCGCTGCTCTGCCAAGAGCTGTGGCAGTTTAGTGCAGAGAGATGCTTCGCCCACTCCCCGCCCTTATTTTTCATTGACTTGTGTGTTTGTCCTTTGTAATTGATGGCTTCTGATTCATTATGAGGCTTGTTAGTCCCACCTTAGTACAGCCATGTCGTTATCTGTATCCTCTCATGGCTACATGCCCCTTTACTTGGTTTTTACACAGGGCATGTACTATTTCCTTCGTGCACATGTAGTGTCACGCAGCTTTGTCGGTGCCTTTTCCTCTTCTCCCTCACCCGCACACCCTCCCGTTGTTCGTGCCGTCCCCCCCCCCCCTGCCGTTGTCCATGATGCCAAGTTGCCAACCATTTGCAATGCAATAGGCCTTGCATAAATTGGAGACCTATTGCATTGCAAATTCTTGTTAGTTAAGGTTGTTGCCCAGAATCATAACCTCAGTTTTGTGTTAGTTAAGCTTCAGTTTACAATTAGCCATCCATCTGTTTTATTTTTATTTATTTATTTAATGCATTTTTTGTAAAGCGCAGACTTTACCCGAAGGTGTCAGAGCACTGTACAATAGACCCAGTTACGTACATGAGGGAACTGTTGCAGGAATAAAATAAACAAAAATAGCAAGCCATAGAATCGGAGCGACGCAGGCAAAAGTCACAAAATCTCAAGCACAGCATGAACAGACTGTACAAGCAAAAATAAGAATAAATATGACAAATTATACAATGACTAAAGAACTTCCTGGCGAACAATAGCAGGTCATAGAATCAAAACAACACAGGCAAAAGGAACACGTTATCAAACTCAGCAAGCACAGGATGTACAAACAAAAATAAAAATGTTTGTGACAAATATACAATGACTAAAGAACTTCCTGGTGGGGTCTAAGAGGAGCTAAGGGCCCAACCTGAGGTGACTGGAGCTGGGATCGGGGGAGATGGAAGTCATCGGCGTAAGCAACCATTGACAGCCCAAAAGAATAAACAATCCTTGCTAGCTGCTACAGATAAAGGTTAAGAGTGGGCCTAAGAGAGGACCCCTGTGGCACCCATAGGACAGGGGAAGAGTCTGGGACTGCCAAGAGTGGTTGAGCACCTGGAAGGTTCTTTCCTTAAGGAAGAAAGCAAATTTAGGGCATGACCGACAACACAAACCATAGATGGATAAGTGTTGCATGATCAACTGTGTCGAAGAACATGCTCAAATCCAGGATAATGGCTGCAGACACTCCTTTGTCCAACAACAATCTGTGTTCCTCAACCACAGCCAGAAAAGCTGTTTCAGTGCTGTGATGTCATTTGAACCCCATTTGTAGAATATCGTTGGGCTCGATGAAGGCGGAAACATGTTTATTAGCATGCTTCTCCTACTGCTATCCGTAAGGCCTTGTTCTGCAGTTGCTTCCGATACTTCAGCTGGCAACTGCTCCACACCGGTGAAGCATATATCATTGTTGGTCAAATAAGTGCGTTTACTGTGCGCACCTTGTTCTGCATAGGATTCAACTAAGTCCTCAGAAGCAGGTACAATGCAGCTTGTTAGGTTGATGCTTTCCCGCAAATCTTCTCAGTGTGGTTTCTCTATTTGAATTTGGAGTCCAGTGTCACCCCTAGGTAGCAGCTGTTGTTTTCCAACTTCATCTCCTATTCATTGTGGCAGATCTGTGGATGGTTCTTTATCTGCTTTCTGTTGAATAATGTTGTTGTGGTTTTTGCTTCTGCTGAGGGTTATCTGCCAGTCAGTGTACCATCCTACCATCCAGAGATTCTGCTAAATGATGTTTCATGGTTCTTGACGCTTCCTTTTCGCTGATAGATTGGAAGATGACTCCATCATCATTGGTGTAAAGAACAAGGTCGGTTTTCTTTAAGTCCAAAGCAGTGTAGACTGCTGCTATGAAGTGGGTAACCGGTTGGTCAATGTCTTCAATACAGCAGAAGTGACCAAGAGCCAGTGTTGCATCCAGGTTTCCCTTGTAGAGGCTCCAGTCTGTCTTCTTGAAGTTGTACCTGGTGCCCTGTTGTTGGTTTTTGATTACATCTCCAACCGTGATCAATACCAAGTTGTGGTCGGACGGGTGTGCAGTTAAAGTCTCCAACTCCATAGCCTGGGAAAGGCTCTTCATGACGAAGATATCCAGAACGTCCGGTGTCTACCGTGCAGCACCTGGATTGGGTGTTGGATATTGGGCCAGCAACTGCAAAGTCCTTCTTTCTTGAGTAGGACAAGAGCATGCCCTTTGCTGTTTGCAGTCCAGGAGTTCCAGCACTGGAGCTTGGCATTAATGTCGATTCCAAATAATGTTGGGATGCTAGAGTTCAATAAAGCAGCTATATCGCTTGGTCATAGCTAGCTTGGGGGTTAGTAGGTGGCAATCAAACAAAGTGGGCCTGCAGATGTTTAGCTCTGTATACCAGTTGCTGCAATACTCCCCACTGGTGGTAGTGTAATCTTGTGATGCTTCACTTTTTTGCTGATGATCATGACTGTTCCTCCGCCCTTGGCTCAAGTAGAGCGGTCTGTGCAGTATACTCTATAATTTGTTAGGTTGAGTGTTACGGTTGAAAGAAAGCTGCTTAGTCCAATGGTGTAGTTCGGGATCACAGCTTTATTCTTCAGATCAGAACCATATTATAGGCCCCACCAGGAGCAGCCACATCGCTTCTCAGCCCTTCACACCAACTGATTCCTTCCTACAATCAAACCCTCTTAACATTCCGATGACATCATGTAGGCCAAGCAGTAGAGCAGGGGCCAACCATAGGGAGGGTGCATTAAACACTTGCTAGATTACAACACATCCGCCTTCATCAAAATTGTCAAAACACAAGCATGTGAGATATAGTACATACATGCAATATGACCAACAATAAAAAATGTGCCGAGATGACATGCACACATACAAAAAATCAAAATAAGAGCTTCAAGAAACTCATCAAAACACTTCAATGGTAAAACAAGAGAAGCTCCCTGTTGGACTTGGCCTTTTTCCCCCAAAATTTTTCGCTTTTGACCCCCTTACCTAGGATGTCTCCCCCATGGGATTAAACCTGTATAGGCCATGAGTGGTGTGAGACACTTTGTGAAAATGTAATTACCTGACATAATGTGAGCACTTGAAAATATCCCCCATTTTGAAAATGCACCTGACTGAAATGTATTGTATTTTAAAATGGATGTCATGGCCTGGGTAGTGCCACCTGACTGCGTTAGGTTGGCGGTCTAGTCATTAATACCCAGCAACCCCTAGCTTTTGGAGGGAAAGCCTGGCACCCAGGGTGCTCACCCCCTCCCCTAGAACCAGTTTAGGCTAGATGTGCCAAAATTCTAGAAGGTCCTGGCACTGCCTGGGAGGAGGGTATAAATAGGGGGAAGTGTCACCAGAGGTCCAGTCAGCGCAGGGACAAGAAAGAGAGGGGACCTGCTGTGAGGTGCTACCGCCACATGGGCCTGTGAGCTGGGCCCTGCACCCCTAGAACCCCCCCTCTGCTGTCCCCATGGGCCCCTGACAAGGGAGGGCCCCTGACTAGGTCCCTGTCACAGTTGGGATCTTGAACTACGCCAGCGCTGGAGGAAAGAGGTGCCCACATGAGGAGGAATGCTGTGGGCTTGAACCCCCCAGGAGGTGAGGAGTGTGCCCCTGGGGCTGGCTGTGGAACTATTCGCCCCCCTCCGTGAGGAGCGCCTGTCAGACGCTGTTTGGGGAGGTTGGTGCCCCCAGGAAGCTGTGGCCCCCGTGGAAGCGCTGGACCGGGAGGAGCTGCCCGGGGAGGATAGTGCCCCCGAGGAACTGTGCCTCACTACTCTGCCTCAGTCAACCGGCCCCTGGACTTCTGAACAAGCAGTGCGCTGTGAATAGCGCCATAGTGCTGAGAAGATTGTGAGGAGAAATAGTGCTGTGGGAAGAAAAACGCGTTCTGAGGGCCTGCTGTGTTCCCCCTAGGAAGCGCTATAATCTGGAAGCGCTAATCTGCCCCAGAACTGCCGTGTGTGCGCAAGGAGCAGTGCGCTGTGAATAGCGCTGTGGTCTGAGGAGTAGTGCGTGGTGGAAAACGCTGTTTCCTGAGGAGAATCATACTGGGAGGAGCCTACCCTCGCGTCATTGCGCTGTCTGCTAAATAAATAATTAATTGAAAAAGGGAGCCTACCCCTTGTCCTCGCCACGCGCTGCGTGGTAGCGCCGGAATCCGCCGCCGCCGTGAGGAGACCCCCCCCCTTGCTGGGGTGTGCAGCGTTGAAGCGGCCCCCGATGTGAGGAGAGGGCCGCCGGAGTAGAGAAAGGGCCGCGCTGGGCCCGAGAAGCCAGCCTCGACCTGCCCATGTGACGGGGGCGACCGGCCGCGTCATTGGCCCGCCCCCGCCAACGCCGCGCAGGGATTGGCTGCTGGCCCGGGTAACGCGGAAGGCGGAAGGGAGCCGAGTCTAAGCCCCGGGTAACGCGGAAGGCGGAAGACCCGGGTGAAGCGCCGGAGCAAGAGCGACGGGAGCGGGAGGCCACCCCGCCGGTCTGTGCCCTCGGTGAGGCCGGAGGAGACACCGGGAGGAACCCGGATGACAACGCTGTGAGGGAATCACCGCCCAGGAGCTCTCATGCTTTGAGAGAGCCCCCGCATGCTTCCACGCCGTTGCAGGGCCCCCGGGTGCAGAGGGAGCCCTGACAAAGAGAGGACCGGCCAAGTGGTGCAGAGGACAGGGCCCTCGTGTGCGGAGGAGAGCCCCGCGTGTGTCACCTATGCTGAAGAGGGCCTCATGGGCTAGATCGCCGGCCGCCCCCATCGAGGAGGAGCAGCTGCAGAGGGAGAGGGAGCGTCGAGGTACAGGGTCGGTGCCTGTCTCTCACCCTGCGTCTAGTGGAAGTCCCCGAGGACTCCTGAAAGGTGGAGTCCAGAGAGGGTGTGGAGGGGCCTCGTGGCACCTTCTTGGTGCCTGCGCTTCCCAGGGTGAAGCTCCGTGCCTGCTGAGGTCCCAAATCAACAGAGAGTCGAGGAGCAGCCGGTGAGTGGGGCCATTTACGGACTGTGAGGGAGGTGGAGAAGGCAACGGGGCACAAAGTCGGTGCTCGCCCCCCCCATATCTTCTTCTGTTGGACACCGGGACTGGCCATGGTGGCCTTGAAGGTATCCTATGCTTAGTTCCTGGGCCCCATGGGTTATTGTCCCCTTAAGATGACCCCGGGAAGAAGTTTATGCCAATGCACTGCCTGTTGTTTGTGTTGAGGGTAGCTATTGTTAGTTATGGCCCTGGAAGAGTTCAAGCATCACAAGCTCCGCCTGAAGTCTTATGCCCTTTTATTGCAGGTGTCCTGCCCCTGATTTAGGCCTATGCCTGTCGTCATGTAAGATGGGTAGTGTTCTTTCGTCAAGAGACGCTGATGGAGGGCGTTCTGCATAACATTGATCTATAGGTTGGCCTGACATGTAATACTAGGTCCCTGGTTGCATCCCATGCTGAATTGTTACAGGTGTTCCTGTCTATTCTGTGCCATGATGCCCTGATGTTTCCCTTACAAGGGTCGTGTTGGAGTTATATGAGTTTACTGATGCCAATGCATGTTAATGCTTTCGCCTGATGTTTGATATCCCTATGCTGATTTATTGCAGGTGTTCCGGTATGTTGGGACTTACCGTGATGCCCTAATGTTTTCCCTCTCAGGGGTCGTGGTGGAGTGATAATGCAGGTTATGTGTACTCGTGCTAATGGTATTTTGCATTACAGTCTATCACTAAGGATGAGAGCCTGAGTTGGCCCCGCCATATTGGCCCCAGGCTCAATGTTAATTGGTTCTTCTTTATTTCAGATGGACTTACAGACTCAGCCCCTACTTCCCATGTAAATAATCCCCCCCCCTGATACACTTGGCTCCGGTGCCAGTTGGCGCCGTGTTATGATGACACTGTTGATGCATTTTTGCCTTGCAGGTTGGAGATACTAAACTGCTTAATTTTCCAACTCAAATTGGTGTCCTGCCTCTTTTGTAGTGTGCCTGGTGTGTTGACTGTGGGTACTGCGTGAATGCTTCACATGTCCTCGAAGTTTGGCCTGCCCGCTTGATGCCATGCTACCCCCTTTGAGACTTGGGCAACCCCCATTTCCAACATTTGGTGGCAGAGCGGTGGGATAGGACTTGTGTTTGCGCAGTACCACAGCGGCCACGGGTTACACTGCAAATAGAGCTTTGGAGGTAATCTGAGCCTGGTTGTGGGGATTATTGTGTTTTTTATTGCTTCCTCCTGAAGAATGTTCTGAATTGTCCCCTTGTTCCACTGGGAGGGTGTGTCCCGGGTGTACCTCGCCACGATGGGGTTGATCTACCAGGAAGTGGAACTGATGGAATACACCGAACAGGAGGTGATAGACTTCCTCCTGGAGAGAGGGATACCCCCAGTAGGGAACATTAGGAGGAACCTGTTTCTCTATGAGGCCCTCAAGAGGGGAGAGCCCTTAGAGATTGATGGGGACTTATCTGACTACCCCCCCGAGGTGTTGAAGGGTCAGTGGGTTAGAGACCAGAGAGAGGGCTCCCCATCCAGAACCCTGGGAGGTAGTTATTCCGATAAGGAGGAAGAGTTTGAGAGGGCGGAGATGCCAGGAGCTGATGAGGACACTGTAGATAGGGAGTCCAGCACTGGGTCCAGCCCCGGGGCCACTGCCCCATCCCTTTCCCTGTCCCCAGAAGAGTGGGTAGATAGGAGAGAAGAGAGGGAGTATCAGCTGGCGCTGGCAAAGCTCAGGCATGCCGAGGGCTTAGCGCAGCTGAGGGTAGAAGAGCAGCGACTAGAGACTGAAAAAGTCCTAGCGCTGGAAAGGATGGCGGAGGCGGAGAGGGCCTTCGCCAGGGAGAGATCAGCTCAGGTGGGTAGTTTGTCCCCTGAGAGTGGTTTTAGGAGTCTGGATTCACCGAAGAGGGTGGGATCCAGTGGTGGCAGCGAGTGTAGGTCCAGTGCAAGGAGTCCCACTCCCGCAGCCCAGGAGACTGTGCCTGATTCCCCAGAAGAGGAGGACGGGTTAGTGTTCAGGGGCAGGGGAAAGCTGTCCCATCAGTCCTGGGGAGAGTTTGAGGAGGAGTGTTGGACTGTACTGGAGGATTGGGTGGTGAGGAGAGCAGTGGAGGATTGGGAAGGGCTGTGCCATGCCGTTATCCGGGAGCACATGCTGAGGAGTTGTTTCCCAAGACTGCGTCACCATCTGTTGCAGTGCGGTTTCTCAGACCCCAGGGAACTTGCACGGGAGGCAGACCTCTGGGTAAGTGCCAGAGCGTCTGGGAAGGCTGAGGGGAGTGATCCTGAAGGGAGTGAGGCGGGGAGGTGTCCCAAGGTGCCCCAGCTGCGGCCACCAGGCCTGGAGTGTTCTTTAAGAGAACCCCAGCTTGGGAGGCTAGGCTGCCCCGATGTGTCATCCAGAGGGAGGGATCCCCTTATGTCAGGAGAACCCGGAGCATCATTAATCAGAGCTCCGGTGGTTCAGGGGACTGACCAGTCACAGGGTCTAGATCTTGGACTGGGGTTCCAGGTTCAGGAGTTGCCTGACCTGGAGGGTGGGGTTCCTGTAAAGCAGGTCCCTACCAAATTGACTCCCAGGGGTACCACTTCCAGTGGGAGGGTGCGGAACTCTGGGAGGGGGTGCAGAGGGAGGAAGGTCTCTTCTCTGTCACCGGCTCAGCCACAGGGCATAGATCCCGGGTTGGGTGGCCAGGGACAGGAGTTGCCTGCCCTGGTGGGAGGGACATCTGTAATCAGAGTCCCCCCGGAAGTGACTCCCAGGGGTACTTCTCCGGGTAGGAGGGTGCAGAATTCTGGGAGGGGGTGCAGGGAGAGGGAGGACTCGCCCCTGCCACCGGTTCAGCCTGTGAGTTTCGACTCCAGGTTGGGGAGAGAGTTGTGTGAGGGTGTCCCCAGGCGTAGGAGATGGAGGAACCCAAGGAGGAGAAGTAGGGGGAGGGGAGCCTCGCCCCTAAGGGCTGGTCATTCTGAGGGTGTAGACCCCAGGTGGGTGGACCAGTGGAAATTTGGAGAGAGGAGAGTGGTTCAAGAGAATTCCAAGCCTGAGGCTAGAGCCTCCCACTCTAGGAAGGAGAGACATCCCACTAGGGAACACCAGTGGGGTGGTTTTGTTGCTGAAGGGAGGGTTGCGAAAGAGAACCATTGGGTTCCAGAGTGGAGGAGAGACTGCAGGTGCTCCTGTAGTTGCAGGCCTGCGTCCACCTTTTTCCGCCCCAAGCAGGGAAGCCCATCAAGGCATTGATGTGTCTACCCTGGCTTTTGGCTGGGGGGGAGTCGTGTTGGACTTGGCCTTTTTCCCCCAAAATTTTTCGCTTTTGACCCCCTTACCTAGGATGTCTCCCCCATGGGATTAAACCTGTATAGGCCATGAGTGGTGTGAGACACTTTGTGAAAATGTAATTACCTGACATAATGTGAGCACTTGAAAATATCCCCCATTTTGAAAATGCACCTGACTGAAATGTATTGTATTTTAAAATGGATGCCATGGCCTGGGTAGTGCCACCTGACTGCGTTAGGTTGGCGGTCTAGTCATTAATACCCAGCAACCCCTAGCTTTTGGAGGGAAAGCCTGGCACCCAGGGTGCTCACCCCCTCCCCTAGAACCAGTTTAGGCTAGATGTGCCAAAATTCTAGAAGGTCCTGGCACTGCCTGGGAGGAGGGTATAAATAGGGGGAAGTGTCACCAGAGGTCCAGTCAGCGCAGGGACAAGAAAGAGAGGGGACCTGCTGTGAGGTGCTACCGCCACATGGGCCTGTGAGCTGGGCCCTGCACCCCTAGAACCCCCCCTCTGCTGTCCCCATGGGCCCCTGACAAGGGAGGGCCCCTGACTAGGTCCCTGTCACAGTTGGGATCTTGAACTACGCCAGCGCTGGAGGAAAGAGGTGCCCACATGAGGAGGAATGCTGTGGGCTTGAACCCCCCAGGAGGTGAGGAGTGTGCCCCTGGGGCTGGCTGTGGAACTATTCGCCCCCCTCCGTGAGGAGCGCCTGTCAGACGCTGTTTGGGGAGGTTGGTGCCCCCAGGAAGCTGTGGCCCCCGTGGAAGCGCTGGACCGGGAGGAGCTGCCCGGGGAGGATAGTGCCCCCGAGGAACTGTGCCTCACTACTCTGCCTCAGTCAACCGGCCCCTGGACTTCTGAACAAGCAGTGCGCTGTGAATAGCGCCATAGTGCTGAGAAGATTGTGAGGAGAAATAGTGCTGTGGGAAGAAAAACGCGTTCTGAGGGCCTGCTGTGTTCCCCCTAGGAAGCGCTATAATCTGGAAGCGCTAATCTGCCCCAGAACTGCCGTGTGTGCGCAAGGAGCAGTGCGCTGTGAATAGCGCTGTGGTCTGAGGAGTAGTGCGTGGTGGAAAACGCTGTTTCCTGAGGAGAATCATACTGGGAGGAGCCTACCCTCGCGTCATTGCGCTGTCTGCTAAATAAATAATTAATTGAAAAAGGGAGCCTACCCCTTGTCCTCGCCACGCGCTGCGTGGTAGCGCCGGAATCCGCCGCCGCCGTGAGGAGACCCCCCCCCTTGCTGGGGTGTGCAGCGTTGAAGCGGCCCCCGATGTGAGGAGAGGGCCGCCGGAGTAGAGAAAGGGCCGCGCTGGGCCCGAGAAGCCAGCCTCGACCTGCCCATGTGACGGGGGCGACCGGCCGCGTCATTGGCCCGCCCCCGCCAACGCCGCGCAGGGATTGGCTGCTGGCCCGGGTAACGCGGAAGGCGGAAGGGAGCCGAGTCTAAGCCCCGGGTAACGCGGAAGGCGGAAGACCCGGGTGAAGCGCCGGAGCAAGAGCGACCGGAGCGGGAGGCCACCCCGCCGGTCTGTGCCCTCGGTGAGGCCGGAGGAGACACCGGGAGGAACCCGGATGACAACGCTGTGAGGGAATCACCGCCCAGGAGCTCTCATGCTTTGAGAGAGCCCCCGCATGCTTCCACGCCGTTGCAGGGCCCCCGGGTGCAGAGGGAGCCCTGACAAAGAGAGGACCGGCCAAGTGGTGCAGAGGACAGGGCCCTCGTGTGCGGAGGAGAGCCCCGCGTGTGTCACCTATGCTGAAGAGGGCCTCATGGGCTAGATCGCCGGCCGCCCCCATCGAGGAGGAGCAGCTGCAGAGGGAGAGGGAGCGTCGAGGTACAGGGTCGGTGCCTGTCTCTCACCCTGCGTCTAGTGGAAGTCCCCGAGGACTCCTGAAAGGTGGAGTCCAGAGAGGGTGTGGAGGGGCCTCGTGGCACCTTCTTGGTGCCTGCGCTTCCCAGGGTGAAGCTCCGTGCCTGCTGAGGTCCCAAATCAACAGAGAGTCGAGGAGCAGCCGGTGAGTGGGGCCATTTACGGACTGTGAGGGAGGTGGAGAAGGCAACGGGGCACAAAGTCGGTGCTCGCCCCCCCCATATCTTCTTCTGTTGGACACCGGGACTGGCCATGGTGGCCTTGAAGGTATCCTATGCTTAGTTCCTGGGCCCCATGGGTTATTGTCCCCTTAAGATGACCCCGGGAAGAAGTTTATGCCAATGCACTGCCTGTTGTTTGTGTTGAGGGTAGCTATTGTTAGTTATGGCCCTGGAAGAGTTCAAGCATCACAAGCTCCGCCTGAAGTCTTATGCCCTTTTATTGCAGGTGTCCTGCCCCTGATTTAGGCCTATGCCTGTCGTCATGTAAGATGGGTAGTGTTCTTTCGTCAAGAGACGCTGATGGAGGGCGTTCTGCATAACATTGATCTATAGGTTGGCCTGACATGTAATACTAGGTCCCTGGTTGCATCCCATGCTGAATTGTTACAGGTGTTCCTGTCTATTCTGTGCCATGATGCCCTGATGTTTCCCTTACAAGGGTCGTGTTGGAGTTATATGAGTTTACTGATGCCAATGCATGTTAATGCTTTCGCCTGATGTTTGATATCCCTATGCTGATTTATTGCAGGTGTTCCGGTATGTTGGGACTTACCGTGATGCCCTAATGTTTTCCCTCTCAGGGGTCGTGGTGGAGTGATAATGCAGGTTATGTGTACTCATGCTAATGGTATTTTGCATTACAGTCTATCACTAAGGATGAGAGCCTGAGTTGGCCCCGCCATATTGGCCCCAGGCTCAATGTTAATTGGTTCTTCTTTATTTCAGATGGACTTACAGACTCAGCCCCTACTTCCCATGTAAATAATCCCCCCCCCTGATACACTTGGCTCCGGTGCCAGTTGGCGCCGTGTTATGATGACACTGTTGATGCATTTTTGCCTTGCAGGTTGGAGATACTAAACTGCTTAATTTTCCAACTCAAATTGGTGTCCTGCCTCTTTTGTAGTGTGCCTGGTGTGTTGACTGTGGGTACTGCGTGAATGCTTCACATGTCCTCGAAGTTTGGCCTGCCCGCTTGATGCCATGCTACCCCCTTTGAGACTTGGGCAACCCCCATTTCCAACACTCCCTAAGAAGTTGTCTTCTCTTAATGCAGTCCAAACAGGGGAAAACCTTTCACTCAGACACCTAAATCAACCCACAACCAAGTGAAAGAACGATACGCTCAAAACAACCACACGGGTAAAGGCAGACATTGCCTATGGGATGACAGACCTGAGTCAACCCACAACCAAGCGAGAGAACAAATACTCTCAGAACAACCACAAGGGTAAAAGCAGACAATGCCTACGGGGTGACAGACCTGAGTCACCCACGACCAAGCGAGAGAACAAATACTCTCAAAACAACCACAAGGGTAAAGGCCGACATAGCCTAAGGGTGACAAACCCAAGTCAACCCACAACCACGAACAGCGGCAGGACTAGGAACATAACAAACTCCCCCTTCTGCATACACTAACAGGACTAAGGACACAACTTACTCCCCCTTCTGCAGACACTAACCAGAACTAGAAATAAAGCCTCTACAGCACACACTTGTAGGACTAGGGATACTACACAACATACTCCCCCTTCTGCATACACTTACAGGACTAGGGACACAACATGCTCCCCCACTGCATACACCTGCACCACTAGGTACAGAAATAGGTGTCAATGGGTATTGAATGGGTAACAATAAACCCAGGTCAAACTCATCATAAATATCTAAAAATTCAAACACTCCTGCAACTTACAACGAGTATACTCTAACTAAATGCATGATAAAACAGGTAACTCCAAACACCACACAACAACCACCTTATAAATAAACAACTGAGCAACCACCCACATACAGTGTTACAATGATACAAGAAGTCTCTAGCGCCGGTGAGCGATCACTCACCCAAGGTCCACACCATGATGAGTCCTTGTTAGCCAGTTGTAAATTGCTGTCGCCACCCAAAGCGCTGGTGCACAAAGTTCACTGCCGAGGATTACACCAATGAGGCACAAGAGAGACTCATCATGCAGGCAAATAAGTCCATCTGAATGGTGGGAACAAGGGATCCTTGGAGCGATCGGAGTTCCCACGATACTAAAAAATAAATAAATCCAACGGAACCAATGTTGGTACCTGTGGCTTCTTGCTCCTGAATTGCAATGACACTCGTCTACCCACAATATGTGGTTGGCAAGATTGGCGCTCATGTTAAACTGTGCTAAATGCTAGCAGCCCCCACCAAACCAAAGATGGCGGGAATGCATGCGCGAAGGGTACCGGGTGGCTCTAGGCACGCAGGTGAGGCAATACGTCCACAATCAGCCACCATGATGAACGCAGACGTCACAACTGCTTGAGAGGAACGCCACAAACTTGGTAAGATGTGCGCGATGTACGAGAGTACACAGCAGAATGTTGTCATCTTTCAAATGGTGCGCACACAGCTACGGTTTCAGTCTATCCAAGTGGGCATCCATCCCAATATCGCAAAATTAGATGCGACAACAAGATGGCAATTACACCAAAATAACCGGCACTCCCCTCACGAAGTAAATCCAGGCATGTGATTGGCATCAGTATTATTCGTATTAGCCACACCGCTGCTCAGCCCTTCACACCAACTGATTCCTTCTTACAATCAAACCCTCTCAACATTCCGATGACATCATGTAGGCCAAGCAGTAGAGCAAGGGGCAACCATTGGGAGGGTGCATTAAACACTTGCTAGATTATAACATTGAGCTTCTGGCTCCCTTGGAGATGGGTCTCGGAGATAAACGCTGCAGTCACATCCTTAGATTCCATCAGTTGCAGGATTTTGTTAGTTTTCTTTTGAATGCTGTTGGCATTCCACATCAAGAAGACAGTTTTTCTTAGTCTTGGCTGCCATGACGGTTGATTTCTTCACGGGTTGATTTCTTCACCGTGGAAAAGTCTGGCGATTAAGTACACCCCCGTTGTGGTTAATGTAGTTGCTTCTGTGGTTCATCCTTCTTTGTTTTCTGCAGATAGGGACAGCCACAATAGCTTTCAGTGTGATTTCCTGTGTAGTTTGCACATATTGCTTGTTCCATTACTCTATTCCTGGTGCATTGATTGGAGGTATGTCTCCTCCATAGCGTGCACACCTTGGTTTCTGATGGCAGAATGCAGAGGTGTACCCCAAATGTTGTCCGGTAAAGCACATGACTCGGCCCGGTTTCCCTTAGGTGATTCTGTGGTGATGGGCGCAAATGCAGAGTCTTGTGACTATTGAAAGATCAGCAGGTTTTCCATCTTAGTTTGTACAGGTTAAAATGAATCTGGGAAACTTCTTGTCAGTAGTTGAGGCAATCTGGGTTATGTTCTTTTCAAGAAGTCCAATTTCTGATAAATCGAGAGTGATATGTCCATGGGATGCATTTCCGTGTAGTCCCCTTAATAAAGTCGCTGGGCTTTTACTGTAGTCAAGGAGAAAGTTTGGTATTCCAGTTTCTGCTCCGTAACTACACTGGTCACACTCCTATAATCTTCAGGTGTTGCAAGCATAGTACTGGCGTGGTCCTGCCGGAGCTTTATCGCAAAAGTGGAGACGCAGTGTTCTTCTAGTCGTTCAATAAGATTGTTGTGAGTGGACATGTTATTCAAAATGATGGCAGCCACTTTTTAGGGCATGAAATTGTTTTAGTGCAGGTTGTCCTTTTTTGAAGTTCTGCAGAGCAATCCATGGAATTTTGTAGGGCTTGAAAGCAATTTGCACCTTTAATGTCTTTGGGTGGTACAAGGGCAGGATTCAGCACTTTTTCTGGTGAGGTTAGGCATGAGTCCCATCCTCTTTGTTTTAGTGTGCCCTTCCATGTCGTCTGCAATGTTGGTAGAGTGCGCACAGGCTTCTCCATTTTTCTCCGTTCTATAGCAGTGCTGAGATAATCCGTTGAGATGCTTAGCAGGCTACGCTATTGTTGTCAATCCTGTGTTGGACCTGGAGCTTGCTTAAACCAGATACTAATTTTAGATATATTATTGAGTTTGCACTCTCTTCCAGCTTTTCTTCAGGTGAGCAAAGACAAAATAGCCTTTCACTGGTCAGGCTGCTCTGCTCTACCCTACCCTAATCAGAGTGCCGGGGCAGATTTGGCTGGTTCAGGCATGATCACACTGAGCACCTGAATCCAATCCACCTCTTCCCCTATGCTCGTTTGTCCCTCGTCCACACAGTCCCCTCTATCACCTCCCACAGGAGACTGTGCCTCAGTGTTTTCCACAAATAAGAATCTCTCGGGTGTGGCTTAACTAGGAATGCAGTAAGACATTTTGCATGGCTGCCAATACCATTGTTCTTCCTGCTGTACCGACACGTACCTTCTGACAAGCCAGATTTTCTGTAGTGCCTGCACTTACCCTGGGGCAACCACTGGACATAATACTACGAGCTAAGGAATCCCGACTGTTGGATACTGCGTTCACCATAGAGTTGCGATGGTGTCTAATTCCGACAGAACAGGCCTGGGTTCACGTGGAGAGGAGAACCTAATTGTGAGCTCCGAGCTGAGGCAATGGGGGCTTCTGACTGTAGAGGTGAGGTGGGCAGAGACACGAGCATTAATGGCGAATTAAAGATTTCTGCCAGGTGTGAGGACCTTGTGGCTGCGGTGGCCTGGGTTGGGGGTCCACCCCAGCAGTGCAGTGAGAATGGGTTTAACCTTGGATGAAACACTCAACACCAACCTCAGATGTCTTTGCCATGGCATGGACAGGGCTGTAAGGGCTATGCGGTAGATTCAGTGAGCTATTTAGACGTTAAGAAGGCTTTCAACACCATGTTGTGGAACTAGGTGTTTAAGGTGCTGTGACAGGTGGGAGTCGGCAGTCATCATAAAGTTGAATTCGATTACTGTATCAAGAGTCTGAACAGGCCTGATCTACTCTGGCAGATGAAGGATTGAAAGGGGTCACCTGGCAGGAGTGTCCCACATCACCTGTGCTTTATGTGCTGGCGATAGAAACCTTGGCAGCGATCATCACTTTGCCGCCACTGCTCACGTCTCTGCCCGCATCACCTCTACAGCCTGAAGCCCCGGTTGCCTCAACTAGGAGCTGGCCAATTGTTTGAGGGAGAGAGCATACCTCTGTGGTGTGTAGGTGTCACTCTACACCAACATAATATCCTTATTCTCAGACAACACTGCTGTTGCTCATGGATACCATTCAAGATCTCCCTGATGTTATGCAGGAGCTGGCTTGTTTTGGGCATTGTGACTGGTCTCAATATAAATGGGATAAGTCCTGCTTATTTTGCTATTCCGGACAGGGGGGAGTGGCACTGCCCCCCAACTTGTGTAAACCCCTCAGCTGGCAAATAAATAACTTCAAATACTTAGGTGTACAGGTTTATCGGGACAAGGATAAGCTCTTTGAGAACAACCGAGGGAGAATAGCCTCCTCCTTTAGACGGTCAACAGCATTTTGGTGCAGGCTGCCCCCTCTCCCCTCCCTCAATAGGCAGGGCGGCCATAGCTAAGATGCTACTACTACCACGATATCATTTTCTAGTACTATTCCTTATCATCATACAATCCAGTGGGAGCCTTTCTGTACTCCATGGAGGGGATGCAGCTACCAATAAGAACTGCTAAAACCATGTCTTAATATATTGTCGTATAGAGGAACCTATTCCATATCTCTCCAAATTATGAGAGTCTATTGTTGAAGTTATATATTGGCTTCTCGAAAGTCAACACTCAAACGCCCTCTAACCACTCACAGTGATGGGACTCTGTTTTCCAATATCAGAATCTTCATTTTGGCGACCCCTAGGACAGTGGCTACCGATCATGTGAAGTAGAAGGATAACTTTGGGATATTGCTCATGTCATAGAGAATGACCATTTTCGCAGTCCGGTCCTGTAGGACCAATAGGTCTGTTTTCATACAATCCCATATTATATTAGGAAGGGTTTCGCAGCGGTCGAAGCGCCTTGGGACCCTCCGGGTAAGTAGTGTGCTATATAAATGCCTATATATACATTTACATACATTCCAGAAATTGTGTACATGGAAACAGGTCCAAAGAATATGTAGAATATCACAACCCGGAGCCTTACATCTCCAGCATGCTGAGTAACGACTTAAGTTGGGTTTATGAAGTCTGGACCAGTGCCACCTATGTATCAACTCAAAATAACAATACTTCAGGCGTAACTCTCGGAGTCCCTTATTATAGTCGGCTAGTGTTGCCTCCCAATCTCTGTCACCAAATTGCAACTGTAAACGTTCTACTCACCATCTACGCAAATCGCTAGACATAGAGCTAAAAAACTGGGAGTCAATCAGCAAGGAGTAGAGGCCTGCTTTCATGCCCTTATAAGCTTTCAACACCTGTAAGTAATTGACCATGGGTGAGTGTGGTAACACAATATTGTGGTGGCCTGGGAGTACAGATAAAACATGGGATTGTTGTACGTATCTCCAGTTTTGTGAGTGTTGTATGTCATAATCCTGGAAAGTTTTCAGAAGTCTGTGATCATGTAATCGAGGCATAGGATTCAAGCCAGTTTCCATAGTGTCCAACTAATCTCCTCATCGTCTATGACAAGTGCCGCATTGTGCCATATAGAGGCATCAGTATGGAGCCATTCAATAACTTGCAGTAGTGCATGATCTCTCCTCCACGTGTATTTGGACACCAATATCATGGGTTTCGAGAGTGCTACTCTTCTGGCTCTTTTTGTGTAATATACCGCCAGGTTCCCCATGATCAGTATTGCACGGTTTTCCATGATTACCCATTTTGGGGTTTCCCTTTGAGTTTTTAATCCTATATATCGATTGTGTCAACCAAGGGGCAATCAGAGTCCCCTTTAGTTTTTAGCAGTGAATAGTTTAGAGTTCCGTAATCTGGGTTCAGTGGTGCCCCATACGCATCAGAGTATCGGTTTGACAATATCTTTAAGTAGTGTGTCAGAGATCAGCAGTGGGATCAACCTAAAGATATAGTTGGAGCAAGCTTAAAGCTGTGTTCATTATAATGGCTTGCACCCTGCCTTATAGAAAAAGGTTTAAAGTAGACCATTTCTGGAACCCCCATTCATTTTTTCTATTAAAGGGGGTTGTTGGCAAAAATCCTTTTCTGTCGCCCTCTTAATTGTTATACCTAATTATTTCATATTCTCAGTTTTCCAGCGAAAGGTCAGGCAACCTATGGGAACTCCTGTGGTGGAGACAGAACAGGGTAGTGCCTCACATGTGCACCAATTTGTTTTATACCCTGAGAAATTCAAGAAGGGATCAATCGGGTCATCCGCGTGGTAGCTGATTCGAGAAGGTGAGCCAACGCAAGCAAGATATCATCAGAGTAATAGAATACTTTGAGTTCCTCTACTGATGTCAGGATCCCTTTGATTTGTTGGCTCTATCGTATGACAATGGCCAGAGCTTCTAAGGCTAAAAAGCAAAGTAGAGGGGATAGCGAGCAGCCTTGCCTCTTGCTGTGGTGAACTGTAGAGTAGGAGGAGTTATGACCCCCACAAGTGCAGAGTGAGTGTGATACATACTTTTGACAAATGTGAGAAAGTTAGGACCTATGCCCATCCTTCCCAAAGTTCTAAATATATATGCCCATTCCACCCTATCAACGGCCATTTTGGCACCTAGTAAAAGAATGGCCAGCTTGTCAAGGACATTGTGCTGTGAGAGAGGGTTTGTCGATGGTAATGGCCATTATAAGACAATTAGCCAGGGCCTTCATCATCATCCTAACATTGATTTAATGAGCGATATGGCCCTGAAATTGTAACAGTCTAAAGTGTCCCTTTCTGGTTTAGAGACTAGATCAATTCTGGCTGTGGTGAATTTGTCAATGACTTCTTGAACATGAAAGACAGTATTGGTATAGTCTTTAATTTGGTAAATGTATAAAATTCGTCTGGGAAGCCGTCATCCGCCGGGGCCTTGTTACAAGCCATGTTAACCAAGGCCAGGTCAATCTCATCCGAGAACGGTCTTTGCAGGCTTTCCGATTGTTCCAATATCAACGTGGGGATGGGTACGCTTTGGAAACACCTAGTTTTCATATTATCATCAGAACGACAGTCTGTAGTGTAATAGAGTTCCTAGGAAGATTGGATTTCTGACATTGTTCCTATTGGGTAGGTAAGCAAACCTCCCGTCTTGTCACGTATTACTGGTATCATCCTACTGGATTCTAGCTGATGGAGTTGGGTGGCTAGTAGACAACCAACTTTGTCTCCTTGTTTGTAATACTGTTGACGTAAATGAAACAGCTACATCTCTGCTGCTGGAGTGTGCCACTTATTTAATGCTGTTTTGACATGCAGTAAGTGTTGTAGTAGTGGCAGGGTGGGGATTTGGGAATAGGCTGAAGTTAGATTCTGTGCCTGTGATTCAAGACATAGTTGCCGGCCTTTTTATCAGTGCCTCAGTTCTCATTAAAGCCCCCTTTATATATGTATTCTGTGTCTCCTATAGGGTCTGTGGGCAGGAAACTCAGCCCTTGTTGTCAAGGAGGAATTGCTCCACATGATGTTGCAAGCGAGCTTTGCCGTGGGGGGTGGGGGGGTCTTTAAATTTAGATGCATTCCTACACAAGGTGGTGCCCACGAGAGGAATCATCACTAATCTAGTTGCAGTACAATGAGGTCCTGATCCGAAGTCCTGTTGGAGATAATCGATGCTGAAAGTAGGTGTCATACTATATTGGGCGTTGTGACAAAGTAATCAATCCTAGTACGTACATTACCGTACATAGTAAAGGTATAGTCCCTGTCATGTAAGTGGAAGAGTCGCCACGCTTCAATCATGGCATGATATAAGATTCGTTCGTGCATATGCTTCAATCCCTGTTATATCGGAGGTCCGGTCTCCCAGACCTGTGAAGGACGGGTTCGATGGTAATATTCCAGTTACCTCCCAATAGAACTTGAGTCTTTCTGAATGAGGCGAGTAGTCTGCTGAGTGTGGATAGGAAATATGATTTGTCTTCTGTTCGTGTGTATATAGCGCATATAATTATGCATGTTTTGCATATGCTTAGTTTGGTTACTATGTATCGCCCTTCGGGGTCCGCCCATGTCTGCAACACCCTAGCTGGGAGAGAATTATGTAGCAGTATCACAACTCTTCTCTTCTAGTATGATGTGAGAAGTTGTGTGAGGGGAGTATTGGCTGGGTAAAACTAGTGTAGAATGATTTGCCCGCCCAGTCTCTTCACAGTGTTTCCCCTTCCGCGTCAGGTGGATCTCCTGAGTTAGGGGCACGAGTGTTTACCTAGGACAGTGAGAATCTTCTAATGTTTGATTTAATGAGCTAAGCCATTGACTTTGAGAGATGCTACCATCAGCTTGGGTATAATAGGTGTTGGTGTTCCAAGTAGTGCAGAGTGTCCTCGTAAAATGGGTGTATCAGAGAGGAAGGTGCCAAGGGAACGAGTTGAGTATGAGACATCAGTGGTTGTGTATCAGTGGAATTGGTTTTGTACAGAGTGCAGGTGGTGCAAAATGCAGTAGTCCATATCTATCCGTTGATATCAGCATCTTTGGCCAAATTGCAGTGGCTGACAAGCAATAAGCGTGTTCACCTTAAGGCCTTATGTAGTGCACATAGAATCTACAATGAGAAAGGTCCAGGACTATTAGCCACTTCTTGCAACAGTATAGCCCCTGAAGACCGCTTCGTCCTACAAAGTCCTATCTGGTACTCACCCCAAGGCCACCGACCCGATTCAAAAGGCAGGAGTGGAGTCAGTAGGGGTGTTATAAATTGATCTAAATTGTAGTAAGAGTCTCATGAGACCTGTCTAGATGCACCTGGTATGTACAGGGAGGAACTTTGGATAGTATGAAAGCGACGCTGTAAGTGTACGTCATGGCCCCTCCCGTGTGTATCAGGCCCTCCCCAGATCACTGCCCCACAACATTACTCAGTCCTATATGCGTCCAAAGAGAGAAGGGGAATCCAGTGAATGAAAAATCAACCTCATTACCATAGACCGGTCCAGAGTCCGCAGCCTACAAACCAGTTGTGGGTATTAGAGATACCTGGGTGGTGATCTGGAGGGGAGAGAGATTGTCTCAGTGTGTTAAAGTAGTACAAAGCTTAAGATTATTGAGGGTAGAATGGGGGCTCTACATTTTTACAATTATCTCATAGCTCAATTTCAATTCCTACTGAGATGGGTGGGAACTAACACAGACATAGTTGGGTAGGACATTAGGACTCTCCCAATTTTCAGCTTGATCAAAGAGGCACTTTTTGGTGAGGTAGCGAGCGTGAAAGGTACCCTAAAGAACTCATAGTAGTGCAATACTGCTGGCAGATAGAACTGAGCAAGATGATGGCACAGACCTTGTATGCCTCTGAGTTACCTATATGGTGCCTGTTGGAAATTGGGTTAAGATTCTTGCCATGGTGAAACACAAGCAATCCCCAAATTAAACAGTGCTCAACCCTTTGGTAGCTTGGTACAAAAGCCGTCAAGCTTAACTTAGAGGCAAATATGCAGCACTTCAAAACAGTAATAAAGTGACATCACAAGAAAAGTCCCACACCAATTTCGAAAAAGAGTCAAGTTTAATAAATCATTGGACACCGAAATAACAAAAATCAAATTGGTAGAACTGAAGATATCCCAGTTCAAAATTTTGAGGTTATTATAGTGCCTAAAAGCACAAATCTCCACTCGCAGTTATTTGGTCATGTGAAACCAGGTGAAAGTTTCAAGTTCAGAATGGCTGCAATGGAGCGTAGGCCGAATACAAGGACCAGGTTAATCCAGTTTAAAGAGTTACCTATATAACTCCAGGGCGAAGAGTTCCTTTTGCAATGGAGGGGGCCGTGAGGAGCAGGGAGAGCATCGCAGATTGTCTTTGCAGTAGTGCAAATAGCGGTCCGAGTTTTGCAGACAGTTATCGCTGTTTCGTGAAGACCCTGTCAGGCATCGCAGACACTTGTTGCTGGAGATTCACATTAGCGGTCACCACTGGGTGTAGATGCTATAATGCAAAGTGCACATCTTTTATTGTTGGTTGTTGCTGTGGCAAGAAGAGTCAGGATAACCGAAGCTTTTCATTGATCGGTAGTGTGAGTGTCAAGCTCTTGGCGCATACAGGCCCGTTCTTGGTCTTGTTGATCCCAAAACTTCTGGATTTCTTCTTTCTTTGAAGGGGGAGCTCAACTGATGCCACACCGAGAGTCTAGACCCTGAGGGGTTCCTATTGGGGATCAGGAACTGACTCCAGCAGAGACCAGCAGGGCTGAGACAGGTTCAGGTCAGCTTGGCAGATGTTTGAAGCCTCTGGAGCTTATGTTCCTGTAGCTCAGAACAGGATTCCAGTCAGCTGACCCTTGGAATTGCTTCAGCCTGGTATGAGAGTGCAAGGCCAGTCTTTGTTCTCGGCAAGCAGGGTATCAGAGTAAGCAGTCCTTCTGGCAGCAGAGCAGCATAGTATCCACATATCCAGAGGTGCAATGAAGATTTGGTTCTGAGGGTTCAATATTTATACTTGTTGCCAGTTTTGAAGTAGGTGAATGTTTTGGAGGTTTCTGACCCCAGAGGTGTTTGGAAATTCCTGTCTCCACGCCCTTGCCCTAGCTTGTCTGAGGACGCAAAAGGCTAGTGTAAACCCTTTGTGAGTGTGCTGAATCAGGGGTTTTGTGATATGCAAGTGTGGTAGGTGACAGCTCCGCCCCTATTAAGTCATAGATGGCATATCCTGCCAACACCTATTCCCCTTTTGTCTCACTGTCTGTGAGCAATATACAACTGCCACCTACACCTCGTCATGTGACCCAGGAAATAGGCACCAAATGGTTGGACCAAGAAAATGCCAACTTTCTAAAAGTAAGACACGCAGATGAAAGTAGCATTTTCAGAATTGTGACTTAAAATCTGACTTTACCATTAAAAAGTGGTTTAAATTACTATTCTTCAGACACCTCTTTAGACACCAAACTCAACATTCCTACCTGCTCCCAGTTGAGTTATTACTTATTAAATGCAATAAATGAATACAATGTTATCCTACAGGAGAGGCAGGCCTTGCAGTAGTGGAAAATGAATTTAAGAGTTTTTGACTACCAGGACATGTTCAAGTTAAAAGTACATGTCCAACTTTTTAAATAATCTACACCCTAGCCTACGAGCTTTTTAGGGCTTACACCAGGAAGGGTTAGGCCAGGCCCGCAAGTAGCATTTAATTTTCAGGCCTGGGCACAAGTAGTATCACTTTACTAAAGACTTTCAACTAAACTAAATATGCCAGTGGGTGTAAGCCAATTCGTCCATTTTCAATGGAGAGAGCACAAGTACTTTAATAACACTGGTTAGCAGTGGTAAAGTGTGCAGAGTCCTAAGGACAGCAAAAACAAGATCAGCAAAAATAGGAGTAAAGCAAAATGTTTGGGAGAAGACCTCTGAAAGGCTGACTGGTCTAACAGTGTCTTCCCCAATTCAGGGGTCTGGCTTGGATTCATGGTAGGAGACCCTAGGCAGAGGCTGGGATCATGATGGAAATCAGCCTGTATCAGGGTGGGAAGCTATGGATTTCTGATGTAATGAGGGGGGAGAGGCAGATCAGCATGGGACAGTTCCTGATGTTTAACGCTCTGATTCGGCAGCACGCATAACCTGGGGCATGGAGGACAATGGACCAACCTGAGTGGGGCTCGTAACCAAGATCCTGATTTGGATGGATTGCCTTGCCGTGCCATTACACAGATGCACACAGAGATTGACCAGAGTACACAGTTTGACATGATGGTACCCAGGCTAAAATGGGAAACAAAGATAGGTAAGGATTTTTTGAACACTAGATGGGAACATATACTGGAATACACAAAGGAAGTCTCTATGAAGCCTAGATTTAAGTTTACTCAGATGAGCTATCTGCACCAAGCCTTTCTGTCGCCTTCAAAAATTGGGCGCATATAATCAGGGGCTGCTGATCTCTATCCATGGGGCGAGTTTCCCAGGGCTGATTTTTATCCCATGGTCTGCGATTGTAGAGGGATTCGGAGTTATCGCAAAACAATAATAGTGCAGATCGAAAAAATCACAGGCAAGAAATTGGGGCTGGACAGTACTTCTTTGGTCGCCAAAGGATCAAAGGAAATGTGAAGATTTATAGACAACCCTGGTCTCTGCGAAATGCTGAATATGAATTGCAAAGCGCAGGTAGCTCCCAATATATCGAACCGGTGGGGGAAGGTTGAAAAAGCAAGGCTGAGTCAGAAACATTTACAACAGAACTCTAGAGGGGCGCAGTATCAACCACTGCATGGCACGAGATACTGACTGCTTTAGCAGCTAAATAAGATACCATGCCTGCGTATATCTAAAACAGCAATATTAACTGAGCTAGAACCTAGGTGACATGCACTTGCCGGCAATGGCCCAATTGATGGTATGACTGGGTCGCGTTAGTTAAAAAAGGGACAAGCCATAGTTCGAATATGTGATTTCCAAGGTGTTCTCCTTCTGTGCAACTTATCTACTGAATAGTGTTTGTGTGTTTGGTACTTACTGTATTATTATGAAGTTAAGAACAAACTAAGGAGGGCATGAGTATACAGTGGGATCCAGGAGTTTGAAATTTCTGATCAATATCATAACATTCTTCAAATTGTTTTTTACTTGCATATGAGATTTATATGATAGTTCCTACTTCTCATGCATGGTCCTGGCTCTTGTTGATGTCAGGTACTGAAGCTGCGTTTGATCTTTGTTTTGTAACACATAAACCAATCAATAAAAAAAAACTTGGAAACAATAGGGATCTCCTTTTGGTTTAAAATAAGGGTCCAGTGAATAACAAATGTGATACGAAGCCAAATTTAAAGTCCACATTAGCCTTACCCAAAAATCCATTCTTAGATCTGACTCTAGAGCCTAGCCAAGTCAAGCCTAGGAATCTTGATTCAGACCTGAATGCAGAGTCAGGAGCAAGTGACCAAAATAGACCTACGAGTGGTTGTCCTGAATGAGACAACCTGGTCAACAGCAAGAATATTTGTATTATCAATCAAAATAATGTATCTATCCCAGACAGACCCCTGTATTCATTCCCATCCAATCCTGAATATTTTTTTCACACAAAGCTGAATGGAAAAAATCGACAACTGTAGCGGTACATAGTAACATCATACAAACTCCAGCCAAACCTCTGGCTACACGGTGCACCAAAAGAATCCGTTCAGCTCTGCACCGTGTGTGTCATAGCTGTAGATACCAGTGCGGCATGGACTGAAAATGTCTGCCATTTTTGTCAGTCAGAACCTTGATTTCCTAGAAGTCACTGAGACTTAGTTCACCTCTCACAATCTCGTGGACCTCTTGTTCTCATTGGAGTACTCCATCATTCGGTGCAATTGTGAAGAATTGATTGGGGGAGGTGTTACGGTGCAAAGATGGACCCAGCTATTTGCCTTCCTCTTTTCATTACTTGACTCTAAAACTCGACTCAGACTGAATTCCCCTATTACATTGTTGTCTGTCATCCTTCTGGTGGCAATGTCTCTTTTTTTTTTTCACAACGATTTTATTGATAAAGATGAGCATATGAAATAGAGTGGCACCCCACATTCAGGATGATACCACCAGACATTTTGATATAATCGCAACATAGGGCTGAGTGTCCAATCGAGGAACCAATGCAAATCAAGGATACAAGGAAACATTTACCCCACCTTCATCTCTTTAGTTAACCACCCACCCAACTCCCAGAACCCTCCCTGGAACCCGCCCTAACCCCGTGCATGTGTGTACGAACTGTGCTGATGTAAGGTCTTGATGAGGCAATTGTATGCGTAGGAAATGGGTTGCGCCGGACCATATGGGGCTAAAGGTCTTCCTCTTGTTCCGCCGGGGGGTCCAGTGTCAAGCCCCTGTAGTCCGCCCACCTCTCCCATACCTTAAAGTGCTTGCGGGGGCATCCCCGTGCTTCAAAGATCGGCTTCTCCAGACCCATACAGAAGTCTACGCCAGCCCTCCACGCACTCAGGGGGGTGGGGCCGCACGTCCTTCCATGCTCGGGCCAGGTCCCTTTTGGCTACTACTAGCCCCAGGAGGAGCAGGTGTCGCTTGTAGATATTGCCACCAACCCCCTCCAGGACGTGCAACAGACCCAGGCGATGAGTACGGGGGAGGGTCCAGCCCAGCACCTCCGACAGGCATCCCCATACACCCCTCCTGAAGCCAATCAATTTGGAGCACGACCATACTGTGTGGAGCAGCGTACCCACCTCCACCCCACATCGCAGACACTCTGGGGACTCAATCAGGCCCGCCCTCCACAGACGCTCACGGGTATAATAGGCTCTATGAAGAATCTTGAATTGTATCAGTCGAAACCGTATTGCGATAGCCGCTCCCCTTGGGGATTCTAAGGCCTCCCGCCAATCATCTTCATCTAACGGACCGACATCCGCCTCCCAAGTTGTCTTCAGTGGAAGAAGGGTGGAGGAGCAGTGGGTGACCATCGTCTGGTAGATTTGCGATACTTTTTTATCCCCGAGGTCACCCATGAAGACCTTCGCCTCAATCGGGCTAAATTCAGGGAGTGAGTCAAGGTTGGTGATACTGGGCGTCAGTGCATGCCGGAATTGTAGGTATCGAAAAAATTGAGATTGGGGCATATCGAATTCGGTGCTAAGTACCTGGAAGGACTTGAGCGTCGTCCCGGACATTACCTGGCCCAGCTGCGAGATACCTATTGCGTCCCAGCCATCGAAGCCTGATAGCTTAGACAGTTCGGGTAGTATACCGTTATGCCACAGTGGCGTTTCCGCGGTCAGTCTGCCCCACCAGCCCATGCGACGCAAGGCCTGTCGCCATACAGCAAAGACAAGTTTAGTGACCCTCGGCAACGAACGACGCAGCCGGGGTGAGTAGAGGATGGTGTGGAGCGAGTTATCGCCCATCAATGTACGTTCCAGGGCATAGGCTGGGTCTCCACCGTCACCATACCACCATTCGTTCAGAATGAGAAGATGAGCGGCTTGATAATACGACTGCAGATCCGAGGTGGCCAAGCCCCCACAGTAGGTGGACAAAAAACACGTACGCAGTGCCACCCTGGCGGCACCTCCAGCCCAAAGAAAGCGGCCCAAAACCGAGTTGACCTGCCTAAACCACTGGGGTGGGATAGGATACGGATGATTCTGTAGTTGATAGAGTAGGCGCGGGAGCGCAACCATCTTAAAAATCGCAGAACGGCCAGATATTGACAGGGGCATTCGAGACCAAGTTTTTACATCCGTCTGGACCCGCTCCCAGACGGGCAGGAGGTTGCGTTCCCAGGCAGTGTCCGCCGAGTCTGAGAGAAACACCCCAAGGTACTTCAGACCAGCTGTAGCCACCCGCAGCCCCGAAGCCCAGGGATCCGTCACCGTGCCTCCTTCCAGCACCCACAGAGTGGATTTATGTAGATTCAGATATAAGCCTGAAGCCTCCCCAAATAGTTGCATAACCTCTAGGACACGCGGGCCTGAGCGCTGCAAGTCGGTAAGAAAGAAAAGGACATCGTCCGCGTATAACGCAATCTTATCCGATAGGGTGGCATTCCACACAAAGCCCCGAATCAGCGCATCAAGGCGCACTCTGGCAGCCAGGGGCTCCATGGCCAGAGCAAATAAGTAGGGGGAAAGAGGGCACCCCTGTCTGGTCCCGCGGCCAATGCGAAATGTCTCTGACACCGCCCCGGCGACCCGCACCGAGGCTGTGATGTCTGTATATAGGAGCTTGACATATGACAGGAAAACCGGGCCCAGGTTGAGACAAGGCAGCAATGCAAATAAGTACGACCAGCTAACAGAGTCGAAGGCCTTGTTAATGTCAGCCAGCAACAACGCCGCCTGGTCCCCCAAGGCCCCAACAGCGTCGATCGGCGCCTGCGCACGTCGGATATTATGTCTCGTTGCCCTGTGGGGCATAAAACCTGCTTGGTCCGAATGGACTAGGTCCGTGATATGTGGAGCCAGGCGGTTCGCCAGGGCCTTGGCCAATATCTTAGCCTCAATATTAATTAAAGAGATGGGTCTATACGAGTCATGACTATCTGGGGGTCTACCAGGCTTCTGAAAGACCACTATTTCAGCATGGCGCCAGTCCGGGGGCAGTACACCCCGTGCACGTTCCCCCTCAAGCACCCGGCGATAGTGTGGCCCCAGCTGCACATGAAATTTTTTAAAGAATTCACACGGGTAGCCATTCGGGCCAGGGGCCTTACCAGCATTGAGTTGCCCCAGAGCGTCTCCCAGCTCCTCAGCTTTGAGGGGTGCATCTAGGGCCTTCTTGGTCTCGTCCGATACCGGTGCAGGCGGCAACTCTGCGAGAAAACAGGCTAGCTCGCCCTCTGACAATTGGTCGCGCGGGGCATACTGGGCTGTAAAGTATGTGGCGAAGCTCGCCGCCAACTCGTTTGGGTCGGTCAGGACCTCCCCACTGTCATTCGTGAGACCCGGCAGCATGAGGGGTTGGAAGTTGTGTTGGCACAGTCTATGCATTGAGCATGACTTGTCCCCCCATTGGTACACCCTACTTCTCGTGGCCAGCCACGCCTGTTTGGCTTCATCCATCAACAGGGATGCGTACGATTGCTGTGCCTGTAGAAGCAGCCGTAGCCCGACTTCATCGCCTCCCTCTTTCTTGTTCCAGGGTCGCCACTCGCGCAGCCGCCTCTGTAGTCTGTTCTCGACGCTTCCTACGGGCCGCTGAGCACCATGCGATATCTACCCCCCGTATGGTAGGCTTCATAGCCTCCCACACCACCCCCACATCGACACCCTCTACCAGGTTTTCACGCCAATAGTGGTCTATGGTTTCCCGCAAGTGTTTAGTATTGGCAGGTTGAAGGAGATGCCACGAGGACATTCTCCATCGAAACGGCTGCCGTTTCCGAAGGAGGTCGACTCTAACTGAGACTGGGGAGTGGTCGGATAGGCCCCTCGGCAAGATGTCAGCGCTCTTCACTCTACACAAGCATTCTCTAGGCACAAACACACAATCCAACCGCGAGAAGGAGCCATGTACAGCTGATACATAGGTATACTCACGGGCTGCAGGGTGCATATGCCGCCAAGCATCCACCCAGCCCAGCCCCTCACTCATAGCATTCAATCTGGTGGGTGGAGGGGAAGGGGGGGGGTCTCCGTCACTGCCTGACGTCTCCGGCGGTCCACACATACGTCCATCACGTCATTCCAATCTCCCCCGATCACTGCCAGTGATCCGGAGACATCCTCCCACACTGCAAACAACCTCTCGGCCAGGGCCCACTGCAGGGGGGGGGGGCGTAAACACTCCCAAACACCACAGGCTCTGTGCCCACCATGCCCTTAACAAACAGGTAACGACCCTGAGGATCCACCCATTGCTTCTCATGGATGTACGCCACCCTGCGTTGTATCAATATGGCCACTCCCCTAGATCCCCTGGAAAACCTGCATGGAAAACCTGCTGATAACCAAACCTCTGTAGGCCCAGTGCCTTAGTGCCCATCATGTGAGTTTCTTGAAGCAATAGCACATCTGCAACTTCCTTTTTCCCCCAGCGTAACACCGCCCCACGTTTAATTTTGTCCAGGAGACCCCTGACATTCCACGTAACCACTCGCATAGAGTCTTCAGGGAGTCTATGAGTCGTTTCAGCCATAGTCCATTGGGATCCACCATGCGAGCCCCCTACGCCAGCGCCACCCATCGCACACCATATGGAACATCGTTGCGACACACACATGCATTCTACTTTCTACCCCAAAAAAAACCCCTAACCCCTCAGTCCCACAGTCCCCAACAGTTCCCATCCCCAACTCAGCAGCCACATCCCCGGCCGCCCACGCCCCGCCTCCCCCCACCCTATACCTCAATGAACTATGAAGTACCTGTCGCGGCATGGGTAGTCCCAAGACCAAAACAGAGGGCCCGGGCCCACCCATACCAATGGATCCCAACATCCCAAAAAGAACAGTGAACTCACCCCCCCTCCCTCGGTGTCCCTCTCACTAATGGGAGAGTGGTAGCCCCTACTATGTAGTCCCCGAACCCCCCACCCCACAACCCTATCCACGATCAGAGGACAGAAGCAGTACTGTCTCAAGGCAGCAATACAGCTAGTGATTCAATGTGTCCCAGGTGACCGGGTGCACCCAGCCAGGATTTACAGCATGAACAGCAGAAGAGGGAGCCGAGGCCCCGGAGTCTTCAGTGATCTGTTCCAGACTGATCCGAATCCTCGGTTCTACCATTGCCCTGCGTGCCATCGACCGAGGCCGCGCGCTTGCGCGATTTGGAGCGTTTGTTCCGTCTGTTCTTTGCCGTCCGGTCACTCTGTGCCTGTGGTGACCCCTCGGGAGAGCCCGGATTAAGCCCTGGTTGGGAATTCGGTCTGAGCGCACTGTTTCATCCGTCCACCTGAAAAGGTCCTCCGGTGTATCAAAGAACAGTGTCTGTGATTGGAAGATCACCCTCAGACGCGCCGGGTATAGCAGGGAATACTGGAGCTTAAGGCCTCTCAACTTTGCCTTTGCGGCCAAGAAAGAATGGCGCTGCTGCTGTACAAGTTTGGTATAGTCAGGGAAAATCATTATCTTTCGGTTTTCATAGAGGAGGGCTTCCTTGGTTCTAGCTTCCCTCAGTATGGCGTCCCTGTCATGATAATTTAACAGCCTAGCGATTACCGCCCTAGGCCGTTCGCCCTCAGGTGGCCTTTGCGTCAAGGCGCGGTGTGCTCTCTCAATAATGAAGCAGGCAGATAGCGTCCCGGTGGGCATCCATGTCTCTAGCCACTGCGTGAGGAATTGTTCCATGTTGCCCTTTTCACAGCGCTCCGGAAAGAGAAAGGAAGCGGAGGTTGTTAAGGCGTGCCCGCCCTTCGGCATCCTCCACGCGGAGCGCTGTGTTCCGCTGCGCAGTTTCCATTGCCGCCATTTTCTTTTTGAGGGTACTCACGTCTTCTTCCACAACCGACACCCTGGATTCGGCCTCCGTAATTCGCGCCACAGCATTTCTCAGGTCCTGGCGCAGCAGGGTCACGTCTGCGCCAACTGCCCCTATTTTGGCGTCTAGCATGTCCCTTGACTGGGTGATGGCCGCCATAAGGGCTGCATTGTCCGGCCCCCCTCCAGGTGGACCACTCCCCGACGGTCCAGGGCCCCCACCGGGCCCCGTAAATTTATCGATCGTTACTTGCTTGGTGGGGCCTCCACCTCCTCTGGTCATGACTGCTGAGATTATAAGGGCCACGAAAAGTGAAAATGTACGTGTGGGACCCCAACTGCCCTCGTTGAAGTCTATCCAAAGGGGGGGGACCAATACACAGTCACTGGCCCTGGGGTGGGTCCTGGAAGGGTCGCTCCGGTATGGCCCAGTTCCGGATTCAGAGCGGGGCGGGCCTCGAGTACTGCCCCCAAGAGCTGCCCCCCCAGCCGCCAACGGGCAGGGCCTCCCGCGACCAGCAACCCTCTCCCTGAAGGTGTACAGACTGAGTGTGTCTTGCGCCACCGCGCCGGTGTCTCCTCCGGTCCTGGGGGTGTGGGGGGAGGGCCACTACGCACTATTACCGCCAGTTGCCCTGCAGGTCAGCTGTGCCCCGGGCAGTCCACCGCTGGGCGAGACCACCAATACGTCCGTCCCTCTCCGAGTCCGCAGGCCCCCGGTTAACACGGGGCCGCGAAAATCGAGGTCCCGGCTGCGTCTGGGCCACCAGGCCGCCGCAACTGTTCCCGACTGTTTGCTGCACCCGGGCCTCCTCTCGATCTAGCCGGGCCCCGGGATAAGAGTCGCCAGCAGTTCCTCTGCGTCCTTCAGTGTCTAGGATCGCTGAATGTCGCGGCCGTCACCAGGCCAGTCGACTCATTTCACGGCTCCCCGGCCGGGGAGCACCAAAATCGAGGCCCCCGCTGCTCCCCAGCCCTCCAGGCCGCACCTCTCGCCTCGCAGCCCAGCCCGGTCCAGGAGCGCGGGACCACCGCCGAGCACACCGGAGGGTCCCTGGCACTTCTGGCAGCATTCGCCCCGCTTCGGTTGTGGGTTTTGGGGTCAGGGACCAGGATAATTAGCCGGATTAATGGCGGGCAGGCGGGAGCTCTAGCAAGCTGCGACCGCCATCTCCGCTTGCGTAGCCACGCCCTCGGCAATGTCTCTTTTGATTGAGGAATTCATGGAGCACATGATCAACCAATC
The DNA here is from genome assembly GCF_964263255.1 of Lissotriton vulgaris. Taxonomy (NCBI): domain Eukaryota; kingdom Metazoa; phylum Chordata; class Amphibia; order Caudata; family Salamandridae; genus Lissotriton; species Lissotriton vulgaris. The sequence continues at coordinate 257,022,393 of NC_141685.1, forward strand.
AAATTACTGTCATAACATCATTCTCGGAGAGTTCATTTTTCACCTGGGCAACCTGTCCTAATTTCTTTCAGAAACTATCTAGTTCAACACTGATGTGACCCGCCCATGCCAAAGGCACCACACTGGACCTGATGACATCTAAGTGGGTCTGACAATACCTACAGGTTGTTCAGGTCATCATCTTATCCTTCTTTCTCTGTACCTCTCACATTCAGTAACTTGTGGTCAACCCAAGAAAAACTTAACATGTTTTCAAGACACCAAAATCCTTGACATGAACAAACTCGGTGTGAGTGTTTTTTTTTGGTTCAGATGCTCCGTCCATCACCACCCCCTTTTGTACCGCTTTGTTCACCATAAGTTGGCAGGGTATGCTCAGACGTGAGTCCCTTGCTCACTTTTCTACTGGATTCAAGCAAGCCTGGCTGAAGACGGCTGTAATGCCAGACACCGGTCCTCGGAAGCTTGTTTCCGGTCCAGGGAAGGCATGGCTTGGCAGTTCGGGCTGGACTGTTCCCATGATGCACAGGGTCAGACTGATTTGCATATGGCCATGTCTGATCTGGGGTGGCAGAGTGGGCTAAAGGACGGTGATGGATTAAACCCAGATCTGTTGACTGGGTGTGAGTGTTTGATTGGTTCAGATGCTCCGTCCATCACCACCCCCTTTTGTACCGCTATAAACAATTTTGCAGCACAAGCACAGAGCAAACTCTCCCTAACATCAATGTCTAATCTTCCACCTTCTCTGTTTGTTAGCTAGATCTACTCAATGACCTAGTCTAGCACAAGAGCAAAAAGAAAAGACCTGAACCCACAGCCTTTGCTTCACTGACAACCTATATGAGGATTTGCTGGAGGACAAATGGAGACAGTTGCCTTCCGCTCCTAACCTTGACGAGCCCAATACAGACAGATCACTCTACAAAAGAAATAATGTTAATGCACAGGCAACCCATTTCAAATTTCTAATCAACACAGCTAACAGTGGAGAAGTGTGGCTCAATGGTTAGAGCGGCAGACCCTAATGCAGAGGTCTAGCCCGGTACCAGGGTGCAATTCCCCACCTCGGCGGGTCTTGGGCTCATAAATTCCACGGACCCGATAATTCTTGCCTCGGTGCCTATTCCAATTATGGAGTTCCACTCTGCAACTCTGGGCAATAACTTGCTTAATCTCCACAACAGCCCCCATAACGCTAAGGATGCCTTGCCTCCACCTTGGGGGTGCCCAGGAGTGGATGCCTCACAGGGAAAGTCAGGAGGGGTTCCACAGCGGTATTCGCACAAGCGCCTTCAGACCCTTGCAGGTGAGTAGTGCGCTATACAAAATACAAATATCAATTTACAACAACCACCTAAATAACTATTTTAATTAGTCAAAGCTGCTAACAATCTACCTTCCCCTATCAGGCTTCAAGACCCCTCAGCAGAATCGGTGAAATTTGCTCAGTTTTTCAATCATGAAGTGAAATCCAGTGAGTCATGATCCCCAAACCCTCTGGGCCCACATCCGAATATGGGGCCCGATTCGCAGAACTAACTTAAGACAAAATCCTAAACTCACTACTTTTGGCATTCACAGAAGTTAGGATTTTGTCTTAAGTTTGTCTTAAGACAGACTTAAGACAGAATCCTAACTTAAGTCTGTCTTAAGTATGTCTTAACACAAAATCCTAACTTCTGTGAATACCAAAAGTAGTAAGTTTAGGATTTTGTCTTAAGTTAGTTCTGTGAATCGGGCCCCTAATCTCTACTTCCAAATCCATGGTTACATGGCAACATTTTGAATTAGTCTTGGATAATGATTTATCTAAATTTATCAGAAAGATCAACCCTTCTAACCATTGTATGGATCCTATACATGGCAATATCGCCAAAGGCTTGGCACTACACATGCTGCCTCACTGGGCGAATGTAGTGAACTTCTCCCTAACCCTCGCAGAGCTCCATGCCTGCCTTAAGACAGGCCGGGTCACGTCATTTGCTACAAAACCCTCTGCAGACATGAGCGATCTCAATAACATGTGCCCTGTATCCAGCTTTCTCTTTCTTGCAAAAGGAACATCTGGACATTGATGGAATGGTCCTCAAGTGGTTCACATACTACCTCACAATTAGAAAACAGAATATAAAAATAGACTCTTGTTCTCAAAGCTGGTGGACTAAACTGAAGGGTACCCATAGTGCTCTGTTCTACCCCAACTCTATAACCTGCACATTGAACCACTTGGACTCCTAATTAAGAACTCGGGGACAATTTATCATCAATGTGCAGATGAAACGCAGGTGTATCTTATGAGTTCTTCTCCCAATAACGTTTCGCATTTTGCCTGTACTCGAACATCACATAGGGAGCAGGATCAAGACTGATTTGCATATGGCTGGGTTTAAACTGGAAAAGTATGGGGAGCCAAAAAACAATGGGCCTCATTTATAAGGCTGTGTGTCACTTTTACGCCGCCGGTGCGTCACTTTTTGTGACGCACCAGTGGCGTAAAAAATGTGCCTTGTTGCGCCATATTTACATAGTGACGCATCTAGGTAGATGCATCACTTTGTAAACCCCTGCACCAGGTATAATGTATGCAAGGGGGGCGTATTGACGCAAGAAAGGGTCATAGAACTGACGCAGTGAAATCTATAAGATTTCACTGCGCCACTTCTAGGATGCAAGTGCGTCAATATCTTACGCCTGCCTCACAGCAGGCGTAAGACTGACGCAGGCCCTTTCACATGGGGCTTGCCCCATGTGAAAGGACGCATTGCTGGAGTTACGTCACTTTTGTGACACACTCCAGCAATGCGTCACTTTTGCGCCATACAGATACGTCAGAAAGGCTGACGTATCTGTAACTCCTTGCTCAATGATGCATCATACTGTAAATATGACGCATCATTGGTGTCGCAAGGAGGGCACAATGAAAAGTGACGCATCGCTGTTTTCACGCAGCGATGTGTCACTTTTCATAAATGAGGCTCAATGGATTTAGGCCCATATCTCTGTACTGGGGTAAATGTTTCACATTGTTCAACATTCTGTCCATCAATTGTTCTTTTTGAATTTGTCACCCCGAGTGGGACGGGTATGCCCAGATGTAGTTCCCATGCTCTCCTGGCTGATGAGGGGTGAAACCCGTCCCAAGATGCTTGTTTTAGGACCAGGGAGAACCTTACCTGGCAGTTTGGGTTGGACTGTTCCCATAGGGAGCAGGGTCAAGACTGATTTGCATGTGGCTGGGTTTAAACTGGAATGGTATGGGGAGCAAAAAAAAAAGGATTCCCCCAGATCTCTGTACTGTGCTGAATGTTTGACATTGTTCAACATTTTGTCCATCAATTGTTTTTTAGTACACCCCGTTGCACGAGGCTACTGATTTTCAGAGGCAAAAATAGATTCAGTATGTCTTTCTTCAACCTGAAATTGCCCCCATTTCAATGCAAGTCAATGGAGAAAATAATTTTCCCTGATTTACTTTTGAAAGCCTCCCTCTTTCCCACTTGCAGATGTTGGCATGTACGGCTCCTTTAATTCTCTCCTTGGTCTCCTGTCCTCTTCACAGTCCCTGTCCTGTGACATACTACTCCACCTCTCCAAAATGCTGGCTTTTCACTGCCTGATCACTTGAATCTCTCATCTTCTGTACACACCACTTGATGAATACTCACTGACCTGCTTTTCTGTGTGACTGGTGGAGGATTATTTCTTATTGATGGTATGCACTGTGGCATGTTTACGTTGCTTGTTTCTTGCTATAATTCAGTTAAAACGTGTGTAACTTTGTGGCTGTATGTACTTTGCTTTCCCATATGTAATGCTGGTGTAACCTCCAATCCTTACATAACCTGCTACAGTAGCACAGCCAGTGTGTTATTGTCACTATTGCAAGGAAGGAAATGAGTCCCTGGTTTGAATTAAATAATACAGCAATAATGAGAGATCGATAGGCACCCTCAGGCCTCTTGACTCTGGTGCCACTGCACCTGCTGCACCAATGGAAGCTAGGGCCAGATGTACGGCCATTTCATATTGCAAGTCTCGAATTGCAATTTTGTTTTGCGACCTGCAATTAGAGACTTGCAAAATGCGATATACTATTGTGTATCAGACACACTTAGAGATTCCTAGTGGGGTTGCAAATGATCTGGCTCATCAGTATTCATGAGGTTGGTTGCAATGTGCGACCCATTGGGAATAGTCTGTAAAAACAGTGACGGTGTCCTGCTGGGGTCAGCAGACCACCATGTCTGTAACTGCTTTTCAAATAAAGCATTTTTTAAAATCTTTTTTAAAATTTAAAAAGAAAAATGAAAAGTTTCCCTTTCATTTTTTAAGAGTAAGCAGTGTGACCACTGTCTTCTCTTAAAATAGGTTGATGCTCACATACACAAAGGGGAAGAGGTCCCTTGGGGACCCCTTCCCGTTTGTGAATGGGTTACCACCTCCTTCGCGGAGTCAGTGAAATATGAATGTTTTGCGACAGCATTCCAGTCACAAAACATTCATACATGCCCCTGTGACTCGCTATTAGGAAGGAAAGCCGTTGAGATGCTCCTTCCTAATACTGGGTCGCAAATCCTATTTTGCGAGTTTATAATATGCTACTGACTTGCAAAATAGGGTTAGTACATGTGGAAAGACTCTTTAGCTGTCACAAACGGCCCGAATCTCTAGTTGTGACAGCTAAAACGGGTATGAAATATTTTACAGGTTGCAAACAGCCAATCAGGCTGTTTGCGACCTGTAAAATGCATTTTGCCATGTACAAAAGGCAAAATGTAATGCTGTAACTTGTTACTGAATTGCATTTTGCTTTTGCAATTTGGTATTATGAATGGGTATTATAGGGCATCCCTTCCTAATACCATATAGCACTTGTATGCATGAATACTTTGCAACCAGAATGCAGTCGCTAAGCATTCATAATTTACCAACTTAGAGACCCCTTCCCCTTTTCTGATTGTGGGTGAAAAAATGTTTTAAGAAGGGACCACTGCCTACTCTTAAAGGATTTGAAACACATCTCGGTTTCCTTTAAGGAAAACGGGCTGCATTTTAAAAAGAAATTGTTGCTTAATTTGAAAGCAAACCCAGACATGTTGGACTGCTTCCCCAGCAGCAGGCCTGCCAAGTGTCACACGCCCGGCGTGACGCTAACGCATTTCAGTTTGGTGTTCCCGCCTCACCGCACTGAAATGCATTGTCACGCATGTTTGCCACTGACCGCACTCTGCTGAGAGCGCTAAAACTGGCTGCCCGCTTTGCAAGGTGCTAGCATGCGCCAGTGCTCCGAGACACCTGTGTACGCCCTGGGCCGCAGGCAGCAGACTTCACTTGGGGCCAGCGGCAGCACAGTTAGCAAACAGTTAAATCTGTGCTCTCAGACTCAGTGCTACAAATGTTACAATCTGCCCTGCTGCCAGTGCCTGCACGGCGGGCTGTCACAGAGAGTCACTGACTCTGACTGCCCAATTACCGAGACCCAGGCGGAGACTGCCCTCTGCAGTCGTTGCGTTACAGGCTGTGGCGCCATGGAAAAGGATGGACAGGCAGGGGCAACAACACCGCAAAGTTCATTGCCGCAGTTGTCGGCAAAATCAAGTGCGACTACCGCCAATAACACAGGGCTGCCATTTAGTAAATTTATGCTGTCGCTCCAATCCATGTTTAATTTGCTCAGCAATGACAGCCGAGACACGAGACGCAAATTATAAATAGGACGCGGTGCAGCACGTGGCGCGAAAATGGGCGCCAGTTATGACATTTTCTAAATGTTTAATTCTGGCAAGAGTGGCTCGCCTGTGCTTACACTGCCGGCAGTATTTCTTTTGTGCCTGCTGCCTCTCAAGTGAGTACATCCGCCGAGGATGCCGGACACACTGTGGTTGTTGCCTGCAGCCGTAAGGATCATGCTGTGTGACTCGGGACCAGGTGCGGCCGCTGGAGAACATTTTGCCTGAATGCAGCCTCTCATAACACCGGCCCTGACGATACTACTTTGATCGCGGTGCCAGAAGTCTCAACCAGGTAATTTGATAGTATTTTATTCATTTTTGAGTGTCAATAATCACTGTGGTGTGCCTGTTAAAGCTCTCATTGCTTGGCTGTCTACTCTGTGATTTAATTGGATACAGTACACCTGAGTAGGTCCTGCATCAGTGCCCAGGGGCCTTTCATTTCGGTTCTGACTGGGACTCCCAGGCAGAAACGGTAACGTCGGGAAGCGATGGTGGTGGGGGAGGAAACCATGCCAACCGGATCCTGCCTGCCCAATGCAAATCTCGGGTGACACAGGCCAGAGCTCTGTTAGGTTGCCCGGTGCAGGATAGAGTCAGTTTGCAGCTGCAAAGTGCATGTGCACTACACAATTGCTATGGAACAATTGGGCAACCCGATAGGCCACTTGACCCGGGTAATATGTAGTACAAAAGGTAAGGCCACAGTGTAAGGCAGCCACAATAAATAAAAAACACAACAAAAAACACAACAAATGATCTATGTATTCAATCAAAGTCAAACATCACCATTATCTCATTGCACCAATGATTGTGATTTTATTTCATCACACTATTGAAATAAATCCAATTATAAGGTACAATGTATTAGACAATTCCATTTTTAAGAAGCAGGTGCACACAAGGTGAGGTGACAAGTGCATAGGAGGGATTTGTGGAAAGTGATGTGAAGGAGGGATGGTAGTGCTCATATATACATCTGCAATCAATATTAACAGCCTATCCAGCCAGATGTCTGGCATATACATGAATGATAAATCATAACACAACTGGGTAGATGCAGATATACCCGCTCTGTCATCTAGGTTTGATAATAAAACAAAAGACTGTTGACATTTCGACCCCTATGAAAAACAGCAAACTTTGCGCCTTGGGGGTGGGGTCTTCATCAGGACTGGAGTGAGGGAAGGTAGGGGGCACCTATAAACAATAGGATGATGACATTAGGGTGGTAGGTCAAAAATATGTGTATCAGTCATAAAATGTAAGGTAAATTTACCAAAAATCAGCAAGAAAACTTCGGGCTGGGAATTTTGAAGCTGGGCCTTCCACTATGACCTTAACTTTTGTACTACACTACACAATTGCAGCAGATATTCAAGCTCTAACAGCACAGCAGCAGGTTGCAGCTCCTGACCCCGGACCTGCACAGTGGCCTGTGCCCTGGAGGGAAGAGGCTGTGTCCGGCCTGGCCACAGAGAGAGAATCCATAGATAATTTGGAGCTGGACCGGCGGGCCACCCCGGAGCTTCAATGAAGCCTAAACTGGACTCAAGCTTGTTGTCAGCGCATGCAGGGTACAGCTGAGACCATGGTGATTTGCCCCTTAAGATGAGGTTGCAGCTATCCCTTTAGTTGACATTCTGCCACCAGTGCAGTCCGATCTCGAGATGGCAGGTCACGTCAGTTTGTGGGGTGATTTTTTTTTGTCTGTTTGGGGGCTTGTCAGGCTAAGTGGCCGGGCTGGACTGCTGATTTTTCCGAAAAAAAAGAAAATTCTGCAGTAAGATTAAATGGATGGAATCTGACATGCAAAACACGTGTATACCATATGAGAAAAACCGGAAAACATGTTTTTTATGGTGTACGTCATGATCTCCTACTGTTGCAATGACTTGCTATGCTATGAAAATTTGCTTTTGGTGGCACAGTCGCGTTGCTCAAATGGGTGTAATTTCTGATATTTATGTTTCCCTCGTTTTCATTGCTTGATTTTACTCTCAAGAGTGTCGCTCATAGTCGTTGCAATGTCACTCATAATTTCCCTTAAATTATGAAAACGTCACATATAGCAATCTGAAACCTTGGCAGCTATGCGGCAGGCCACCATAACTGTGCTATTGCCCATTCCCAAAGGGTCGCAAATTGCGACCTGCCTCATGAGTATTGATGAGGCAGGTCACGGACCCCATTGGGAATCCCTAATGTGTCTGAGACACATTAGCTCATTTAATTTTGCAATTGTCTAATTGAGGGTTAGAGACTCACAAAATGATATGGTCCTACATCTGGCCCTACGCCCCTGGAAGTAACGCCTTTGCAATGTCCACGATAAGCTCATAAATAAATTAAATGCAACAATAAAACATCACATTAAAGAGATGTGCTAGGATCAGCGGACTCGACGCGGAGGCGCAGCGCTTTTTATTAGCACTACATAGGCGCGCTGCAGGCCCACAGACAGGCAGAAGTAAAGGTGTCCCGCCCCTCGTCACTTGCTGGGAGCAGCTGTGTGCTCGCGCCCTCCCACGAGCCCTGGGCACGGCTGGAGGGAGGGCCCTGCACAGCACAACAAGGAAAGGTCCGGCTGCTGATTGGCTAAGACCTGGCGTGGGCAGGTCACGTGATCGCTCAAACACCCATGCTCCTCTGCGGTGTCCTCGGCCGCCTTCCCTGCAGGGAAGAGTCTGTGTTTACTGTGCTAACCTTGGCTCGTGTCCTGCTACCTTCCTTCAACAAATGTTGTTAGTTGTGCCGCTTGGGAGGGGCAGCTGTGTGTTCATTCCCCTTATTCAAGACTCGAGGAGGCTTTTGGAGGTTCAATTTTGTAAATTAAGCTGCAACAGTTTTCAAACCGATTAAAGCAATAGCAGCACCATTTATACGGGTTGTACTTTATCAGCAAAAGTGTGTTATTAATGCCAGCTTCTTGTATTTAAACGGTGTGATGCACGTCTGGTGTCATTTATAGTCAGGGACCCTGGAATTATGTAGCAGGGGAGGACCAAACTTTGCATCATCAGGGTCGACTAAATTATGCAGCAAGAGGCAAATTGTGTGGCGTAATGCTGCACATTTTGTGATAGTATTTCTTCTTTATTTTATCATTTTTATTACACACAGTAGTACTGTCTGGCCAAATATTTTACCATATTAGTATCATTTTATCGCTTAAATACAGCAATAAGCAATTAAAAGATGAAAAAACCTTTGTGAAGGACCTTCTACTGCGCAGGAACATATGTCACCATGTTTTTAGTAACTTGTGATCCATCAGCGCTAGAAACAATTTTATTGTTAATATCTATAGATTATGCAGCCAATGATAGATTATGTGGCAAATGCAGCAAACCCATAACTACGCGGAAAACTCCTGAGGTGCATAATCGTATAATTCTAGTGGCCCTGCTAATAATGTAAATTTCTACTTTGTGAATTTGAAATAGTTCACTACGTTATGTGGCTAAGGTGACCTTTCTACTTACTATCACTTCTCAGGACTCTTTACATCAGTGGATGTTTATTGGGAAGCGAGGAAACAGAGAAGCGTTTTGCACATTTTTGGGGTTTTATTCTAAATACCCCTTCTCCTAAAACAGACCGTTGTGAAAAAAAAGATATGGTATGGTACTTGAATATTTGATATCTAATTTCAGTTTTCCACTCCACTAAAATTTGCTTGAAATAAACACTTCAGGGCACATTATCAAGAGAGGCGATACAATTATCGCCGCTTTAGCAGCAGGAAACTGCCTCTAAAGCAGCGATAATGGCCTTGATAATATGTCCTTGTGAATTCTCATAGCAGCCCAGGTTCTGGCGTTAACCTGGGCTGCTATGCGAATTCACAAGGACATATTTTCAAGGCCATTATCGCCGCTTTAGAGGCAGTTTCCTGCGGCTAAAGCGGCGATAATTTTATCGCCGTTCTTGATAATATGCCCCTATATTTTAAAGCTAGGCAGGGCTCACAACACAGTGACATTTGCATTGGAAGGGCACTCCTTTACCTAAAGAACTTAAAAAGTCCCGATATTCAGTCTTTGAAATGACCTCTTGTATATACCCCTCATAACTCAAGAAACTAACCACACGATAAAAAAGACACAATTTTCAATATACAGTAAAACAATGAATTAAAAAAACAGTGTTTTTTCTACAAAAAAAATTTGAACAGTTTATTACAAATAATTACATTACAAAGTGCAAAGTAAAAATAATTTTAAATGTAATTTTAAATGTTGTCCATGTGTATTGGCACCTTTTTATATATTTAATGTATGGCACTGCTGTTATCAAACATTTAATTTAATTATTTGTAATAAACTGTTACATTTTTTTTTTAGAACAAACACTGTTTTTTTAATTCATTGTTTTACTGTATGTTGAAAATTGTATATTTTTTTATCGTGTGGTTAGTTTCTTGAGTTATGAGGGGTATATACAAGAGGTCTTTTCAAAGACTGAGAATCAGGACTTTTTAAGTCCTTTAATTCAATCCTCCTTGTCCCAAATTGGACTATTAAGGAGACCTCCCTTCTTTTGGTATCAGTCTTTTACCTATCCATTAGAATCCCTGCGACCCCAGTTGCAATAAAGTTGGAAATGTACAATATAGAGACATTCTTTTTAATTCTGGCTTGCTATCTAGCCAAATTGTGTGCTCTTCGGCAATAACTTTTGGAACATATTCTTCTGCTCCCTTTTTAGTATGATTAGGAGTATTTAGAATCAATGTAAAATCTGATAGTAAGTTTGTAGTTAAATAAATGGATCGGATGTTACGTGGGTGAGGGGGGAACTGCCCAGTCTTGTGCTATATTCACCAAAGTGCAATATGGTGGTAAATGTATTGCCGTTACAGGAAGTAGCAGTGTGCTGTATTTGCATCTGAGTGGATGATCGTGCTCCTGAAGCTACGCCGCGCAGAGCCCCTCCTGCGCTGCAGTTCCTTACTCCGACCCAGACACATCTTTTACAGCTCATACAGGGCCGAAACAGTGAGAGTTGCTAGTATTTTGAGAAGGTTGAAAGTAGTGGGGAACCAAAATGAGGGACAATAGCCCTCCTGCAGTGTCTCTGTGTGAGCAACAGGACAGGAGCAATTATTGCAGGACAAAGCTGCAAAATGCAGGACGGTTGGCCGCCCTATTTGTTGCAAAGCAGATATAAAGGGCTGATTCAGCCATCCATCTTTCAGATGTTTTTAAACTAGGTCGGTACTGTGACGTTGGGGGAAATACAACCTGTCTTTTTCATTGCACCCATATGTATAATGTAAGTATACACTTTGTACTATGTTTTATTGTCCCTTCATTTGCGTAGCACTAACTACCTCCATGTGCTGCACTGAAGCACATGGACTGTGACGTACATTGTGCAGATTGTCTGGTTGGAAGAGTGTTGTTTTTGTTTTGAGCCTTAGTAGGAAATATTTTTATGCTGTCTGTGATGACCACAGAGGTGCAGTTATTGTGTTATGGGATGCAGGGCCTAGCGGTGTGAGGGCTTTTAATATGTGAAAGACTATAAGAACAGCAGGATAATCAGTGTGTGTGCACCCAAAAGAGAGGGTAATCAGAGAAAGCCCAGTAATCCATATGGCAACATGCGCTAGGGGGAGATGGTGTGGAATGAATACAAGTGTGCCATAAGGGCAAGAACTGTCATTGGTGACATGCGCATTAGTCATGCCATTGTTTAAGGTGACAATACTGCCTACGACTGAACACAAAGAATGAGGAAGAAAGTGGAGAGCCATCAAAGCGGGCAACCTGAGCAGAAACTATGCAATCTTTAAGAGGCCCAGTTCCCACCTACTCCTGTTAGGCCAAAGGAAGCCAACATGTTGTGCAGGAGCTTGCAGCCCAAGCTCCTCACAGTCTCCTAAAGGCGGCAAGCCCTATTAGGGTCATAGCTCAGGCCATAACCCAACTGGTACCATGAACATGCGAGGGTGAGAGACAAAGCGCTTGGTCAGTTGCTGCCCTGTCAGCTCAAGATCAGATTGGCCTGCCTTATGTTATCCTTCTGTCCTCAGCCATCCATGTGAAGCAACACATTTTCTTAGATCCCCAAATCCTTCCTCTTTCTAGTTTGCTTGAGCAGTCATTGTCTTCACCTTTTATAATTTCTTCTCAGACAACTTCTACTTTAATTATTAGTAATGAACGATATTTAAGAGTAAGAAAAAGACTTGTTGAAAGCAGACGTACCAAACTTCCCATGATTCGGCTTGGACAGCAGCATGGTAGAGATTTGGAAGTTCTCAAACTTAGCTGGGTTCTTCTCCAACACCTGGGTCTTGTAAAAAACACCTTTTATATATGTCTCTACGTATAAGTTAACTTTTCCTGTCTGCCTTGGTCTTGCTTTGTTCACCAAGTCTGCTCTGTGCTTGATTAATTTAACCAAGAACTTTGGCCATGGGCCCAGTGGCACTTTTTAGGAAAATGGAACTACTCCTTAAGGGCAGCCGGCACAACTCGCGGGTGGGGGACAGGCGCGTGGGGGGGAAAGGGGCGGTGGCCGCGGGATGCTTTAAAAAAAATTACGTTGCTACTGCCGGGTCCTGTTTCTTCTCTCCTGCTCGCCTGTGTCCGACTCCAGGTCTCGAACAGAAATCAGGCAGCTAAGCTCTCACCCCTAACCCAATCACAGTGCTCCAATGGAGCGTTGTGATTGGTCTTAGTGCTGTGGCACGGCTCTCAGCCAGGGGCTGTAGGGGTGGGCATGTTCTCCATGCAGGCTGTAATATAGCCTGCAGGGAGAACAGGGGAGTCCGCATGACTGTTTTGGGCGGCCCGAGAGGGCCGACCAAACAGTGATTGCACTCAGGTGTGTCTGCTACTTCTCTCCTGCAGCCCTGCACCTCCACCCCGTCCTCTCACACACTGCTGCAGCAGGAGGAAAAAAGAAAACGATAATAACATTCCGTTATCATTTTATTTTTAAAATTTCTTTGATGCTCCTGGCAGCGGGGCGACGCTCCTCCGCCTTAGCCTTAAGGCTTGTTACAATATCTTGGGCTAGCCGTGCGGATTCCTGATCCCCATCTTACTGACCTTTGCATTGCAAAGATATAAGCCCCATTTAGCCTTTTATCAGTATTAGAAGATGAAAGTATGCCAATCCCTGCCAGCCAGGGAAAAGCAAACGGCTTCCCACTACTTTAATCTGGTCCAGGTAAGGTACAGTGTAGTCCCCCTACCCCCTGTATATCATCTCCCACAACCATTCACAAAGATGCTCTTCAAGCTATTTCTTCTGAGTGGTATGGTTCTAATGCACGTTTTATCCTAGGCTGATGACACCCAGATTATTGTCTCTGTGTCTGATGATGTGCTATAAGCGGCAGAAAGATCCAAGCATTGCATGGTGAAAACTGGGATCTGGCTGAAGGCAAACTGGATGAAAATGAATTTGGAAGAGACTGAGATTATGGTTTTTGGTGCTCACATTCAGTATGGCCTGAGGTGCTGCGGACAGTGTCTTGAGGCCCCTTACCCATTCCTCTTACCTCTATTAAAGAACTTGGAATAATCTTTGACAAGGCGCTCACTTTTGATTCGCAGGTCAATGGGATCACAAGTGCTCGCTTTTTCATTATCGAAATTTTGAGAATGATTCTTCCTTATATTCCTATTGAGGATAGAATTGAAGTGGTCATTCCACTTATCACCTCTTGCCTTGACTATTTATTTATTTATTTCATTTATAAGGCGCACAGCTACCCAACAAAGGGTTTCCCGACGCAACAGATCCCGATATGATAAGCTATGGCATGCTAGATATTAAATAGCCAGGTTTTTATGGCCTTCCTGAATTTTACGTAGTTCAGCTCTGTTCTCAATGTCGGTGGCATTGAGTTCCAGAGAGATGGTCCAAGAACTGAGAAGGACTTGCCACCCATGCGCGCCAGTTTGAATTTTGGAATTACAAAATGATTGGCCGTGGAGGACCGCAGAGTCCTGGTGGGGCGATAGGGACGCACCAGGTTCTGCAGGTATTTAGGGGCAGTGTTAGTGGAAATTCTATGCATAAAACATAACGTTTTGAATTTGACTCTGTTCTCAACCTTTAACCAATGAAGTTTCCTGATATATTTGGTGGTAGGTGTAGAGAATGGAATTTTACATAACAGTCGTGCTGCTGCATTCTGTACAGTCTGTAATCTGTGGACAGTGGCCTTATTTGCCCCCAGGTACAAGACATTACCGTAGTCGAGCCTTGATGTCACTAAAGCATTGACTACGGTTTTTTTAGAATTTTCCGGTAGCATCCAGCATATCTTTTTTAGCCACTTTAGGATGGCAAAACAAGTGGCAGCGGTTTTTATTGCTTGTTGGTGAAGGTTGAGCGAGTCATCAATAATGACTCCCAGATTGCGGGCATTTGTGACCGGTATGGGGGGAGTACCCATTTCAGAGGGCCAGTGCTGGGGGCCCCATAACTCTTTGTTTTTTCCCAACAGGATTAACTCCGTTTTTCCGCCGTTTAATTAAAAAAAAATTATTCATCCAATTCGAGATGTTTCTGAGTCCAAGTTGCAGAGCGGAGGGAGTGCTTGCATCCGCTGATGAGAGAGAAAAGAGCAACTGAGAATCATCAGCGTATGAGAACATCAAAAGTCCTGTTTCCTCCACTAATTTAGCTAAGGGGCTCATGTAAATATTAAAGAGTAACGGGCTCAGAATTGAGCCCTGAGGTACTCCATGTTTGAATGACTACTGCAATATTCTCTACTTAAATGTTAATAAAACCTCACTTAATAAACTCTAGATTATTCAAACGTGGCTGCCCATCTGATACTAATGTTAACTAGTGTCAGTCGGTCAGGGAGGGCTTGCTCTCTCTTCATCGGCTTCTATGAAGGAAGCAGGTGAAAGTTAAAGCATTAAGCATGGTCCAACAGACCATGCACCAACAAGGATCATGTGCCCTGAGAGGTTCGCGTTCCAATGGTTCACACCTAAAAAGCAGCGACGGTCTTCTTCCTTGAGGAAAGTACTTGTTCCGAGGGCTCGAAAGGTGAGGTGGGGTGGCCACACTTTCTCAGTAGTGGCTGCCAAAATATAGATTACTTTACCAATCCACATTGCTAGTTTAACTGATCACATGGCTTTCCATGACAGTTTAAAGATTTGGTTGTATTCCCTCCCCTAAGACCTCTGTCTGCAGATTGCTTTCTTTCTGATGGCAGCGCCTTGACGCTCTAGGGCGTAGCGTGCTCTATAAATAAATAAAAACTATATTGAAACTGCGCTAAAGGGTGAGCAAAATGTAATTTGGAAAAGGCGTTCTCCCAGAAGACAGAATCTTGCCGCTTTGAACATTTTTTCACTAATGTTGTATTTTCACAATTTGAACAAAGAACATTTTCCATGTGTTTCTTTCCAGATGAGCCCAGGATACAGGATTTTGTAAAGGGGCGGGGATAAGTCTAATACAGGTGTGAGCTGAAGAGAGGTCTGGGCTTGTGGTAGAAGCTCCTGGGAGACGCATAATGACTTGTAAATGGATAATTGGGTATTCTCTGGCAACCTCACTTTTTTAATAACACTACGGCTCATAATAATTAGAAAGTAAAACAAGCATTGTCAAAGCTAATAGGTCAGGCTTGCAGTTTGAATCATGACTAACATATTTTTAGAATAAAAATAGTTCTCCAATTTAAAACAAAAAAAACTGTTGCTTTCTATATACAATGCTTCAGTGAGATAACACATTTAACATGTGATGATTCAGTGTACTTTTGAGACATTAAATAGTCCGTCATTCACTTCATTGCAAGCACTCCATAGGAGTTGCAATGATACATCAAACAGCCAATAGGCTGAGGGGAGAGGGTAATACTCTAATAAATCCGATCCAAAGTCCACTCTTGATATATGTCAAAGAATTGGTACCAATAGGTATGCATACAGCTTCACTGTCATGCCAGACCTAAAAAGGCCACTGCTCACCAACACTTGAGTTTTTCATCAGAGGTAGCAAGACTTCAGTGGAAGAAGACTTTGGGGCAAACTACAGTGCATCAAAAATGGAAACACTTGGGGGCAGATTTACGATTTCTGGCGCATCTCTGCTAATCAGCACGGATGCTTCAGAAGAGTTGCGACGCATCTTCCCATTCGTGCGCCACTACTGATGCGCCGCATTCACAATGCGGTGCACCGTGGCGCTCGGATGGGCAGATGCGTGACGCACCCCCGGCGGATATTCGGCGCATTGCTGGAGTTGCGTAGCATGCGCGACGCAGCTCCAGCAAGGCTCAGGCGTGCCCTATCTGTAACATGCTGCGTCAATCCTTACGCCTGCTTCAAGCAGGCGCAGGGTTTTGACGCAGCATGGCCCTAAAAGTAACGGAGTGAAATCTTGTAGATTTCACTCAGCCACTTTTAGGAGGCGTTCCTGCACCGGAACGACCCCCCACCCCCTGCACCAGAACACCTACATGTGGGCTTTACAACGTGACGCATCTCCCAGATGCGTCACGTTGTAAATACCCCGCAGCATGGCGCTGGCTTTGCGACGCCGCTGCAACACAAAAGTGACACAACGGCGGCGTAAAAGAGGCGCAAGGGGCTTGTAAATCTGCCCCTTACTCTCCCACTTCTCTCCCCTGTCCAATCCAGTTGTGCACTGCTGCCAGCACTTACAGATGTCAAAGTGCTGACACAGTTTTACGCAAGGCTCACGCTTCACATTGGAGGATAGCGGGTCCAACATTGAGAATTCAAATCGCACATGTTATCACTGATTGTCCACTCACCCCTAAAGAATACAGAGACACTACTGATAGTGTGGTGTACCTCATGGCCGCTCCAACTTTTGAAGGACCTCTTTTGTTCCATCAAGTGTGTGAGACACAGAGAATGAGTTTTAGAGCAGCTACTCTGAACATTATGACTGCTATGAGTCCCCCCAACCGCCCCCCTTCCCCGAATCACCACTGGGAGGTAGGAAAACCGAACTTAGCAATATCTAAAACTTGAACTTCAAAACATTACAAACCTAAGGAAACAAGCACACGTCAAACAAATACACAAATTAAGAAATATTTGCTTCACAAACTAAAAATATACACAACTCGAAATGTTCATGGGAAGAGTGGACTTTTTCAAAATGTGGTTTAATTTCTAAAATGTGGAGTGATATGCGGGACCCCGCATATCACTTGTCTTTTTTGCTCCTAGTCCACGTTCTTTTGTGCATACTAGTGGTTCAATTAAGCCTGCGGATCATCCATTCTAGATTGTGTTTGCAGCTCACCTCTCCTATGAGTCAATGTAAGGATACCAACTAAACTTTTTGTGCCCAATTTCAAATTCCTTCGCATTTACAAAGCGTTTTAAAAATGTGCTTTTAATGAGTATATGCTTAATTTATATACTAATACAATTCAATTTTTATAAACAGTTGGGAACCCTGAAGGACCCCAGGTTAAGAACCGCTGTTTTAGATCTTCAATACCTTACCCAGCAGTTGAGTATTAAAATATTTGTGAGTCCTGGGAGCAAAGATATTCTCTCCCAGTGGATCTGATACCCGTGATGCTCTGCTCCATAACCCCCTTAAGTCATCTTCTATGTAGAAGTGCCACCGGGGTGCTCTATGCGCAGACATCACCTTGCAATACTGTGTTCGAAGGAAAGACAATGAGCAGGCTGTTAATACTGACATCAGTCCCACAGGCCTCAAGCTGTCCTCCTACGAATTAAGAATAATTCAGATGAGTGCTCTTCACAATTGTCTGCTGGACTCTCATGAACACTGAACAAGATGGAGCATCTACCGTCCTGTGCGGAGTCACCTCACCTATACCACTAAGGGCATTCCTTTCAAAGAGCCACAGACTCATGCTCCCCAGATTCCAGGGTCCTCATGCTAGACCCCTCCACTCATTGATAAGTGGGTCCTGCAGCAGCAGGCATACAAACCTGGCTCCAGCAGCCTGAACACACTTCTAGGGCCTCATTTATGAGGCCTTGCGTCACTTTCACGCCGCCAGTGCGCCACTTTTTGTGACGCACCAGCAGCGTAAAAAATGTGCCTTGTTGCACCATATTTACAAAGTGACGCTACTAGGTAGATGCGTCACTTTGTAAACGCCAGCGCTACATTATACCTGCGCCAGGTATAATGTATGCAGAGGGGGCGTTCCCCTGCAAAAAGCCTCGTAATAGTGACGCAGTGAAATCTATAAGATTTCACTGCGCCACTTCTAGGACACAAATGCGTTATTTCTTACGCCTGCCTCGCAGCAGGCGTAAGACTGACGCAGGCCCTTTCACATGGGGCTTGCCCCTTGTGAAAGGACACATTGCTGGAGTTGAGTCACTGTTGTGACACACTCCAGCAATGCGTCACTTTTGCGCCATACAGATACGTCAGAAATACTAACTTATCTGTAACTCCTTGCGCCATGATGCGTCATACTTTAAATATGACGCATCATTGGTCTCGCAAGGAGGGCACAGTGTAAAGTGACGCATCGCTGTTTTCACGCAGCGATGCGTCACTTTTCATAAATGAGACCCTAGTCTTTAAAGCCCTGCAATGCACGAGAAAACACTACAAACCGAGGAGGCGCAGGAGTTCATACAGCTTGTGCTTGAAGCCTTGAGAACTTGACCTATCTTCATCAGTGACGTCCGGTGACTCGAGCCCACCCAGCAGTCGATGTGAGGAAAACACTGCGGGCGCTGCGCAACTTTCGGCAAGAACACTCTTGTCCCGATGATGGACTGCTGCTCTGTTTTATAAGCTGAAACAGTGGTTCCTGTGGAACATTATAAAATATTGAGAATGATAATAAAAGTAATGCTCAATCGCAATGAACAAATGGGTTATAGTGATATCAAAAAGAGAAGGACCGTACACGACTCAGTATTAGGTGTAAACAATGGTAGCTTTATATAAAAATGCAAATAATTACAAAACTGAACAGTGCATTGTGTCCCCAGTGAACATGGAACCTACAACAATTTGTGACAAAATTACAACAATTATAAATGGTTTCCTAAACAATGTTAAAGTCTACCATCCAAAGGAATCTGTAATAGGAATGGTTCGCTTTATTTTCGTTGACGCGTTTCGACCTGTGGGGATAAGGGGTCTCTTTAGGACCTAGCGATATAGGGACAGCTACAAAGTAAAACAAAAGAATGTTGTAACTAAGGTGAGCCATAAGGGCAACAGTGTTGTTGTATTGAGAGGCTAGGCAAGGCCTGTACCTGAAAGGATGATAGCCTGTCATCGTGATATGTGTCCACCCCGGGAAGTGAAAAGGAAAACAAAAATGTTACTCACATGGGACCCAGCCGGGCGCTGCACATGTGGTAAAATGGAATGAGAAAGGAATGAGCACAATGAAAATGGTAACTGATCTCAGCATTACAAGTGCTGGTATATACAGAGAACTTACCCCAGTGAGGGGAAGGGGAGAGATGACAGGAGAGTTGAACTGCAACCCTGTGCATCCGCAGGTAAAAATCGTTCATACGCTCTGGATGCACGTATTGCAAGGTCTATATGAAGGCAATAACGTGTAAATCAGGCGGGCGCTAGCAAAAACATTATTTAAATGTTCAAAGCCATAGCAGTAGCAAAAGTTTTTAGGGTATAGTTACCTGGCCTCACAGTGGCTATCCTTATTCAATAGTATTTAGTAGAACTGGTGTTTTAGGCTTCAGGGTAGATGATAAGAGAAGGTCATGACAATCCGTGTACCTGTAACATGAGGGATAGACTAATTATATATATATATGTAGTGTTAGATTTCGGGGTCTCTAGTTGGCAGATACCTTTGACCAAATAGGGACTCTTGCATCTAGTCAGGGTAAGGGGGTACACTCCTAAAATAACAGCTGCACACCCCCTTGGTAGCTTGGCACAAGCAGACAGGCTTATCTTAGAGACAGTGTGTAAAGCATTTGTGAACACATACAGTAACCCAGTGACAACACTACAGATGGACACCACACAAGTTGTAGTATAAAAATAAGTATCTTTATATAGACTTAACACAAGACCACCGACAACAAAAATCCACAATACTGTACTTTAAAAATGGAAGAAATAGCTTAGTTCTCTTTAGATGTAAAATGCGACACTTTGAGTTCAATGTACCTTTGGATGCGTAATGCTATACAACGAAAGTGTTGTAGGGAAGGTGATGCGTCGGTTCCTTACACGCAAGAACGGTGATGCGTCAGGTCCCTATTGCTGCATAGGGGATGCGTTGGTTCTTCTCCGTGTGGGGAGGTGATGCGTCGGTTTCTTACAGCACTTCGTGGCGATGCGACCAACAGCGCCGTGATGCGATAAAGATCCGGTGCAATGAAACAAAATGGCGTCTTCTTCTTGATGCGACAACGATGCATGCAAGCCCGACGGCCGTGCAGCGAATCAATGATTCTTCTGAGCCGCAACAGGCTCTGCGACACGCTTCTCCGGTGATGCGACAGCGTTTGCTGCGATGGCTACACTCTTATCCGGTGATGCAAGGTGCTTCCGGTGATGCGATGGCGACAGCGGCAGCGGCGGCACACTTCTCCGGTGATGCGACGGTGTCTGCTCCGACACGACACTCTTCTCTGCTGATGCGACAACAACGGCTGTGGCGACGACACACTTCTTCGTCTTGATTCGCGCTTCCAGCTCCCAGCGACACGCAGTCTCTCAGAAGGCCCAGTTCAACAGCAGGCACTTCAATTCCCAGCAAGGGAAGGCAGGGGAGCTGGTTGGTGAATTCTGTTGTCCCTGAGACTTCAGCAGGAGGCAGGCTCTATCTCAAGCCCTTGGAGATCCTTTACAAGTTGATTTGAAAGTAGCACAAAATCCTTTCTCCTTTCTATGGCAGTCAGGGAACCACTGCAAGCCAATCCCCCAAACAGCACTCAGCTTAGGGATATTCTCCTCCTCAGTTTCTCTGGTTCCTCTTGTTTCCCAAAAGTGATCTAAAGTTCTGGGATCTGGGTCCCCATATTTATACTAGCAAATCCTTTGTCCTCTGAAGATAGAGGGTCCTGTACCCAGTCCAAACCAATCCTGTGCAGTCCTGGAGCACCCTGTTAACAAGACTCCTTCTTTCCTTTGACAGTGTGGGCCATGGACATCAGACGCACCACAGGAGGTGGAGCCAGCATTGTGGAAGGCAGGCACAGCCCTATTCAGGTCCCAGGTGCACCCCTACCACCCATCTACATGCATATAGCTCTATTCAGCCCTGTGCTGACTCACCCTGTCTCCTGGAATCCCCCGGCCCCTGTCACTCAAACTCCAGACAAGGAATACACAACCTAGCAGAGGCAGGCTTGGATAGTTAGGCAAGAAAATACCTACTTTCTAAAAGTGGTATTTTCAAACACAGAATGTTAAAACCAACATCACTAAAATATGTATTTTTCCATACTGAGTTCAGGGATACTAAACTTGAATTCTACCTAGTTCCCTGAGTCAGTTAGGATTATGAGATGTTATAATCAAACTGCATATTCTGGTCTATGGGGAACAGATAGCCTTGCAATAGTGAAAAACGAAAATTGCTGTAATTTACTATTAGGGCATGCCACACACACCAGGGCATGTCCTACCCTTTACCTACAACGCACGCGACCCATGGAGCTACCATAGGGGTGACTAATATGCAGAACAGGGAAGGTTTAGGGACTGGCAAGTGGGTGCACTTGCCCAGTCAACATGGCTGTACCAGACTACACACAGGCTCTGCAATGGCAGGCCTGAGACACACTCTACAGGCTGCTTCTGTGGGTGGCACAACCAGTGCTGAGAGCCCACCAGCAGCCTATGATTAACAAGCCCTGGGCACACGCAGTGTACTGTACTAGGGTCTGACAAGTAAACCAAATAAGCCAATCATGGAGTCACTAATCCATACATTGTAGTGTAGTTCCTAGTTTCCCACTAGGCCCTGCGCATTGGAATAACATAAACAGTAGTATCGACGTGGAACTGCTTATATTCCAGGCCTCCACTGACTATGCTAAACTTAATTGGGGTGTGTTACCAACTAGCTCAGAGGTCACTGGAAACTTTCTTCTCTGCATAGGAAGTGATCAGCTTCCTTGGCACAGACAAGAAGGGATTCAGTTTTCCAACAACCGTGCAACATGACAACTTTGCTCCTCAGATCAAGAGTCGATCTCTAGGGTCGTGTGAAACAATAGACACAGATTTCACTCAGTCAGTCTAGTGCAGTTTACTTTCACAGTATGTAGAGAATAGAGAGACGGGCGTGTATCAATAAAGGTTAACATTTATTGAACAGTCTTTCTTCTCATACAAGAGAAATGTATTGCCACAATTGCAATAACTGTTATTATAAAATGTACGTACAGTAAGATAAGAATTGCGAAATAGAACTGTAAAAGCATTGATATGGTTTCTTAGCCATACAATGGTTTAAAAGTAATAAAACATATATACAGTCATATATAC
Source organism: Lissotriton vulgaris (assembly GCF_964263255.1). NCBI lineage: Eukaryota > Metazoa > Chordata > Amphibia > Caudata > Salamandridae > Lissotriton > Lissotriton vulgaris. The sequence goes on from NC_141685.1 coordinate 257,044,592, forward strand.
ATTAGGCTAACATACTCAACTGGTGCTTCTAACTAAGCCTACCCCAGTGTGCCTGACCTAAGCCTAACACGTGAAAGGGGGAGTAAGTAAGTAGCTTAAGTTAAGTTGGTTTTGCCAAGGTTTGTTTCAAGAATTCTCGTCTAAGGGTTTAGTCAACACCATACCTCTGAATAGAATGATGGAGGATTGGTATCTCCTTCAGGGGTCTCTCTCGATATCCCAGTCACCTGCGAGGGTAAACTGGAAGCGCAGGGACTGGATTTCTCTGCACGAGAAAGGCAGCGGCTTCTCTCAGCGCGTCGAGGAAGGAGGGGTGACAGCGTCCGCGGGCAGCTGGGCTGGATGTCTTCGCAGAGGACGGCTGCACGGCTCCTCAAGCGTACTGTACCATAGTTCGCGCTGTAGCGGCGATAATGGTAATCAGCAGCTTCACCACCACAGGATAGCAGGCTGCAGCGACAGAGTGCTAGTTGTTACCAACACGGGGTCATGCAGGCAGCTGGCATCAGCAACAGGTTCGCTCGCTCAACAGCTCACATTGCTTAAGGCAACGTTGGTAATATTTATACCTGACAGGTGCCGGGTTTGACGCAAGTTTGCTGGACATAAGACGTCAATTAAAGATGTCACTAGGAAGTGGCAGTTATCAGTTGCTCATTAGAGTTCCATTACTAATCAAAACATAGCAAGCGGGGATTTCCAGGTTTGCTGAGTTTTTATCTTGTTGAAGAACTCGGAGTGTTATCTAGGAATATCAGATAGTGACTGCTGCTCTGTCATTGCACTAATTGGTCGCAAAGGAAGTAGCAGAGAGTCATGCTGGAATGTGGCTCTGTTCGTGTGAGGCCAGAGATGACTTTACAAAAAATCGCACTTGAACGGTTATGCCAATATAGGGAATAAATGGCTTTATAGCCGAATAGGGGCATAAGGTCACAGTATCGATCAGGAACCTAGATAAGCACGCAACACCCACTCCACGGGTTAATGTCCATCAAAATTACTAAAACTAAGCAATTAGATGCATGTGTAACATTGCCCACCCCAAAATACATAAATGCATTTGAAATAGGCGTACTTGTAATACATGGAATTTAGGTACTGTACGTTTTTTAAAGCATAGTAATCATTCAAAAAGTAATGCATATGAAATCAATGAACGATTATGCAAAAAGAATTACACATGAAGTATCTCTGACAGAAGAAATGCGAGATAAATCATCACATAAAAATGCATTGTAATAACATGTGTGCTAGAGGCTGGTGTTATGTTGTTATGTCTCTAGATGTGTTTTAGAAATAGAAGTGTGAAGCTTCTGTTCTCTAAGAATAGTTTTTACGTTAAGCAAAGAATTGTTCGTGCCAAAAAGAAAAGGTCAATATTTGAAAAATTGTCCAATTCAAAGAAAATAGATTTCCAAAGCTCCTGGCAGTTTTTTGTTGATCAAAACTGAAGGCCGAATTCAGAGTTTATGGGAACGCTGTGTGTCGGAAAGCTTCATAAAAAAGTTATTGTTTCTCTGTGGGTGAGAACATCGTATCAGACAGGCTCGCAAAGAATTGGTCTACAAAATCAGGTGATAGTTCAACCAAATTAGATAACGCTGTAACTTGGCAGGTGTGAGAATGATTGCTGTCATCGAAGGCAGGACCAGCAATGCTCACAGAACGTTGTACCTGGATGATGTTGCTTTTGTCACTCGCTCCACTGTTACCACTTGGCTGTAGTACAGGAGTCTCCACGAATGCCGTCATCAGGATTGGTAGCCGCTGGGGACAACACAATGCGTGAGCCGTTATTGGACTGAGCAAAGTATCGACGTCCATTGGTACTGCTGATGGAAGTGAAAGACAGATGTCCAACACGCATTCATCGCCGCAAAGCATACACCGTAGCACAGGTAAAATGCAATTTTGCCATATCGGTCTGAATGAAAGGAACCAGGTCATGTTTAGATCTCTCAGCCTGGCCAATCCGAGGACGTTAGTTATCCTGTCCCTGTAGCGCATTGCTAGGATTGTCTCTTCCATTCCCATGGGAGCTATGTCTGAGCCGAGGCTTGCCATATCGTAGCAGGAGGGTCAAAAATAGAATCCCTGCGATAAGTCCCAAAAATAGTGGTATACCACCAAAAATGGAGTGCACAAAATTAGGAAAGATTCCCAAAATTGCCTGGAAGGGTGTTAGCAGTCCCGTAAAGACTGTCTTAAATATGCCTGGGATGCTTGTTGCACTAGACATGTTAAGGAGTTGGCTCAACATTTCTACGAAATGCACGGGGCAATTTGTTGATAAAAGGTCATGGACCTCAGTAGCCGTCCTTGCGACTAGAAGATCATACGTCTCTTTAGATGACGTTATAGGCACTGTTGTCTGTAAAAGCACAGATTTCATTTTGCTTAATGTATCAATTCGTATAGAATAGAGATTCAGACGAGGCCAGATGGGAGTCACTATGTCTGGAGGCCCGCTCGGAAACAATGCTTGCATACAACATTTGACCATGGACGTTACTTGTACTAGATAACTTTTCCCTGGCGTGAGGCCACAACACCTGTGATCCGTTCTAAGAATGTAACTCCCGTTCGAAAGTTGCATAAAGAAGGGCTCTATCTGAGTTGCAGGTGTGACTAGCTGGTGGCATGAAAGGTTGTTTGAATTTCCATCACATGCTCCGTGTAAATTAATACCCTGACACAAAAGTATACCGCTTAGTGAATGTTTACAGTTCTCACCACTAAGAAATACATTTTTGTCGCTGTCACTATAGCAAGAATGAGTGTATGGTAATTTCCATTCGGATTTTACATATCCTTTACCCAATTGTTCATACTGGCCAGCAGGTATGTATTCAAGGCACTTTTTAAATCGGAAAGTTATCGGAATGGTGATAATTCCGTGTATTATCCATTCAATGACAGGACTCTCTGACATTGTCAATGGTAATCTCTCGAGTTTTTCGATGCTCAGGATTGTATAGTCTGCTCCTTTCTGTGCCAAACTGATCTGTTTATCAGTAAGGTTAAAACTGGAAAATAATGACGTTGTGTTGATTAAACGCCAAGGCACATAGCCTGAACGAAGATCTTGCAGCGTCCAGCCTAACTCTATAATAGAGCGTAATTGAGACTGGCCCTGTTGTAACATAAGCAAATCTCTGTCTATCACATCAAAGGCAGATGATACAATATTGTCCAACGAATATATTCTGGAAGACAGAGTCATTAACCCATTGTCTACCACAGAAAGTGATTTCTCCAAATTAATACGATCAATTTCTCGTATCTTTTCAGCAGTTTCAATTTGCTTTACTTTCCAAGCCTCGTTGTAAGCAGCATAGATGCTGGTCGCTATGAAACGCTTTTGACGCTGTTTGCGTGGTCCAAGAATGAAATAGCGCCAATCAGCACCATCTTTTAATAAAGACAAGTGTTGCTTAATTTCAGCCAGTGTGGACGAGGTTAGCCATTCTAGGCAGAGTTTCCCTACACTGTATGTTGTAATAATCCCTGGATGTTGTCTCGGGGAATATCTTGAGTCTAATCTGGTCATTTTTAACCCCTGTGTTTTATTCAGGAATCTATCTTGACAGCTATTTGTGTCTGTAGGCCAGATTAACCACTTTTTCCAATCAGGATGTGTTCTGTTGAAATGTAAAATTTGTGACACGTCTAACTCAATATCTGTGGTTGCATTCTCAGGTATTGGCTTTGGTATAGACGGTGTTTTAAGGTCTTTGTTCTTAGCTAGGCCAAGACAAGATGTTTGGTGTATTGTGTCATTTAAAAATAACATTTGTTCTGGTATCATGCAGGTTCTAAACAGTGCTTCTATGCCTTGCACCTGCCAATCTTTTGTACCCCAAATTGTTTTCGTTTCAATATTATTTTTCCAATAATCAAAACCAAATGTCATCATTTTGTCATAAAATGCTTCTGAATATATCAATTTAGAATTTGTCAGCATTGTGTTCATTCCTGTTTTATCTAACAGTTTGTAATAAAACGTTTCTGCATCACTGGTGTTAAACCCTGAAAAATATTTGAATTTCTCAAAAAATGCTTTAGAACTGCTTTTAGGTGGTGTAGAACAATGTTCCCATTGATTATACATAAAAACATTTCTAGGCTGTGCAGATTTATGCAAGTAATGATCCCCATAGTGGGTGTAACAGAATAACTGCTCATAACTAGATGAACCTTGTAAATAATCATGATCTGTGAATCTAGCTGACATTACTAAATCAGACATCATGTCATTAATACTCCCAATCATCAGAGAATGTACTAGGAGTCACAAAGTCACTTAAGGAAACCTTTAGTTGATGAGGATACTTCAGGATTTCGACCGGACCATAGATCTCATAGTCTGTTTTCTCCCATACTACCCCACCAGGTATTGGAATTGCTGTGACATTTACTGTTGACAGTTCTCTTTTCTTCACGTGGGATGATCTGTGTGGTTTCAGGACTAGGTTGATGTTCTGACTTGCTGTGTCCATTGTAATATATTTTCCTTCAATGAATTTTCCCAAACATAGTACCATGTTGAGCCAAAGCAGGAGGAAAAATACACCTAGACCGAACCAGAACTCTAGCCAAGGGGAAATAAGGTAGATTTCCTTCAGTTGATGAAAGAGTTCCGTTGCTTTTACTTTAAAAGATTTTTTTGTTTCTGGCATCACTTCGGGCTCATTTAAATCTTCAGAGAAGTTGTCGAAGTTGATGAAATAACCAGAGGCAGTTCTATCAATTGATGGGATTGTTCTTTCAATCTGTCTCTCGGTAGCACTTTCTGATGCCACATTATTGTAGACTGGTGTTGTTTCATGACGAACTGTTTCAATCTGTGTTTCAAGAGGCACGAGTTCCATGGCATTATTGCATAGTCCTTCATTGTGCACTGCAGGCTGATCGAATGTGATGAGTCTTTCAGTTTGAACCTCTTGGATTGTTGCAAGTTTGGGTATTCTGTTGTTTTTTGGGAGTCCACTGGGCCTACTGTTGATTATAGGCCACATGCTTGTGGTTTTACCAGATCGATGGACACGACTCTGTTCTCCTTTTTACCAGCAAGGGGCGGTAGCACAACTGATCTTGTTCCGGTGACTGCCAAGACAGGTACTGCTTTTCTGTAAGAAGGCCCAAATTCCTTCTTAACCGCGATCTTTTCTCTGACTAGATCCCCAATCTTTGGAATCCAGACAGGCTTTGCTGGGGCTGTTGCGGGTGGTGCCTCGTCAGTGGTACTTGGCTGTTGCTTTAACTTTATGTTGCTTAATGATTTTCTTGTTTCATTCAGTTCCTGTAAAACAGCCAAACGATCCTTTACATCAAAGTGCGTTGTTTCTTCTTGTACCACTGACATCTGACTATCGAGGTCCTGAACGTTCATTCTAATTCCGAACAATAGTTTGTATGGGCTGAAACCTTTTAGAGAATTTCTTGGCATGTTGTTAAGACTAGTCTGGACACTTATTAAATGTTTGACCCACCCAGCGCCTGAACCTAATACCTTCGCTGTTATAGATTGCTTTATGTCACGGTTTTTTCTTTCTACCACACTATTCCCTTCGGGATGCGACGGACAAGAATACCGCAACCCAATTCCCATGCGGGCCATGGCCTCCTTATAGGCTCGAGAGCTGAAAGCAGGACCCTGGTCAGAATGGAACGTGGTAATTGCGTATGTGCCGATAAAGACTCGCAAATCTTTTATAACCGTTCTAGCGTCAGCCGAGCGCTGGGGCCACATCCATATGAACCTCGTACAGGAATCCACTGCTACCATGATATATCTATAGTTACCGTCCCTTTGTAGGGGACCACAGTGGTCCAGGTAAACGCATGCAAATGGTTTATCCGAGATGAGAAGGGGTGTCTGCGCTGGTCGTTTCACTGTTGATACTTTTATCCTTTGGCATATGTCGCATTCTAATACATACTTTTTAGTTTGTATTCTCAAGCGAGGCCACCAATATCTCTGTTTTAATAGTGATACTGTTGCGGAAACGCCAGCGTGTGCAGAAGCAAGCCCTTCGTGTGCCGCTTTGATTAGTCCTAGTCTGTGTTCCCTGTTTGGAATTACTCTATCCCCCACTCCAGGGATTCGAGCAAAAAGAACATTATTTGTATCCGTTAAGTACAAGTACTTTTTAGGAAAGCCTTTTGGGAGTGTTTTCTTATCATTTTTTACTGACGTACTGACAGCTTGTAGAATTTCGCTGTCTATTTTTGTTTGTGACAGAGTTATCGCAGCTACGGAAGCCGTTTGCACAGCTGCCTTCGCGGTTTCATCAGCCAATGAATTCCCTGCAACGTGAACGCCATCACGTTGATGACTCAGTGTATGTATCACGTGAGTCTTTTGTAGTTCTTTCTGTAAAAGAACTACCTGTTCCCAAAGCATTTTATGCTTTATTGTGCCACCTTTTGCATCTTTGAAACCATTTTCCACCCAATTCTGCAAGTATTCATTATAAGATTGTACGCAATAAAAAGAATCGCACACTATTAGTGTGGGGAATTCGCGATCGGTATTTTCTAGCGCCATCTTTAATGCTACTAATTCAGCTCGTTGAGCCGAGCAATCTCCTAGAGATTGTGTTTTAGTGACCAATGGTCTAAATTTTCCTTTGTGCCAGCGACCTTTAACAATCGCGCACGCAGCACTGTAAGCTTGCTTACCCCCAACTGCGGGTTGTGCTGATCCGTCAGTATATATAATACTTCCGTATTCTTCGAGAGGCAGGATTTCAATTGGCAGAGGACATTCATATTCATATTGTAAAAATTCCTGTGTTTTTAGGTTAGGATCAAATTCGTAAACTACGTCTGTTGCAGCAAGAGAATTAACCCACTGAATCCATCTCGGATGCAAAGCTTTAGCATTAGGAATGCTTGCTTTAGTTACCGCTTCTAAATCCGGTATAGGAGTTACGATTATTATTCGTTTACCTTGTGCTAGGGGCCTTTCTTTCGCTACAGCAGTCTGAACCGCAGTTAGAATTTTCTCAGTTGAACTGAATTTTATTTCAGCCTTTGTGTACAAATGTGATTTGTAAGCTATTGGTACCTTTTCTCCCTTATTAGAGGTTAGGTATGTGAATCCGCATCTCCCTGGGATGACTCGGATTACAAGATCACGTGTGTTGTCACGTGTATCTAATTTTGTTTTTGCTAACATGTCTGTTTGCAGTGATCTCAAAATTTCTGTGTGTTTTTGAGTCCAATTGATTTGTTTTAAATCAGGTTTTATTAGTTCGTAGAGAGGTTTAACCCTCTCTGCGTAATTTAGAATGTAAGTTCTTCCGAAATTCAGAAAACCTAGTATTGATTGTAAATTCTTCAGCGTTTTTGGAGCTTGGAGTACAGCGCACTTCTCTAAGAAGTTGTCCGCTAGGCTTTTCCCTTCACTTGATAGTTCGTACCCTAAAAACAGTACTGTCAGATGGGCAATTCGGGACTTTTTAAAGTTGAATTTGTAACCCTCTGCTGCGAACCCAAGTATAATGGTGTTCACTCTTTTCAAGTGAGTATCCAAGTCGTCGTCTGTGAGATAAATATCATCTACGTAAGACAATGCTTCATCATCATAGATTTGTAGTAACTCTGTTACCCTAGCTGAGAATAGTCCTGGGCTGTTCTTGAACCCCTGTGGGAGTCGACAGAATTTTTTCCGCGACTCAAATGCGGAGAAAGCGGTCAAATATCTGCTTTCTGGTGCAATGTTTTGACAAAAGAAACCATTAGAAATGTCTAATGTCGTTTTGTATTTTTTCCTAACTATGTTATTCATTAGGGCTGCACTATGCGAGTTTTGTACTGCAAAAGTTTTGCAACATGTATTAAGATGTCTGTAGTCCAAAACTAGACGATATGAATTGTCTGGCTTGGAGACAGGAAACAAAGGATTGTTCATTTGAGAGGTGCATGTTTCAATCACCCCCTGGTACTCAAGTTGATCTAAGATCTCCCTGACCTGTTTTTTAGCTTCTTGCTTTATGGGATACTGCCGTTGGGCAGTTGGTTCACTTTTTAATTGGATTTTGTGAGGCGGTGAATCCTCATCCCATCCTACGTGATTTTTATACAATGCAGGTGCCTGGGCCACTGCCCATTTCCTTGCATATGTGTATTTTTTGTGAATCGGTATGTGATTCGAGAAGGCAGGCATAATCACTTCTTCGCCACGAGGGCACTCCCTGACAAACTCCGGGGGCCAATCTTTTTCAGCTAACAGAATATCATAGCCTTTCGAGAGCTTATCCCAAAACAGACCCTTAATTTTCCTAGTCTTATCACCCTCTATACGCAATGTTATTTCGTATATTTTATGGGGCTCGCTAAGTCTGGCGTCGGCAGTTTCAACCTGAATGTATTCATTCCTGTCCACTGTCTCCAGATGACTCATCAAGATCTTGCGCGCTATACTGATCTCTGCTGCACTGTCCAACATTGTCAATGCCCACTCCCCGTTTTTCAACTGTGTCCTCAGTATTTTCGGCATGGTTGATTACTCTAATACTGGCTACCTTCTTTTTCTGAAATTGAGATTTCGTATTTTGAGCAGGTTCCTTGTCTTTGGACTTGGTGTGCTCTCCTGGGTCTGACCGTCCTCTTCTTTCCGAATTCTGTGGAAAAGATCGAGAGGGACGTGTATCAATACTTTGATATCTATCAGGTTTTTTTATATTATCCCTATTTCTAAGGTTATATCTTTTCTCAGAGGGCTCCCGCTGGGGAGACTGGCGTTCTCGAGTCGGAGTTCTTTCCCTCCGTCGAGGAGACCTTCCTCTGGACTGGAAAACTTTTTCCTTGGGAGTGGATTCTTTATTTCCATCCCAGCTCTTTTTAGGAGTGTTTAAATTATTTTTAATAAATAATTTTTCAGGATTTTCGAGCAGTTGGGGCTTAACTGGTTTTCCACCCAAGCTGTCTCTACCTAATTCTTCATAGCATTTTTCTATGATTTTTGCTAGCTCAACAGGATCTTTTATATCTGTCTCCTTCAACTTCTGGCGAATCGCCACAGATGCTGCTTCTCCCTTTACGTTGGCTAATAATATAGCCGTGACCTGCTTGAAGTCTTTCAGTAATTTCATACCTAGATTTAAAGCGGGCTCTGGACCGTATTCATTTTGAATCTGTTTTAGCACTTCTGGTATTACCGCCATAGACGGAACACCGTGTGTTTTTGTGTAAATGGAAGCAAAGACTGTACCCCAAGTGTCGCAGTCCTCTACGTGTGGTGCGATTCCCATAGGAAGGCAGATGGTCAAGATTCTGTGTTTCTCAATAGGGGTAGTATCAGGAAATACTGCCTCTATTTGAGTGATTTTCTGGGCTAACCAGAAAGGAATTTGTTCCCTTTTTACGGGTGTTTTACCAAGACATGACTGTATGTTCTGTGGTGTAATTTTATTTGTGTTCCCCTGATGAGGGGTCAGCTGTGGTGTATTAACAGCTGGCTGGACTGTTGCAGTCCGTATTACATATTGGACTAATTGCCTATGTATTTTTATTAATGTGTTTAGCTGTTCTAACAGCTCTTCTCTAGACATTCTTACAATGTCAGGATGTGGTGTGTAGCTGGCTAGAACCGGCCACGTGGCTCCTGGTCTACCTAGTGGACCGAGCCTAGTTATGTGATCATTATGTTTTAGGGCGCCATTAAACCAGAGCAGGTGCTCTTGAAATTTAAGTGGGATTTCAATCTCCTCGAAAGGAGCGTACTCTCCCGGAGGTTCCTCTATTTTGTAATAGTGAAACTCTTGTGCTATAGCGTTTACCGCTGGAAAGTTTATCCATGAATAGAATACCTCTGTCTGCCGATACTCGTGAGCCTCTATCACGAAAATTACTGTACCACCCTGAGGTGTCAGTCCGTTCTCTATAAGTTTTAAAGTTATAGATCTTCTTAACTGGACCGGGATGATAATAGCATCCGGGTCTGTGTATTCGGGACCTTGCTGAGTCGCATCTGCTGCGGCCCCAGCGGTGCCGTTGTTTTGTACTGACATTTTATAAATGCAGTTTTTGCATAGTAGGTCTCCAAGGAGACAAAGATTAGGTGCACAATATTTTGGAACACTGTATCCTTCAACGTTGAATAAACCAGAGCTTTACATAGGAATCTCTTCCTACTAAGGTCGGGCGGATTTTAACCTTTCACCCACTCCAGACGTCTATTGGAGTATTTACGGGAGAAAGGGGTGTGAAATATGCACGACTGAGTTACTCTATAAGTCTTGCGTTAGTTTATCGCCTTACCAAACGTTAGGGCGCCATGTAGTGTAGTTCCTAGTTTCCCACTAGGCCCTGCGCATTGGAATAACATAAACAGTAGTATCGACGTGGAACTGCTTATATTCCAGGCCTCCACTGACTATGCTAAACTTAATTGGGTTGTGTTACCAACTAGCTCAGAGGTCACTGGAAACTTTCTTCTCTGCATAGGAAGTGATCAGCTTCCTTGGCACAGACAAGAAGGGATTCAGTTTTCCAACAACCGTGCAACATGACAACTTTGCTCCTCAGATCAAGAGTCGATCTCTAGGGTCGTGTGAAACAATAGACACAGATTTCACTCAGTCAGTCTAGTGCAGTTTACTTTCACAGTATGTAGAGAATAGAGAGACGGGCGTGTATCAATAAAGGTTAACATTTATTGAACAGTCTTTCTTCTCATACAAGAGAAATGTATTGCCACAATTGCAATAACTGTTATTATAAAAAGTACGTACAGTAAGATAAGAATTGCGAAATAGAACTGTAAAAGCATTGATATGGTTTCTTAGCCATACAATGGTTTAAAAGTAATAAAACATATATACAGTCATATATACATTAGGCTAACATACTCAACTGGTGCTTCTAACTAAGCCTACCCCAGTGTGCCTGACCTAAGGCTAACACGTGAAAGGGGGAGTAAGTAAGTAGCTTAAGTTAAGTTGGTTTTGCCAAGGTTTGTTTCAAGAATTCTCGTCTAAGGGTTTAGTCAACACCATACCTCTGAATAGAATGATGGAGGATTGGTATCTCCTTCAGGGGTCTCTCTCGATATCCCAGTCACCTGCGAGGGTAAACTGGAAGCGCCGGGACTGGATTTCTCTGCACGAGAAAGGCAGCGGCTTCTCTCAGCGCGTCGAGGAAGGAGGGGTGACAGCGTCCGCGGGCAGCTGGGCTGGATGTCTTCGCAGAGGACGGCTGCACGGCTCCTCAAGCGTACTGTACCATAGTTCGCGCTGTAGCGGCGATAATGGTAATCAGCAGCTTCACCACCACAGGATAGCAGGCTGCAGCGACAGAGTGCTAGTTGTTACCAACACGGGGTCATGCAGGCAGCTGGCATCAGCAACAGGTTCGCTCGCTCAACAGCTCACATTGCTTAAGGCAACGTTGGTAATATTTATACCTGACAGGTGCCGGGTTTGACGCAAGTTTGCTGGACATAAGACGTCAATTAAAGATGTCACTAGGAAGTGGCAGTTATCAGTTGCTCATTAGAGTTCCATTACTAATCAAAACACAGCAAGCGGGGATTTCCAGGTTTGCTGAGTTTTTATCTTGTTGAAGAACTCGGAGTGTTATCTAGGAATATCAGATAGTGACTGCTGCTCTGTCATTGCACTAATTGGTCGCAAAGGAAGTAGCAGAGAGTCATGCTGGAATGTGGCTCTGTTCGTGTGAGGCCAGAGATGACTTTACAGAAAATCGCACTTGAACGGTTATGCCAATATAGGGAATAAATGGCTTTATAGCCGAATAGGGGCATAAGGTCACAGTATCGATCAGGAACCTAGATAAGCACGCAACAACATCAATTTATCCTAGGGAGAGCATATGCACTTTAGCACTGATCAGCAGTGGTAGAGTGCCCAGAGTCATAAAACAGCCAACAACAGGTCAGAAAAAATACAGGAGGAAGGCAAAAAGTTCAGGGATGATCCTGCAAAAAGGGCCAAGTCCAACATGTAGTATGGAAGGGTTTAGACGTTCATATTTCAGCCTCCTACCGTGCCTTTCACTAGATGAAAGGCTAAATCACACCACACGCGTGTATTCTCACTGCCATAGGTTAATATGAGCAGGAGTTTTGATGGCATGACTTTAAGTAGAGGATCAAGTGTTGGGTCTTTCACTTTCTTGTGCAGGATGCTGAAAGCGGCGGATAAGGCATTGCTCTTATTTCTAGTGGCTCTGAGCTGTTGTTTGGTCAGACCCTTGTGATCTAGCAACACCTCTAGATACAACTATTCTTTTACCGTTCTAGGCAGTGTGCTCCAAGATGCCAGGTACCATTATTCTTGTGTGCCCTGCTAACCAGCATCACCTTGGTTTTGTTTCGATTGATAACCAGGTCACTTTGTGTAGTGTGCAAGTGGAGTGTGTTTATCAGTCTCTGTAGGCCTACTTTGGTTAAGCTGCAGAGGACCACGGCATCCGCTTATAGTAGGTGTTTCAATGCTGTTGTGTCGAGACGTGGAGCGTGGCTGTTGGTTTCGTCAAGTGCCGGTGAGAGGTCAGCCATGAAGAGATTGAAGAGGTGTGGGGCCAGCACGCACCCCTGCTAAAAGCCTTGGTGAGTGTATATTTTTCTTGACAGGAGGGAGCCGTTTCCAATTTTGATCCACACAAATGTTTGGGAGTGAAATGCGCGGTGCCTCTAAGCAGGCGTGAATGGATGCTACAAACCCTAAGCTTCCTACATAGTTTTGCTCTAATTACGTGGTCAAAAGCTGACTTATAGTCAACGATGCAGAAGTAGGCCGTGAGTTTCTCCTTCCCCAGTTAGTCTAGAATGATGGACAAGACCAAGATGTTGGTGATTATGCCGGAGCCCCTCCGAAAACCAGATTTTGTTCTAGGGATTGTATGATTTATGTCCGCCCATGCCTGCAGGTCATTTAGGACAAGAGATGCAAAGTATTTTGCTTAGTTGTCTAGGAGTGTGATAAGACGGTAATGTTCCGACAGTAATTTGAGGTTTTATCGCCACCTTTGTGGAGTGAGGTGATAACAGCACCTCGCCATGAATCAGGTATGACACCTGTGTGGACTGCCTTAGAAAAGAGGAGAGTGAGCTTTCCTGCCTAGTACTGTGGATCTTGTTTGACGATAGCAAACACAAAGAGATGATGGAAGGAGTGCTTAAACTTTTCAGACGCTCACCCCCAGTCACAGATCTGGGTTGAATCCATCATCGTTCTTTAGCTCACTTCACCACCCGAGTTCAGAGAAAGCTATATGCAAATCAGTCTTGACCCTATGCCTCAGGGGAAAGTCCAGCCCCCGAACTGCCAAGCCAGCTCTTCCCTCGACCGGAAACAAGCATCCTGGGCCCGGTTTCGGGGTAACACCCCTCATTAGCCATGCTAGCTTGAATCCAGTGGCAAAGTGAGCAATAGACCCACCTCTGGGCATACCCTGCCAACTTAGGGCAAAAAATGTAAACACTAGGAGATGATGGTCGGACCACTGAAACATTTCAGACACTCACCCCCAATCACAGATCTGGGTTTAATCCATCATCATTCTTTAGCTCATTTCGCCACCTCAGCTGAAGATAGTCTGCGATTTTCCATTAGGCCCAGGGGCACCGTCCCTTCTGCCTTCAGTGACGACTTTCTCTGTATCTTGCTCAGACATTTGGACACATGGGTGAAGGCAAAACCATGGATCTGCCTCGAGGCTGCTCCCCTGCGAGGGGTTTGATGATTATGAGCCATCTTTACGAGATGAGGTTGAGTTATCTAACGGCAGCGATGCAGGATGTGCCTCTGGGGAGATGAGAGCGAGGGGTCATTGGCTGCCAAGAAGTGTTTCTTGAGAAAGGCAACCCAGCACTCTCCCCCGATAGGAGTGTTCCCTAGGGGCTGCTGCTGCCGCCGATTTAGGTTGTTCATAGTTGACCAGAAGTTTCTTCAGTCAAGTTGCTCACCGTTGTGGAACAGTTTGGCCCAGAAGTCATCTGTGGCTTTTCAATTGTCGAGCCAGACCGACTTGTCATATTCTTTTTTTGCGGCCCGTAGAATGTCCATAATGCTTGTTGTTTTACTATTACCTCTTTTTGGCATCGACTTTGTGGAGCTAAGAAGTGTGTTCTGGGTGAGCCGTCTGTATTGCAGTTCTTGTTTGTAACTACATCAGTTGTGAATTTTTGCCATGTGGCTATTGGAGTTAAATTTCTTTTTCTATTTCCTTTAGGACTGTCTTAGTGCTGTTGGCAATCTTCACTAAAGCTGCTTCTGACCATTTCAGTTTCTTGTAGTTGGTGGTGAATTGGGAGCCAAGTAAAACAAGCCCGCTCTCAACTACCTCTCTTCTTAGGTCTAGAACTAGTATTTGTGGAAGGTGGTCGCTCTCACTGCACTCTCAAATTTGGAAAGAATGAATGGCAGGAAATAGAGAGAGCAATAAAAAGTTGTTGATGAAGGACTCTGACCGTGGATCAATGTAGGTAAGATTTGCCGGGCAGCTGGCAGGTAATCTAGCATTGAACGCTCTATCTAGCACAAAATTCTCCCCTTGTTTGACTTTCCAATTCCTGGCTTTTGACACCTGGGGACGTATGTCCCAGAAATTGTTCTGTTGAGTGAGAAATGTGTCAGACGATTCGGAGCCGATCAGGTTAATTTTGAAGTCACCTGTGATGATAAAGTCAGTTTCAAGAGTGCGGTGCATTTGGCTTAGTAAAGTTGATTTGATTTTCTTGATTACTTTCTTTTTTGAGTTTGGGGTGGGTTGGATTTAGACGTTTATTATAATCAGGTCTTGCGAGTTGAACTGGTGAGGTCAAGAATCCAGGCTCCTGTTCTGACAACAACCCTTTACGCCTTTATGTCCTACCAGAGCAAAGTAGGTGGCCAGCCCCTTGGAGTGGCGACAACATTTTTTAAAATTTTGCTGGTTTGTGCTGGACTGAGTACCCTTGAATGCTGGGGCCAGACTGCCCATTTCTCTTGTAGGCAATTATATCAAGTTGGTGCTGAAAGCGAAAGTTGTATTCTGACCTTAGTTTGCTGTCCAGACCAGTGATATTCCATGAGCATAACTGGAGGGGCGTATGATCTGTCTGTTTCTCTGGGCTGCAGTGTTAGTTTCTACTCCTTGGGCCCGATTCACAGAATGAATTTAAGACTCAATCCTAAACTTACTACTATTTTGGTATTCACAGAATGCACGTACTACTTTTGGCATTCACAGAATGAACTTACTACTTTTGGTATTCACAGAAGTTAGGATTTTGTCTTAAGTTTGTCTTAAGACAGACTTAAGACAGACTTAAGACAAAATCCTAACTTCTGTGAGTACCAAAAGTAGTAAGCTCATTCTGTGAATACCAAAATAGTAGTAAGTTTAGGATTGAGTCTTAAATTCATTCTGTGAATCGGGCCCCATGTGTTTATGGCTCCTGAGAGCCAGCCCCTGCTGGTGCTTTATCAGGACATGATGAGTTGTTACGGGCTACTCTCAGGACCGAAAAGGTGGATGAATTGCTAACGCTTGAGTTGGAGGGGAGAGTCGGAGCTAGGAGGGTGGGTCAGCGAGGACAAACATAGGGCATGATTCTTATGCCCCATTCCTTAAAGAACTCTGTGACTTTGAGGAGTAAGCTTGGCTTTGCTGCTAATGAGAAGGAAACCAATTTAGATTCTTTTGAGAGGAACCTAGCATCCATCAAAAATTCAGCTGATGTGATGTCCTCAGAGGCAATATGGGCCAGGGAAGGGAAAGTCCTGAACAGCTTTAGAAGGTTTCCCTGATTTAGGGTGTCCTGTCGATCCTTGGACTCTAAGTCCAGGTAAAAGACAAGCTTTGTTTTGTCCTACAGGCGGTGAGAGGGGACTGGCCGAAATGAAGTTGATGCCTTGGTGCTAGATATGATCTGTGTGATACTTTGGGTGTTGTGTTTAGGAGATTCGGTAGTATAGATTCTCTGCTGCGTTTCTAGGCTGAGAGCTTCTCCCTGAGCGGGTAAGTAGAAAAGTTTTGTTTCCAGGAATGGTACTTCATTGCTGGGACCAGGAGTTGCATCAGAATATTGATTGTTTTCCTGAGTAGTGAGACTGATGGTAATATTTGGTACGGTCTGATGTGCGCAGGGAACTTGATCTGAGCCGTGGAGCTTCTGAGCGGCATCATGGTGGATCTGAGCCATTGCCCACCAGATGGGCATGTCCGTCGGGTAGTGCAATTTGGGGGGCCACTAATACGGTGTTACAGGCATTGGCACATCTGAATCACAGTTAGATGGTTGCTCTCTTGATACATTGTGAGGTGCCTGGTGGTTTGCAGCACTGTTCAGTGTTAAGGAGGGGGCCATTGCTATGTCCTTTTGTGCGAAAATGGGGTAAAACCTCTTGGGTTGTGTGCAGATTGACATTCTGTGGGGACCCATAGACTGTATAGTAGGCTTATTCCTGACTCTCCTTAGTCTTTATTTTTGTCACTTCTTGGTTTGCATGTTTGGAGGTGGAGGCATTGAGTTGGATCTTGAAGGGAGTCCTTTGAGGGACCTGTTGCTTTCTGATGTCCTACTGGGTTGAGATCCCTGATGCGGGGCACTTGCTGGCCTTGTTGACCCGTGGTTTGGGGACCAGGGCTGATGACAATGTCCTGTCTTGTTTCTGAATTGTCCACTATTTCGTCAGTTTGACGAACTGTCTTTTGAAGGTGGTCGATACTGGATTTGAGATCTGTAAAAAGTAGGTTCAAAGTGTTAGGTAGAGTTCCAAGTTTATCAGCGATGTGGGAACATGAACAAGTGGTTTGTTGGAGAAACGTGGCTGTCTGAGCTTCAATTATTGAGTTGTTTAAATTTGGATAGTTTGGAATCAATTCATTAAATTTTCTGCTAAACTCTATTGTTGTAATGATTTTATTACCTTACCTATTTAAGCCCCGTAACCCAGATTTTAACAATAATTACATGCTTTTTTAAATGTCATTTAATGGCTTTGTGCCGAATAAAGATTTTTAAGACGAGAAGAAATACATGATACTTGCACGGCCAGAATATTTAAGAGGTCTACTTGCAGGCCAATTTAACTGAGTGATAGTTTAGTCTACAGGTGCTTGAATGTCATTACTAGCAGGAGCCAGATATCTTAGCTGTTACTGCCTTCTGAGTTCCCCTCCCGGTGGACTTACCGTCGATGGTCATTCTGCTAGGGATGGGATAGTACACAGAGATAGAACAGATGTACCGGCCGCAGGTGTAGAGCTTGTGCTAATGATGTCCTTTTTTTCGGGGCAAATTTGCTTTTAATAGCCTCTGCCATGTTAGAATGTGTCGATCTCATGGAGGTTGTTAGGTCAAGCCATGTGTGAGGATGACCCCGCCCCCATCCCCACTCATGTACCTAAAAACCCCAAATGTCATTTTATGGCTTTGGCCGAATAAAGATTTTTAAGAAGAGAAGAAATACATGATACTTGCACGGCGAGAATATTTAACTCTATCCATGCTGCTGACAAGCTCAGCTCGTCATGGAGTACAGTGGAGCTGCACTCATGATGAGCTGAGCTTGTCACGGCCGTTGGAACGTTTGCACGCGGGGCTAATTTCCCCGCTGTGCTGAACGTTCCAAAAACGAGTGCGGCCGTGACGAGCTCAGCTTGTCATGAGGACAGCTCCGCAACCAATCAGGACTTCGCACAGAAGAATAGCAGCTGCTAAAAAGGAAAGAAGAGACACCATTGGGCGCGACTGGAAAGGAAAGGCCAGAAGAAGATTGCCGGAGGGTCCAGGAGTCGCAGAGGAAGAACGCCGACGTCGGAGCACCAGAGACAGAAGACGAGGAGCTGGAGACCTGGAGCGAAGACTGGTGGAGCCCGGAGGACGCACGAGCTGCCACAACTCAGGAGAGTTGTGGCTACTAGCGGTACGTGGCGGGCAAAGGGCTTAGGGAAGGGGAGGGTGATATCCGAGTGTCGCGGGGGAAAGAAGGAGGTTTTTTTTTTAAATAAGTCTGTTGCTTGTCCTGTGCCTCTCCCTGACAACCAACGGCATACTAGGCCCTGTTTAAACTACTTCGCCTCAGCATAATATCCCTTCCACATAAATATTCCTTTGCCTTTCCCGAACACCCTACCCACACGACCATCTTTGTATCCCACTCACGTGATGGTACCCGATGATGCTAGAATAAACGGGTAGACTCTGACGCCACTCTCTTCTATTTTGAGGTGCCTCCTGGGACCGGGCAAGGATACCAGAAACTCGTAATAGGTTTCCCAACACCAGGAAGACCGTAAGAAACCCGTAATAGGTTTCTGAACACCAGGAAGACCGTCAGAAACCCTTAATAGGTTTCCCAACACCAAGAAGACCATCAGAAACCCGTAATAGGTTTCTAACCACCCTGAGAACAGGAACATCAACCCCGGAGTGACTACCTCATTACCCAGTTTCTTCCTTACCAATTACCTCATGTTGTCTGTGTGCCTAATAACGGTAAAGGGAAAATGTAGTAAAACCCTCACTATTGACCCCATACGGCCTTCTTCGCTTCTGCTTCTGACCATCCCTCCGACATTTGTGTCAGAAGTGGGATCAGAAGATATGGCGTTGTAGTTAAGAAGATGGCAGAAGGGCAAGAACGCCTTGAGAAAATTATGGCTCCGTTTTTGGAAACCGCAGAATCCGACAGGGAAGCTTTACATAAGACTATTACAGGACAAGGTCAATCCCAAGAAGCCACCATTGGAAAATTGGGCGAGACTTTGGGACAACCCCGGGGCTATACCGCCCCTCCCTCAGTAGTAGTCCAAAAATATATACCATGGGAATATCCTGATTTTTTTCCTTTCAAACTTTGAAAGAATGGCTAGGGCCGCCCAATGGCCAGAGGATAGGTGGGGTCAGTACCTTGGACCCCTCCTGAGTGGAGACCTTCAGGCTGCCTATCAAGCCACGAATCCCTAAGGCACGACTCCCTACCCTGATATCAAACGTTGTGTCCTGGAAAGAATGGGGATAGATGAAGAGACTTATGGAAAGCGTCTCCGTCACATTAAAGAAGGCCCACAAGAAAACCCCCGTGCCCTCTGTTATCGCATCAGAGATGCTGCAGATCGTTGATTAAAACCAGTGACCACCTCCAAAGAGGCCATCCTAGAGAAGATATACTTATAACAGTTCCTTACTTCTTTGCATCCACCCATTCAGCGGTGGGTTAGACAACACACTGACCTAACCCTAGAGAAAGCCGTAGAAGTAGCAGCCGCCTATTTTAGGGCCCAAGAGGTACAAAAAAGGAAGGATGAGGGTACATGGAAACAACCTAGCCACCCTGTAGTTAGAACCCCTCGGTCATCTTTGTTTCCCAAAAAATTAGAATCTGTCACCATGGTACCAAATCCACTCCCAGTCATTCCTAGACCTACAGCCCCCTTAGGACCACAGTGTTTCCGTTGCGGGAATTTTGGGCATATAGCAAGGGTATGTCCACAGAAAGAAGAGCCGATGGAGATCAGCTATACCAGGGCCCTATATGGCGGACCAGATAGTAAACCCCGGTCCTTCCATCGACAAATTGCTGTGAACGGTGAACCCACAGAAGCCCTAGTGAATACAGGAAGTAAGCAGACTGTCATCAGGCCCCAAATAGATCCTTAGGGATCAATCCTTCCCGCAGGCTTTGTGAACATCCAATGTATCTATGGAGACAACAGGTTGTATCCTATAACTGATTTGAACATCCAACATCAAGCTACTTAGAATCCCATAAAAATGAGGTTTGGCCTTCTTCCCCGTCTACCTGAACCCATGATACTCGGAACGGATTATCCCCCCGTTAACCAGATATTAATGGAGTCGGACAAAGGAAGAGCTGAGTGGAGGGAAAAAGCTCCTTTTTTTAGAACCCCATACTGAATGGGAACCAGGAAAAGTAAGAGACAGCGAAGACAGGAAAAACAAAAAGGGAAACCAGTTCTAATGACAAACCCCGCTCCCTCTCTATGGGAACACGACAGGAGCGTCCGAGCCGACCAAAGGGAGGACAGCACCCTACAAGAAGCCTGGAATCAGGCCAACGAACAGGAAGACCCCCTTCAAGTAGGTCCACAGTTTTTCATCAACAGGGGATTGTTGTATAGGAAAGGAGGGAAGACACATCCCTCGCAACTCTTAGTCCCTATACCTTTCCGAGAGAAGGTTCTATACCTGGCCCACAGTCATTTAATAGGAGGCCATTTTGGCGGAGAGAAAACTGAAATAGCCATTTTAGAAAGGTTTTATTGGCCAGGGATTTACCACCAAGTTAGGAAATACTGCAGGGAATGTGCTGTATGTCAAAAAAACAGTCACTCAGTTCCACCCCGAGTACCCCTAAGACCGCTACGAGTAATAGATGTACCTTTCTCAGGGTAGGAATGGATATCAGGCCCTCTTCTTCCCTACCAAAGTGGATGTCGCTATGTACTCGTACTAGTTGACTAAGCTACAAGATTTCCCGAGGCCATGGCTTTAAAGCAACCCAACACCACTCAGGTCGCCAAAGCCATGATCAGCATCTTTACCCAAGTTGGATTTCCCAAGGAAATTGTGACAGATCAGGGCACTCCTTTCACCTCTCAACTCATGAAAGAGGTATGTCAACAGTTGCACATCAAACAAATTTGCACTGCAGCGTACCACCCCCAGACTGATGGGTTGGTGGAGCGGTATACTCCACCCTAAAAACTACCCTAAAGAAACTATTGAATCTGGAAGCACACAAGTGGGAGGACATGCTTCCTCTAGCCCTTTTTGCTATTAGGTGTCACCAACAAAAAAGTCTAGGTTGCTCCCCTTTTGAGCTACTTTATGGAAGACCTCCCCGCACCTTTATGGATATGGCCAAGGAGAAGTGGGAAGAGGAAATAGACACCTCAAAACCCCTGCTAGACTATGTAGCTGGTCTAAAGACCCAATTGGATCAAGTACAAGAGATTATACGCTCAAATTTAGAGCAATCCCAAATAGCGCAGAAAAAGCAATATGACAAAGCTACCAAGGAGCGATCTTTGGAAGTTGGGGATCAAGTATTGTTGTTATGCCCCTCCTCTGAACATAAACTGCTCAGTCAATGGCAGAGACCCTTTAAGGTGGTAGAAAAAGTCACTCCAGTTGCCTACAAGCTAGAAATGGATGCCCAGAGTAACGCCAGCCAAATCTTTCACATAAATTTGTTAAAGAAAGGAGAAGTACCTACCCCTGTGTTGGTGGCCCAATTGCACATCCCCCTTACAGAACAAAGCATAAACCCAGATCTTCCTGATAAACTAAAAACGGAACTAAAAGAGACCCTAGTTCCCTTACAAGATGTTTTTTCACTGACACCGGGTAAAACCACCCTGGTAGAACATGAGATTCATACTCAACCCAGAAAAATAGTACGGTTAAAACCCTACTGTATTCCCGAAGCCAGACGAGAAGCCATTGATCATGAAATCCATCAAATGCTGCAAATGGGCATTATAGAACCCTCTAAAAGCGAATGGTGTTCACCTGTAGTATTAGTGCCCAAACCGGATGGATCCATAGGCTTCTGTATCAACTTTAGGGATGAGAATAAAATATCCCAGTTCGATGCTTATCCCTTCCCTAGAGTTGACGAAATGGTGGAAAAACTCGGGAAGACCCAGTATGTCAGCACCCTTGATTTGTGTAAAGGGTACTGGCAAGTCCTATTGAGACCTCAAGACAGGGAAAAAAACGCCTTTTGTACACCCAAAAGATTGTTCCATTTTAAAGTTCTGCCCTTCGGATTACATGGTGCTCCAGCAACGTTCCAACGTTTGATGAACAAAATACTACAACCCCATCAGCAGTATGCTGCTGCTTATCTAGATGACATCATAATTTACAGTAATTCGTGGGAGGAACATTTGTTTCACCTAACCCAAGTCATCCAATCCCTATGAGATGCAGGATTAACCATCAATCCGGCCAAAAGCCATTTAGCCTCTAAATCAGTGAAGTACTTGGGGTTTCTTTTGGGGGGGCTGTGTGAGACCACAGGAAGAAAAAGTTGCAGCAATAGCCCAATTTCCCTTTCCCAAAAGCAAGAAGGAACTCCGGGCCTTTCTAGGCCTACTTGGTTATTATAGGCGATTCATCCCACATTTTTCTAACATAGCCAGTCCGCTAACCAATCTATTAAGAAAGACAAGTCAGACCGAAAGAAGTTTGAGAAACCCCTCCCCTTTAGAGCTTGGGGCATTCCATCAGTTAAAACAGATCATTACCTCCAAACCTGTCCTTGCCAATCCTAACTATGAGAAACCTTTTATATTACAAACAGATGCCTCAGACCACGGTATTGGTGCAGTATTATCTCAAGGAAGACGAGACCGGGGAAGAACATCCCATTCTCTTTATTAGCCGGAAGCTCTTTCCAAGAGAATCCAAATATGCAGTCATTGAAAAGGAAGCTCTAGCTATTAAGTGGGCTATGGAAGCCCTCCGATATTATTTAGACGGAAGGGAGTTCCTATTATACACTGACCATGCGCCCCTTGACTGGCTTTCCCGAAATAAAGGACAGAATCAAAGAATTCGGAGGCGGTTCCTTGCTCTTCAGCCTTTTAGATACACTGTACATCACAGGAAGGGGATAGACCATGCAAACACTGATTTTATGTCCCGGTATCCCTGCAAACCTTTTCTTGTAGACAAGAAAGTTAGGGAAGGGGATGTGAGGATGACCCCGCCCCATCCCCACTCGTGTACCTAAAAACCCCAAAGATACAACTTGGATACCCTACCATTATGAGGAGATAATTAATACCTGACTGTCCCAGCTAACCTCCTCTCGCAGCACTCTGGAAACGACCCGGATACAGTTCGGTCCTTGGGAGGCAGGCCGGACGCCCTCAGCGACCAATCAGGACTTCGCACAGAAGAACAGCAGCCGCTAAAAGGGAAAGAAGAGACACCATTGGGCGAGACTGGGAAGGAAAGACCGGAAGAAGATTGCCGGAGGATCCAGGAGCCGCCGAGGAAGAACGCCGCGTCGGAGCACCAGAGACCGAAGACGAGGAGCTGGAGACCTGGAGTGAAGACTGGTGGAGCCCTGAGGATCCACGAGCCGCCACAACTCAGGAGAGTTGTGGCTACTAGCGGTACATGGCGGGCAAAGGGCTTAGGGAAGGAAGGGTGATATCTGAGTGTCGTGAGGTTAGCAGGGGAAAGAAGGTGGTTTTTTTTTTACAAGTCTGTTGCTTGTCCTGTGCTTCTCCCTGACAACCGCCCACTTGTCCTGTGCCTCTCCCTGACAACCGAACGCATACTAGACCCTGTTTAAACTACTTCACCTCAGCATAATATCCCTTCCACATAAATATTCCTTTGTCTTTCCCGAACACCCTACCCACACGACCTTCTTTGTATCCCACTCACTTGGTTTTGGTGGTGGTACCCCATGATCTATACTACTATTATAAAGCGAGAACTGTGTCCTTTGAGCCAGGTAAACTCGAAAAGTACACCACCAATCGCAACACCCAATACAGCGTTGGAAAGGGCAGGTGCAGCAGAAGGACATTGGCTAGGCAGATGCCCACCATATACATTTAAAAAGTAAAAGAACCGTGCCAACAAAGTAGTCCCTTGTGGGCGTGTTGTGCTGTGGGCTTGTGCTGGGGGGGGCGTGACAAATGCTGGGGGCGTGTGGTACGTTCCGCCCTTCGGGCTGGACTGTTCCCATGAGGCACAGGGTCAAGGCTGATTTGCATATGGCCATGTCTGAACTGGGGTGGTGTGGAGTGCGAACAAACTATGGATTTAGGACCAGATCTCTGTACTGGGGTGAATGTATGACATTGTTCTGCATTCTGTCCATCAACTGTTGTTTTTGCATTTGTCACCCCGAGTGGGATGGGTATGCTGAGACGTGAGTCCCATGTCTCCACACCACTGGAGTCACACTATCCTGGCTGAATACGGCTGATAGCCAGAAATTGGTGAAAGAAATGGCTTGGAAGTTTGATCTGGAATGTTTCCACGAGGCACAGGTTCAAAGCAGACTTGCTCATGGGTGTGTCTGAACGGGGGAGGTGTGGAGTGCAAAAAAATGATGGATTAGGCCAAGATCTCTCTTTTGGGGTGAGATTATGGCATTGTTCTGCATTCTGTCCATCAACTGTTTTTACATTCTGCCCTTCATGCCATGTCTCATATTGTGTGCTGGGGGTGTGGGCGTGTGCGGGGCGCGCATTGTGTCATATATTTCATTGTTTTTTCTTCCCAGGTTCTGTACATTCCAGCTCCGCGTGTCCACCCTGCTCCCTTTAAATACCCCTGCACCCCATAATCAAAACCCACCCTTACTCCTTAAAATATCCCAACACCCTTAAACACTAACCATTTTAACCCTATAAATATACCCTGTACACCAAAACCCAAATCTATACCTAAATCCTAAAAATACCCCAAAAACCAAACCTACCCCTGAACCCTAAAATACCTCTGTACCCCATAACCCAAACCTAGCCCTGAACCCTTAAATACCCCTGTACCACAAAACCCAAACCTACCCCAGAACCCTAAAAATACCCCTGCACCCCAAAACCCAAACCTAGCCCTGAACCATAAAAATAACCCTGAACCCCAAAACCCAAACCTACCTCTGAACCCTAAAATACCCCTGTACCCCAAAACCCAAACCTAGCCCTGAACCCTAAATATACCCCTGTACCCCAAAACCCAAACCTAGCCCTGAACCCTAAAAATACCCCTATACCCCAAAACCCAAAACTACCCCTAAACCCTAAAAATACCCCTATACCCCAAAACCCAAACCTAGCCCTGAACCCTAGAAATACGCCTGTACCCCAAAACCCATACATATCGCTAAACGCTAAAACTACCCCTGTACCCCATAACCCAAAACTATATCTGAACCCTTAAAATACCCAAACACCCCAAAACAAATACCTCAGTACCCCAAAAACATACACCCCTATACCCATACTTACCTTATCCAAACATTAAAAATAATATGCTTTTACCATTCATGCATTTACAACGAATTTCATAGTAAATGTATGCGTGGTAAAAGCACATAAAATGTAATGCCATGCGTTATAATGGCATTGCGGAGTCATGGTACTTTCATAATGAAAGTATGCAGAGTGATGGTCTGCGGAAAGAAAGTTGCGGAATAATGGGTTTTTACCATCCTCCGGTAAGTACATTGGTGGCACGGCGGCCCACATCTCCAGCAACATACTCATATTTTTTCACCACCGAATTGAAACATGCACAGTTTCTCTCATTGATGGCCAGCACGACATACACTTTTAGACACACCTTCCGCCACAAGTTCTAGAATTGCGAACTTTAGAGCTGGGGAGCTACGTTCGAATCTCGGCATCAGGTCAACATCCTGTGATTCCAGGCAAATTGCTTTGTCTCCCCGTGCCTACCACAAATTAATATTTTCTTCTGTAATGTAAAATGTGCTCATGCCATGTTGTCGAGTTCGCGCTATAGAATATTGCAAGGAAAAATAAAGTAGGGAAACTCGAGTTCACACACTACTGAATGCGCACTCTTAAGTGCATCAGCAGTGCACTGTGAATCGGAGCGTTTCACAGGCCTTTCACAGATAAGAAATGCTATCAAAACGAAATCCTACAAAACAATATACACCTGGCCGGCAGCAATTCATACCCGGACAACGTCGGGACGGGCTGCTAGTACTAGAATAAAAGGGTAGACTCTGACGCCACTCTCTTCTATTTTGAGGTGCCTCCTGGGACCGAGCAAGGACACCAGAAACCCGTAATAGGTTTCCCAACACAACGAAGACCGTAAGAAACCCTTAATAGGTTTCTTAATGCCAGGAAGACCGTCAGAAACCTGTAATAGGTTTCTCAACACCAAGAAGACCGTCAGAAACCTGTAATAGGTTTCTAAGCACCCTGATAACAGGAACATCAACCCCGGAGTGACTACCGCATTACCCAGTTTCTTCCTTACCAATTATTACCTCACGTTGTCTGAGGGCCCGATTCACAGAATGAATTTAAAACTCAATCCTAAACTTACTACTATTTTGGTATTCACAGAATGCACTTACTACTTTTGGAATTCACATAAGTTAGGATTTTGTCTTAAATTTGTCAAATTTAAGACAGACTTAAGACATAATCCTAACTTCTGTGAATACCAAAAGTAGTAAGTTCGTTCTGTGAGTACCAAAATAGTAGTAAGTTTAGGATTGAGTCTTAAGTTCATTCTGTGAATGAATTTAACCCAAGATTAGGCTTGGCACACAACCCTGTGTGCCACGCCATCAACACTGCATGAGATATAGGCAGGTCACCCCTACTACAGCCTTACAGCCCTAAAGCAGGGTTCACCCATGTATATCCCATGTGTGGACATATTTACATGAGCAGATCTGACCCTGTGATATATGAGCCATTCTTGGATATTGTAAGTGCACAGTGAAGGCATAGAGAGTGCATGGGCTGGATACGTGCCATTACGAGTTTCCTAGCTCCACGATGGCTGCACAGCACCTGAGGATGTTTGATACCAAACATCTTGTCTTAATAAATCCTCATTGATGCCAGTGCTGGATTTATTAATAAATGCACACGGAAACCCTTTAGCGGGCCCCCTGAAAACCTACCAAGCACTGGTATGGTCTCTGACAAGTCATAGACAGCCTACCACCACCAGACATGTTTCTGACCTCATAAGTGAGAGCCCCCGCTCTCAGAGGCCAGAAACAAAGCCTGCTCTGGGCATGGGTGCTTCACACCTCCTCCAGGGTGGATTGTCTTCGAGAGCTTGAAGCTTCAAAGGCGATGTGGCGTTTGAAGTGCAGCCCAAGCTTCCCCGGATAGTGGGGGTGCCATCTCCGCTGTCCTGCTCCAAATTAGCTAGATTAGGAGGAGTGTCCCTATTCATCCAGCAGCACGCCTAAGGTGTGGCAGGCGGTGTGGACCCCCCTCTCGTGAAAGTCCGATATCTTGAGATTGTGGGATAACAACCTTACAGGGCTAGGGTAGTGCCACATCCCACAGGTGGCCGTCACTTAGAAGGTGTCGACACCCTAAATGTAGGTTGCCCTGCCTGACCAGACCCTGTAACGACAATCCAGCTGCATTTCCATGGTCGTGAGACCCTTGCGACCTCCTCCCTCGAGTGAGACCCCCAGACTTACCTTTAAGTCCTGCGGTGCCTTTTCAAGTGGCCCCCTTCGTCGTAGAGCCCCAGCTACCACACCCTCAGCACCCTGCTCCTGACCAAAGCCGGGACGCTCCCGATAATCTGCTGCTGGAACATTGGACCTGGCCCTGCTATCGACCTAAAATGAGAAGGTGAACTTCGTGAAAGCATTGCCTGATTTTATTTTCATTTTTCTGCTTTTCTCAATTGACTTCAATGCTGTGTAATTGCGCACAAAAGTGATATATTTTGCAAACTCTAAAAAATCATAACTTTTAAAGTACTTTTGTAAATCCAAGTTCTTGGTCTTAAAAATTACATCAAATATGTATAATATTTTTATAACTTGGTCTCTGATTTATTATTGAGTGTGTGTGTTATTTATTGTCTCAGTGAGTCCAACAAATGCTTAGTACTACCCTCTGATAAGCCTAACTGCTTGCCCACACTACCAGAAATAGAGAGGTAGTATTATCTACTCTGCCTCTGTAAACTAATAAAGGACTCACTGGACTTTCTGCACAATGTACTTCGTTTTAGTACACTATATAGGTAGCTAGCTTCATACACTGCATCCGTGCCTGCTGCAGCTTGTTCCACCTCTCGCGAGTGTGTGCATCAAAAATCACACACCAGAAAAACATAATTTGCAAAAGAAAGAGTGACGTGCCTGAAGCTCTACTCAGATACCTGCGTCTGCTGCAATTGTTATGTTATGTTATGTTAATAACACTTCAATAGCACGCAGCTGCCCCAGCCAAGGGACGTCCCAGCGCTTCAGACAAAGTACCCAAAACACAACACAGCCGAGCAGACACAGCGACACACAGAACAAGAACTAGGATGGATGGGGGAACAAGTGCGTTTTAATCGCCCTCCTAAACTTCAGGAGCTTATCAAGATCACAAATGTGTGGCGGAAGAGAGTTCCACAGTTTCGCGGCCAGAACTCGAAAAGATCGACCTCCCGCCCTACTCAGCCTAAATCGAGGGACCACAGCCAGGTTTTGGCCCACGGATCTAAGAGAGCGCAAAGGCACATATGGCACCAGAAGATTCTCGAGAATCTGAGGGGAGGCCAGCTTAAGGATCTTAAAAGCTAGGCACAAGGTCTTAAAATGGATCCTCTGAGCCATAGGCAGCCAATGCAAAGAACGGATGTTTTTTTCCGCAGAACACAACCTTGGTAGTCCTACCAGTGCTCTGGCTGCGGCGTTCTGAACACGTTGTATCCGGGCGACTTCAGCCTGGTTGGCCCCTAACAGGAGCGAACTGGCGTAATCGAGCCGAGATAATATGGATGCCTGTATAACCAGCTGCCTAGTAGGGGAATCAAAGAACCTCAAGATAGGTCTCAAACCTCGTAGGATGCCGAAGCAAGTGGCCACCACTCTCTTAGTGTGGGCGCAAAAACTGAGAGCAGGGTCTATCCAGACCCCCAGGTTCTTTACCTCTGAGACTGGGATTGGAGTTACACCCAGTTCAATTAAATGTTGGTGCGCCAAATACAAAGGCTGGTACTCTTAAATTCACCTAATACCTCTTGAATCCACTATCAGACACTCCCTGGTACTTTCTCTAACTCTTGCAGGTTCCAGTGTTCTCCCTTTGTAATGATGTTCCCATCTTTCTCTGTTTTTTTTTTTAGATTTGTTTGTTTTTGCCTCTCTTGCATTCAGTAATGTTATGTTAATGTTAATGTTAAGGGGGTGCTTCTATAGCGCACGGCTACTCCGAGGAGTCTCCCGGCGCTGTAAGAGCCTCAGCAGGTTCAGAGAATAAAGAAAACAGAAGAGTGACAGAAGCATAGAAGCACAGGCGATGCTTATTGCAGGAAGAGGAATGTCTTCAGGTCTTTTCTAAAGGCGAGAAGATTGGAGCTGGATCTCAAGGAGAGAGGGAGATCGTAAAGAGTAATTATCTGATATGAGAAAATAAGTGCTGATCCATAAAATAAGTGCCTGTGCCCCCCCCCCTCCCACCCCGTGAAAACCACTGGCTCAAATTAAGCACTGGGCCACAAATAAAAAGGCCGAATTCTGGATAAACACAGTTTGGCATTCAGGGCAGAGGATCACACGTGTTAACCATGCATTGGCATTACTGTCACAACATATGACTATGTTGTCAACCTGGACAACTATACTGATATGCCTCTGTAGGATTCTGAACAAGAGCCACAGTTATAGTTGCCTCCTGGCCAGTTTTATATTGGCACAACCAGTATTTTGATGTCAATGCTGATACGAAAATTGGTAAAATCAATTAAAGCCAGTATTTTTTTTCCCTTATCGGTACAAACTTTATACAGTAACTTTTAGAAAAAAACATGCTAAAATGTGTTCTACAGCTGTCCTAATGATCTTTGACTGATAATAAGAGTCTTCTGAGTGGATGCAGAATCTGGGCTTTCCGTGCTACTTGTGCTCTAATACCTAAACCGCCTCAGTCCATGTGACGAAGAGATTTTCTACAACTAACCATCAACAGGAATATGTACGTCCTTGGTCTATTTTACCATACATGCCAATAAACCTGATTCAGGTGGGAGACCCCTTATATTTGAATACAAAAATCGCTTTATTTTGGCTGTCTCCTGTCTGAAATTGCATCTAAGTTAATAGAAATCAATGGGGAAAATACATTCTCCAGATTCTTTTTTAGAATCTCCCCATTTCCTCCTCTAAAATGGTAGCATGGATGGTTTTACTCCACAGCACTTTCCTGTTCAATTAGGGAGGGATGCTGTGTGACTGGTCACAACCTCTGTGCCAACATACTGTTGGTCCATGGTGTGTCATTTCAAATAAAGTTGGTCTGATTGACTGTGCGAGGGCAGTTTGACGAAAATGATAGCGTTTCTTGTCTGTGCATATGTGTTGTGTGTAGAGTTGCCACCTCACCAGTTTTATACTGGCACCCCAGGAATTTTAGTGTGTCCCAGCTAGTGCAAAAATACACAAAATCACCTAAAGCTGGTATTTTTTAGAGGTGGGCGAAAAATTACCTGCTCTGCACAGAGTTCCTCAAAACTCCATGAGGTGGCGCAGAGAGGAGTTTTTAGGTCTCGCCTGTCGATGCGCATGCGCATCGAGCTTGCGAGTCTATGGGGGCTTATCTACTCTTTAACCAACTTGCAAGGAATCGTGGCGATTCCTTGCAGTGCACGAGAAATTTAAGCTCAATGCGCATGCGCATTGAGCTTAAAAGCGCGTGCACATGCCCCCAGCCGCCTGCCTTGCCTACTCTCTCTCTCACAGCCTCCCCCAGCTCCGCCCCCTCACTTCTTGATCGCACGGCCGCTAGGCCGTGCCTCCCCTACTCTCCTCCCCCCTCCTCCTCCTACTCTCCTCCCCTGCCTGCCGTGTCGCACCTCTCCCCTCTCCGCCCCCTCCCCTGCCCGCCGTGTTACGGTCTTTGCAACTCCCCAGCCATATGTTGCTTTTTTCGCTGCTTCTTTGTTGTTGTGTCGCCCCACATCCGCCTCTCACCGCACCGACGCCACCTCGCCTCAGACGGCCCCCTCCCTCCCCTCTCTTTCTCGCACACTTCTTTCGCCCTTTAGCCTCCCTCCTCTCTCGCGCACACTCCACCCCGCCGGAGCCTCGCATCACTCTGCAGTCTCTGCCTCGCGCCCGCCATTGCCCCCTCCCCTTCAATCTCTCTCGCGCACAATCCACCCTTGCTCCGCCCCCTCACTTCTTGTTTTAATTCATTTCAGACGCTTAAATTGGCTTGCCCTGGATATATCTTCTGTATGGTACTCCAGTGAGCAATGGTAGAGGTTAGTGCTTTAATGCTTGATTTACTTGTATATTTTAGCCTGTCAATGTGCCCTTCCACAAAAACACAGCATTTTTCTGTTTGCCGAGAGGTCGCTGCATTCTGCGTCGCTTGTATCCTGCTCTATTTTAAATAATGACTTCCGCTACATGTTTCTCCAGTGTGAGTGCCTCGCACCATGATGACAGCATGTTTATGATTTTGGCCCATCACTGGCCATTTTGATTCCCCTTCTGCTTCATTATAAGCCTCCACCCACCATTCGAGCACACACAGCCCCCGAAGCAGTGGGGTTTTATTTGATTAATTATAGCCCTTTGATGCGCCCTTCCACATAAACGCCGCATTTCCCTATTTGCAGAGAGGTCCCCGAACATGCCGCGTTGCTTTGGTATCCTACTTGCTCAAGGAATTCTTTATTTACAAATAGGGTAAATTTGTTAGCTCTTCTCAGCATCGCCAGTGACTGCCATTGGCGTTTAAAAGATTGTGTTTTCCTCTGCGTGTGCTGGCTGGAGATAAACCATACGAACTACAGTGTCACATAACAGTTTGCCCCTTGCTTTTTACCTTCCCCTGTCGGACCCCTCCTCCCTCAATTACAGGTTGCTTCTGGTCACTTCACAAGCAGCCATCTGCAGTTTTTGATGTGCCTCACGCGGTGATTTAAAACAGCTTTCCGCACACACTTTAAATCCACCTCCGTTCATGCCTTTCCCCCCACCCACTCCTTCATCCGTCCATTCTGTGCCTGTGTTTGTTACATTTTAATGTAACTATTAGCAAACAGCGAAAGGGTCTCAAGCCGCTCCCCAAAAACAACTGCCTGTAGAGTTGAACAATGTTCGTAACTTACTTTGGGACTTGTATCAACTTCAATTGAGGAAAAGCTTTCAACATTTTCTTTATAGGGGCATTCTGCAAACATGCGCATTGTGCACAGCTTTCATTTGACACCAGACACTTCGTGCCCGCACCCCGACTCTACAAAAACAAGCATTCAGCTCACCAGTCTGCACACTCCCTGACCCCCCATATGCTTGCTCACCAGTGTCTCTCCCACCCTTCCTTTGATCTCTGCATCCACTCCGGATCACCGACCGACCCCTGCCCTCACCACGTCTTCAACAAGGCCGACGCCGTCATCGCACCCCACCTGCGAGACATCATCAACACATCCTTCGACACCACCATCTTCCCCGAGAGCTGGAAACACGCCGAACTCAGCGCTCTACTCAAGAAACCAACAGCGGACCCCACCGACCTCAAGAATTACCGCCCCATCTCGCTCCTCCCGTTTCCAGCCAAAGTCATCGAGAAGACCGTCAACAAGCAGATGGCTGCCTTCCTCGAGACGAACGGATCCCTCGACCCCTCACAGTCCGGCTTCCGAGCCAACCACAGCACCGAGACCGCCCTCATCGCCGCCACCGATGACATCCGAGCCCTGATGGACAACGGAGAAACAGCGGCCCTCATCCTCCTAGACCTCTCCGCGGCATTCGACACGGTCTGCCACCGCACCCTAGTACGGCGCCTCAGCAACGTCGGAATCCAGGACAAGGCGCTGGAATGGATCATCTCCTTCCTCGACGGGAGAACACAGAGAGTCCGCCTACCACCGTACAAGTCAGAGGCCACCGAAGTCATCTGCGGCGTCCCCCAAGGATCATCTCTGAGCCCCACCCTCTTCAACGTCTACATGAGCCCCCTCGCGGCCATCGTACGCAAACACAACCTCAGCATAATCTCCTACGCCGACGACACCCAGCTGATCCTCTCCCTGACCAACGACCCCGCCGCCGCCAGAGCCAACCTGCACGAAGGGATGAAAGAGGTAGCCGAGTGGATGACGACCAGCCGCCTGAAACTGAACTCGGACAAGACGGAGGTCCTCATCCTGGGCTCCTCTCCCTCCGCCTGGGACGACTCCTGGTGGCCTCCCGCCCTGGGCACCGCACCCAAACCGACAGACCATGCACGCAACCTGGGCTTCATCCTGGACTCCTCCCTCTCCATGACCAGGCAAGTCAACAACGTCTCCTCGGCATGCTTCAACATCCTACGCATGCTACGGAAGATCTTCTGGTGGATCCCCACCGAGACCAGGAAGACCGTCACCCAGGCCCTCGTCACCAGCCGACTGGACTACGGCAACGCCCTCTACGCCGGTACCACCGCCAAGCTCCAGAAGAGACTCCAGCGGATCCAGAACGCCTCAGCCAGACTCATCCTGGACATCCCACGAACCAGCCACATCTCCGGACATCTGAGAGACCTTCACTGGCTCCCCGTCAACAAAAGAATCACCTTCCGCCTCCTCACCCACGCACACAAAGCCCTACACGACCAAGGCCCGAGCTACCTCAACAGCCGAGTCAACTTCTACGCTCCCAAACGCCACCTCCGATCAGCCAACCACGCCCTCGCCGCCGTCCCCCGCATCCGAAGAGCGACTACAGGAGGAAGGTCCTTCTCCTACCTGGCCGCCAAGACCTGGAACTCCCTCCCGACCGACCTGCGCCTGACCCAAGACCACCTCTCCTTCAGGAAGAAGCTGAAGACCTGGCTGTTCGAGCAGTAGCGGCTCTCCCCCCCCCCAGCGCCTTAAGACCCTACGGGTATGTAGCGCGCTTTATAAGTGTCACTGATTGAATGATTGATTGCAGCGAGTTCTTACAGGCTCCTCTCCGCCCCCTTCCTTTAATAGCCCTCCCCCTCCCCAGCACAGAGCACGAAAACCGGTTCTTATCCGCCTTTTAAGGGGTGCAAACTTGAAGTACAGGGCTCGTCCTGCAGCAGAGGTACATAATTGAACGTGTTCGGTGCCTGCATTTTATGCGCGAATGCACGCAATAACACAGACCGCTGTACTTGGTTGTCAAGCTTCATAATGTAAATACAGGCAAAGCTTTAACCGATCGGCCTACAGGATATTTTCCTCAAAACGCCTCGGTAGCTTTTTGTCACATTTGGAGCAGCAAATTCCGGTGATGGAAGTGTATAGCACTTTCTGGCGTATACAAATATTTCCAGATGCCAGTAAGAGCAAACCTGACACAATAGATTTATACAAAGCTGTGCATGAGATTCGTGCCTCTTCCTTTTATCATTCTACTTATGAGATTCGTGCCTCTTCCTTTTATCATTCTACTTTGGTTTTGGTGGAAAATTGCAGAGTACATTTTAATATATAACCATTTAGAATCCGTAATGATATCGGAATGGAGACTAATTTTGACTGTTTTAGTCTACCGCATGTCTTGAACTCTTGAGATTACAGTTTCTTTTAGGTCTCACTGAGCCACACACACCACCCCCACACAACCCCACACACAGACACCCACACACACACCCCACACACACCCCCAAACACCCACCCACACCCACACACACACCCCCCCACAACCCCGCACACACCCACAGCACCCCACACACAACCCCCCACACACAACCCACACCCCCATCCCCCACACACACACAACCCCCCACACACAACTCCCCACACACACCCACACACCCCCCACACACACACAACCCCCCACACACACAACCCCACACACACAATCCCACACACACACAATCCCACACACACACAACCCCACACACACAACCCCCCCCACACACAACCCTACTCACCCCCACATACCCACCCCCCACACACACACACACACACACACCCCCCACACACACCCAACACACCCCACACCCATACCCCCACACACACCCACCCACAACATCACTATGCGCTACCACAGCATCACTGAACACCACAGCATCACTCGCCACCACAACAACTGGCACGTCTTGGGTTGCCTTGTCCTACAGCTAAATTCGAACTGTTCTGAACTAGAGTCTCATAATTTTCACAATTTTGCAGTAAAACGATCAAAGAGGTACTAACTTAATTTCGACATCATTATTGAAGTGCAGTTTATCTTGTCTTCCTCAGTACTTCGTACATCTCTCTAGAGATGTGGCCTAATGACCAGAGCTGCCATCTTAGTCACGTACATACAAAACATGTTGCATTACAAATGCTATAGGTGTCACATTCGCGAAAGTTATAACTATTGGCATTGTAAACGACAAAGCTATCAATTTAGCTACTTTAAAAACCAACACATAAATAAAATATTTGTCATTTACAAGACCAATAGCTCCAACTTTTCTAATGCGAGACCTATTGCATTTACAATGCTTGTTTCTCTTGTGCGCTTGCCAACAGTAGTTGGCGAGTGCACGTGAAAAACAATTGCACACTAGACCTCCTCCTGCCGAGATTTCTCAACGCGGGCATTTCACGGCAGGCCGAGACTGCTGGCATCTGCTCGCGTTGAGAAATCTGCTGCTCGCATTGAAGAAGTTTCCCCTTGAGTAGAATGTCTACTCAAGTGTCAGAAAGCAGCAGTGCCGTCCGGCACGACGCGGGGTGTTGTTTGCACTAATTATACGGTGTGCGGCAAACTCCCCATGCTTACAATCAGTGCGACTTAATAGACTCCGCTACTGGCGGAAATCCGTGAGGTGGAGTTTTTGCAGCATTTTGCAGGGTTCGCTGAGTAGAGCTACGAGAACTCCGCCCAGGCCAAGTCTTAACTCTTATATATGGACATATTTCAAACAGCAAATTAAAATGGAAAACACTTTTAAATGTGTTGCCGAGATGTAGATCTATGACTAATAATGAAAGTGAAGAAAGGTAGAAAAGTCATGTAGCAAACAAATTCATACAATTTTGTTTAAAGTCCTATTTAGGGACTTAAATCACAACACATGGCCTGCATTCTTCTCTTGGAAAGGCGACAACCTTGGTGGTGTGTGACTGCTGTGCCATTTTGTACTGAGTGCAAACATGCCAAAAGACCCAGGGGCAGATTTATGTCGGACTAGCGCCGCCATTGCGTCACGCAACGGTGGCGCATCCCTGTGACCCATTTACAACGTGACGATTCTAGGCAGATGCGTCACGTTGTAAATCCCTGTGCCACATGTGGGGGCATTCCGGCGCAGGGTGGGCGTTCGGGGACAGGTGCGCCTCACAAAAGTGCCTGCGTGAAATCTACAAGATTTCAAGCAGACACTTTTACGCCAATGCTGCGTCAAAACTCTGCGCCTGCTTGAAACAGGCGTAAGGCTTGACGCAGCATTGTAAATGTATGTAATGTAAATGTATAGGCATTTATATAGCGCACTACTTACCCGGAGGGTCCCAAGGAGCTTCGACCGCTGCGAAACCCTTCCTGGCTTCCCTGAGAGATGGTCCCTTAATGGGTATCTCCAGGGTGAGACCAGGCATCCCCGGCGGTCTGGTGGGGACGTTAGTGAAGATGAGGCAAGCTAATGCCCAGAGTTGCCAAGTGTGATCGCTGATCAGAGGGGGCACCGAGGCGAGAGAATTATCAAGTCCGCTGACCCTGGTCCAGAAACCTGCCGCGCCGGGAATCAAACCCTGGTCCCGGGCCGTCCTCTGCTCTCGGGTCTGCCGCCTCTAACCAGTGAGCCACACTACCTCACACATTGGATAGATATGGCCCGCCAGAGCATTGCTGGAGCTGCGTTGAGCTTGCAATGCAACTCCAGCAATGCGCCGCCTTTACGGCACAGATGCGTCACGCATCTGTGCCGTTTTTGTCCCATGGTGCACCGCATTGTAAATGTGGCGCACCTTGGGTGGCGGAGCTGTGGCGCACAATAACTGGCGCCATTTATTGTAAATCTGCCCCCCGATTTAGGAGGGAGGCTTACGGTTTTTGGTAACAAAATGACTAGGGCTCGAGTCGGGGTACCACGCGGGTGGACGACGTCCCCCCACTTATTTTACCGGGAGCTCGATAACTATGAACTGCAACTGAGTGCAAGCCACCTTTCGTGACGTGAGGTCAGCGTCCCCCCACTTCTTTTTTTTTATAGGACTTGTGCCCAGAAAATGACTTTATTTTAGCTATCTCCTGCCTAAAATTGTCTCTGCTTCAAGTCAATGAGGAAAACGCAGACCCACGATTTTTTTTTCCCAAAATGCTTTCCTAAAATTTGGCATTTATGGGTGTGGATCACATCTCAATTTGGTAGTGCTCATTTTGCATACTGAGGCTAGCTTGTAGGACCGAAGGTGCGCGTTCCAACCATTTTGATAAATAAGAAACCATTTGACCATTTAAAAGCCCCTCTGACTTATATCGTCGATATGTTTTCTTGTTGAGGATTTACTTACAGCCCTCGTCATTCGGAGTCACATCAGCAGCCACAATCTAGCAGTGCCTGAGGAAACGGCTTCTCACATGCTTCTGTTTCGAATTATCATATTTAATATTATTATATTTAATACTGACCGCTAGCCAACACTTTGTCCCAATACGTTGAACATGTGTTTGGTTTTAAAGAGCTGTGCATTACAGAGCTATGGTATTACATTAATGTTCAATTGTTTTATTTCAATTTTACAGGTGTTTGTGTAGCAGGGGGCGTAGCTATCTAATAGCTAGGTGAGTTAAATGTATTTTTGATTTTCTGTTCTGTTGCCTCTGTCCGTAACACTCCTCCCCTGCATTTAAACAAACATGGCTGCCTCCGGCCTCTTTGTTTCAGGCCTGCAGGAGCGCAGCACATATCTTTGTGCAAGTCTTTGTAGTTTTTGTTTGCTCTCTTACGAACCCAGCAATAAAGATGGACGCCTCTGGTTCAAGAACAAAGGATAATGATCTTAGAAATGCGTTAATACTATGAAAATAAAGAGAGAGAGAGAACAGGCACGGGATCGCGTTTGATGTCTGCATTCACAAATCCAAGGAAATGGAGAGCCGAAAGCTTGTTTTAAATCAGCTCTACCGAAATATAGAAAACACATCTTTGGGGAGTCCTCGTCGCCACGTTACATATAAGCGCTAATGGACGCTCAATTCTTCAGGTGGTTCCATGGTGTAATGGTTAGCACTCTGGACTCTGAATCCAGCGATCCGAGTTCAAATCTCGGTGGGACCTGTATATTTTTTAGACATTTATGATTTGAGTGACATAAAAGTCAGTGAGTGTGTGAGGCGGAAATAATGTTTACTATTATTATTATTATGGTTTTTTAAACCGTTTCCCTGATTTGTCATTATCGCATCCATCGGCGTCTTACATTTTACACCATACTTGCCGCATTTCTCAGTAAGACGAGTAATGCAAAAACATGAAACACACAAATGATAACTGGTAGCATTAAAACAAATGTATGATCTTAAGTGACGTAATTTATTTAAAATTCTAAAAATACTAGCACTTCTTTCAAAAGATGGTCAAGGCCCCAGCGAGATTTGAACTCGCGACCCCTGGTTTACAAGACCAGTGCTCTAACCCCTGAGCTATGGAGCCATCTGCCGGTAAGTGCATTACAGAAATAGATCCTATGATCGGTCATAGGCCGTACGGCGTACAGAGGTAAATTCAGCAGTGCACGAGCAGTACAGATATCTGAAAAAGCAGCAAAACACTCTTTGTGTCACATAAACACCAGGACAGGATCGTCACACAACAAAAGTACCACCAAGGTGCAGCAGAGACCCTTATAAAGAGCACAAACAACAATCACAACACGCTGGAAACACAGCGCAGCTCAAATTTAAATTTCACTTTGCACAGGAGCCTCACGGACAGCACAAGAGCGCCAAGAAACAGTGCAGCGCCCCGTAATTCGCTCGATAACTTTGCAGAGGGAGTTTCAAAAACAGAAATATTAATTTTGCTCCAGCCATGCACCAGGAGTCAGGGCGCGAGAGCCCATCTTCTTGCCTTCACCTTGTTGTATAGCGCCTTTTAGCCAAGAGGATGGCTGTGGTAAGTTACTTGTCAAGCGCTACTGCTTTGGCAGATGTAGGCAAAGCTTTCTGTTGTAACTCTCTAAATGAACATCTGCTTGACAAACTGCTGTGAATGACTCCAATATTTTCAGAATAATCTGCCGGCAAAAACATGCACGTGTTATGCATTAACAGTAAAAGTAAAATCACACAAACACTATTTATTAGTTATGTATCTACCTTTTCTGAGTGTATTTCTTTAATTAGTCATGAAGAAGAGCATTTATAAGCAGCCTCGAAGATATAGCAAGCAATGTTGCTAGGACTTCTGAAGGCTAACGAGAAACGTGTTTTGCTAAAAAATACGCAAAATGCTTACGAGGTGCACTTGAAACTCGAGTAGGTTCCGTTTTAAAATCAATTTAAAATAAAAGAGTTGAATAGATTTAAAAATGATAAAAAGACGACTCTGGTGGGACTCGAACCCACAACCTTTGAATGCCTCCACAGCCAGTCTAGAAGTCCAATGCGCTATCCATTGCGCCACAGAGCCGCACATGTTGCATGCTCGCCGGTTCCCGCCCAGATATGTGTGACTGCTGCTAGGAAGTACGTGCACAGAGGAAAGTGTGCAGTGCTGCCCCCGGGGGCCCTGGAGCTGGTACACGAGGCAGCGGAGGGGCAGAGCCCCGGGGCCCCCACCCCACCCTCTCGCCGCTACAGGCTCCCATTGCACTCAAACCGGGGGGACCTGCGGGGTGATGATGGAGGGTGCAGCGGCGGACAGCCGCCGGCAGGGGGCGGGAGGGCAGGCGCAGCACAGAGGGGGAGCGCCGGGCAGAGGTGGGGGCGAGGGGGAGGAGGAGACAAAGACTCAGACAGGAAGAGAGAGTATCATACTTCCACTTGTATTGTGCACTCCTTTGTAACATGCATACGTCACTTTCCCTCGTGCAATGTATCGTTTGCTACCTCTTGGATTTTATTTTGTTTGCTCTTGATACATGCTTAAGGGTCACCATTGCCTCATGTAACGTAACCTTTGATCTTGTGTTCGGAGTATCTCCCATTGCAATTTTTTTCTATTTGTATCTCTTCCCTGTGTGACTGTACAACTTGTACATTAGCTATTTTTTTACCTGTTTGTATCTTTTATGTAACTCATGTATTCCAAAATCCTTATGTAATGCAACTGGTTCTTTTGTAAAGCGCTCTGACACCTTCGGTTAATGTTCGCGCTATAGAAAATCGCATTAAATAAATAAATAAAAATAAATACATTTATTGCAGTACTATACCTCTACTTGTACTTTGTACGCTTTTGTAACATTCACACATATCACTTTTTAGGTCTCGCTATTCGATGCGCATGCGCATCGAGCTTGCGAGGATATAGGGCTTTAACCAGAGTTAAACTAACTCGGCGATTTGGTGCTGTGCCCGTGGCTTTTAGGTCAATGCGCAAGCGCATTGACCTAAAATGCGCGTGCACAGCATCAAATCGCCAGCCATCTGTTGCCCAGCTTGGTGCCGCTCCACCCCCTGCCGGATCAAAGGCTTTCACGCCGAGCGGCCGTGCTTTCAGTTTCACGGCCGCTCGGCCGGCCGTGACTCCCTATTTTACTTCTTTTGCTTGTTAATATACCTACCCATTTCATATTCCCATTCGTATATGTAAGTAGTCGGAATGTTTTCCAGGTATTGCCATTTTTCTAGTACAGCGGACCAATTCGAAGGCCTGTAAAGTCTATTGAAATATTCTTCATTTCCTTCGAAGAGGCAAACTGTAAATACCTTCAAATCTTAGACGGGCCGTCGATTTCCTAGTAAATACCAGAATCCTTCCTTTTGGCCCCATGCAGAGGTCCTGCTAACAATTCCAATGACATCTTTTACCCTTTTGCATACTTAATTTGTTCAAAAGTGGCATGCAAATATTTGCTTTTCGTTATGCTCCATTAATATGGCTGTGTTTGCTGCTGCTTGCTGGAAGGCCCCGTTGCCTGACAATGCAATGCCTCTGTAAAGCTCCCTCCCAGTGCTGCCTTTGAGGAGTCTGCACGTGATCCCTGGCAGCCATTTCCATCCTTCTTTCCCCTCATTAGGTTGCCATGGAATGATGGAGCGCCCTCCACCCTCTAGGTATTTGTGGAAGGCCATTAAACGCATAGCCGCCAGGATAGGACGGGCCAGGCTTCAATGTGTCGTAATTCACACGTTATTGCCAGGACAGCCTTGTGGCTGAATCCCGTCACGAGTGAGCTGGGTCAGGAACTGAGAATTATTGCTGTCATTGTCTCCGGCCGCCTGTATGACGCTGCTGCGAGGGACTGACAGAGGGAGGTAGTTCCTCAAATAAAGCCAGGGGCTGTGGATTCCATTGCTGAGGGACTTCAGTAAATGAAAAAGAGTGAAATATGTTTCCAATAAAGGTAAATAAGCCAGCACTCTTTTAATTAGAAGCACGTGGCCAAAGGCCCTGTTGAGGTTAGGAAACTATCAGCCTCCCAGTGAAATATTGTTCCCCATCCTGGTGCATCAGATATGTTTAGGCATAAGAATGCACGAAGACCGAGGTGCACAACTGTTGATAGCATGGGATCAAGATATTGTTAAATATCTTAATTAGACACCAAACTTATATAATGACTGCCATTTTGTGAATCTACTTTTAACTTTGGTGCACAAAAAGAGTATGGTTTAATTAGCAGTTCTGATAACACTACATCCACCACCACATCCACTACAACCACCACCCCATCCACCACATCCACCACCGCCACATCCACCATCAACACCACATCCACCACCACCACCACCACATCCACCAACACATCCACCATCACCTCCACATCCACCATGACATCCACCGCCACAGCCACCACCACATCCACCACCACCACATCCACCACCACCACATCCACCACCACCGCATCCACCACCACCACCACCACACCCACCACCACCACACCCACCACCACCACACCCACCACCACACCCACCACCACCACACCCACCACCACATCCACTACAACCACCGCCGCATCCACCACATCCACCACCACATCCACCATCACATCCACCATCAAATCCACCACCACCACCACATCCACCATCACATCCACCGCCACATCCACCACCACATCCACCACCACCACATCCACCACCACCACATCCACCACCACCACATCCACCACCACCACATCCACCACCACTTCACCACCGCATCCACCACCACCACATCCACCACCACCACCACATCCACCGCATCCACCACCACATCCACCACTGCATCCACCACCACCGCATCCACCACCACCGCATCCACCACCACCTCATCCATCACCTCATCCACCACCTCATCCACCAACGCATCCACCACAACCACCACATCCACAACCACCACATCCACCACCACCACATCCACCACAACACCACCACATCCACCATCACCACCACATCCACCATCACATCCACCACCACATCCACCACATCCACCATCACATCCATCACCTTCACATCCACCATGACATCCACCACCACATCCACCACCACATACACCACTTCCACCGCATCCACCACCACCGCATCCACCACCACCACCACATCCACCACCACCACCACATCCACCACCACCACCACATCCACCACCACCACATCCACCACCACCACCACATCCATCACCGCATCCACCAACACCTCATCCACCACAGCATCCACCACCACCACATCCACCACCGCATCCACCACCGCATCCACCACACCCACCACCATCACTTCCACCACCACATCCACCACCACTTTCACCACAACCACCACATCCAACACATCAACACCACATCCACCACCACCACCACCCCCACCCCCACCACCACCACCTCCACCACATCCACCACCACCCCCACATCCACCACCACATCCACCCCCACATCCACCACCACCACCACATCCACCACCACATCCACCATAACCACCACATCCACCACCACATCCACCACCACCATATCCCCCAGATCCACCACCACCACATCTACATGTGTGTGGTTCTGTGTGTGTAGGTGCAAATGCAATGTTCTTGGATTGTCGTCACAATAAAATACACTGAACATAATCTTCACAAAAGTTATTTACAAACGTTTAAGCTATTGCCATTATAAATTACAATAACTTTGATTTAAGTATTAATTATTTACAAAATTAAAAGCCATTGTTATTTGTAATATCAATACATCTAAGTCACGTAAATACAACACACATTGCATTACAAATGCTATAGGTGTCACATTTGCAAAAGTTAAAACTATTGACATTGTAACTGACAAAGCTATTAATTTTGCTACTTTCAAAACCAACACATAAATAAAA
This sequence comes from Lissotriton vulgaris, assembly GCF_964263255.1. Lineage (NCBI taxonomy): Eukaryota > Metazoa > Chordata > Amphibia > Caudata > Salamandridae > Lissotriton > Lissotriton vulgaris. Next base: position 257,087,695 of record NC_141685.1, read on the forward strand.
AAAGTGTCATTTACAATACCAATAGCTCAAACTTTCCTAATGCGAGACCTATTGCATTTCCAATGCTTGTTTTCTCTTTTAACTTATCGTTTGCTACCTCTTGTATTTTGTAATGTAACGTTTGCTTTTGTAACATGCTGACTTGTAATTGTTCCTCATGTATCACTACTGTTCCTATTGTGAAGCGTTCTGACACCTTCAGGTAAAGTCAGCGTAATATAAAAACGCATTAAATAAAATAAAAAAAAATAAAAAAGGGAAGAGGGGTGGCTGGGAGGGTCAAGAAGATGGAGGTGTGTATGAGAAGGGAGGTGGGTGGGGGAGAAGGCGCTAGTGCAGCCATGGCCCGTGGAGGGAGTTCGGGTGGGGCAGAAAGGTGGGGCAGTTAAGGGGCAGGGTGGGGAGTGCTAAAAACCGGAATATGGATAATTGGAAGTAAGTAAACAATTTAATAAATAAAACGAATATCGTAGCGCACCCTGCATCGCAAAATGCGATGCAGGGCGCGCTCGCGCTACGATATTCGTTTTATTTATTAAATTGCTTACTTACTTCCAATTATCCATATTCCGGTTTTTAGCACGCCCCACCCTGCCCCGCCCCGCACCACCTTTCTGCCCCACCGGAACTCCCTCCACGGGCCGCTGCTGCGCTAGTGGCGGTGTTAGAGATAAGGGAGGGGGCAAGTATCAAGAGTAAATGAAAGAAGATTGGACACAGCAGGCGGGCAGAGGAAAAAACAGGTTTATTTATTTAATGCTATTTTATACAGCTCCAACTTTACCCAAGGGCGTCAGAGCGCTTTACAATACAGGTGGCACTGGGTGTGCAAGAGGGCGGGGTATAGAAGTGCATAGAAAGATTGGGGGCATTTAGAAATACAGGGGGGCAGCAGCCGGAGACTGTTGGAGGAAGAGGAGGTGAGGGGAAAGGGGCATGAGAAATGACGCAAGAGAGGACAAGGGAAGAGGGGGCGAGTGTGGGGGTGTGTTGGAGGGAAGTTGCGCCCTTTGTACATGGGAGGGCAGATTTACAAGCCCCTTGCGCCTCTTTGATGCCGCCGTTGTGTCACTTTTGTGACACAGCAGCGGCACCAAGCCAGCGCCATGCTGCGGGGTATTTACAACGTGACGCATATGGAAAATGCATCACGTTGTAAAGCCCTGCGCCACATGTAGGCCTTCTGGCGCAGGAACGCCTCCTAAAAGTGGCTGAGTGAAATCTACAAGATTTCATTCAGTCACTTTTGAGCCCATGCTGCCTCAAAACCCTGCGCCTGCTTGAAGCCGGCATAAGGATTGACTCAGCATGTTAGGGATAGGGCAACCCTGAGCCTTGCTGGAGCTGCGTCACGCTTGCGACGCAACTTCAGCAATGCGCCGCCTTTCCAACGGGGGATGCGACACGCATCTGCCCATCCGTGCCCCACGGTGAGCCGTATTGTAAATGCGGCGCATCAGTGGTGGTGCACCGGTGGGCAGATGCATCACACCTCTTCTGGCGCATCCCTGCTGATTAGCAGAGATGCGCCAGAAGTAGTAAATCTGCCCCGGGGTGCGGGTGTGTTAGGGGATGCATAAAATGAGGTAGATGACAAGGCAAGGACGGGGGGTGGTGGGGTATGAAGAGATGAATAGAAATTAGAGAAGGGTTAGGGTATGGCAATCCAGGGGAAGGTGATGCAGAATTAAGAATAATGACGCAGGCATGCCCAGGGATGAACGGAGAAAGGACATGCCCAGATGGAGAGAATATAGAAATGAAATGAAGTGAGCAGGGGACATGCCCAGGCATGGAATAAGTACAAATTATACAAGATAAGTAAGGAAGGGGCATGCCCAGACGGTATACAACGTTTAGCACGCATTTTTTACCACGCACTACCCTTACAACGCAGGCATTACCACGCATACCATTACAACGCATTGCGCTGGGGGGCGCTCTAGGATAGGGAATAAGTTTAATTTTATATCCAACACCTTCCCTAGTGTCCACGGGGACTGGAGTTGGAATATAAAATTATACTTACCACTATCCAGCACCTCAAAGCGCTATGCGTTGTAACGGTATTCGTTGTAAATACCGCGTTGTAAAGGTATGCGTGGTAATAGTATGCGTTGTAACGTCATACATACGCCCAGACAGAGTGCGTAGAAAGGAAAAGAGATGAATGAGTTAGGGACAAGACCAGACTTCAAATAAGTACATTTCACATGCATAAGTAAGGGACTTGCCCAGACAAGAGAGTGTGACGTAAAAAAGAAAGATGGGTAAGGGACATGCCCAGACATGGAGTATGTAGAAATGTAGCGATGAGCAAGGGACATGCCCAAACTTGGAATAAGTACGCATTACATGAGACAAGTATTGGACTTGCCCAGACTTGGAATGTATAGTGATTACAGGAGACAACTGAACTGCAGGATGTACTATAATGATTTAGATATTAAAATAGACAGGTTGGGACATGCCCTAAGGGAAAGGAGTTGATTTTGAAATGTAGACTTTATAAAGAAAGATCGCAAGGAGCCTGCCCAGAGGTGGATGTAGAAATGTAAACATTAACAAATATTGGCAAAGCTAATAGGTTGCCCCAATGCAAGAGCTATTATCTGTTCTAGCCACGTTGTACACCAGCATGGCTGCTGTTCAGCATGGCTAAAAGTCAGTGGTGTAGAGGAGAATGGCATAGAGCCTCGGATTGTGTAGTTACGTTGAGTGGAGAGCAGTGGAGTAGAGTATTGTGGAGTGGTGTAGGATGTAGTTTAGAATGGAGGGGAATGGCTTAGAGTGTCATGGAGTATTGTAAAATGGAGTGGGATGGCCTAGTGCGGGGTGGCACAGAGTGGAGTAGTGAAGAGTAGAGTGGCATAGAATAGAGTAGAGTTGCTTACAGTGGAGTAGAGTCTCATAAAGTGGAGGGGCAGGGCTTTAAGTGGGGTGGGTCTGAGCCCCCCAGTTTTTTTGCGGGGGGCCTTAAAAGGGGGCTCTATTTTCGAGCCTTAAAGGTCAAAGGTAGGGTGACCAGATGTCCCGGTTTTTAGGTTTCGACTATTCCTTCCCGCAGGGATAAATAGACTAGAGTAATGTAGTTGAAACAAACTCTCTGACCAAGAGGATTCTAAGCGGATTCCTGCCAATGCATGTGGTCTACTGAAGCGTGACGATTTGCCAGGCGTGCGCTTGGCCTTACTCACACTCCCTCCCACTCGCTTGCTCCCCCTCCCCGGCCCCCCACGCCTCGCACCAGACTTCATTGAAATGCACGCTCCCAACCTGCTCCCCCGCCGCTCGCCATATGCTCGTTCCCTCCCACTCGCTCGCTACCCTGCTCCCCTCCCCCGCCCCCCACACAGCAATGCCTAGATCTTGTTTTTCCACCTTCTGTACTTCGCCGCATTGGAGGGGGTGACACAGTCAGCACCGGTAATAGGTCTCTCCAATCCCGTTCCTTCTCTTTCAGCACCTCATTTGGCCGGACAGCATTTTATGGTCCTGGCAGCTGCACTTCGTTGAGAAAGTGATGCCGGTCAGCCTTGCCAGCACTAAGGTAACAGCCTGCCGAACTCTCCTAAATCGGGCTTCTGTGTCTTTAAAAGGAATGTCAAACTAGTTTGAGTCTTTACTTTAAGTCTATGACTTCAGCCGCATCACTTTCCTGTAAATAAATACCATGGGGCAGATTTACAGGCCCCTTGCGACACTTCTACGCCGCCGTTATGTCACTTTTGTGATGCAGCGGCGGCCTAAACAATGCGCGACGTTGCGACTTATTTACAACGTGACGCATCTAGGCAGATGCGTCACATTGTAAAGCCCTGCGCCACATGAAACCTGCGTTAGGCTTCATGTGGGCGTTCTGTCGCAGGGTTCCCTCGCAGGAAAGCCCCGTAAAACTGACGCAGTTTTACTGAGTCAGTTTTACGACGCTGCTGCGTCAAATCCTTACGCCTGCTAGAAGCAGGCATAAGGAGTAACGCACCACGTTGAGTATGGGTGGACCCTGTGCATTGCAGGAGTTGCATCGCGCTTGCGACGCGACTCCAGCAATGCGCCGCCCATACGCCACAAGATGCGTCAAGCATCTTCCCTTCCTTGCACCATGGTGCGCCGCATTGTAAATGCGGCCCATCTGTGGTGGCGGAAGGAGGGGATTGTATGACGCATCTGTTCTGGCCCATCCCTGCTGATTTGCAGAGATGCGCCAGAACATGTAAATATGCCCCCGAGTGAGATAAGGGCTTTAGTAGTACCCTTCATTGGGCCAGTGCAGTGATTCCAGAATCCCCGCCCAACTGGGGGCAATAGTGGGAAGAGCCATTGCAGCAGCCGTTCCGAGGGTCCGGGTATAAAGTCGGCACAGTCTTTATTATAAAATCATAAAATGAAAAAATCTTAAAACGAACAACCTCATTTAAAGCACACAGTTACCAACATAACAGACAATACTGCAAAAATGTTACCGCTTTTTACAAAAAACTTTCAGTGACACTGGGTTTTAATTAACCAGCATTGAGGGAAACGTGCTTCTTCTCCTCTGGATCTATATTGCTCACTAGCTCTTTGCTGCTGCCCTCCACCCTGTCTTCCGTCTTACTTCCCCCGACCCACACCATCTTTCTGTTGTCGCCCACTCCTTTGTGTGTTTCATTCCATCCAGCTGAATGCTGCCCCCACCACCATATTACTTTTACAGCACTCTGGCCCACCATGTTGCTCGCCGCCACGACCCTGCACTTTGCTTTTTTTAGGTCTCGCGACCTATCGATGCGCACAAGCGCATCGAGCGGAGCGAGAATTCAAGCGGCGAAAATCATCGTCAAACCAAGGGCTTTCAGCCCCGCGGTTTTCATGCAGTTCACGTGAACCACGTGATTAAACATGCACGCGCATTCCCGGCCGCACAGCACATCAAAGGGCTTCTCCTCCCCTAATTATTCATGGCCGGCCGCAGGCCGGCCGTACTTTCAGTTTCCCGGCATTATCAGGTACGTGTTGTTTTTCACTACTTTGGTGCTTTTTGGTTCTAAACTTCATTAAGTTCTCTCTTTCTTTGCAACATCTAATCTCTAGCTGTCTTTGATTCTATTTACTCTTGGTCCGTCTCTGTCTTTGCCTGTCTTTCTCTCTCCGAGAGTCTCTCGCTTCAGCCCTACCCCCACACACACTAACTTGTTTATGATTCTTTTTCTTCTCCCCCTGTTCTTGTCTCTGTCTCATCTCCGCCCCGCACTCCCCTGGCACGTAGCATTTCATTTGGAAGAATCACACCTGCGTGCCTTTCTTCTATTGTGGCTCCCCAAACCATTTCTTTATTGAAAATTAAACTTTCTTAGGCAGCAGCATGCCATGCTTAATGTTCATGACCCCCGCCCACTTTCTCCGTGGCTCGAGCTGCCTCCTTCTTCCCCCTCAGGAGAAAGGCCTGCTGCCTGCACCGAGCCGCGCTCCTTGCACCAGGAGACTTGAAAAAGCACTCCCCAGCTGACGTGAGAACTGACCTACAGGATCATTCCACGCAGATACCCGCCTACTTTCTCCGTGGCTCGAGCTGCCTCCTTCTTCCCCCTCAGGAGAAAGGCCTGCTGCCTGCACTGTCTCTGTCTCATCTCCGTCCCCCACTCCCCTGGCACGTAGCATTTCATTTGGAAGAATCACGCCTGCGTGCCTTTCTTCTACTGTGGCTCCCCAAACCATTTCTTTATTGAAAATTAAACTTTCTTAGGCAGCAGCATGCCATGCTTGATGTTTATGACCCCCGCCCACTTTCTCCGTGGCTCGAGCTGCCTCCTTCTTCCCCCTCAGGAGAAAGGCCTGCTGCCTGCACCCGAGCCGCGCTCCTTGCACCAGGAGACTTGAAAAAGCACTCCCCAGCTAACGTGAGAACCGACCTACAGGATCATTCCACGCAGATACGGTATGAATAGCAAAGGGGAGGCAGGTCCATCCACACAGCATGTCCCTCTCCTTCAATGTATAGAGCTCTTTGCTGCACATTGTGCGTTATGTTTGTGCTCCTGGGTCGCTTTACTCTTTGAATTCCAATGCATATTAAACCATTGCACCTCATGTAAGGTTTACAGCTGATGTACTTCCATTGAGGGGACACTTAGAATCTGTTATGTCAGGGTTGGTGGCCTGGGTGTGGTGGGGTCAGGAGAGCACATTCTCAGCCCTTGATTATTAGCCAAGCTCTCATTGTACGCCGAAATTCACATCTAAAACAAAGTACACATTCAAGGTTCTTTCCACAGCTTTTTACACCTCTGGGCCGACAACAAAGTGCTGCTGCATGAATGTTGCGATTCAAACAAAAACTGTAAAGATTATTTTATTGCAAACTAGCGAAAACAAGAGATGGGACTGCTTGAAGCCCAAACACTTGCGTGGCAGTAAGGAGCCAGCTTTGGTTACTTTTTTCCTTGCCGCCATTTGTAGTTTGACTTTTAATCCCGTTAAACCAATGAGAATCCCAGCTACCCCACTAACCACGAAGCTGCTAGTGGTCAGGATGCTGTGAGCTTTAGAGGCTGGTAGAAGCAAACATTGGCTGGAAAAGATGTCATTATGGTGCAAAAAGTAGCACATTAATGTACATTTGTTTGAGTGGGTTTAAAATGCAGGAGGACTGACATCCAGACATTTAAGTATGTATAAACCATGCTTTGGCAATTCACATGTGTCTGTTTTAAGTAGATACATGGAGGTATAGATATCCCATTATTAAATATTATAAGCAGAAAATGTAGCAAGGTTTACTAACAACACAATGGGTACACAATGCACACATCTATAGCAACTGAAAACGAAAGCTGTCTATAGCCAAACTCCAAAACCAGATAACATTTCACAAAAAAGTGGATAAAATAGTGCCAGATTTTACTAGTTAACTTCAATGGCTTCGAAGCAGTTTGTTTTTGTAATGCTACGACACCATTATTGAACTAACATTTATTTTTATTAAGTTCATTTAAAACTAAAGTAAATAGTGAGAGGTTAAAGGTGCACCTGGAGTGTGCTCACTTCGTATTTTATGCATGGGTATGTTTGTCAGAATTAGTCATTGCCATGGCTTTGTGGACAAAAGAAGCTGCACCTTTTTCAGTTTGTCTCCGTGCGTGCGTCTCCCTCGTGGTTTTCCCCCACCACTCGTGTTGTTCTCTCCCTTGTCAACCCAACCCACCCCCCCTTGCATTTCCCGTACTTGTCTTTATTTTTTTCCTTTCAATTCTTTTTTCTCACGTATATTTTTGCTTCTTTTTCCTTACATTCCATTATTTTCCTTTGTGTCTCCCTTTTTCATAGGTAATGTTTCCTATCCCACTGTTCCGTCGTTCCTTTTCTCTTTCTTTCGTGTGTCGTGTTGGTGACGCATTATTTAACTTTGTCTCCGTGCGTGCGTCTCCCTCGTGGTTTTCACCCACCACTCGTGTTGTTCTCTCCGTTGCCAATAGGTCTCGCAGTAGGAAAGTTGGAGCTATTACAATTGCAAATAACAATGCCTTTTATTTTTGTTTTCATTTAAAAAACATAAAGGGCTTTGTCATTTACAAAACAAATAGCTCCAACTTTCCTACTGCGAGACCTATTGGCAACGCCAGTGCTTGTTTTGTTTTGTTGGCTTAGCTAGGGACGCTTTTACAGTGCAGGTTACAGCTGCTTTTATAGAGCTTAAATTGTGACGGGACAGGTGCCGGGGCTCTGATTATGTGGCAGCTTTTATTGAAATATGTTTCTGTTAGCCTGCCTAAGAAACAGCACAGAAATCATAATATTCAGGAGGACATGTTGTTTAGAGGGAAAATGCTGTGACTTTTAGCACTCGTGTTTATTTTACTTTGAAAGGAGCTACAGACGCTTTCACCCTTTCTGGCCTAAAAGAGTTTCTTAGGCGGCCTTTGGAATCCGTGCGTGTCCTTTCCAGGCCATACCAACCTTTTTTACCCGCATATAAGCCTTCTCATATGTGCCCAGCCAGCTGCAGTTCCATGCGTTTTTTGTCTGTGTGTTAATGTACATAAAAACGTTAGACAATAAACACTTGCGTGAATATTATTTTTAAAAGCAACTTATCACCCAATGCACATGCACACAGCCAGCTGCCGTTCCTTGTTGTTTGTGGCTTAGCTATAGCTGCTACGCGCAGTGCTGGTTACTTACAGCCGCTTTTCCAGTACTTAATTTGTAACAAAAGAGGTGCCGGGGCTATTTTTAGGCGGCAGCTTTTAAAAAATATTTTTTTGTGTCAGCCTGCCTAAGAAAGCTCACATAAATCGTACAATTGGGGATTGCATGTTATTTAAAGACAAACCGTTAGAAAATCTGCACTTGCATTGATATTATTTTAAAAGGAAACTTAACACAAAATGCAAATGTGCCCAGACAGCGTGCAATTTTTTTTAAACAAAATCCAGAGATAATTTTGGAACGCGTGTCTGTAGGCAACTTTGTAACACTGCACATGTTTGGTTTTTACACTGCGCTCAAAGCAACATACACTCCAAATACCACTCAGTGCCACATAATTACACACCACATAATTACACTGCACTCAATGCAACATGCACTCCAAATATCACTCAGTGCCAATAGTTATATGCAACATAATTACATTGCACTCAATGCAACATACACTCCAAATACCACTCAGTGCCACATAGTTAAATACTACATTACACTGCATTCAATGCACAATACCACTCAGTGCCACATAATTACACGCCATACAATTACACTGCGCTCAACGCAAGATACACTCCAAATACCACTCAGTGCCACATAATTACACTCCACATAATTACAACATACACTCCAAACAATATCACTCAGTGCCATATAATTATATGCTATATAATTACACACCTTATACTTACACTCTACTTAACCCTTTCGATGCTGATGACGAGCTCAGCTCGTCATGATGCACGGTTGAGCTGTGCTGATGACGAGCTGAGCTTGTCATGAAACTATGGAAATGGGCATCATCCAGCACCGGAGGGGAAAACACCTAGCAGCGAAGGTGTTAATGCAACATAAATACACTCTATCTGTCTAGCTATCTATCGCCCTCACTCTATGGGCCCGATTCACAGAATGAATTTAAGACTCAATCCTAAACTTACTACTATTTTGGTATTCACAGAATGCACTTACTACTTTTGGCATTCACAGAAGTTAGGATTTTGTCTTAAGTTTGTTTTAAGACAGACTTAAGACAAACTTAAGACAAAATCCTAACTTCTGTGAATACCAAAAGTAGTAAGATCATTCTGTGAATGCCAAAAGTAGTAAGTGCATTCTGTGAATACCAAAATAGTAGTAACTTTAGGATTGAGCCTTAAGTTCATTCTGTGAATTGGGCCCTATATGTCTATCGCACTCACTCTATTTATCGCCCTCTATCTATCTATCTATCTATCTATCTATCTATCTATCTATCTATCTATCTATCTATCTATCTATCTATCTATCTATCTATCTATCTATCTATCTATCTATCTATCTATCTATCTATCTATCTCCCTCTATCTATCGCCCTCACTCTATCTATCTATCTCCCTCTAGCTATCTATCGCCCTCTATCTATCTATCTATCTATCTATCTATCTATCTATCTATCTATCTATCTATCTATCTATCTATCTATCTATCTATCTATCTATCTATCTATCTAACTATCTATCTATCGCACTCACTCTATCTATCTATCGCATCACCACAGCATCACTCAGAGGCACCACAGCATCACTCAGGGTCACCACAATATCACTTAGGGGCACCACAACATCACTCAGCACCACCACAGCATCACTGAACACCACAGCATCACTCGTCGCCACCACAACATCACTCAGAGCCACCACAGCATCAATCTGTGCAATCATTCATCAACAACTGGTTCAAATATGTTCTTTCAGTGTTTCAAGCTTTATTACAAATGTCACAAAAAGATGTTAATATTTCACTTCTGTTCTTGGATTTTCGTCCAATAAAATACAATGAACATAATCTTCACAAAAGTTATTTACAAAAGTTTAAGCTATTGCCATTATAAAGTACAATAACTTTAATTTAAGTATTAATTATTAAAACAATTAAAAGCCATTGTTATTTGTAATATCAATACACCCAAGTCACGTAAATACAACACATATTGCATTACAAATGCTATAGGTGTCACATTTGCGAAAGTTGAAACTATTGGCAATGTAAATGACAAAGCTATTAATTTAGTTATTTTCAAAACCAACACGTAAATAAAAAAATTGTCATTTACAATACCAATAGCTCAAACTTTCCTAATGCGAGACCTATTGCATTGCAAATGCTTGTTGTTTGGTGTTACTAGTGTGGTTAACATGTCTTGATAGTGAAATACTGCCAATTTCGTTTTTCACTATTGAAAGGCTATTTTGCCCATAGGATAACATGGGAAATGCTGTTAACATGTTTACCTGCATATCTTCCCATAACGGCAAGATAGACATATGGAATCTGGTATCAGAGAACTCAGAATTTAATAACACATCCTTTAATGAAGATGGTTTTTAAATTCTAAGTTTTGAAATAGCACTTTTAGAAAGTGGCTATTTTTCAGTTCAACCTTTCTGTGTGCCTCTGCCTGGTTGTGTATTGACTGTCTGGTTTGTGAGTGACAGGGGCTGGGGGCAGCTCAGGATGCTGGCTGAGTCAGCACAAGGCTGAATAGACCCATCTGCATGTAGAGTGGTGGGAGGACTAGCACCTGGGTCTCAATAGGGCTGTGCCTGCCTGTCACAATGCTGGCTCCATCTCTTGCGGTGCGTCTGATGGCCCTGGCCCACACTCACAAAGGAAGAAGAGGTGCACTGGCAGAGTGCACCCAGAACTGGTTTAGATTGGGTCCAGAACCCCTCACACAAGAAGAACAAAGCCTTTTTGGGTATAAAAGTAGGACTGGAGGCCCAGTAAAAATAGATAGGGAACTTCGTGATCAAGAAGGAATCTGTGCTGAGTGTTTGGGAGCTGATCTACAGTTGCTGTGATTGCTGAGGAAGAGGACCAAGGGAGTAACGTAAATAATTTTTACATGTTTTAAAGTGTTTGGTATTTTATGGCTTATACTTAATAAATATAACTTTTTGCTTATTTTATTATCCTTTGCTGTTTGCGACTTCATGATTTTCTTAAGCACACAATGCTAGTTATCTTGATTTAGACCACACCCCTACTCGGATAGGCCACACCCCTTTAAGAAATTTTTCACACCCCCTTTAGAACACCACCAGGTTTGTTTTCCCCACTTAAAGCCCTGTGGAGGGGCATAGAGTGGAGAAGCATAGAGTAGAGGGTCATAGAATGTTATGGAGTGAAATAGAGTGGCATAGAGTGGAGGAGATTAGGGTGGCATAGAGTGAGTGGCATAGAGTGTGGCGTCAGAGAGGAGTGGAGTGTCATATAGAGTACAGTAGGATAGAGTGGAGTGTCGCAGATTGGAATGTCAGAGTGGAATTTTGTAGAGCGTAAGGTCATCGAGTAGAGGGGCATAGAGGGGAGGGTTCTACAGTGGAGGGGCATAGAGTGTCATGGTGTAGAGTAGAGTGAAGTATCGTAGAGTAGGATAGAGTAGAGTAGAGTAGTGCATGGTAAAGTGTCATACAATGCAGTAAAGTATTATAGAATGGAGTAGAGTAGAGTGGGAATAAAGTGTCAGGATGGACTGCAGTGAAGTGACATGGGTGTTGCAGAGAGGCATGGAGTATCGTAGAGTGGAGTAAACTGTTGTAGAGAGGAGGTGCGTAGAGTCTTGTGGCTTAGAATGGAGCAGAGTGTCATGGAGTAGGATAGAGCGAAGTCTCATAAAGCGGAGTGGAGTGAAGTAGAGTTGAGTGTCAGAAAGTTAAGTAAAGTGTTGTAGAGTGGCGTAGAGTGGGGTGGCACAGAGTGTCATGGAGTGTTGTAAAGTGTTGTACAGAGCCGTAGAGTAGAGTGAAGTGCCGTAGAGTAGGATGGAGTGGAGTAGAGTGGTGCAGAGTAGAGTGTCATACAGTGCAGTAAAGTGTTATAGACTGGAGTAGAGTAGAGTGGGAATAAAGGGTCAGAGTGGAGTACAGTGAAGTGACATGAGTGTTGTAGAGTGGCATGGAGTATCGTAGAGTGGAGTAAAGTGTTACAGAGAGGAGGTGCGTAGAGTGTTGTGGCTTAGAATGGAGTAGAGTGTCATGGAGTAGGATAGAGTGAAGTCTCATAAAGTGGAGTGTCCTGAAGTGGAGTGAAGAAGAGTAAAGTGGAGTGTCGTGTCAGAAAGTGAAGTAAAGTGTTGTAGAGTAGAGTAGAATAGAGTAAAGTAGAGTGGCGTAGAGTGGGGTGGCACAGAGTGTCATGGAGTGTTGTAAAGTGTCGTACAGAGCCATAGAGTGGAGGGGCCTGGAGTGCCGTGGAGTAGATTGTCGTAGAGAGGAAGGGTATAGAGTGCCATAATGTGGAATAGAATGCTAAGGAGGGCGCAGAGTGGAAGGGCATAAAGTGGCATCGTTTGGCATGGAGTGGTGTAGAGCGGAGGAGCGTAGAGCAGAGGAGCATACAGCGGAGGGTCATAAAGTGGGGGGCACAAAGTGTGGTGAAGTGTTGTGGAGCGGAGTAGTACAGAGTTGAGTAAAGTGGCGTAGAGTGGAGTAGAATGTCGTAGAGTGGAGGAAAGTGTTGTAGAAAGGAGTGCCAGAGAGTGGTGTCATAGAAATGAATGTCAGAGTGAAGTGGCATAGAGTGGAGTAGAGTCAGAGTGGAGTAGAGTGGCATAGAGTGTCATAGAATGGGAGGTGTAGAGTGGTATAGAGAAGAGTATAGTGGATTGGAGTGGAGTAGAGAGGAGTGAAATAGTATAACTTGGAGTACAGTGTTGTAGAGCAGAGTGGCGTAGAGGAGAGTCAGAGTGGAGTAGAGTCACAGAGGGGCATGGCGTGGAGTAGAGTCAGAGTGGAGTAGAGTCACAGAGGGGCATGGCGTGGAGTAGAGTCAGAGTGGAGTAGAGTCACAGAGGGGCATGGCGTGGAGTAGAGTTAGAGTGGAGTAGAGTCACAGAGTGGCATGGCGTGGAGTAGAGTCAGAGTGGAGTAGAGTCACAGAGGGGCATGGCGTGGAGTAGAGTCAGAGTGGAGTAGAGTCACAGAGTGGCATGGCGTGGAGTAGAGTCAGAGTGGAGTAGAGTCACAGAGGGGCATGGCGTGGAGTAGAGTTAGAGTGGAGTAGAGTCACAGAGTGCAGTGGAGTGGAGTAGAGTGGCTTAGAGTGGTCTACAGTGTCATAGAATGAAGAGGTGTAGAGTGGTATAGAGTGGAGTAGAGAGGAGTGAAATAGTATAGCTTGGAGTACAGTGCTGTAGAGCAGAGTGGCGTAGAGGAGAGTCAGAGTGGAGTAGAGTCACAGAGGGGCATGGCGTGGAGTAGAGTCAGAGTGGAGTAGAGTCACAGAGGGGCATGGCGTGAAGTAGAGTTAGAGTGGAGTAGAGTCACAGAGGGGCATAGCGTGGAGTAGAGTTAGAGTGGAGTAGAGTCACAGGGTGCAGTGGAGTGGAGTAGAGTCTCAGAGGGGCATGGCGTGGAGTAGAGTTAGAGTGGAGGAGAGTCACAGAGTGCAGTGGAGTGGAGTAGAGTGGCGTAGAGTGGTGTACAGTGTCATAGGATGGAGAGGTGTAGAGTGGTATAGAGTGGAGTAGAGAGGAGTGAAATAGTATAACTTGGAGTACAGTGCTGTAGAGCATAGTGGCGTAGAGGAGAGTCAGAGTGGAGTAGAGTCACAGAGGGGCATGGCGTGGAGTAGAGTCAGAGTGGAGTAGAGTCACAGAGGGGCATGGCGTGGAGTAGAGTCAGAGTGGAGTAGAGTCACAGAGTGCAGTGGAGTGGAGTAGAGTCAGAGTGGAGTAGAGTCACAGGGTGCAGTGGAGTGGAGTAGAGTCTCAGAGGGGCATGGCGTGGAGTAGAGTCAGAGTGGAGTAGAGTCACAGAGGGGCATGGCGTGGAGTAGAGTTAGAGTGGAGTAGAGTCACAGAGTGCAGTGGAGTGGAGTAGAGTGGCGTAGAGTGGTGTACAGTGTCATAGAATGGAGAGGTGTAGAGTGGTATAGAGTGGAGTAGAGAGGAGTGAAATAGTATAACTTGGAGTACAGTGCTGTAGAGCAGAGTGGCGTAGAGGAGAGTCAGAGTGGAGTAGAGTCACAGAGGGGCATGGCGTGGAGTAGAGTCAGAGTGGAGTAGAGTCACAGAGGGGCATGGCGTGGAGTAGAGTCAGAGTGGAGTAGAGTCACAGAGGGGCATGGCGTGGAGTAGAGTTAGAGTGGAGTAGAGTCACAGAGGGGCATGGCGTGGAGTAGAGTTAGAGTGGAGTAGAGTCACAGAGGGGCATGGCGTGGAGTAGAGTCAGAGTGGAGTAGAGTCACAGAGGGGCATGGCGTGGAGTAGAGTCAGAGTGGAGTAGAGTCACAGAGGGGCATGGCGTGGAGTAGAGTCAGAGTGGAGTAGAGTCACAGAGGGGCATGGCGTGGAGTAGAGTCAGAGTGGAGTAGAGTCACAGAGGGGCATGGCGTGGAGTAGAGTTAGAGTGGAGTAGAGTCACAGAGGGGCATGGCGTGGAGTAGAGTCAGAGTGGAGTAGAGTCACAGAGGGGCATGGCGTGGAGTAGAGTCAGAGTGGAGTAGAGTCACAGAGGGGCATGGCGTGGAGTAGAGTCAGAGTGGAGTAGAGTCACAGAGGAGCATGGCGTGGAGTAGAGTTAGAGTGGAGTAGAGTCACAGAGTGCAGTGGCGTAGAGTAGAGTCAGAGTGGAGTAGAGTCACAGAGGGGCATGGCGTGGAGTAGAGTTAGAGTGGAGTAGAGTCACAGAGTGCAGTGGAGTGGAGTAGAGTGGCTTAGAGTGGTCTACAGTGTCATAGAATGAAGAGGTGTAGAGTGGTATAGAGTGGAGTAGAGAGGAGTGAAATAGTATAGCTTGGAGTACAGTGCTGTAGAGCAGAGTGGCGTAGAGGAGAGTCAGAGTGGAGTAGAGTCACAGAGGGGCATGGCGTGGAGTAGAGTTAGAGTGGAGGAGAGTCACAGAGTGCAGTGAAGTGGAGTAGAGTCACAGAGGGGCATGGTGTGGAGTAGAGTTAGAGTGGAGTAGAGTCACAGGGTGCAGTGGAGTGGAGTAGAGTCTCAGAGGGGCATGGCGTGGAGTAGAGTTAGAGTGGAGGAGAGTCACAGAGTGCAGTGGAGTGGAGTAGAGTCACAGAGGGGCATGGCGTGGAGTAGAGTTAGAGTGGAGTAGAGTCACAGAGTGCAGTGGAGTGGAGTAGAGTCACAGAGGGGCATGGCGTGGAGTAGAGTTAGAGTGGAGTAGAGTCACAGAGGGGCATGGCGTGGAGTAGAGTCAGAGTGGAGTAGAGTCACAGAGTGCAGTGGAGTGGAGTAGAGTCAGAGTGGAGTAGAGTCACAGGGTGCAGTGGAGTGGAGTAGAGTCTCAGAGGGGCATGGCGTGGAGTAGAGTCAGAGTGGAGTAGAGTCACAGAGGGGCATGGCGTGGAGTAGAGTTAGAGTGGAGTAGAGTCACAGAGTGCAGTGGAGTGGAGTAGAGTGGCGTAGAGTGGTGTACAGTGTCATAGAATGGAGAGGTGTAGAGTGGTATAGAGTGGAGTAGAGAGGAGTGAAATAGTATAACTTGGAGTACAGTGCTGTAGAGCAGAGTGGCGTAGAGGAGAGTCAGAGTGGAGTAGAGTCACAGAGGGGCATGGCGTGGAGTAGAGTCAGAGTGGAGTAGAGTCACAGAGGGGCATGGCGTGGAGTAGAGTCAGAGTGGAGTAGAGTCACAGAGGGGCATGGCGTGGAGTAGAGTTAGAGTGGAGTAGAGTCACAGAGGGGCATGGCGTGGAGTAGAGTCAGAGTGGAGTAGAGTCACAGAGGGGCATGGCGTGGAGTAGAGTCAGAGTGGAGTAGAGTCACAGAGGGGCATGGCGTGGAGTAGAGTCAGAGTGGAGTAGAGTCACAGAGGGGCATGGCGTGGAGTAGAGTTAGAGTGGAGTAGAGTCACAGAGGGGCATGGCGTGGAGTAGAGTCAGAGTGGAGTAGAGTCACAGAGGGGCATGGCGTGGAGTAGAGTCAGAGTGGAGTAGAGTCACAGAGGGGCATGGCGTGGAGTAGAGTCAGAGTGGAGTAGAGTCACAGAGGGGCATGGCGTGGAGTAGAGTTAGAGTGGAGTAGAGTCACAGAGTGCAGTGGAGTGGAGTAGAGTGGCGTAGAGTGGTGTACAGTGTCATAGGATGGAGAGGTGTAGAGTGGTATAGAGTGGAGTAGAGAGGAGTGAAATAGTATAACTTGGAGTACAGTGCTGTAGAGCATAGTGGCGTAGAGGAGAGTCAGAGTGGAGTAGAGTCACAGAGGGGCATGGCGTGGAGTAGAGTCAGAGTGGAGTAGAGTCACAGAGGGGCATGGCGTGGAGTAGAGTCAGAGTGGAGTAGAGTCACAGAGTGCAGTGGAGTGGAGTAGAGTCAGAGTGGAGTAGAGTCACAGGGTGCAGTGGAGTGGAGTAGAGTCTCAGAGGGGCATGGCGTGGAGTAGAGTCAGAGTGGAGTAGAGTCACAGAGGGGCATGGCGTGGAGTAGAGTTAGAGTGGAGTAGAGTCACAGAGTGCAGTGGAGTGGAGTAGAGTGGCGTAGAGTGGTGTACAGTGTCATAAAATGGAGAGGTGTAGAGTGGTATAGAGTGGAGTAGAGAGGAGTGAAATAGTATAACTTGGAGTACAGTGCTGTAGAGCAGAGTGGCGTAGAGGAGAGTCAGAGTGGAGTAGAGTCACAGAGGGGCATGGCGTGGAGTAGAGTCAGAGTGGAGTAGAGTCACAGAGGGGCATGGCGTGGAGTAGAGTTAGAGTGGAGTAGAGTCACAGAGTGCAGTGGAGTGGAGTAGAGTGGCGTAGAGTGGTGTACAGTGTCATAGAATGGAGAGGTGTAGAGTGGTATAGAGTGGAGTAGAGAGGAGTGAAATAGTATAACTTGGAGTACAGTGCTGTAGAGCAGAGTGGCGTAGAGGAGAGTCAGAGTGGAGTAGAGTCACAGAGGGGCATGGCGTGGAGTAGAGTCAGAGTGGAGTAGAGTCACAGAGGGGCATGGCGTGGAGTAGAGTCAGAGTGGAGTAGAGTCACAGAGGGGCATGGCGTGGAGTAGAGTTAGAGTGGAGTAGAGTCACAGAGGGGCATGGCGTGGAGTAGAGTCAGAGTGGAGTAGAGTCACAGAGGGGCATGGCGTGGAGTAGAGTCAGAGTGGAGTAGAGTCACAGAGGGGCATGGCGTGGAGTAGAGTCAGAGTGGAGTAGAGTCACAGAGGGGCATGGCGTGGAGTAGAGTTAGAGTGGAGTAGAGTCACAGAGGGGCATGGCGTGGAGTAGAGTCAGAGTGGAGTAGAGTCACAGAGGGGCATGGCGTGGAGTAGAGTCAGAGTGGAGTAGAGTCACAGAGGGGCATGGCGTGGAGTAGAGTCAGAGTGGAGTAGAGTCACAGAGGGGCATGGCGTGGAGTAGAGTTAGAGTGGAGTAGAGTCACAGAGTGCAGTGGAGTGGAGTAGAGTGGCGTAGAGTGGTGTACAGTGTCATAGGATGGAGAGGTGTAGAGTGGTATAGAGTGGAGTAGAGAGGAGTGAAATAGTATAACTTGGAGTACAGTGCTGTAGAGCATAGTGGCGTAGAGGAGAGTCAGAGTGGAGTAGAGTCACAGAGGGGCATGGCGTGGAGTAGAGTCAGAGTGGAGTAGAGTCACAGAGGGGCATGGCGTGGAGTAGAGTCAGAGTGGAGTAGAGTCACAGAGTGCAGTGGAGTGGAGTAGAGTCAGAGTGGAGTAGAGTCACAGGGTGCAGTGGAGTGGAGTAGAGTCTCAGAGGGGCATGGCGTGGAGTAGAGTCAGAGTGGAGTAGAGTCACAGAGGGGCATGGCGTGGAGTAGAGTTAGAGTGGAGTAGAGTCACAGAGTGCAGTGGAGTGGAGTAGAGTGGCGTAGAGTGGTGTACAGTGTCATAAAATGGAGAGGTGTAGAGTGGTATAGAGTGGAGTAGAGAGGAGTGAAATAGTATAACTTGGAGTACAGTGCTGTAGAGCAGAGTGGCGTAGAGGAGAGTCAGAGTGGAGTAGAGTCACAGAGGGGCATGGCGTGGAGTAGAGTCAGAGTGGAGTAGAGTCACAGAGGGGCATGGCGTGGAGTAGAGTCAGAGTGGAGTAGAGTCACAGAGGGGCATGGCGTGGAGTAGAGTTAGAGTGGAGTAGAGTCACAGAGGGGCATGGCGTGGAGTAGAGTTAGAGTGGAGTAGAGTCACAGAGGGGCATGGCGTGGAGTAGAGTCAGAGTGGAGTAGAGTCACAGAGGGGCATGGCGTGGAGTAGAGTCAGAGTGGAGTAGAGTCACAGAGGGGCATGGCGTGGAGTAGAGTCAGAGTGGAGTAGAGTCACAGAGGGGCATGGCGTGGAGTAGAGTCAGAGTGGAGTAGAGTCACAGAGGGGCATGGCGTGGAGTAGAGTTAGAGTGGAGTAGAGTCACAGAGGGGCATGGCGTGGAGTAGAGTCAGAGTGGAGTAGAGTCACAGAGGGGCATGGCGTGGAGTAGAGTCAGAGTGGAGTAGAGTCACAGAGGGGCATGGCGTGGAGTAGAGTCAGAGTGGAGTAGAGTCACAGAGGGGCATGGCGTGGAGTAGAGTTAGAGTGGAGTAGAGTCACAGAGTGCAGTGGCGTAGAGTAGAGTCAGAGTGGAGTAGAGTCACAGAGGGGCATGGCGTGGAGTAGAGTTAGAGTGGAGTAGAGTCACAGAGTGCAGTGGAGTGGAGTAGAGTGGCTTAGAGTGGTCTACAGTGTCATAGAATGAAGAGGTGTAGAGTGGTATAGAGTGGAGTAGAGAGGAGTGAAATAGTATAGCTTGGAGTACAGTGCTGTAGAGCAGAGTGGCGTAGAGGAGAGTCAGAGTGGAGTAGAGTCACAGAGGGGCATGGCGTGGAGTAGAGTTAGAGTGGAGGAGAGTCACAGAGTGCAGTGAAGTGGAGTAGAGTCACAGAGGGGCATGGTGTGGAGTAGAGTTAGAGTGGAGTAGAGTCACAGGGTGCAGTGAAGTGGAGTAGAGTCTCAGAGGGGCATGGCGTGGAGTAGAGTTAGAGTGGAGGAGAGTCACAGAGTGCAGTGGAGTGGAGTAGAGTCACAGAGGGGCATGGCGTGGAGTAGAGTTAGAGTGGAGTAGAGTCACAGAGTGCAGTGGAGTGGAGTAGAGTCACAGAGGGGCATGGCGTGGAGTAGAGTTAGAGTGGAGTAGAGTCACAGAGGGGCATGGCGTGGAGTAGAGTCAGAGTGGAGTAGAGTCACAGAGGGGCATGGCGTGGAGTAGAGTTAGAGTGGAGTAGAGTCACAGAGTGCAGTGGAGTGGAGTAGAGTGGCGTAGAGTGGTGTACAGTGTCATAGAATGGAGAGGTGTAGAGTGGTATAGAGTGGAGTAGAGAGGAGTGAAATAGTATAACTTGGAGTACAGTGCTGTAGAGCAGAGTGGCGTAGAGGAGAGTCAGAGTGGAGTAGAGTCACAGAGGGGCATGGCGTGGAGTAGAGTCAGAGTGGAGTAGAGTCACAGAGGGGCATGGCGTGGAGTAGAGTCAGAGTGGAGTAGAGTCACAGAGGGGCATGGCGTGGAGTAGAGTTAGAGTGGAGTAGAGTCACAGAGGGGCATGGCGTGGAGTAGAGTCAGAGTGGAGTAGAGTCACAGAGGGGCATGGCGTGGAGTAGAGTCAGAGTGGAGTAGAGTCACAGAGGGGCATGGCGTGGAGTAGAGTCAGAGTGGAGTAGAGTCACAGAGGGGCATGGCGTGGAGTAGAGTTAGAGTGGAGTAGAGTCACAGAGGGGCATGGCGTGGAGTAGAGTCAGAGTGGAGTAGAGTCACAGAGGGGCATGGCGTGGAGTAGAGTCAGAGTGGAGTAGAGTCACAGAGGGGCATGGCGTGGAGTAGAGTCAGAGTGGAGTAGAGTCACAGAGGGGCATGGCGTGGAGTAGAGTTAGAGTGGAGTAGAGTCACAGAGTGCAGTGGAGTGGAGTAGAGTGGCTTAGAGTGGTCTACAGTGTCATAGAATGAAGAGGTGTAGAGTGGTATAGAGTGGAGTAGAGAGGAGTGAAATAGTATAGCTTGGAGTACAGTGCTGTAGAGCAGAGTGGCGTAGAGGAGAGTCAGAGTGGAGTAGAGTCACAGAGGGGCATGGCGTGGAGTAGAGTTAGAGTGGAGGAGAGTCACAGAGTGCAGTGAAGTGGAGTAGAGTCACAGAGGGGCATGGTGTGGAGTAGAGTTAGAGTGGAGTAGAGTCACAGGGTGCAGTGGAGTGGAGTAGAGTCTCAGAGGGGCATGGCGTGGAGTAGAGTTAGAGTGGAGGAGAGTCACAGAGTGCAGTGGAGTGGAGTAGAGTCACAGAGGGGCATGGCGTGGAGTAGAGTTAGAGTGGAGTAGAGTCACAGAGTGCAGTGGAGTGGAGTAGAGTGGCTTAGAGTGGTCTACAGTGTCATAGAATGGAGAGGTGTAGAGTGGTATAGAGTGGAGTAGAGAGGAGTGAAATAGTATAGCTTGGAGTACAGTGCTGTAGAGCAGAGTGGCGTAGAGGAGAGTCAGAGTGGCGTCGAGTCACAGAGGGGCATGGCGTGGAGTAGAGTTAGAGTGGAGCAGAGTCACAGAGTGCAGTGGAGTGGAGTAGAGTTAGAGTGGAGTAGAGTCATAGAGTGCAGTGGAGTGGAGTAGAGTGGCGTAGAGTGGTCTACAGTGTCATAGAATGAAGAGGTGTAGAGTGGTATAGAGTGGAGTAGAGAGGAGTGAAATAGTATAGCTTGGAGTACAGTGCTGTAGAGCAGAGTGGCGTAGAGGAGAGTCAGAGTGGCGTCGAGTCACAGAGAGGCATGGCGTGGAGTAGAGTTAGAGTGGAGTAGAGTCACAGAGGGGCATGGCGTGAAGTAGAGTTAGAGTGGAGTAGAGTCACAGAGTGCAGTGGAGTGGAGTAGAGTGGCGTAGAGTGGTGTACGGTGTCATAGAATGGAGAGGTGTAGAGTGGAGTAGAGAGGAGTGAAATAGTATTGCATGGAGTAGAGTATCGTAGATCAGAGTGGCATGGAGTGCCATACAGTGTGGTAGAGTGGGTGGCATAGAGTGGTGTACAGTGGCATACCATTCTGTAGATTGAAGTGCTCCATAGTGGAGTGTCAGAGTTCAGTGGTGTAGAGTGGAGTGAGGTAGAGTGGCCTAGAGTGATGTGGTGCAGAGTGGCATAGACTGGAGTGGCGCAGAGTGTCATAGATCGTAGTAGAGTGTAAATGCGTAGAGTGGAGTGTCAGAGTGGAATAGAGTGTCCCTAGAGTAGAGTTGTGCAGAGTGTCGTACATTTGAGTGTCATAGCGTGGAGTGCCGTAGAGTGGAGTATGCATGGTGTGGTAGTCCATTGACATTACAGACAGCATATTTTCAAATTAAATGACCATTACATTTGCACAGACACACAATTTTACTGATAAAACTGTACACCGCAAACATGATAATGTGTGGAAATAGCATCACCCACTCTATTGATGTATTTTGATCGTATTAAAATATTTGTTTCCAGCACACTTCAGAATTACAAAAAAATGCTTCATTTGTTCTTTCTTAATTCTTACATATTCTAAGATATTTGAACAGTTCTTGTAGAAACAGTTAAATTTGTTGTGTGCTGGAAAAAAGCCTTTTATTTTATAGCTCAGATTGTCAGATACATCCTCTCACTTTGAAGTCCGAGAAAGAAAGCTAAACACCAAGAGCCTCATGTATGAAAAGTGACGCATCGCTGCGTGAAAACAGCGATGCGTCACTTTTCACTGCGCACTCCTTGCGACATTCCTGATGCGTTATATTTAATGTATGACGCATCATGTCGCAAGGAGTTACAGATACGTCAGTATTTCTGACGCATCTGTAAGCGCAAAAGTGACGCATTGCTGGAGTGTGTCTCAAAAGTGACGCAACTCCAGCAATGCGTCCTTTCACATGGGGAAAGCCCCATGTGAAAGGGCCTGCATCAGTCTTACGCCGGGTGTGAGGCAGGCGCAAGATTTTGAGGCAACAGCATCCTAAAAGTGACGCAGTGAAATCTCATAGATTTTACTGCGTCACTATTACGAGGCTTTTTGCGAGCGAACGCCCCATCTGCATACATTATACCTGACGCAGGTATAATGTGGCGCAGGGGTTTAAAAAGATACACATCTACCTAGATGCGTCACTTTTTAAATATGGCGCAACGAGGCGCATATTTTACGCCGCTGGTGCGTCACAAAAAGTGACGCACCGGCGGCGCAAAACTGACACAAGGCCTTCATAAATAAGGGCCCAAGCTCCCTAGGAAAACAGAGCCTGACATTTGACCTCTGTCTGTTAATGCACAGAAAATATGACAAGCTAAGAACAACATCTAAAGACCAGTTTACAGAAAGGGAGCACTCGTGGAAGAATACAGTGAAGAGGCTAGGATCCACGGGAGGACAAAGACATGTTGCACAGCCTAAAACTAATAAAGCCGACAAATAGAAAGCAAGCAAACGTGAATTACAAACCACAAAGCTAATGGTAAGCCAGAATGCATTCCTAGGTCAGCTTTCAGAATATCCCCAAGAAGTCTTAGCAACCAGACAGTTGCGGTGTCTGGTAGGCTTCGAGCTAAAAAAGCACTAGTGCAGGGAACACCCAGAGAGGAGTGTGTATTTATTAATATAATGGTCTTGGAATTACACTCTTCACTCATAGAGTGTTACAGAGTGTTATGCAGATAGCATAAACATTTATTCAACTATAGGAGGTACACCTTTACAAAGTTAATATCTTGGGAAAAGATAGATTATAAAAGAAATTGACAAAGGACATGCCAGAAGAAGGGTGATCTAGAAATGTAATCATGGTAAGCAAATTGGGAAGGGACTTGTTCACGTGCCTGTGAAAGCTCAATAGTTCATACGAGCAGGTTTTGAGGGGGTTGTAGCACCATAAACTCTGATGTGGGGGCGGGAGAGTCTGGAACTGAAGAGATTATTGACTATTTGTTTTCATTTCCGAATCCGATCACTAGTGTGAACGCCCGCCACTTGTCTCCTAGAGAGTAGAAGGCCTGCGCAGAGGGTAGACTAGAGAGAGAACATCCTGGTGGTACCATAGCCAGGGCTCGAGTCGGGATACCACGCGGGTGGACGGCGTCCCCCCCACTTATCTTACCGGGAGCTTGATAACTGCAACAAATGGAGCCACACATTCACTCTTTGGCCTCTCTGGGGCGAGATCGAAGCCCATTCAGAACGCTGCTCCTGCGCTGGGTTTTCTGATGCAATCGCTTCTAAGGGTTGGGCGAGGGGAGGCAATGAATCTGATGGTGCAAGCCACCTTTCGTGACGTCACTTACTGTCAAAACGTCAGCGCCCCTCACTTCTTTTTTTAGGACTTGTGCCCTGACCATACCCGACGCCTCCAGTCCGTCCTGGCCTGGTATTTAGCTAAATGCACGCTGCACCAATAGATACAGCGCGCTGCAGTGCAAAAACTAAAAGTCCCATAATGCAGCTTCTGTTGTCTGAATAAACAGGACTAGCATGCGACCATGGCAACGCACCGTAGGTCGTCCAGGAAGGCCAGACAACCAACTAACGAATATACTTGTAAATCTACTTAACAAAATGTAAAATATTATTTTTTAAATGGTTACCCAAAAAAACAAAAAGTGTACCAAAGTTGATAAGTAACACTTGTGACGTCTGTCGTCTAATCTGGTTGTCTTTTCCTTAACAGCACGCTACAAGCGTTGCTTTTTTTTTTTTTTTTTTGATTTAAAAGATTTTATTGAAAAATAAAACGTTGCATATACATAGGCAGTTGTTTCACAGTGCATTTGTTGTCTCTTTTCCTTGGCCTGTTGCAGAAGAGAAAAGAAAAAAGAGGAAAGAGAAAAGAAAAAGAAGAGGAGGGGGGGGGTGGGGGGGGTCGTTGATGTGGCTTCTTCAAGTGATCATCGAGAGGTTCCCACATGAGCTCTTTGGGGGTGTGTTCTTTCGAGAAGTTGCCTGTGATGTTGTCTGCTCCTCTTAGGAAGGTGACCCAGTTGATCCATGTCTTGAAGTTTGCTTTCGCCGTGTTCTTCCAGTTCGTTAAGATTATCTTTAGGGCCGCTGTGAGTAGCAGGTCTAGTAGATCTCTTTCTTCCCTGCTGTTCAGGTTCGTCGTTACATGCCCTGTCGCCAAGGTCACATAGTTGATAGTTAAGTCTGTTTTGAGCATGTCGTTTATGAATGCGTTTATCTGGCCCCAGAACTTCTTGGCTTTGATGCATCCAAAGATGAGGTGTTCGAGTGTGCCCTCCTCCTTCTGGCAGTTCCAGCAGTCGCTTGATTCTGCTATGCCACTTTTGTGGAGTCTGGATGGGGTCCAGTAGGCTCTGTGGAGTAGCCAGTATTTTGTTTGTGCCAGTTGTGGGGTGATTTTGTTTTTTGTGGCTGAACACTACATTTGCGCCTGTTCCTTTTCGTTTAGCTGTCTGCCTAGGAGTGTTGCCCATAAGTTTGTTGTCTTCTTGTTTAGAGACATGGTGGTTGGGGCAATTAGTTTGTAGATTTTCGCTGTCTGGTGGCCCGCCGAGTTTAGCATTTGCGCGTACTTGACGATGCTTGGTTCCTCTCGGGTTAGGTTTGCTCTGGTTATGGCAGTTCTTATCTTCAGAAATGTGTATAGCTCTTTGTTAGGGAGATTGTATAGTTGTTGTAAGTTTGAGAAGGTCAGCTACTTCCCCTTAGTTTCCATTTGTCTGGGGAGGCTGATTCCCTTTTTGATCCATGTGTCGTAGTTCATTATTGCCCCTTGATATGAAATTTTTGTGTTGAGCCAGATGGATTCCCATGTTGTGCCTCTCAGCTTCTGTGCCATTCGCCTGTCCACTCTCATCAGTGCTTCTCTGGTGTGCTTCAGTATCCTGTTTGACCATAGGGGGTGTTTGTTTGCAGTCAGTATCGCTGTTGGGTGCAGGCCTTCCAGGAGCTCTCCCTCCAGTTCTAGCCAGACTGGCTTGTACTGTTGCGTTTCGTCAATCCATGCGAATCCTTGTTTGGCCAGGCAGGCTGTCTGGTAGGTTTTAAAGTTTGTCAGGTTTAGGCCTCCTAGTTCTTTCGCTAGCCTCAGTTTGGGTAGGCCTATTCGTGGTTTTTTGTTTCTCCATAGGAAGATGTTTATCATGCTGTCCAGTTTTTTGTGGAAGCTTTCTGTCATTGGGAGCGGTAGCATGCTTAGCGTGTAGTTTATTGCGGGTGTTATCATCATTTTAATCGTCTCGATCCTTCCCCACCAGCTGAGGTATTTGGGCGACCACAGCTCTAGTCTGTCTTTAACTTTTTTTAGCAGTGAGTCCTCGTTGTGCTGTATTGTGGCCGTTAGGTCTCTCCCAAACTGCAGGCCTAGGTACTTGAGTGGGTTTGTTTGCCAGGCTAGGCCGGAGTCTCCTAGTACCGATTTTGTGGTGTGGACATTCATTGGTTTGCATTCCGATTTGTCCTTGTTGAGTTTGTATCCGGATGCCTCTGCGTATTGATTTTTTTTAGGTCTCGCCTGTCGATGCGCATGCGCATCGAGCAAGCGAGAGTATTGGGACTTATCCACTCTTTCCCCAACTTGCAAGGAATCGTGGCGATTCCTTGCAGTGCCCGTGACTTTTAAGCTCAATGCGCATGCGCATTGAGCTTAAAAGCGCGTGCACGTCCGTCTTGGTTTACCCACTACGCCCCCTCCCCTTCCCGCCGTGTCGCATTTCTCCTCCCCCCTCCCCTCTCTTCCCTCCGTCTTGTTTGTTATTTTACCCGCTCCGCCCCCTCCCCTTCCCGCCGTGTCGCATTTCTCCTCCCCCTCCCCTCTCTTCCCTCCGTCTTGTTGTCCATGTTGTTGTTAATCTCTCATCAAAGACACAATTTTGAATGTGTATCTGTGCCAAAGAGGATAAAATGCAAGGCGAACAAAACAGGCAGTTCTGGAATCAATTCAACTCTAAGGGGTTTTCGTAATATTTATCATTGTGTGATGTTAAAATTGCACGAGCCATTTAATGTACAGTTTTGGAGCCACGCTGCCGAAAAAGCTTTTATCTTCCCACACGGAGCGGCTCACTCGGTGAGGGTTTCCCGGTCGGCTCGAGCACCAGCAGCCTCGCAGCAAGTCTGAAGTCCTAACGTTACTGGGACTCAGTGGATAAAACCAAGTGGATAGCAGCCGAGAAGCAGAGAGCCTGACTGCAAAAATTCCACAAATCAGCGTCCGCGTCCTTCGATCACGTGACACATGTTTTGCTTCCGTCCCAGGCGATTACAAAAGAAAACTTACTTCCTCATCCTCACGTACAGCATTTGGAACAACCAGATTTGGCTGTTTTTGTTCCAGCTTCAAAGAGCTTTACAATTTAGCGACTAAAATGGCCAATACATTATCGACTTCATTCCTATTGGATTAGAGTGTCGTATGTATATTATACCGAAAGATTTGATTTGGAGTTGGTAAACACGCACGCCACACTTCCTGGCTGTTTGCAAATCGACTGCAAGTTTTCCTTGCTCTTTCTCTGGGCTATCTAAAGGCAGGCATTGCTAATCGAGGAAGGGAAAGGAACCAACCTCCGCTCACCCTCACTCATCCTCACTCACCCTCAACCCCTCACCCTCACTCACCCTCAACCCCTCACCCTCAACCCCTCACTCACCCTCACTCTCACTCATCCTCACTCAACCACCCTCAACCTCACTCACCCTCAACCCCTCACCCTCACTCACCCTCAACCCCTCACCCTCACTCACTCACCCTCAACCCCTCACCCTCACTCACCCACCCTCAACCCCTCACCCTCACTCACCCTCAACCCCTCACCCTCACTCACCCTCAACCCCTCCCCCTCGACCCCTCCCCCTCAACCCCTCACCCTAACCCTCACTCACCCTCCCTCACCCTCAACCCCTCACCCTCAAACCCTCACTCACCCTCAACCCCTCACCCTCAACCCCTCACTCACCTTCAACCCCTCACCCTCACTCACCCTCACCCTCACTCACCCTCAACCCCTCACCCTCAACCCCTCACTCACCCTCACTCTCACTCACCCTCACTCAGCCTCAACTACTCCCCCTCACCCTCACTCACCCAAAACACCTCACCCTCACCCTCACCCTCACTCACCCTCAACACCTCACTCACCCTCACCCTCACCCTCACTCACCCTCAACACCTCACTCACCCTCACCCTCACTCACCCTCAACACCTCACTCACCCTCACCCTCACTCACCCTCACTCACCCTCACTCACCCTCACTCACCCTCACTCACCCTCACCCTCACTCACCCTCACTCACCCTCACTCACCCTCACCCTCACTCACCCTCACCCTCACACAGTGCAATAGTTCTCAGACCATTTCAGTTAGAGCTTTTAGAAATGTTTACGGCTTTTTTTATTTGTAATACTTTAGCATTGGCTACAGGAAACAAAAATGCTAAACATTTACAAAATAAACCCATAAACAATTCTAAAAGCACTAACTCTAATGGTGCGAGACCTATTGCATTTCCAATGCTTGTTTAACACATAGGTTTGAAAGCAAAGCTACAAGTCCCTTAATACAACAATTGTTGTCTGGAAAGCCTGTACTGTCACTGGACCGCCAGGTAACTGTGATGGGTAAAGAAGGAAGTACATCACACATTTTTAAATATATTCATGATCGGATACTACATCAAGCGTGATTTTACTTGAGAAATTTACGCCGCCTTTACTCGCCTTAAAATGTATGTAATTATTAACGAAAAACGCCAAGACCTGTGTATTGGAATGCTCGTGTTCTGAAAAACGATGGAAAGGCGCGCCACCTTGTGGCCGCAGCGAAAAATACTCAATATCTGCGATAAAATGTCCATGTTTAAAACCACCACAGTACAGCAATCAACTAGTGCCACGTGTTTGTTTGTTTTGACTCGTCACCTCAATTATTGATTATCGACGTGCAGGACATAACCAGCAGGCGCGTTGCACTTACTGGTCTTTTGAGTCATTTTGAACTAAAAAGCACAGAACATGAAACTAATTGTGCTGGCCAAGATGCAAATACATACGTAACTAAATGAACGAGAGTCTTTGCTCTCTCATCACACCATATAAGTCATCTTTTACGGCTACTCTTCAGCTGGTTCCATGGTGTAATGGTTAGCACTCTGGACTTTGAATCCAGCGATCCGAGTTCAAATCTCGGTGGAACCTTTCACCTTTTGAAGTGCTTATCCAAATTTCGTTTTTTTGTACTTTCAAGAGACGACTTTTCGGTTTTACCTGAGAACACAAAGGTGAGCGTTGTATAATTAAATATATCACTTAATAAGGGTAAATATACTTTTGTTGTTTCAAAGACATTCGTCCCGTTCCCCTTCACATGTGGTTGCTGTTATATTGCTGCTTTGCTTTTTTTTTTATTTCAGTTGTATGCTGAATTTTCATTTCTTAACACTTTTCCTTTTTAGCTCCCACTTAGTTTTTGGAATTGGCCTTGCCTTGCTGCCTGAAACAAAAGCTGTTTTTGACAGCCCTCGATCCTGTACACCGCCCATCATGCAGGCAAACCTCAGCAAAGTTTAACATCAAACAGAACAGGAAAAGTGACATGAAATCATTTTAAAAATGCACATAAATTTAAAGTGATTAAAAAAGCAAAACGTCACTAAAGTAGAGTCAAGGCTTCCCCAGGTAGTGGTTTAGCACTCCAATGTATCCGTAGAAATTGCGCTAGGCGACTTCAACTGTGATGGGATTACCTTCTGAAACATTTACAGCTTCCAGGAGTTTCTCTACAGATAGATTCTTTGAAAGGAGTTGCATTTATAATTCAAGCTCTGGCCCTTCTTACCAGGTGTGGCATTTTGCATGTTGTGCGTGAGTGCTCTGTGTGAACAACAAATGTGAGATTCTCATTTGCAATGAGCGAGACATGAGCTAGCTGGAAATAAGGAATAAAGGGGCATATTATCAAGGGATTTATCTCCGCTTTTTTGGCTTTAAAAGCCAAGAAAGCGGAGATAAAACTATCTCCCTATTACCTAGCTGTCCCCAACACCAGTTAGCGACAGCTAGTAGGAGATAGCGACCATCTTGGGCCCCGCTTTGCATGTCAGTGATATTTATCACTAATGACATGCAAAGTGGGCGTGCCAAAATGTCGGCGACTGGAAACAGTCGCTAACATCGCTATCTCCTATTACCAACTTTTGGAGATATTCACGCTAAGCGCGAATATCTCCAAAAGCTAACACCTGCCCAGGAGCAGTTCTTAGCCATGTTATCCAATGGTAGGTGGATAACATGGCTAAGAGCATTGGCTCGGTAATGCATGAATATCGCTGACTTTTCAGCGATATTCATGCATTATTGCCGATTTTTATCGCATTTGCGATAAACCTTGGTAATACCAAGGTTTATCTGCGATCAAAATCGCCGCAGCTCGGCGATAATTTTTTATCGCTAACCAAGCAATAGCGATAATTATCGCTATTGCTTGGTAATATGCCCCAAAGCTTTACAAACATTTTGCGCTGAGTTAGCCAACCAGCGGCAATTGTTTTTTTTGCTATCTACTTTACAGCGCAAAACTGGTTTTGTGCTGGAAAGCATCTTCAAAGTAGCACAAAGCAGAGCGAAGCACTGCTTTTCAATAGTTAGCACTGAGGGGGTGTTACATGGGTCAAACATGGGCGTTCTGATGCAACCACCCATGCATTTTGACGCAAAGCCATATTGACAAAGATTTGTCGACATGGTTTTGCGCCAAAAGTTAACACCCCTTCAAAGGAGGAACTAACAGGATAAATGCTTTCATTTCTCTGTGCTTTTCCTACTTTACATGCCTGCTGCACTGTGCAAATTGGGAAAAGCTTTCCTTTGTGACTACGCATAGTATTTTGTACAAGAAGGATATCCTTAATGTACAAAAACCTATGCTAGACTCATGCACACACCCTAGCGCAATGGCGCTAAGGTGTGTGCATGGTGCACATCCGCTAAAATCTGTGCTGACGCAAGGAAAAGGGGAAGAGAGAGCCATATCTCAGAAGATTTAGCACTCTCCTGCTCCCTACCCATCGTGCAACGCAACCCAGCCTCGTGAGGGGCTGGGCTGTGTTGCATGACTTTTTTGTAAATCTTCCCCTAAGAATCTGGAGCCGAACACTGCGCCCGAACAGGTAGGGGGAGATATACAAAAAAAGTCACGCAAATCTTTGTTATAAATATGGTTTTATGTCAAAAAGCATGGCTGGCTTCTTGGGAACACCGATGTTCCACTCATTTAACGCCCCTCAGCACTAAGTAAAGCAATGAAGTGCTTGGCGCGGCTCTTCGCTACTTCAAGGTTGCTTTGCAGTGCAAAACAAGTTTTGCCCGGAAAGTAAATAGCAAGAAAAACAATTTGCGCTGGTAAGCATCACTATTGTGACACTAACCCAGCGCACAATGTTTGTAAATCTCCCCCCATATCTCTTAGTCAAGTCGTCAAAGATTTTTCCCCATTGGTCATATGGACCTTTATTAGCTGACATGAATCAGTGAAAGGGAGACAAATTAACCTTTACATTTCTAACTTGTGGAGCAAATGTGACCTCACAATAACAGTAGTTATCACTGAATATAGTTAAAGAGTTTTATTTTGTCTGCCAATCAATGCAGTATATATCTAAACCAAAAATAAGTTCAGCAAATGCAGCAATGCAAAAGGTAAGCCGAAAAATCTCAGTAGGTTAAGGGGCTACAAAATGACACATGGAACTGCAATAATCACAATTGTATAAACACAGAGGAAAGCAAACAGGTGTTCCATAAATAAACTTAAGCAAGGACGTTTCTCTTCTCTAAACATAAATCAAATATAGGGTCATCTATCAAGGGTTTCTAAAACAGGAGCGCAAAAGAAGATGTCAGCATGATTAGACTTCAATAAAAATCTGAAAATAAACAGAAATAAGGGGGGATTTACTAAGATTTTATGCTGTGTTTGCGTCACAAAAGTGTTGAAATCGGCGCAAAATCTTTTTTTCACATTTTACTTTCCAGCGGCGCTGCAAATAATGTGAAAGTAATGCAAAGCAGCTTGCAGCCAGTGGCCGTATCATGTGCGGAGCATGGGCGTTCCCAGGCAACCACTCAAGGTTTCTGCAAATCTACTCTACTTTCGGCCATGCAAGCACCATTATAAAAGTAAAAAAAGATTCACAAACATACTTATTTCAATCACACCACCAGGGATCAATCAGAACACTACTTGAGAGTATCTGGAACATGGTTTCTGGTTCACATTGCAGTGAACTAACACTTCGTTTCTCAACCTTGAACAACTTGCCATCCTGGTACACAATGAACAGAAGGCATGCCCATTTCCTCAGAACGCTCAGCACAGCGGGGGAATTAGCCCGCGTGTGAGCGCCGCACGTGTCATGAGGAGCTCTGCTCGTCATGAGCACAGCGCCACCGTGCCTCATGACGAGCTGAGCTCGTCATGAGCACGGAAGGAGTTAATACACACAATAAATCTTTTTCTAGCTAACGTAAATCATGATAATAAACCTGCAATGGAAAGAGAAAACATGCTGGTGAAACAAAAGCATTTCCACTGAGGGCTGAAGTCAGGTATACTTTAGCTAAGTATTTAATGTGCACTTTCAAATACATGCAAACTTTTATCTTTAAAATAATTGAAAAATGTGAGTAAAAGAATACATCTTTACATATGCAAATAGATCTTGAAGGGTAAATGTAAAACATGAAAAATGAAATACGTCTTCTTATTTAAACTGAATAATGCACACACGTATATAAATCACTAGTTTCTACAGTTAAAACATTTCATTTATGCATTTAAATGGTTCACACACGTGAATAAAGTCAAAGCACACAGTGACTATAATGTAAGTGCAGTATATAAGTGCAGTATATAATGACATCTCTATGATCTGTAAGGGTGGAGCCATATTACGCTGCTCTACCACATTAGTCATTCTTTCTCACTTTGAATAAGTTGGTTCCATGGTGTAATGGTTAGCACTCTGGACTTTGAATCCAGCAATCCGAGTTCAAATCTCGGTGGGACCTTTTCCCTTTTGAAGTGATTATCCAAATTTAGTTTTTTTAACTTTCGAGAGACAACTTTTTGATTTACCTGAAAACACAGAGGTGAGCTTTGCATATTTAAATATATCACTTAATAAGGGCAATTATACTGATGTTGTTTCAAAGACAGTCGTCCCTTATCCCTTCACATGCGGTTGCTTTTATATTGTTGCTTTGGTTTTTTTTTTTATTTCACAGTTTCATGCTGAATTATCATTGCCTAACTCTTTTTCCATTTTAGCTCCCACGTAGTTTTTGGATTTGGCCATCCATGCCATGCTGTATGAAAAAAGATCATTTTTTGTTACAGCCTCGATCCTGTACATCGCCCATCATGCGGGCAAACATAAGCAAAGAGAAAGGGAACAGGAAAAGTGAGATGAAATCAATCAATCAATCACTCAGTACATTTATAGAGCGCACTACTCACTCGTGAGGGTCTCAAGGCGCTGAAGGGAGGGGGGGGGTGCTGCTACTGCTTGAATAGCCAGGTCTTGAGGTGTTTTTTGAAGGTGAGGTGGTCCTGGGTCAGTCGTAGGTTGGCGAGGAGGGAGTTCCACGTCTTGGCAGCCAGGTAGGAGAATGATCTTCCTCCGGTGGTGGTTCTGCGAATCCGTGGGACGGTGGCCAGGGCGAGGCTAGCGGAGCGGAGCTTGCGGGTTGGCGTGTAGAACGTGAGGCGGCTGTTAAGATATTCGGGGCCCATGTGGTGGAGAGCTTTGTGTGCGTGGGTGAGGAGCCTGAATGTGATCCTCTTGACGGGGAGCCAGTGCAGGTCTCTCAGGTGGGCAGAGATGTGGCTGTGGCGAGGGATGTTGAGGATGAGTCGTGCGGATGCGTTCTGTATGCGCTGGAGTCTTTTCTGCAGTTTGGCTGTGGCTTCAGCGTAGAGGGCGTTCCCGTAGTCAAGTCGGCTGGTGACGAGGGCCTGGATGACCGCCTTTCTGGTTCCGGTGGGGATCCACCAGAAGATCTTTCGGAGCATGCGCAGGGTGTTAAAGCATGAGGATGAGACAGCGTTGACTAGCTTGGTCATCGTGAGGGAGGAGTCAGGATGAATCCCAGGTTGCGTGCGTGGTTCGTGGGTGTCGGTGCGTTCCCAGCGCTGTTGGCCACCAGGAGTCGTCCCAGGCGGATGGGGATGGTCCGAAGATGAAGACCTCCATCTTGTCTGAGCTCAGTTTCAGACGGCTGAGCTTCATCCATTCTGCGACGTCTCTCATTCCTTCCTGGAGGCTGATTCTGGCGGTGGCAGGGTCTTTGGTGAGGGAGAGTATCAGCTAGGTGTCGTCGGCGTAGGTGATGATGTTGAGGTTGTGTTTACGTGCGATGGCGAAGAGGGGGGGTCATGTAGCTATTGAAGAGGGTAGGGCTGAGCGAGGAACCTTGGGGTATGCCACAGATGATCTCGGTGGCCGCGGAGCGGAAGGGGGGGAGGCGGACTCGCTGGGTTCTGTCGGAGAGGAACGAGGTGATCCAGTCCAGGGCTTTTCTTTGGATCCCAGTGTTATGGAGGCGGGTTATTAGGGTGCGATGGCAGACGGTATCGAAGGCGGCTGAGAGGTCTAGGAGGATGAGGGCGACAGTTTCCCCGTTGTCGAGCAGGGTCCTGATGTCGTCGGTGGCTGCGATGAGGGCTGTCTCAGTGCTGTGGTTGGTATGAAATCCAGACTGGGATGGGTCGAGGGAGCCGTTTGTCTCGAGGAATGCAGTCAGCTGTTTATTGACGGTCTTCTCGATGAATTTTGTAGGGAAGGGGAGAAGAGAGATGGAACGGAAGAATGCAGATAAATGCAACAAAAAAAAGCGAAACGTCACTAAAGTAGATCCATGGCTTTTCACAAGTAAATTCAAATTCAAATTCAAAAAGCTTTATTCGATTTTATCAAGAAAATCATAAAAGCGTACAAGTACAATTTATGCACAAGAATTAAAAGACAATTTTTTTTTAAAAACTCACTTGAGCAAAGTTACCAAATAGTTAAAACATATCTCTAAAATTTAAAATCTACAAGCAATCATTGGACAAAGGGCCTCGTATTCCACTGGTCGATATTGACGTGTACTACTTAACACATTGAATTTCTAAATTTCATCACTGACTTCAAAAAGCAAGAAACAGCAAAGATAACATCCACATCTTCTAAGAGCAATAATTTCAAATATGCAGGTTTACATGTTCTTATCCCCCAGCGCTTAAGTAGGGGTAGAAGGAATAGTTTCCTGGGGCTGGTATACAGATCACAAAAGAACATGATGTGAATATTGCTTTGTGTTGAATGGTCGTCACATGGACATATTAATTTCAGCGAGGTCCAATCATTCTGTTTCGGTAGAGTGACCATGCGGAAGAAAATCCCTAGGCGCAGCCTAGTCAGAAGCATGCAAGGATAGGGTGCTATTTCGATCCTAAAATAAGATTGTAAGCCTTCAGTAGGGGTAATTTGCTGATAGCTTAGGATTGTACCTTTAAGTTTCTCTATGTCCCATCTTGCACTTTCCAGGTGTGTAATTAGTGATTTTTTAAGGGCCGGCCTAGTCATGCTTTGTAAAGTCTCTGGATCATCGTAAAATTCAGGGTGTCCAATGTTAGAGAACATCGTTTGTACATGTCGCAGCCATTTGACTTTTGCTGCACCATCCAGAACCATGCAGTCTTTAATGAGGTTTCTGTTCAATTTACACTCCTCTGTAGTCCAAATCTTGTGCCAAAGCAAACAGGGTGATATTTTTATGATGTCACTAAGGTATTTAACACCAGTCTCAATGTGAGTCATAAAAGTCGACGTAGTTTTTGACACGCCCAGTAGGTGACAAATGAAAATGTTCTCACAAGTTTGTAAAGAGGACCCATTCTCAAAGCCCCAGAGACCTGCGCCATATGTAGCCGTGGCTATGCACTTTGCCCGGTAGATCTGTATCATTTCTCGAATGGGTTTACCCCCAATTTTACCTGCAAAGGTTCGTAGGGCACCTATGGCATGACTGAAAGCGAGATCCATGGCTTTTCACAAGTAGTGCTTTAGCACTCCACTGTGGATATATGATGTTACAACGCGTCCTTTTACAACGCATACCACGACCACGGATCCATTACAACGCAGGTCATGTTACAATGGATCCCTTTACAACGCAATTCACTACAACGCAGGTACTATTACAACGCAATACCATTACATCGTAAGTATAATTACAGGTAAGTAAATAAAATTAATATTTAAAGTAAATAATTATAAATGTATTATTAATTTAAATTATTTATAATTAAAAAATAAAACATATATTAATACAATTAATTTTAATTTTTTAAATTGTAAATATATATTAAAAATAACCCTGTACCCCAAAACCCAAACCCATCCCTAAAACCTAAAAATACCCCTGTACCCTAAAACCCAAACCTAGCCCTACAACCTAAAAATACCCCTGTACCCCAAAACCCAAATCCATCCCTAAAACCTAAAAATACCCCTGTACCCCAAAACCCAAACCTAGCCCTAAAACCTAAAAATACCCCTGTACCCCAAAACCCAAATCTAGCCCTAAAACCTAAAAATACCCCTGTACCCCAAAACCCAAACCCAGCCCTAAAACCTAAAAATACCCCTGTACCCCAAAACCCAAACCCAGCCCTAAAACCTAAAAATACCCCTGTACCCCAAAACCCAAACCCAGCCCTAAAACCTAAAAATACCCCTGTACCCCAAAACCCAAACCCAGCCCTAAAACCTAAAAATACCCCTGTACCCCAAAACCCAAACCCAGCCCTTAAACCTAAAAATACCCCTGTACCCCAAAACCCAAACCCAGCCTTTAAACCTAAAAATACCCCTGTACCCCAAAACCCCAAAAAAGATAAACTTACCTATAATTATACTTACGATGTAATGGTATTGCGTTGTAATAGTACCTGCGTTGTTGTGAATAGCGCTGTAAAAGGAGCCGTTGTAACATGACCTGCGTTGTAAAAAATCCGTGGTCATGGAATCCGTTGTAAAAAATCCGTGGTAACAGTTGTACACCCTCCAGTGTATCAGAAGATGTTCCTCTCAGAAACTGAAGAGGTCCGCTAGATGACTTCAACAGTGATGGGATTACCTTCTGAAATATTTACAGCTTCCATTAGCTTCTCTACACATAGCAACTTTGAAAGGAGTTGCATTTATAATGAAAGCTCTAGCCCTTCCTACCAGGTGTGGCATTTTGTATGTTGTGAGTGAGTGCTCAGCCTTATCAACAAATATGTGACTCTCATTTGCAATGAGTGGGACACAAGCTTGCTGGATATGAGAAGTTAAGAATCTGGAGCGGTATACTGGGCCCGAACACGTAATCTCGAAGTCAAGTCGTCAAAGATTTTTCCCCATTTCTCGTATGGACCTTTGTTAGTTGACACGAAGCATTGAAAGGGAGAAAAATCAACACTATGGGGCATATTACCAACGTTTAGCGATATTTATAGCTAACTATGCTTAGCAATGAATTTTTTACCGCTAAGCATTGCCGGAAATTATCGCAGAGATAACTTGCTATTAGCAAGGTTTATCTCAGAAGTGATAAAAATCCTCACGCTAACTGCCAATTGAGAGATTATCGCTGGAAAACCAACGATAATCTCTCGAAGTTTGGCGTTAGCTTGGTGATAGGGGCTCACAAACTTAGCCATGATATCCACCTTCCATAGGATATCATGGCTAAGTCAAGAAAATACCAGGTGTAAAAAAAGCAGTGCTAACCGCGGTTAGCGCTGCTTTTTTTTATCACTAACAGGGTTAGCGAAATCCTTGATAATAGGAGAAATGTCGCTTAACAACATTTCTCCTAATACTTTTCTCTGGAACGCCCCCTTTGCATCTCATTAATTTGCGTGTTAGCACCCTGTTGCTGATAGGGAGATAACTTTATCTCCGCTTTCTTGGCTTTTAAAGCCAAAAAAGCAGAGATAAATCCCTTGATAATATGCCCCAATATTTCTAACTTGTGGAGCCAATGTGACCTCACAATAACAATAGTTATCACTGAATATGGTTTAAGAGTTTTATTTTGGTCTGCCAATCAATCCAGTATATATCCAAAGCAAAAATAAGTTCAGTAATGCAGCAATGCAAAAGGTAAGATGAAAAATCAAGTAGGTTAAGGGGCAACAAAATGACACATGGAACTGCAATAATCACAATTGTATAAACACAGAGGAAAGCAAATAGGTTTTCCTTAAATAAACTTATGTTGGACTTAGTCCGAATTTGCAGGGTCATCCATGAACTTTTGCCTTCCTCCTGGCCTTTTTTCTGATATGGTGTTGGTGGTTTTAGGACTTTGGGCACTGTTACACTGCTGTCCAATCTAAAGTGCATTTGCTCTCTGTGGTAAACATGGTAAGATTGGGCTACACCTCTTTGGAATATTTAATTTACCTGGCAGTCCCCTGTAAAGTGGTATCTCAGATACCCAGGGCCAGTAAATTAAATGCTACAGGTGGGCTTGCAGCGCTGATTGCGCCACCCACCACAGTAGCCTTTCAAACATGAATCAGGCCTCTGCCATTGCAGGGCCTGTGCGCGCAGTGTTACTGCAGCTGTGACGTTGCACCTAAAGTGTGTGCCACGTTTGTGAACCCCCTTTTTACTGCATGTCAGTCACCCCTAACGTAGGCCCTAGCTAGCCTTATGGGCAGGGTGCATTGTAGGTAAAATGTAGGACATGTACCTTAAGTGAGTGAAATTGCCTGGTAGTGAAAAACAGCCATGTTGGTGTCTCACTGCTGTGAGGCTGCCCCCTCATAGGAATGCATTGGAGATTCCCTGATAAGTGTTACAGTAGTAATTCCTGATATGAATGGAGCAGCGTGGTCAAGTTTGGTATGTTTGGAATAGTAATAATAAATTCTACGCAATGGTGTGCGCAGATTTATTATCACTATTTTAGAAATGCCACTTTTAGAAGTTGGCATTTCTGTGTGCTATGGGTCTGCCTGCCTGATGTGTATTGCATGTCTGTCTCTGGAGTGACAGGGGCTGGTGAGGTGTATGTGGCTGCAGGGATGACAGGGTGAGTCAGCGCTAGGCTAAATAGGAGATCTGCATTTGGAGTAGTGGGAGGAGTAATCCCCTGACCCTGAATGGGTCTGTGCCTCCCTAGGTGAATGCTGGCTCCGCCCCCCTGTGGAGTGTCTGATGACCGAGCCCCCACCTGACAAGGGGGAAGAGGAGCCCTGTAAACAGAGTGTTCCAATACCCCCCAGAACCAGTTGAAACTGGTCCCCCCCAAGCCCTGTGCCAGGGCAGAACAAAGAAGAAATGTGGGATAAGTACAAGGGCTGTGACCCCATGTTGGTGTGCTTTTTGCTCATTGGGCCAGAACCTACCCCACCTGTGGTGTTCATTTAAAAGCGGGAGCCCATCCGAATTTGCCAGGAGATGGAGGAGCCGCCGCTGAGATCGCAGGGAGCGAAAGTCAGGCGCCTCTGCTGACTGTGGGCGTGGCAACAATAGGAGGTGCCAGAAGGAGGGCGGGAGCCTACTCCGCCTCCATCAGCAGAAGTTCCTGTGTACCGGCAAAGTGAAGGAGGAGCCATGTGGGCTCCCCAGACGCCAGGGAACGGAGACCGGAGCCTCGCGGGCTCCCCGCCAAAGTTCTGCTGGGAGACTGCATCCCAGATAGTGAAGCCCCGAGAGGAAAGGCCCAACAGCCAAAGAAGATGCAGAGGAGCCCCGGTGAATGGGGCTCGACTTGGTTTGTGGCAGTGCATGTTCTACATAAGGAGAGCACCGGGTAGGAGGGGCTCCCGCTGACCTGTAGTGGCACCATTTGTCTGCTCTTACCAGCTGCACTGCAAGAGCTTGGGCAGCTGCTACGAGAGGGGCACTTTTGCTTAAGGAGTCCCAGAGAGGCTTAAAGGGCAGTTGTGACAGGCCTCATTTCCCCAGCTGCACCTCAGTAGAGCGGGCAGCTGCAACACGTGGCAGTTTCCTTTCTTAAGGAGCAAGGAGGAGTGAGACACCTTCTGCACGCCAGTGCATGACGGACAGTGGTTTTGCTGCAAGGCAGCCAGAAGGCCAGTGAAAGGACCTACGTTCACGCACTGACATTTTGGACAAAGGGCATTGAGCCCCAGAGAAAGGCCAGTTGGCCTGGGGTCAGGTTTGGCCATTTTGCATTCTGGTGGGGGCTCAAAGAGGATAAATGCACCGTGTAGAGTTAATGTGGTGCATTACTAATGTGATGCCTATTGCATAATGCAGCTGCGGCGACCTATGAAGCAGGAAGTCATGGGAACTAGTCGGCGCTGAGCGATCCGGCACCGTAGGTGGCAGTGTACTCAGCTGTTGCAGAGCTAGTGTTAATGTTAATGTTAATGACAATTTATAGAGCGCACTGCTGCCTATGGGCGTCCTGGCGCTATGTGAGATGTCCCCCTAGAGGATGATAGTGTTATTGCCTTGAGCTTTATGAGTTGAACAACCAGGTTTTTAGGGCTTTTCTAAAAGCGAGCAGCTCTGCTGTGCCTCTAAGAGAGAGTGGAAGGGCGTTCCAAGCCTTGGCGGCGCCTACAAAAAAGCCCCTACTACCCCAATTGGCTTTTTTTGCCAATGGAATGCAGATCAATTTAGCTTCTGAGGCACGCAGAGATCTTGGCATACCAATTGGTATTTTGGATCAGATGTTTTGGACCTGTTGAGTATAGTGATTTGAGTTATGCATAGGGCCTTGAACAAAACTTGCTTCTTAATTGGCAACCAGTATAGCTTTTTTATATCCGCCGAGATAGATTCATATTTTGGACTGCCCGCCAGTAGTCTGGCTGCCGCATTCTGTAGGAGTTTTAATTTCCTTAGGAGACATTCTTGCACGTTGACATATAGGCCATTGCAATAGTCCAGCCTGGACATAGCTAAGACCGTAATTACTGTCTTCTGACTGTCTGTGGGGAGATAGGCTAGTATTTTTTTAACATGATTATAAAATGTATGCGGTTGTTGAGACAACAGAGTTTACTTGGTCTTTGTGGGTCAGTTTGTTATCAATTATAAACCCTAGGTTTTTCACTTTTCTGACCGGTGTTGGAAGGGGGCCAAGAGAATCTGGCCACCATGCTCTGGTCCAGAATTGAGGGTTGTTTCCAAACAGAATCACTTTCGTTTTAGCAGAATTGAGTTTCAAACAATGCTGGGCCATCCAGCCACCCACTGCTGTCATACAATCGTGAAAACGGGTTTCCTTGGGGAGCATAGAGACTACTATCTGGGTGTCATCGGTGTATGAGGTCAGCTTGAGTCCAAAGGAACCAATAAGGGGAGCGAGCTGGGAAACATAAACATTGAAGAGGGTGGGGCTCATGGATGAACCCTGCGGCACCCCACAGGGGAGGGAGAATGACATTGCAGAGAAGTTGCCAAGCGTAACTGTCTGCACTCTGTCTGTTAGAAAAGATTCAATCAATTTCCAAGCTTTGCCTGTGACACCAATCTCGTGCAGCCGGTCCATCAGCAACTTATGATGGACCATGTCAAATGCAGCTGAAAGTTCCAACATAATCAGGGCTCCGTTTCCTCCCTGATCCAGGGTGGCTCTTATTTCTTTGGTAGATTTAATGAGAGCCGACTCAGTACTTTGGTTACCTCTGAAACCATACTGTGAGGAATCAAGTTTATGTTCTTCCTCTAGAAAGCAACTAAGTTGGGTGTTTATTAGTTTTTCTGTTATTTTTGTGGGGATCGGTAGTCTGGAGATTGGCCTAAAATTGTTGGGGTCCATGGGGCCAAGTTTAGGCTTTTTGAGCAAGGGAAGAATTGATGCTGCCTTCCAGGCTTTTGGAAAGTAGCCCTCTGAGAATATCATATTGATGACTTTTGTCAGGATCGGTGTAACTGATTCGAGTACCAACTTCAGTATGGAGGGGGGACAGGGGTCTGTTGGGGATCCTGATTTAACTTCATCTGCTACTGTAGTGGGTGTAAAGTTACCGAGTTAGGGCGTGATGTTCCCAAGTTCAACCTCATTGGCCGTCGTTATTTGAGGGATGAGGTTAGAGTCAACTGTAAATGTATCATAGATATCCTCCACTTTTTTTGAGGAAGAAGTTGGCTATCTTATCGCGCAGTTCTAGGCTAGCTATGACTGGATTTGACGGGGGATGGGCCAGGGCTGTAACGGTTTTAAATAGTTCTTTGGTGGAATTCTTTGCAGACTGTATTTTCTATATGAAGAAGTCTTGTTTAGTTTTGTGTACTAATTTCTTGTAATCTACTAAACAGAGTTTATATTTATTTTTTTCCACTGCATTGTACTCCCTCCTCCATTTCCTTTCTTGGTGTTTGCAGAGAAGGTTACTTTCTCTTAGGTCGTGTGAGTACCACGGAGAGCCTGGCCGTTCCCTATAGTTTTTAAAGGTTTTTATTGGTGCAAGTTTATTGGTCGCTCCTTCTAACCAGGTAGAGTAGGCCCCAGTTGCCTCGTCTAAGTCTCCTGGTAGCATAGGAGCTGTAGCGACAAGTTGTTTTTGCAGTTCATTTGCATTTATTCTGCTCCAAGATCTGGTGGTTATTTGTTTCAGTCTTGGTCTCCAGGTATCTAGAGCTGATGATTATACCTAACACACTACCTTGTGGTCTGACCAGATGACCGGGAGCGTGTTTGTGAACCTCAGATGGCTGTTATTAGAGAAGATGCCATCGAGTGTATGTCCAGCTAGGTGTGTGGTCTCAGTAACCAGTTGATGTAGATCTAGCTAATTTATTAGGTCTTAAGACAGACTTAAGACAAACTTAAGGCAAAATCCAAACTTCTGTGAATACCAAAAGTAGTAAGTTCATTTTGTGAATACCAAAAGTAGTAAATGCATTCTGTGAATGCCAAAATAGTAGTAAGTTTAGGATTGAGTCTTAAGTTCATTCTGTGAATCAGGCCCCTAGACTTTAGGCCTGCAATATTCAAAACAAGATGTTACAAATACTGTCTTCAGTTTTTCCCTTTGCATCCTTCAAGCTTATTCTAGGTGCAGTGACAGTGCCAGCTTTAGAAGAAGTTATTAGGCTATTATCTGGACTATGAGCAAGAGGGGCAGCTGGGTTTGGAATATTATCTATGTGGACCTCAGCCGTGCTTATCCGGGAAGAATGGATGTGATTCCTATGATCGTCAACTAGGACACGCTCTGAGGCTGATGCTACAATTGTCATGAAATTTGTGTGGGCTGGGTCAGTTACTCCCTGAACTAATGATCTTGTATTTATGGTAGCCACCCTACTCTGCAGGTTCAGTCCATGGGTAGTCAAGGAGAGTCAACCCACCTGCTCTAAGTGGGAAAGGAGGTCGTAGCGATTTTGGCCTGGAACGTTAGACAATGGGAGTTGATTCGTTAAATACTCCTTGCCAGATGGATGCAAACAATTGTAATGGGGGTTGATAGAAGAAACCAATGGGAACCATGTTAATGTTGCGCAAAGAGGTAGAGAAAGTTCCAACCCTGGACAAAATGTGCTGTACCAATTCTATCGACTTAAAGGTCCAGATCACACAGTCCCCTGGCATATTCTTCCGTCCCTTCCCTAACCAGGTGACTCTTCTGGCCATTTTAAATCTGTCTGAAGTCTGTCTTAAGTGTGTCTTAAGTTGTAAGTAGTAAGCTCATTCTGTGAATGCCAAAAGTAGTAAGTGCATTCTGTGAATACCAAAATAGTAGTAAGTTTAGGATTGAGTCTTAAGTTCATTCTGTGAATCGGGCCCAAAGATTGTGAACCCACAGTGGACAGAGTTTGCACTTGGGTTCAATGTTTTATGTATACAGGAAACATGGGTGCTAAAGGCGATCCATATCAATGGCTTTCAGACCTTTCATTTGCCCGCAGTTCAATCACTGCATGGGAGAGCAAAGGGGGGGGTGGGGTTGTGTATCTATGTAGCATATCATTTAAACCTGGGGAATATCGTAACATTGATTGCTGATAGTTTTTTTCAAATAATAGGGGCAGATTTAGACAGAACAACTGGCATAGTGATAGTGAATTTTTATAATAATGCTCCCTGAGAAGAGCAGGCAGGAGTGTTGGGGGTCATATCCCTCCATATCACTAATATCCAGACAGCCTCCTCTAAAGACCTTTTTAAATAATTTGGGGTGGAGATTTTAATATTAATCTATGTCAATACTGGGATTCTGGGGTCTGCGGCTTCGGATATAACAAATATACTAGTTTTCCCCATTTAAATCATTCTGGCTCTGGCAAGATCATAAATGATATAATTTTTACAGGTGACATGAGTTTTGCAAATATCTTATGTAATACATTGGTTCCATTTAGTCCAACGTTCAATGGATGGGGACTGTCCTCCACTGTTGACTTTATCTTGATTTCGTCTAGATATGCTTCTAGAGTATTAAGCTTTCAAACCAATGACATCTCTCTCAGTAATCATTTCCCGCAGAGTATCGGAGTCAAGGTTGACCGTTGACTAGTTAAAGGGAAGGTCCCTTCTACTTACTGCGTTAAGGAGGTTACACTGTCCAGATAAAATGGCTATGCGTTGAGCTGGAAAAAAATAGATCCAGACATATTTTTAAGTAAGGTGATACCCAATTGTAGCGATGCTATAAAAAAATGTTTAGGAGACGCCCATTCTGCGTTGGATATAGTGGAGAGGTTTTCTGTTCCATCAGAATTTATTGGTAATACCCTTCATGTTAACTTAAGTAAGAAAATCCCCCTAAAAGAAAGGATGGTTCGATTCTAGTTGTTCTAAAGCCCTCTCTAATATAAACTCGTCCTCCATAGAAAGGTGTAAAACTATGAAGAAATAAAAGAAGCCAGAAGGACATATAGATATGCAGTAAAAGCGAGAAAAAA
Organism: Lissotriton vulgaris; assembly: GCF_964263255.1. NCBI lineage: Eukaryota > Metazoa > Chordata > Amphibia > Caudata > Salamandridae > Lissotriton > Lissotriton vulgaris. Next base: position 257,131,702 of record NC_141685.1, read on the forward strand.
ATGTTTAAAGGAAGATGCTTGGAATGCCCTGCGAGCAGCATCAGAAATGAAAGATTCTTCAGCGTTTTGGAAAGCGGTTAATGCTCCCTTTCTAGTTGACGCAGGGTGGGCAAGCATAGAGATAGCGGTCACTAGCGACGAATGGGTTGACCACTTTTCTAAATTGTACTCTATACCCAGCCCTGAACTAAGTAATAGCGACTTGGTGGGGGACAGTGAAGAACCCCAGAGTGCAAATCTCCATTACTGGATCTTAATAAAATTAAGGAGGCAATTGCATTGAGTAAGAGTGGTAAGACCCCAGGGCAGATGGTATTCCAGTGGACCTTTTTAAACATGACATAGACTTCTTGGGACCGATTTTAACACAAGTTATTAATACTTGCATTTCAATCAGCCTCATCCCTACCTGGAGCAAATCGATTCTGGTCCCTATTTTTAAGAAGGGGCATAGACACAACCCAGCGTGTTATCGGCCCATTTCACTCCTAGACTCCACGGCTAAAAACATCGGAAGAGTACTCCTTTCTAGATTACAGGACTGGGCAAATGACCAATCCATCATTAGTAACACACAATGCAGGTTTTGCAAGGGCCTGGGTACGATAGATCAGTGCCCAAATTTAGAGTTTTACCAAGGCCAAAAGGGGCCATCTCTACCTGGCATTTGTGGACTTGTCAGCGGCTTTTGATTGCGTCATCCATAACAAACTTTGGACGATTCTGGAGAACATGGGAATGGAACCACCCTTAATGAGACAGTTATATATCGAGGGCCAGGGCCAGGGTGCAATTCGGCATAGGGGATGAGTGCACCGACTCATTCACTGTGGGAAGAGGAGTTAGACAGGGTTGCGTCCTGGTACCCTTCCTATTTACCTTGTATATTAACAACTTAGACCTGATTCTGAGAGAGGAGTGCCAGGACCTCCCAGGGGTAGGGAAACGTCCAATCCCTGTGCTTATGTATGCTGACAACACGGTGCTCATGGCCCGCACCCCAAATAGTCTCCAGAAGGTTTTATTTAGTTTCGCAAATTTCATGTCCAATTTGGGTCTCACAGCCAATACATCCAAAACATTCATTTTAAATTGTGGCTTGGGGAGCAGAAAGTGTTGCCGGTTCTACTTAGAAAAGAATCGCCTGGCATGTGCGAACACTTTCTCATACTTGGGGGTCCAATTTGACTGTACTGGTACATGTATGTGGACATTCCTGGGTACCTTTTAAGCAAATTGCAGATTGTTCAAAACTCTGCCGCTAGTCTCCTGCTCGGCTTGTCTAAAAGGTGTAGTGTGCGTGCGCATTTGCGCTCCCTGCACTGGCCCCCTGTGGAAGCTCAAATTCAATTTCAAATGCTTTCCATTGCTCATAGGGCCCTTCATGGCAGGGGCCCGAGCTATCTTCAGAAAAGATTTGTCTTTTACACTCCAGCTAGACAGCTGCGATCCTCTTCTCAACTTTTGTTGCAGACCCCCAGATTCAATCGTCACAGGTTGGGCGGTTGTTCACTTGTCAGGAATGCTTTACCTCTGGCGCTATGGAGCATTCAGGACCATGTGATCTTTAAAAAAAAGCTTAAAACGTTCCTCTTTTAGATGACCCTCTGGTACCTTTTTGCCTTTACCTTTGCACGCGCCCAGACACTCTTTCGAGTAGCCTAGCGCAATACAAATTCATTTAACATAACATGGACACAGGCTGTTAATCTTAGGAGATTGTTATTTTCAAAGTCACCAGCAGCTTTGACTAATTTTGGCTGAAAATTGGGTTGACGCCCCCTCCCCCCCCAGAATAACTTCAAATTTATAAAGCTAAATGTGTCACAATAGCGACCTATGGAGCGGGCATATGTGGCCATGCAGATGTGTCAACTTTGCAGAGGGCCGAAAACAGATTCCTTAGATATGTGCTCGCTGTACCAGATAGTGTCTCCACTTTCAATTGTCACTCGGAATTGGGTCTACCGCACTTAGAGAATGTTATTGGCATTCAACCAATCCTCGTCTGGCATCACATTTGGACTACAGAGCAGACCACCCTAAATCGCCAAATGATCACTGACTGCTGTGGGCTAGATGGGGTACCACACATAGGATGGCTGAAGTATGTTAAGAATTTCTGTGTAAATTAGGCCATCAGGAATACTTTGACAACCCCATCACTATGACTAAAGTAGATAAGAAAGTTTTTTAACTTAGTTGTTTGCAATATCTTGAAAGTATCAGAATAAATACAGAGATCCAACAAATCTCAGTTCTTGCCCACCAAAACACTCTAATTACTTTTAAGATGCAGCCGTATTTAATTTACGTAACTTCTGACTTTGAAAGATTTTTATTAACACACTTTAGGAAGGGTATTATCCATAGATTATTAAGCTTTCCAGCAATCAATGATTGGTCCAGGCAGTTGTCTAACTGCCCATGTGACGACATTTCACCGCAATCCACCAAGCATACGTTATTTTTTTTTGCAAATTGTATACAGTACAGAGGAAAAGGTGGATACTTCCGGTGCTTAGAACACTAGGTTTAAGACAATGCTGTCCTGCTTTTATAGTCATACAATCCCTGGGGGAAGAGCTTGTAATCCTATCAGTTACGTCGTTTTTAAAGTCTGTTTTTAACTGTAGAAAGACTAGCCTCATGTAATCATTTGCATTGTATAATTCATTTTGTAATGCTGTGGTTTTATTCTTATTTACTGATGGTGTCATTCTTACCACTTGTGCTTTGTGATGGGCACAGTGTATGTGTGATTATGATTCTAATGTGTTTTGGATAGTACAAAGGCTATTTGTTATATAACCTTGTGTGGAGTCTCTTTTGTGGTGTGCCTAGTGTGTTGCTGCTGTGTGTGTGTGTGTTGCGCAAACACTTTTACACATTGCCTCCGGGATAAGCCTGACTGCTCGTGCCAAGCTACCAGGGGGTGAGCAGGGTTTATCTTCAGCGTGGTACTCCTTTGGCCTGACTAGAGTGGGGGTTTCTGACTGGCTTAGGCGCATGCCCTAGCCAACCAGAAATCCCATTTCTAACAACTTAGTAAAGGGCGTTTCTCTTCTCTAAACATAAATCAAATATAGGGTCATCTATCAACAGTCTCTAAAACAGGAGCACAGAAGAAAAGGTCAGCATGATTAAACTTCAGTAAAAGTCCGAAAATAAAAGGAAATAAGGGGAGATTTACTAAATTTTACGCCATGATTGAGTCACAAGCTATGCAGATTGGTGCAAAATCTTTTTTTCATGATTTGTTTTCCAGCCCTAAACTTGTTAACGCTGGAAATAATGTGATAGTAATGCAAATTACTTAGCGCTCAGGGGGCGTACCATCGGTGGATTATGGGTGTTCCCAAGCAACCACCCAAGGTTTCTCACGCTAAACCCAATTTACTAAATAAAGTAGACTGGGTTTAGCATCAGAAAACTGCGCCCTATCAAAGTGGGCGCAAGGAAGGACAAATGTTTTCATTTCTGCTTCCTTTTCCGACTTTGCATGTGTGCTGCACTGCACAGCAAGCAACAAAGATGGAAGACGTTTAAAGTGAGTCTTAGCATAGCATTTTGAATTGGAAAGGAACCCTTCCAGTAATAAACCTATGCTAGATTCATGGAGACACCCTTGCACCCTCGTGCAAAGGTGTCTCTGTGGCGCATGGCAGCTGATTTCAGCAAAGGCACTAGGGAGAGGGGAGGAGAGTGCCTTATTTCAGTAAATTAGGTGCTCTACTCCGCTCTGCTTTTCACACAGCGAAGCACAGCATTTACGGCAGCTGCACTGCGCTGTGTGAAAAAAGAAAATCTCCCCTAAACTGTTTAGCATAATGCTTCACACTTGCAAGAATAGGACATGCAGAGAGGTTTGTACCTCTCTAAATCCAAATCTCCTCTACCTTCAGCTATGCAAACAATATATAAATAAATCTTTCTCTAGCTAACGTAAATAAAGATAATAAGCCTGAAAGGTAAAGAGAAAACATGCAGACGAAGCAAAAGCTTTTCAACTGAGGCCTGTAGTCAAGCATACTTTAGTTAAGTATTTAATGTGCACTTTCAAATCCAAGCAAACTTTTAACTTTAAAATAACTGCAAAATGTGATGAAAATAATACATGTTTACATATGCAAATAGATCTTGAAGATGTACATGTAAAACATGAATAAAAAAATACATGTTCATGTTTAAATTAAATAATAATGCACATGCAAATATAAATCACTACTTTCTACAGTGAATATATTTCATTGATTCATTTAATTGGTTTGCACACGTGAATAAAGTCACAGCACACAGTAAATATAATGTAAGTGCAGTATATAAGTACATGTCTGTGATCTGTAAGGGTGGAGCCAAATTAGAGAGCTCCACCACATAAGTCATCCTTTCCAACTGCAGATTTGTTGATTCCATGGTTTAATGGTTAGCACTCTGGACTTGGAATCCAGCGATCCGATTTCAAATCTCGGTGGAACCTGTCACTTTTGCAAGTGGTGACATTCATTTAGTTTTAATAAGGGTAAATATACTATTGTTGTTTCAAAGACAGTCGTCCCGTATCCCATTGCATGTGGTTGCTGTTATATTGCTGTTTTGCTTTTTTATTTCACAGCTTCCTGCTGAATTATCATTGCTCTACTCTTTTTCCATTTTAGCTCCCACTTAATTTTTTTATTTGGACATCCATGCCTTACTGCATGAAAAAATATCCTTTTTAGACAGCCCTTGATGCTGTACACCTCCTATCATGCCGGCAAACATCAGCAAAGTTTAACATAAAGGAGGACAAGAAAAGAGACAAATTAATTGAAAAAAGAAATACACATAAATGTTAAGTGATTGAAAAAATAGCAAAATGTACCTAAAGTAAAGTTATGGCTTCCAAAATCAGTGGATTAAAACTTCAGTGTATCCGTATCTGGCCTCCCCTGCGCAGTCGCTGCAACGGGTGCTCCACATTTTTCAAATTTTCGGCGCCCACTCTGGGTATCAGATAAACTGGTCTAAGTCCCAGATGTATGCGCTACGGGGTTCCCCCTGGCGAGTCCTCGGGGCTTCAATATCCCGGTGGCCCCTCGGGGTTTCCGATACATGGGCATTTTTGTCACTCATGACCCCGACCTCTTTTCGAACACAACTTATTCGGACCTCTCCAGTGCTTTAAATCCGACGTTGTGCATTAGCGCTCTCTCCCTCTCACTATTCTTGGACGTGCGTCCCAGTTCAAAATGTTAGCACTCCCACGCTTTCTCTATGCCCTACAGAATACCCCTATCCCGTTCCCAGATTCTTATTTTTCCCAAATTGACAGGGTATTGCGGGGCCTGCTATGGGAGGGCCATACGCCGTGCATCGCAATAAACAAGCTCACCATGGGCTCGTATGATGGGGGCATCGGTTTACCGGATCTCAGACTATATCACCAAGCGTCCCAGTTGCTAGTAGTCAATCGCTGGGTGTTTGAACCTCATGATGAGCCCAATTTCCGCACGGATCATTGGCTCCTGGAACGGGGCGGTTACAACAGAGCACTCTTCGCCAACCCCCACAAACTTAACTTAACCGGCCCCACAGTGCGCACGGTCGAGATTTGGCATGAAGTTACCAGAAAATTAGGTTAGCGCTGGTGCCTGACAAAGGCGCTTGTCCAGGGTTATACAAGTGGGATTTAATCAGTATTTCCATGGTTAGGGACATCTGGGTCAAGGGGAGATTAGCATCGTTTCCGGAGCTCCAAGCAAATATCAGCTGACTCCATCGGAGACGTTCAGGTACCTGCAGATTCATCATGCGGTGTCCTCCCCCTGCCAAGGGATAGTCCTCTCCCCGACTCATCCCCTCTGGAAGACCGCCTGTAGTTGGATCCCATGGACTGTAAGGCCATCTCACTCACCTACAAGAAGTAGGTCAACAATCGCCTGACCCAATGTTGAAACTTGGAGAGGGGTGGGAGAGAGATTTAGGAGAGATGGAGGATGACATTTGGCAGCACGCTCTAGCTTCACCACGAGAAATAGCTATCCCCATGCACATGCGACTTCTCCAACTCAAGATCCTCCACCGAGCATATTTTGTTGCAAAACTCCTGTTCAGGCTTGGCAGACACCCCGTTCCACTCTGTCTCCGGCATTGCAATCAGGAGGATACTTTTCTTCACATTTTATGGGACTGCCCACATATTCAGGTCTACTGGGTGACAATCGCTTGTCAACTTGAGAGGGCGGGAGGCAAATCCCTGGAGTTATCTCCCCAACTCTGCTTACTCAATATTTGGGGGCGTTCGCTCACACATGCTGAACTGACATGGGCCTCCATGGGCTTCATTATAGCCAAGCGGAATATCGCACAACACTAGGGGGAGGCGACGGTCCCGTGCCTGGTTGACTGTGCAAAAATCATGGATACCGCCATGGTGGCTGAAAAATCCGTATTCAAAGGATGAGGTTGCCCCAAGAAAAGGCACCAGAAGTGGAGGAAATGAAATAAGTACAGAGGGGACATCTGCATCTCCCCACCAGAGGAATTCCGGAGAGAGAGAGAGACGAACGCTGATGGCCCAGTTGATGGCGGAGGAGCTGGCTTCTCCCCCTTAGGAGTGGCGTTCTTGATCTCTTCATTCCCCGCACCCTGTTGCTATTTGTTTATCTTTTATGCACACTCTGGTCTCTTAATATTGCCTGGGAAATGTATAATGAGTATTGCTCTTCGTGACCCCCACTCCATCACGGGGTGAACGGCACTAGGATAATGCATGTATGTACTGGAGGGGGTATTTCTTACAGTGACTTTCCCCTGTATGTAGCGGACGTTGGTTGGTGTTAAAATGCAATAAAAAGTAAAAAAAAAAGAAAACTTCAGTGTATCCAAAGACATTCTTCCTATAGATGTCTTCATCTTTAAACTGAATAAAAATGCACACGTGTATATAAATCACTAGTTTCTACAGTCAATACATTTCATTGATGCCTTTAAATGGTTAACACATGTGAATAAAGTTACAGCATACAGTGAATATAATGTAAGTGCAGTATATAATTAAACCTCTGCGATGTGTAAGGGTGGAGCCAAATGACGCTGCTCCACCACACAAGTAATCCTGTTCAACTGTAGATCATCTGGTTCCATGGTGTAATGGTTAGCACTCTGGACTTTGAATCCAGCGATCCGAGTTCAAATCTCGGTGGAACCTTTCCCTTTTGGGAGTGGTGACATTCATTTAGTATTTCAAAGTTTCAATAGACAACTTTTCGGTTTTACCTGAATATATGGAGGTGAGATTTGCATAATGAAATATATCACTTAATAAGGGTAAACATACTTATGTTGTTTCAAATACAGTCATCCCATATCCCTTCACATGTGGTTGCTGTTATATTGCTGCTTTGCCTTTTTATTTCACAGTTTCATGCTGAATTATCATTGCTTACTCTATTTCCATTTTATCTCCCACTTAGTTTTTGTATTTGGCCTTGCCTTGCTGCATGAAAATGTATCCTTTTTAGACAGCCCTCGATCCTGTACACCACCCGTCATGCTGGCAAACCTCAGCAAAGTTTAACATAAAGGAGGTGAAGAAAAGGGACACAAATTAATTGAAAAAAAAATACACATAAATGTGAAGTGATTGAAAAAATAGCAAAATGTCACTAAAGTAAAGTTATGGCTTCCAAAATCAGTGGATTAAAACTTCAGTGTATCCGTATCTGGCCTCCCCTGCGCGGTCGCTGCAACGGGTGCGCCACATTTTTCACATTTTCAGCGCCCAGTCTGGGTAACAGATAAACTGGTCTAAGTCCCAGATGTATGCGCTACGGAGTTCCCCCTGGCGAGTCCTCGCGGCTTCAATATCCCGGTGGCCCCTCGGGGTTTCCGATACATGGGCATTTTTGTCACTCCTGACCCGACCTCTTTTCGAACACAACTTACTCGGACCTCTCCAGTGCTTCAAATCCGACGTTGTGCATTGGCGCTCTCTCCCTCTCACTATTCTTGGACGTGCGTCCCTGTTCAAAATGTTAGCACTCCTGCGCTTTCTCTATGCCCTACAGAATACCCCTATCCCGTTCCCAGATTAGTATTTTTACCTAATTGACAGGGTATTGCGGGGACTGCTATGGGAGGGCCGTACGCCGCCCATCGCAATGAACAAGCTCACCATGGGCTCGTACGATGGGGGCATCGGTTTACCGGATCTCAGACTATATCACCAGGCGTCCCAGTTGGTAGTAGTCAATCGCTGGGTGTTTGAGCCTCATGATGAGCCCAATTTCCGCACGGATCATTGGCTCCTGGGACGGGGCGGTTACAACAGAGCACTCTACGCCAACCCCAACAAGCTTAACTTAACAGGCCCCACGGTGCGCACGGTCGAGATTTGGCATGAAGTTACCAGAAAATTAGGATGCCGCGGGTGCCTGACGAAGGCGCAAGTCCAGGGTTTTACAAGTGGGATTTAATCGGTATTTCTATGGTTAGGGACATCTGGGTCAAGGGGAGATTAGTACCGGACTTTGGTTGGTGTTAAAATGCAATAAAAAGTTAAAAAAGAAAAAAACTTCAGTGTATCTAAAGACATTCCTCCTATAGATGTCTTCATCTTTAAACTGAATAAAAATGCACACGCGTATATAAATCACTAGTTTCTACAGTGAATACATTTCATTTTTTTTTTTTAAATATTTTTATTGAAAAAAACAAAGAAATGTTACTGGCACACATATAACACAGAATACAAGTATAATTAATACATATAATAAACCAAGGTTACTTATCAAGAAAAACAATATAATACTACACATAGCCTTTGATAAAACAGGAGAAAAAATAGCAGAGAAAAAAAAAAGAAACCATTGATAAAATTAATAATACATCAAACTACATTTGCATTTGACCTTTCCTTCCAACGATATACCGGTTCCCAAATTTTCCTTCCCCACCTTTTTACCCTTTTACCTTTCTTTCCAAATATACCTTTTTCGAGGTTAAACGTCCCCAGTAATAAAGCAATCCACTGCTGTATTCCCGGGGGTAGGGGATCCAACCAAACTCTTGCAATCAACAACCTGAGAACCGCCATGGCTACAAATAAAAATTCACTATGGTCACCTTCGCAACCCCTAAATCCTAACATAATAACTGTCGGTGTTAGAGTCATGTTTAAAGCAAGTGTATGGGCCATAAAATCCTCAATACCCTTTAATAAAGGCCTCAATTTAGAACAGAGTGCAAAAATATGGATACTATCTGCGGCCAGAGCATTACATCGCCAACAATTAATCCCTGTAGTTGCAACCCACTGTGCTATGCGGTCTGGCGTATGATAAAGTTGATACAGCGTTTTGAAATGTTGTGATTGTAGTGGGGCAAAATAAAAGGCTGAACAACCTAAATCCAAGGACTGCAGAAAAGTCTCACTCAATATCCCTAATTTCCCAGCCCATTTGTTGCCAAATCTGTCGGTATCATCCTTCTTCGTTACAGCCAGCTGGGCATAAAAATATCAAATGGGGCACACCCCGCTTTGCTCTATTGCTTCCATGATGTTACTTATATTGAAACCTCCTGCACCCCCTTTTTTCCTAACAAAAAAAACTCCTAACCTGCAGATACTTAAAAAAACAATATCTTGCTATATTAAATTTAGCCAACAAGTCTGAAAATTGAAGTATATTTCCGTCTAAATCTAGCATATCTCCTATTTTTTTGATACCTTTTCTGTCCCAATCTGCCATAATAGTATCACAAAAAATTAAAGGGGGTAGGGACTTATTCCTATACAGTCTAGTATACCTATTAAATCTCCCTAAACCAAAATTTTTAGCAACAGCAGTCCACACATTATACGCTGAGGCAACTGTCTTGAAACGTGTACGTTTGTAATATGATGAATCTGTACAATTTAAGAAAGCATTTACTGAATCTTCGCCCAAAACAATTGAATAAATCATAGTTGAGACAGCTTTGACTTTCAAGTCCTCTTCATTTGCTCCGATTAACCCTTGAATATATTGCAATACCGATGACCAATAGTAAAGCCTAAAATCAGGAACCCCCCAACCTCCCCTATCCCTTGGCAAAGTCATAAACTTATATGCCCGTCTTGTCTTCCCATAGGACCAAATGAATTTATTAAGAATCGACTCCAACTTATTAAACCAAATTGACTCAAACAAAAGAGGGATTGTACGAAAGAAATAAAGGAATTTAGGAAGTATAAGCATTTTAATAATGTTGGTCCGACCCACTAGGGTAAGCCTAAGATTATTTATCCTCATCAGATCCAACCTTACTTTACTCAATAAGGGCGCAATGTTACGTTCAACTACTGTCCCCAAGTTGGGAGAAATTTCAACCCCAAGATAGATTGCTGCCGAGATCACTCGTGGATCATTACATTGGGTTTCTATGTTTTTAATAATCTGTGTTTTGGCGCTATTAAGCTTATAGCCAGAAATATTGCCAAAATTTAAGGCCTCTTGTTCAATCTTGCCTATTGCCATTACAGGATCGGGTGTAATTATCGCCACATCGTCAGCGTATGCCAACACTTTAACTACTATCTCATTTACACACATAGGGGGAATACTAGGATTAAGATCAAGATTGCGTAAATACGGATCCATATACAATGCAAACAAAAGAGGAGAGCTAGGACAACCTTGCCTTGTTTCTCTTTTAATCTGCACCGCCGTTGTTAATTCCCGATTGATTTTAATTCTAGCCGTTGGATCCCTATAAAGAACCTGAATCGCTCTTATAAAATTATCACCAAACCCAAAAGTTCTCATTAGCTCCCACAGATATGCCCAAGCGGCCCTGTCGAAAGCCTTCTCGGCGTCTAAAAATAAAGCCGCGACAGGGCCGCCTGAAACCTCCATGGCATCAAAACAGGTGATCACCGTCCTAACATGTTCTGTAGTCCCTTTCCCTGGGATGAATCCATGTTGAACTGGGGTGACTAGTTTTTCTATGACAGATGACAACCTTGTAGCCAGAATTTTGGAATAGAGCTTCACATCAGCATTCATTAATGCGATAGGTCTATATGACCCTGGAATCGTGGCGGGTTTACCTTTTTTCAGGATGACTATAATTTCAGTCTCGCCCCATGATTTTGGGATTGAAATTTCTCTCTGGGCTTCAATAAGTGTATCCAGCAACTCCACTCTAAGAACTGATATAAAGGTTTTATAGAATTCGATCGGTAACAAATCTGGTCCAGCAGCCTTTGAGGATGGGAGATCTGATAAAGCTAGTGTCAACTCTTCTAGTGTTATAGTAGCATCGAGTATAGTTTTTTCCTCCAAATCTAGTTTTTTAAGTTGAATATTTCCCAAATAATCCTTAATTTTGTCAATATCTACCGCAGTCTCCCTGTCATATAGTCCAGAATAAAACTTCCAAAATACATTCCTTATTCCAACAGAGTCAGAGATCAAGTTGCCTAGGTCATCAACTATGTTTTTAATGTCCCCTGCATTCACTTTTTGTCTGGTCCTGACAGCAAGAATGTGACCAACCCGCTCACTAAACTCACAAGCCTGCTCCTTCTTAGTTAGATAAGTAGCTGCCGTCTTGTTAGTGATTCTTTCCGCTATTTCCGCTTTTAAAACCATAATCTCTAGCAATTGCTGATCCAAAGAGAGCCCCCTCATAATTAGTCTACTTAACTCAGCCTCAGCATTCAAAAGGGAGTTAACTTGTTGATCGAACATTTCTCTTTCTTTTTTCCGTCTATATGTTGAGAAACTAATTGTCTCTCCCCTGACACCTGCTTTGAAGGCATCCCATATGTAGCCACTACTAGTGCTCCCCACATTGTTATGCCAAAACTCGCTGATCCATTTTTCCATATGTTTACAATAACCCTCATCTTATAGCAGAGCTCGTTCAAATGTCCAACTATGGGTTTTCCTACGTAGCCCATTCAAACTAAGTGACAATAGCAATGGGTTGTGGTCAGAAACCAAACGAGGTAACTTCTTAATCTGTGTATTAGAAATCAAAACATTGGAAATTAAAAAATAATCCAGCCTTACTGTTATATTGTGAGGAGCAGAGAAAAACGTATCACCATCTATCTGCGGGTACAGATTGGCCCAAACATCTGAAAGAGCATTATGCATGGCCATATCTACTATCGCCCTATGGCACCTTTTCTTCCTCCCTCTATAAGAATGGCTCAGTTGTAGCTCAATATTTGCCGGTCGACTGATATTAAAATCTCTACAACAAACAATTGGCTCCAGCCAAGTTGAAAGTTCATCATCCAGAAATTGGAATATATCTGGGTCATCGCACGTTGAGCCGTAGACTGAAACCAGTGTGAACCTAGCACCTCTGAAGCCTATTTCTGTAATCGCCCACCTGCCCCAGATATCTTCTTTGCTCCTAAATACTGTGCAATCTGTTCCTCTCCCCAGAATCGCCACCCCACGAGTTTTAGAGGCTTGTTTAGTGTATGCTAACACCTTAAAGCCAGCCTGTTCTAACAAAAAACTCTTTCCTCCCTCCACATGAGTTTCCTGAAGACAAATCAGATCAGGAGACATTGATTTACAAAATGCTGAAACTCGCAACCTTTTTTGAAGATCATTAAGGCCACAAACATTAAATGACAAAATTCGACAAGTCATCAAAAAACATCAAAAATTAGCGCCGACTTCCAGTTCCAACTCTTAACCAAACCCACCACTTCCTTTTTTCTCCATTTGTACATATCCTGTATTTGCCTCAAACCACGTTTCACTGTGTATGATGTGTGCCATTTCCCCCCCCCTCTTCCCCCTCCTCCCTCCCGCCTCCCTGAACCCCCCCACACTGCCTCTCCCCCCTTCCCTCCTACAGGCAAATAGGTCACACATGACCTATGTGTGATCGCCAGGGAAGCAGCAGTCGCCACTCCTCCCCACCTTTATACCGAATATCAACACAATCAATTTATTAGTCACTCCTTGTGCCCCAACACATCTATCATGTAAGCCTTTGCTTTAATCTCAGAGAAAAAAAACTTAACCTGATTTTTAGTTACTATCTTCAACTTAGCGGGATATAGCAAGTAAGCTTCTGAGCCCAGAGCCTGGATAAGCGGTATCAATTGCCTTAGCCTCCATCTACGCTCTACTGTAGCATGGCAGAAGTCCGGCCTTGCAAATAACGTAACATTATTAAATGTACGTCTGGACTCAGGTTTAGCCTTATCCAATATCTGCTGTCGTAGGAGAAAATTCCCTACATAAATCAGAATTGCCCTTGGTTTCCCCCCTTGAGCACCATCCTGACCCTTTTTGTAGAACGGAAAGCGGTGAGCTCTTTGAATTTCATATTCCCATTGCCATGTTGTTAGCTCTGGGAAAGCACCTTTTAACAAATTCACAACAAACATTCTGGGGTCCCCCCCTTCCAGTCCTTCTTCTATTCCTAGCAGTCTGATGTTATTACGACGCTGCCTATTCTCAAAATCCTCCAGTTTCCAGTTTACATCTTCAGCCACCTTCTGATGTTCTTCTTTATACATTTTCAGTCCTCTCAAGTCATCCTCTACTTTACCAGTTCGTTCCTCCACATGGGCCACCCTTTCAACCAACTCATCTTGTCTTTGGCTTATTTTCCTAAGTTTATTCTGAACTTTCCTTGATTCGTGCCTTGCCCTCCTGCTTTCCCCTCTAGCTTCAGACTGCATCAGCTTCAAAGTATTAAACAATAAATCCAAGGTAACCGGGGGTTGCGGAGGCTGCGAAGAACCTTGATCTCCAATCATTGTAGCAGGGCTATCCTGTTCTAAAAAAGAGAAAGTAGTGGTAGAATAGTCCCAAGCTAGCTTTTTAGTAGGATCAGTAGTACTACTCGCTGAAGAGGGTTTTCTTTTGGACAGTCGTTTTTTCTGTGTGATTTTCTGAGCTGGAGAGCTGCTGGCTGAGTCTATCCCAGTTGACTCCTCAGAACTAATCTCTCCTGAAAGTAATGACTGTGACTGAGAGTCCTCTTCCACTGAATAGAACTTTTCAGCAGACGCCGTTTCACTAATGATAGGTAAATCAACAGAGTTAGAGGTAGAAGATTCACCTCCAGATTTAAATCCCCCACTTTCAATATTTAAATCCATAGCCTCTGCCCATGTTCGAGAATCAGGCCTTATATTCTCCATGCCTTCCACCCCTTCATTATTCATCATTTGCACATGAAGTTCTGATTGAATGTCAAACTCTGTCGCCAATCCTGAAGCAGAAGCTGTACCTTGTAATTCAAAGCACCCCTCGTCTGGCAATTGTGCGCTCAGGGCACGGCTATCTATCAAACCCCGATGATTTTACTCACTTTTGAATGCTGTCCCGCTTGTTCAGATTCCAACAGCTGCGCAGAGCTAAAAGGTGCCTGAGCTCCGTTCTCACCCGGAGCGGCACTGTGCATTCCGCCGGTCTGCTCTTCCACATCGACAGCGGCAGCAATGGGAGCAGGCATTACCTCAGCCGGCTTCCCTGCATCGGGCTTTTCCGGTTGCCTAGCAACCCCCACACCAACGCCGGCGCCGGCTCCCGCTCCCGCTCCTGCTCTCTCTCCCGGTACCGCGTTACAGACGCCATCCTCAGTTCTCGCTTTCTCTCCAGCAATCATGACGGCGGAGGCCGGGAGACCATCAGTTTTACACCCCGTCTTGATACTACTGCTACTAGAGATCCCAGGTATGTTTGAGAAACTCTCCGTGACCGAGGGCTGGCGCATCGCGCTTTCTTTTGTTTTTGTTTTACTGACATTTCCTGACTCCTTTACTAGAGCCGTGTTGTCTGAGCCCGTTTTTTTAACAGTAAGTTTCTTAGCGCTGGCTACACTCTTCTGGGCAGCAGTAGTTGATAAAGTCTTCGCATCCATCCTGCTTTTATCCTTAGATGTTTGCCCTTTGGTAACCTCCGTCTCTGGAAGCTTTCCACTTTTAAAGTCCTTGCCATCCTTGCCGTCTCTGTTGTCCTTGACCTCGTTGACACGCTGCAGCCGAGGCGGCATTCTAAACCAGGATCTTAAAATCAGCCTGGTAGTCTCCAACAATTTCTTCAAAATAAACCAAACGGCTTGTTTTGCTGAGCTCTGTTCTCTGTAGGAAAATGTACTCTCTCTGGCGTAGATGTCACTCTGACACGGCACACAGTATCCAAAACCAGCGCTCTTCAAACCAGGCTCCAACATTGAACCATCAATTACGGGCAGTAGGGAGGAGTGAAAGGTGCGACTCACTCACTGCATCCCTCAGCGGCCATCTTGCCCCTCCCCGTGAATACATTTCATTGATGCATTTAAAGGGTTAACACATGTGAATAAAGTTACAACATGCAGTGAATATAATGTAAGTGCAGTATATAATTAAACCTCTGTGATGTGTAAGGGTGGAGCCAAATGACGCTGCTCCACCACACAAGTAATCCTTTCCAGCTGTAGATCACCTGGTTCCATGGTGTAATGGTTAGCACTCTGGACTTTGAATCCAGCGATCCGAGTTCAAATCTCGGTGGAACCTTTCCCTTTTGGGAGTGGTGACATTCATTTAGTTTTTCATAGTTTCAATAGACAACTTTTGCTGTTATATTGCTTCTTTGCTTTTTTATTTCACAGTTTCATGCTGAATTATCATTGCTTACTCTTTTTCCATTTTAGCTTCCACTTAGTTTTTGTATTTGGCCTTGCCTTGCTGCATGAAAAAGTATCCTTTTTAGAGAGCCCTCGATCCTGTGCACCACCCGTCATGCTGGCAAACCTCAGCAAAGTTTAACATAAAGGAGGTGAAGAAAAGGGACACAAATTAATTGAAAAAAGAAATACAAATAAATGTGAAGTGATTGAAAAAATAGCAAAATGTCACTAAAGTAGAGTTATGGCTTCCAAAATCAGTGGATTTAAAACTTCAGTGTATCCGAAGACATTCCTCCTATAGATGTCTTCATCTTTAAGCTGATTAATAATGCACACTTATATATAAATCACTAGTTTCTACAGTGAATACATTTCATTGATGCATTTAAATGGTTCACACATGTGAATAAAGTCAAGGCACACAGTGAATATAATGTAAGTGCAGTATATAATTACATCTGTATGATCTGTAAGGGTGGAGCCATATTACGCTGCTCTACCACATTAATCATTCTTTCACACTTTAAAACAGCTGGTTCCACGGTGTAATGGTTAGCACTCTGGACTTTGAATCCAGCGATCCGAGTTCAAATCTCGGTGGAACCTCTCCCTTTTGGAAGTGGTGACATTCATTTAGTTTTTTATAGTTTCAAGTCCTCGCGGCTTCAATATCCCGGTGGCCCCTCGGGGTTTCCGATACATGGGCATTTTTGTCACTCCTGACCCGACCTCTTTTCGAACACAACTTACTCGGACCTCTCCAGTGCTTCAAATCCGACGTTGTGCATTGGCGCTCTCTCCCTCTCACTATTCTTGGACGTGCGTCCCTGTTCAAAATGTTAGCACTCCCGCGCTTTCTCTATGCCCTACAGAATACCCCTATCCCGTTCCCAGATTAGTATTTTCCCTAATTGACAGGGTATTGCGGGGACTGCTATGGGAGGGCCGTACGCCGCGCATCGCAATGAACAAGGTCACCATGGGCTCGTATGATGGGGGCATCGGTTTACCGGATCTCAGACTATATCACCAGGCGTCCCAGTTGGTAGTAGTCAATCGCTGGGTGTTTGAGCTTCATGATGAACCCAATTTCCGCACGGATCATTGGCTCCTGGGACGGGGCGGTTACAACAGAGCACTCTACGCCAACCCCCACAAGCTTAACTTAACAGGCCCCACGGTGCGCACGGTCGAGCTTTGGCATGAAGTTACCAGAAAATTAGGATGCCGCGGGTGCCTGACGAAGGCGCAAGTCCAGGGTTTTACAAGTGGGATTTAATCGGTATTTCTACGGTTAGGGACATCTGGGTCATGGGGAGATTAGCATCATTTCTGGAGCTCCAAGCAAATATCAGCTGACTCCATCGGAGACGTTCAGGTACCTGTAGATTCATATTGCAGTGTCCTCCCCCTGCCAAGGGATAGTCGTCTCCCCGACTCATCCCCTTTGGAAGACCGCCTGTAGTTTGATCCCATGGACTGTAAGGCCATCTCACTCACCTACAAGAAGTAGGTCAACAATCGCCCCGACCCAATGTTGAAACTTGGAGAGGGGTGGGAGAGAGATTTGGGAGAGATCGAGGATTTCATTTGCCGGGACGCTCTAGCTTTACCACGAGAAATAGCTATCCCCATCCACATGCGACCTCTCCAACTCAAGATCCTCCACCGAGCATATTTTGATGCAAAACTCCTGTTCAGGCTTGGCAGACGCCCCAATCCACTCTGTCTCCGGCATTGCAATCAGGAGGATACTTTTCTTCACATTTTATGGGACTGCCCACATATTCAGGTCTACTGGGTGACAATCGCTTGTTAACTTGAGAGGGTGGGAGGCAAATCGCTGGAGTTATCTTCCCAACTCTGCTTACTTAATATTTGGGGGCGTCCGATCTCACACATGCTGAACTGACATGGGCCTCCATGGGCTTCATTATAGCCAAGCGGAATATCGCACAACACTGGGGGTTGGCGACAGTCCCGTACCTGGTTGACTGTGCAAAAATCATGGATACCGCCATGGTGGCTGAAAATCCGTATTCAAAGGATGAGGTTGCCCCAAGAAATGGGACCAGAAGTGGAGGAAATTAAATAAGTACAGAGGGGACATCTGCATCTCCCCACCAGAGGAATTCCGGAGAGAGAGAGACGAACGCTGGTGGCCCAGTTGATGGCGGAGGTGCTGGCTTCTCCCCCTTCGGAGTGGCGTTCTTGATCTCTCCATTCCCCGCACCCTGTTGCTATTTGTTTATCTTTTATGCACACTCTGGTCTCTTAATATTGCCTGGGAAATGTATAATGAGTATTGCTCTTCGTGACCCCCACTCCATCACGGGGTGAACGGCACTAGGATAATGCATGTATGTACTGGAGGGGGTATTTCTTACAGTGACTTTCCCCTGTATGTAGCGGACGTTGGTTGGTGTTAAAATGCAATAAAAAGTTTTAAAAAAAGAAAACTTCAGTGTATCCAAAGACATTCTTCCTATAGATGTCTTCATCTTTAAACTGAATAAAAATGCACACGCGTATATAAATCACTAGTTTCTACAGTCAATACATTTCATTGATGCATTTAAAGGGTTAACACATGTGAATAAAGTTACAGCATGCAGTGAATATAATGTAAGTGCAGTATATAATTAAACCTCTGCGATGTGTAAGTGTGGAGCCAAATGACGCTGCTCCACCACACAAGTAATCCTTTCCAGCTGTAGATCACCTGGTTCCATGGTGTAATGGTTAGCACTCTGGACTTTGAATCCAGCGATCCGAGTTCAAATCTCGGTGGAACCTTTCACTTTTGGGAGTGGTGACATTCATTTAGTTTTTCATAGTTTCAATAGACAACTTTTGCTGTTATATTGCTTCTTTGCTTTTTTATTTCACAGTTTCATGATGAATTATCATTGCTTACTCTTTTTCCATTTTAGCTTCCACTTAGTTTTTGTATTTGGCCTTGCCTTGCTGCATGAAAAAGTATCCTTTTTAGAGAGCCCTCGATCCTGTGCACCACCCGTCATGCTGGCAAACCTCAGCAAAGTTTAACATAAAGGAGGTGAAGAAAAGGGACACAAATTAATTGAAAAAAGAAATACAAATAAATGTGAAGTGATTGAAAAAATAGCAAAATGTCACTAAAGTAGAGTTATGGCTTCCGAAATCAGTGGATTTAAAACTTCAGTGTATCCGAAGACATTCGTCCTATAGATGTCTTCATCTTTAAGCTGATTAATAATGCACACGTATATATAAATCACTAGTTTCTACAGTGAATACATTTCATTGATGCATTTAAATGGTTCACACACGTGAATAAAGTCAAGGCACACAGTGAATATAATGTAAGTGCAGTATATAATTACATCTGTATGATCTGTAAGGGTGGAGCCATATTACACTGCTCTACCACATTACTCATTCTTTCACACTTTAAAACAGCTGGTTCCATGGTGTAATGGTTAGCACTCTGGACTTTGAATCCAGCGATCCGAGTTCAAATCTCGGTGGAACCTTTCCCTTTTGGAAGTGGTGACATTTATTTAGTTTTTTATAGTTTCAAGGGACAACTTTTTGATTTTACCTGAATATATGGAGGTGAGTTTTGCATAATGAAATGTATCACTTAATAAGGTTAAACATACTTTTGTTGTTTCAAAGACAGTCGTCCCGTATCCCTTCGCATGTGGTTAGTGGTATATTGCTGCTTTGCTTTTCTTATTTGACAGTTTCATGCTGAATTGTTAATGCTCTACTCTTTTTCCATTTTAGCTCCCACTTAGAGGCATATTAGCAAGGGCTGGCGATATAATTAACACTGCTTTAGCGTCTGTTTTCGGGCGATAAGGGGCGATAATTATATCGCAATATCATCAAGGAAACGCTAGCACGGGTTTCTTTGATGTAGAGCTCGTTTTTTCACAGCCTCGCCTCGCATATGAGATGCAAAGAAGGCGTGGCTGTGAAAACAACACATGAAAATATCACAAAGGCTGCTTCACGATATTAATAAGGTGGTGCAGCGGTAAAAAAAATCGCGCTACCTTGGCATTAACGCTAGAATTTAACGTCCGTTACATTCCAGACTAAGGCATACTAATAATGGTAGGTGGATTATGCTGATACGACCACAGGTTAGTATCAGCAATGTTATTGCTGTTTTCCATGGAACATCGCTGGAAAACCAGCAATGTTCCATGGTAAACTTCGATATCGCTGAAATATTCTCGCCATAGCGCTATGCATAGTAAATATAGCGTTATCATGGAGATAATTGTCAGCGATAGCTGGCGATAATATTTCTTTGGCTATGTGGGGCCAGCGATAATTGTCGCTGGCCCTTGTTAATATGATCCTTAGGGGCATATTAGCAAGGGCGGGAGATATATTTATCGCAGCTTTAGCGTCTGTTTTCGGGCGATAGGCGGTGATAATTATATTGCAATATCATCAAGGACACGCTAGCACGTGTTTCTTGGATGTAGAGCTCGTTTTTTCACAGTCTCGCCTCGCATCGCTAATGAGATGCAAAGAAGGCGTGGCTGTGAAAACAACACATGAAAATATCGCTAAGGCAGCTTCGCGATATAAACAAGGAGGTGCAACGATAAAAAATATCGTGCTACCTCAGCCTTAACACTGAAATTTAACGTCTGTTAAATTCCAGACTAAGGCATACTAATAATGGTAGATGGATTATGCTGTTACGACCACAGGATCGTATCAGCAATGTTATCGCTGTTTTCCATGGAACATTGCTGGAAAACCAGCGATGTTCCATGGTAAACACCGTTATCGCTGAAATATTATCGCAATAGCGCTATGCATTGTAAATATAGCGTTATCATGGCGATAATTGTCAGCGATAATATTTCTATCGCTATGTGGGGCCAGAGATAATTGTCGCTGGCCCTTGATAATATGCCCCTTAGGGGCATATTAGCAAGGGCTTGCGATATAATTATCGACGCTTTAGCGTCCGTTTTCGGGTGATAATTATATGGCAATATCATCAAGGACACGCTAGCGCGTGTTTTCTTTGATGTAGAGCCTGTTTTTTTACAGCCTCGCATCACTAATGAGATGCAAAGAAGGCGTGACTGTGAAAACAACACATGAAAATATTGCGAAGGCAGCTTAGCAAAATTCATAAGGAGGTACAACGATAAAAAAAAAAATCGCTCTACCTTGGCCTTAACACAGGAATTTAACGTCTGTTAAATTCCAGACTAAGGCACACTAATAATGGTAGGTAGATTATGCTGATACGACCACAGGGTCGTATCAGCAATGTTATCGCTGTTTTCCATGGAACATCGCTGGAAAACCAGCGATGTTTCATGGTAAACACCGCTATCGCTGAAATAGTATCACCATAGCGGTATGCATTGTGAATATAGCGTTATCATGGCGATAATTTTCAGCGATAGCCGGCGATAATATTTCTATGGCTATGTGGGGCCAGCGATAATTATCTCTAGCCCTTGTTAATATGCTCCTTAATTTAGACATCCATGCCTTACTGCGTGACAAAATATCCTTTTTTAGACAGCCCTCGATCCTTTACACCTCCAATCATGCCGGAAAACCTCAGCAAAGTTTAACATAAAGGAGGACAAGAAAAGGGACATGAATTAATTGAAAAAATAAATAGACATAAATGTGAAGTGATTGCAAAAATAGCAAAATGTCACTAAAGTAGAGTTATGGCTTCCAAAATCAGTGGATTAAAACTCCAATGTATCCAAAGAAGTTCCTCTCAAAAACTGAAGAGGTCCGCAAGGCAGCTTCCACTGTGACGGAATTACCTTCTGAAATATTTACAGCTTTCAGGAGATTCGCTGCAAATATAAGAACAATGAAAGGCGCTGCATTTATAATTAAAGTGCTCGCCCTTCATACCAGGTGTGGCATTTTGCATCTTGTGCGTGAGTGCTCTGCCTGACCAATAAATGCGTGGCTCTCACTCGCAATGAGCGAGACTCGAGCTCACTAGATACACACATTTAAGAATCTGGAGCCTTTTAGATACTAGGGTGTTTAGCATTCTTTGGCCCATTCTTGCCACAGGTAAGTTGAAAATTCAAGTCTCAGTGTCATTTGAACAATTCAGGAATGGCTGGAATTTACTCTCACAAGAGGCATCTGCAGAGAGCAACGAAGAGTAATTTATGGGTCTGCTAATTTTTCACCTTGTATGTAGCCTCGTTTTCATTTATGAAAGATAAGTATGGATTGGATACTCATGAATTTTTAAGTACCTTCAGGTACGCAGCTACCTAACTCAGCTTCTTCATACTGTTCCAGCTGCGTTATCTAGAAGTTCAGTGATGGACTTGATCTTAAGGAGGGCTCACATTGGTGATCTGTACCAAAATGTAATACTGGCCCTTCCGGACGACCTTGCTGTACAGAACGCAAAATTAGAAGCTAAGTTAGGAAAGGGTGGTTTGGATATTGCTTATGCATTAGAGCTCTCCAATTCTTTGTTAATTTCTGGGAACTTACGCTCTCAAAGCTATATGGCCCAATTTGATTTGTATTTTACTACCGCTAAAATATCAAAATGGGGAGGTGTCACCGTCCATGGATGTCCGCGATGTGGTTTTGTGTCAGCTAATGATACACATATGTTTTTTTCATGTGCTAAGCTAGATTCGTTCTTACAAGATGTACAATCATTTATTAATATATCTCTTAAATTACCGGTGGTATTACCTGCAGAATTGGTTATCATGGGCTGTGAGTCAGATATGTCTGCGTCTAGGTCCTCCTATGAGGTAGCGCTTCTGTGTATTTTTATGTCGTTAACTCGACTATGCATAACCTCGGAATGGATTAACCCGGTCCCGCCTACTTTTCTAAATTGGAAGGCAAGGATATTAGCCCTTTACAATTTAGAATCAGCAGTGTTTTTGAGAGGGGGTAGGAGGCGGCGCGACAAAGGCTTGAAAATTTGGGGGCCATTTAGGCCTTGGCTGAATAATTAACTGTCTGTTGTCCCATTATTGCAATTTGGTTTCTGCCACCTGTATATACATATTTGCTAGTTTAATGCATACTTATTTTTCTTAATGCATTTTCTTCTTATTTCTTTTATATTCTGTTTTATGCATTCTGATTTTTGTGCTCACAATGATTTGTAATTGGATTTTATTATGTTTGCCTGGATTTACTCACCGGCTATTGTATTTTCTTTGAGTATCTTCAAGCTGACCAATAAAAATATATATTTTTTTTAAGTATGTAAATAGTTAAAAGCAGCTGTTGGACAGGGTCCTTAACTTTCTGAACAGTTGCACAAACACTCATTTATTTAGTCTTTGTTAAGTGAGACAAATCACAGACTGTCATCTCAGAGCGTTTGGGTAGGGGTCATGAGTGCAAAAGGAGATAGATAAAGTCTAGGCCTTGGTGGTGTTCGAAGAGTTTTACTCTGCAGAACTTTGTGAAGTACAGGAAAAAACTCTGCTGTGCTACGTGGAGTTCCGTCAGCGGCGTAGTCTGTTAAGTCGCACTGCTCGCACTGATTTTTAGCACCAGTAGTTAGTCCTGCGCTTTAAAATTAGCATGAAAGGAACTATGGATCGTGCCAGAGGCCGCTGCTGCTTTCTACCACTCGAGTAGACATACTACTCAAGTGCAAGCTTCCTCAATGCAAGAGTCCGATTTCTCAGCGAGGGCGGTCACGACCTGCTGCGATCGCCCTCGTTGAGAAATCTCGGCAGCAGGTGGTCTAGCACGTGATATATTCTTGTGAGCGGTCGCCAACTTAATGTTGGTGAGTGGCTCCTGAGAAAAAACTCCACTCTGCGTTACTTCGCAGAGTTTTTCGGAACTCCGCACGGAGTTCAGAGTGGCCAAAACTCTGCAAACTCCACCAGCGGAGGAGAATTCTTCACCCACCCCATATAAAGTCCATTCAAATGGCTTATACAACATGTCAGAAGCAATCAGAGTCTGTCTAACAATGGGGAATCCTTTAAGTGTGAAGTCCAGGTGGTAGCCCCTGGCAAGTAACCGGTGAGGTGTTTAAAATGCAACTGATGTTGTGCTGAGTATGAAGCTTGGAATTAGGCCTGCCCAGAGCCAGGAGTTTCCAGACAGGATGTGACACACATATGTGTGTTTTAGGCCTCTTCTGCTCTTCAGGAAGTTTTTCTAACCTCAACAGAAGCGTGTTCAAGAGGGTGTTGTGTTTAGCAATAACTTATGATTGGAGAGATGAGGGGTACAAGCTAGAAATAACTTATGAGGGGTTTGCACTGTGTTTAGCAATAACTTATGATTGGAATAACTTATGATTGGAGAGATGAGGGGCACTTTTGCCCGGTGACAGTGAGAATCAGAGGAGGCGGTCATGGGGTGTGGGGGGTGAAAAAAATGATTGTTGCACCTGACGCCACCAGCGCTAAAGCCAGCCCTGCCATGAACAGAACTGTGGAGTGTTGTACCAAAGCTATACCATGAGCATGCCAAGGAATGTGTGATATGCATCAATCCTGTGCTGTGTGACAACAGCCACGTGATGCACTGGCTAGCAGAGATTGGTACCAGTTACTGGCTATGGGCATGATTCTTTTGGAGGAAAAAGGGTGATACTGTAGTAGGGGGGGCATGACCCAAGATTGCTAGGAAAAGTGCAGGGTAAGTTAAAAGGTGGTTCCTCACTGTGTAGAAATGTAAGTGGATAGGCCTGTGATCTTCAACCAACAAGCTAAGAAGGTTGATCACATTCACCAAATTCATCAAAAAGTTCGAATTTTACTCGCAAAGTGTACTTTTTGTGATTTGATGTAAATCCGTGCAGCAGTTTGAGAAACCAGCGTTTAAAATGGGCTCTGGTTGAGCATAAAGGGGTTAAAAAGTTAGATATATCTGGACTACTGATGTCTAAATATGCTCTGATTTGCCAACTTTGGGGCATATTACCAAAGCTGGCGATATGATTCTCGCCGCTTTAGCGTCCGTTTTCCGGCCTTAACGCTGGAATTTAACGTCTGTTAAATTCCAGACTAAGGCATACTAATAATGGTAGGTGGATTATGCTGATACGACCACAGGGTCACATCAGCAATGTTATCGCTGTTTTCCAAGGAACATTCTGGAAAACCAGTGATGTTCCATCACAAACACCACTATCGCTGAAATATTATCGCCATAGCGCTATGCATTGTAAATATAGTGTTATCATGACGATAATTTTCAGCGATAGCCGGCGATAATATTTCTATCGCTATGTTGGGCCAGCGATAATTACCGCTGGCCCTTGTTAATATGCCCCTATAAGGGGACGAGTCAATCCTGATTGGTTGACCACAACATTTTAAAATGGTAATATTTTGGTAGAAAAGATACATACATTCACCGAAACAAAGTTAAATAGATGTGATGGTTAGACTAGGTGCAAAGATCTTAACGCATGTTTTAAAAAATAAACACTGAAGAAATACTGCTTAAAGTGATGTTTAAGCTAGGAGTTGGAATGAGACACAAGCTAACGTTAAAAAAAAAAAATCGACTGAAATTCTCCAATTACAGTTTAGTGACCTGCTTATGGTTTTGAGAGAGTTATACATAAGGCATAAAGGATTGGTCAATGGTTTTGTGAGAATTCACCCTAAGTGTATTTTTAAAATAACATGTTACTTGGTTTACATAGATCAACCATAAAAACTCAAAAGTGGCTAACCACATTCAATGCATTGGTAATATAAAACAAGGGATGCAACCTTTTCCTGATTGCGCATTTAAAAATCTCGAGATTTTGTCAACATGAAGTACTTGTTCTGGAGCAAAGCACTCTAGATACACAGGCATAGGTGACTTTAGTACTGCACATCTTAACGTTGAATATGTTATGGATTCAGTCAGTTTTAGAGCGTGCTTATGGTGTTGGTCTTATAAACATATCACAGGTTATGCCCAACATATACGAGCTAACAACAAGTGTGACTCACAACTTTTCCCTTGATCCATTTGCACAGGAAGTGCCGTCACTGCATTTACCATAAGTACAGGAAGTGACATCACAAATTTCCTGCCAAAAGCATCTTTAAAAGAAGAAGTCTAGGAAGAGAACTTCAGTTTGAATCATCCCTATGCACACCGACCACCACCCACTGACCTCCTTTCTCCTACTCAATGGTGGCTGCAGCGCGGGCACGCAGCAGACTCACACTGTGGGAGTACCTCATGTGTGCCACAGGCAAGCCCATCTGCACCAGTCCGTGCCGGTATCACACCCAGCATCCTTAACACTAACCTCCCTAGACCCCCTGCTACCCTGTCATGCTCCTCTTTGCCTTCGCCTGTGACCGCTGCTCACTTCACTGCTGCCACACCCCATCACACAGCATGGACAGAACATTCACATAATCCTCCTGCCAGCTCTCATGCACTCTTCCACACCCTACACCCCCTCCCGCACCAACAGCACCCAACTCCCCACTTGCTCACACCCACACAAACTAGCTACCTTCTCCCCCTCACACAGAGCAACAAGCACTCCCATAACAGACAAGGATGCTACTCACTACCCGCTAAATCACCAAACATACCACGGAGATATAGGACGTACTGCACAACCAGGCTCTGTACCTTCTCTTCCTCACAGAAACACAGCTAAACCCAACCTCTGCACTGCACTTTGCTACAGCTATTACCCCAGCTACAAGATCGGAAGTTAGCACATGCCCGGAGATGCAGTCACTGTGAGAGGTTGGCCCGATATGCAACGTTCGCTATTCTAGCGACCGCTATGTATCGTTCCAACGACCCTTATGGTGTTTGGTTGTAAGTCAACCTATAGACCAGCTATCCTAGTAGCGTGGATACGAGCAGTCTAAGGCTAAAGACTCGAGAGGGCGCGTTAAGCCAGCTGTTTACCACACATGTACCCCTTGAACACCCAGTGAAAGGACACCACACAAGTGTTATGAAAATAAACAGTATATTTATTAAGAATCACAACAGCCCTGTACTCTTTATGAGGACAGGGTACTAAGCACAACCAAATCTCTTTAGCAAATACTTCAAGTGCACGTTTAAAGACAAGTGTCCGAGGACACGGAAAGGTTAAGGCAAGTCGGAAGCGAGGGACTCGGGACCCTAGAGTAAGGAGGCTATGCAGGCACCGAAATGCCGAGTTACCTAGCCACGAGGGCTGCGGCTGCAAGTCTTACAGGCGTCGGGGTCTTCGCTGACGAGCCAGGAGCCGGAAGAAAAGGAGTTGCTGGCCGGCGACCAGTGGTGTATAGTTCGTAGAGATTGATGAAACCTGAAAGCAGAGGGGACCAAGTTCGTACTACTAGCCAGTAGTCAGAGGGTACCAGGAAGGCACCGGTTGGCCGTCACCTCGACCAGGTGAGTGGGCGACGCTCGGCTCTGCAGTCTCACGGACCAGGAGGCGTTGTCGGCGACCACGGTGGAGGTGCGAGCTGTCCCACGACGGATGTCGCTGTCGGCGTCTTGGGTGGACCAGGAGGGTCCGGGGTGCTTCTCGGAAAGATGGAAGCAAGGGCCAGTCTGGAGCAACCAGACCGGCAGTGTTGATTCTTGGTCGTCGTCACGGAAGGGCACAAGCCAGCGGCAAGTGACCAGACAACGTGCTGAGCAGCGAGCAGAAGGGCCCCACGCAGATCGTGGAGATGCTGGGAGACTGCACTTCGGTGCTGGAGCGGCTCAGGGTCGGGGCTTCTCGGACCCCAGAGCACTCACCAGAGAGTTACCTCGATGGTCGTGCTGGTTTTAAGAGCGTGCAGGTTCTGATGATGGCCGGTCCCTCGAGGTCTCGTCGCACCCACAGATCACAGCTGAGCTGATGACGTGGGTAGAGGTCAGAGGTGCCAGGGAAGCCGGTTCTCGTCGAGCTGGGCCGTCGGATTCCTTGAGGAAGGACTTACAGCAAACCGCAGAGTTCTTAGATGGTGCCCGCTGATGCAGGGTGACTACTCCTTAGCCACAAGGGAGAAATCTTAAGAAGAGTCTTGAAGTCCTTTCGTAGAAAGTATTCTTGATTCAAAGATGATCTAACTTGGAAGGGTCCCCGCTCCGGCCTTTATCCTAAAGAAAAGGGGTGGGTACATGACTAGGTCCTGCCCTAAGGGTGGGACCAGGAAGGGGGGTAGTTACACCCCTCTCCCCTGCCGGACTTTCCCCAGGCCAGGGCTGTCGCCCCTGGAACTGGTTCTAACCGGCAGATGCGTAGTGAGCACCGGGGTGCCACTCCGCAGTCACCTTCTCGCAAAAGCCCTACCTACCCAGAATACACAAACCCTGTCTGGGACGGTGCGAACACCGCCCTTGACAGGAAACCCTTTGTCCAAGTGCTCCTCGCTGGAAGGACTCCCAGCAGCAGGAGGTCAGACTTGTGTCTGTGGTGGCAGCATCCATTTTGTGGAGCTGAGGCTTCAGTTAACTTTAACCGGGGTTCACAGTTACGTACATGTCGTGTCCCTCTAGAAGGGTGGGATGCTAACCTCATCGCCAGAATTGGTGAGAGGGGAGCACCCCGATTCGTATGACACCTTACTCGACATGCCTCGATAGCGCGACACCGGAGTTACCGATACGGTACGCGTTATCATGGAACAGCTATTGGGTCTTGATTCCGCAAGCTGCAACCGGGCTCGGCTCGGGCCTGAACCTAGCTCACACGAGCCCACGCACTCTGCCTTCAGGATTGTTAAGGCCTGCCATAGGAGTGACTGATAGGAACTCGGGTGTCCATTGTATGGTTAGATATAGAGCTACTATACCTAAAGCAAAGTGTGATTACACGACTTCGCCCCAGCTGTCATGCAGCCAGTTGTGTCAAATTTAGGAGGCCAGCCAGGGGTGGCATAATACATGCTGCAGCCCCTGGCGGCCCTGGGTACACCTATGCCCTGCGTTACGGGGTCTGATAAGGTGGCCCAGTACCAATTGGAAATGCACCTAGGGTACATGGAATCCATTTTAAAGAGAGAGCAGTGGGCCTGGGGTCCTGATTGGCAGGATCCCAGGTCGACTATGTCCAAAACCAGCTAAAACACAGGGCAAAAAGTTGGGGGCAACCATAGTCAGGATGTACCTTCCTACACAACCCCCCCCCAAACGAAAGGAGATAAGGCTATCCTTGTCCAGGTAAGCCTCTATTACCTAAGTGGCCATATAAGGAAGGACCAGCTCTGGCTTGGTTTCCCCCTGTGTCATGGTCCACTAGGCAACCCCTCACCCTAAGGGTATCTGAGGGTCTCCACCATAGGGAATCTCTGTCTCTGGTGTGTCTTGGGAAAGAAGAAGGCTGATGCTGGGATGGAGTACTGAAGTGAGGCTCCTCTACCTTTGGGCTCAACTTCCTCCAATCACCATCCATCATGCGTGCCTTCCTTTCTTTAGCTGAGATGCACTGAGCTCTCAGGGTCAGCCTCTGGCTACCTAAAGCTGGAGGCTGAGTCCCTCTGTTTGGCTTACTGGAGGGACAGGTCAGGTCTGGGGTTTTTAGGCCCCATGTTTGGCTGTGCCCAACAGTGTCCAGCTGTGGGAGTTCCCTAACTACTTTTAAGGGGGATCCCTCAGGAGTCTGTTCTATTTTCACTTGGCTAGGTTTACCAGCTTCAGTGATCCTAATCTGTTGATTAAGGGGTTCTTTTGGACAGGGGGCCCTTTTGGGTCCACCACTGGCCTCCCTGTCCTCTTCAGCCCTGGGCTGACTGAGGCAGGGTAGAGAGGTGCAGGTTACCTGCTCCAGACTGGGTCCCACCTGGGAAGGGTCCACTGCCATCAGGGGCTCTGCCAGGCTAGGCCTGACTACCTCTGGGGCAGTTCCTTCAACAGGGGTAGAGTCAGTTCCCTGAGGAGGCTGGCTCTCACCTAGTGTCTGGGAGGGGGAAGACTCTTCTTCCTCCTCAATGCTCTCTGTTTGAGTGGAGTGATCCATTGTTTCAGGCCTCACAACCTCACTATCTGTTTGAGTAGAGGCTGAGACCATTTCAACCTTGCCAACCTTTTCAGGAGGGCACTCAGTTTGTGTTTGGGCTGTGACTGTCACAGCCCTCCTATCCTGTTCTGGAAAGTCTGTCTGAGCCTGGGCAGTGGCTACCACTGCCCTTCCAACCTGTTCAGGGAGGAATGGTGCTTGGACTGGGGCTGTAGCTATTACTGCCCCACTAACCTGTCTGGATAGGCCTATCATTCTGGAGTGAGTTTCTTGCTCCACCTCAGCCCATGCTGAGAGTTCCAGGTCGTTCCCCAGTAAGCAATCTACAGGTAGGTTATCTGTCACTGCCACTCTCATGGGCCCTGTGACATTACCCCAACTGAGCTTGACTACTGCCATGGGATGCCTTCTCTTCACTCCATGAATGTCTGTCACCTGATAAGTAAAACCAGGGGTCAGTTGAGCAGAGGGGACCAGATGGTCACTCACCATGGTGAGGCTGGCCCCTGTGTCTCTGAATGCCTCAACTTTCTGACCATTCACTAAAACTTCTTGTCTATACTTGCCCAAAATGTGGGGTCCAGTCGTGAAGTTGGCAAACCCCATGCCAGTCTCACAGACAAGAGTGTGGTCAGGGAACCTGGCTAAGCCATAGTCCTCCTGATTGCCCAAAGTAATGCCCACCACATTCTTGGGGGCACTCCCACCACCTGGGGGATTACCACTAGTGGTAACAGGAGGTCTGGGAGTGTTACTTGGGGGTATGTTTTCCTTATTGCTATTTTTAGGGCACTTGGCATCACTTTTGTAATGGCCCACCTGTTTACAGGTATGGCAATAAGGTTTCTTCTGTTCTGAAGGAGTGTTCTGGGACTCACCACCCTTGTTGGAGTTTTGGGGCCCTTGGGAAGTCTTCTCTGTGGATTTATCCCCACCCTTCTCTTGAGGCTTGGTTGATTCCTTTTTCTGGTCACCACCCTGGTTTTTAGGCCTAACCCTGGTTCTGACCCATTTGTCTGCCCTCTTACCCAATTCCTGTGGAGAGGTCAGATCAGAGTCTACCAGGTGCTGGTGTAATAACTGGTTCTGACAATTATTTAAGATTTGCTCCCTTATAATTAGATTATACAATCCTTTAAAATCAGTAACCTTACTACCCAGTAGCCAGCCTTCAAAAGCCTTAGTGGCACAATCAACAAAGTCAGACCAATCTTGAGACTGCGTTTTCTGGGTATCCCTGAACAGCACCCTGTACTGCTCAGTGGTTAGGCCGAACCCTTCAACGAGTGTATTTTTCAAGACTTGGTAATCGTTAGCGTCCTCTACCCTTGTGGTGAGGAGCTTGTCTCTTCCTTTTCCTTCAAAGGAGAGCCACAAGATAGCTGCCCACTGACTCTGGGGAACACCCTGCACAGTGCAGGCCCTCTCCAAAGCAGTTATCCATTTGTGGATGTCGTCCCCTTGTTTAAAGGGGGGCACTATCTTACCAAGGTGTTTCGTATCAAAACTCCTTTCCCTATTGCTAGGTACATTGCTGCCACCAGGGGGGACTACCCCACTTAACTGTTGCTCTCTCGCAAAGGCAAGCCTTTCTTTGGCCAGGGCAAGTTCTTCCCTTTCGATCCTCAGATTAGCTGCCCTTTCCTTCGCTTCGTACACTCTCCTCTGAGGGGACGTCATCCCTCTTTGAGAAGAGTTGTGAGAGCCGTTGGTATGAAGGGATCTGCCAGAGCCTCTTGATAGAGATCTGGCTCGTCTATTCCCCATGTTAAGCTGACCTGATAGTGGCCCCAGGGGTCCCCCAGTACCGCTATCATGTTTGCTTAAGTTGGACCTGCTTAGTCTGACGACTTCTACCTGTCCCTTATCTGCCTCGTCCCCAGAGAGATCCTCATCCTCATCCTCCTCCACATCCTCGTTCTCGGTTGCGAGATGAATGAGGTCAGGATCGTCTCGGGTTCCCTCGAGGGGAGGCATGTCTCCTTCTGGATTAGAAGAGCTACGAAGTTTCTCAGCTCTCCTGGCATCATAAGTCTCCAAGAGACCAATCAGAAAGGACGTTGTGGGGTTAGACCCCTGCTGAATCTTCCGGGAGTGACACAATCGTCTTAACTCCTTGAAGCTCAGCACAGTATATCCTGAAGGGATGACCTGTGGAGGGTCAACTGACACAAGGGGAGACTCAGAGTTTCCTCCTTGGCCCGACATACTGTTTCTAGTGTGGTGTAAGTGATGCACCTACCTACACTATGTGTTTTCCTACTTTTCCCTTGCTAAGAGTTGTAGCCAAGGTGTGCTAAGCCTTGAGGAGCTACAACAGCTGGTTCAGTAGAACTCAGAGTATTCTAAGCTTTTAGTTATATGTACTAACAGTACTTGTGCGATCTTTCAACAAGATATTCTTAGGATACGTGTGGTAAAACAACAGCAAGCTCAAATCCCACCGCTGCCACCAATGTGAGAGGTTGGCCCGAT
The DNA here is from genome assembly GCF_964263255.1 of Lissotriton vulgaris. Lineage (NCBI taxonomy): Eukaryota > Metazoa > Chordata > Amphibia > Caudata > Salamandridae > Lissotriton > Lissotriton vulgaris. The sequence continues at coordinate 257,163,722 of NC_141685.1, forward strand.
ATGCAACGTTCGCTATTCTAGCGACCGCTATGTATCGTTCCAACGACCCTTATGGTGTTTGGTTGTAAGTCAACCTATAGACCAGCTATCCTAGTAGCGTGGATACGAGCAGTCTAAGGCTAAAGACTCGAGAGGGCGCGTTAAGCCAGCTGTTTACCACACATGTACCCCTTGAACACCCAGTGAAAGGACACCACACAAGTGTTATGAAAATAAACAGTATATTTATTAAGAATCACAACAGCCCTGTACTCTTTATGAGGACAGGGTACTAAGCACAACCAAATCTCTTTAGCAAATACTTCAAGTGCACGTTTAAAGACAAGTGTCCGAGGACACGGAAAGGTTAAGGCAAGTCGGAAGCGAGGGACTCGGGACCCTAGAGTAAGGAGGCTATGCAGGCACCGAAATGCCGAGTTACCTAGCCACGAGGGCTGCGGCTGCAAGTCTTACAGGCGTCGGGGTCTTCGCTGACGAGCCAGGAGCCGGAAGAAAAGGAGTTGCTGGCCGGCGACCAGTGGTGTATAGTTCGTAGAGATTGATGAAACCTGAAAGCAGAGGGGACCAAGTTCGTACTACTAGCCAGTAGTCAGAGGGTACCAGGAAGGCACCGGTTGGCCGTCACCTCGACCAGGTGAGTGGGCGACGCTCGGCTCTGCAGTCTCACGGACCAGGAGGCGTTGTCGGCGACCACGGTGGAGGTGCGAGCTGTCCCACGACGGATGTCGCTGTCGGCGTCTTGGGTGGACCAGGAGGGTCCGGGGTGCTTCTCGGAAAGATGGAAGCAAGGGCCAGTCTGGAGCAACCAGACCGGCAGTGTTGATTCTTGGTCGTCGTCACGGAAGGGCACAAGCCAGCGGCAAGTGACCAGACAACGTGCTGAGCAGCGAGCAGAAGGGCCCCACGCAGATCGTGGAGATGCTGGGAGACTGCACTTCGGTGCTGGAGCGGCTCAGGGTCGGGGCTTCTCGGACCCCAGAGCACTCACCAGAGAGTTACCTCGATGGTCGTGCTGGTTTTAAGAGCGTGCAGGTTCTGATGATGGCCGGTCCCTCGAGGTCTCGTCGCACCCACAGATCACAGCTGAGCTGATGACGTGGGTAGAGGTCAGAGGTGCCAGGGAAGCCGGTTCTCGTCGAGCTGGGCCGTCGGATTCCTTGAGGAAGGACTTACAGCAAACCGCAGAGTTCTTAGATGGTGCCCGCTGATGCAGGGTGACTACTCCTTAGCCACAAGGGAGAAATCTTAAGAAGAGTCTTGAAGTCCTTTCGTAGAAAGTATTCTTGATTCAAAGATGATCTAACTTGGAAGGGTCCCCGCTCCGGCCTTTATCCTAAAGAAAAGGGGTGGGTACATGACTAGGTCCTGCCCTAAGGGTGGGACCAGGAAGGGGGGTAGTTACACCCCTCTCCCCTGCCGGACTTTCCCCAGGCCAGGGCTGTCGCCCCTGGAACTGGTTCTAACCGGCAGATGCGTAGTGAGCACCGGGGTGCCACTCCGCAGTCACCTTCTCGCAAAAGCCCTACCTACCCAGAATACACAAACCCTGTCTGGGACGGTGCGAACACCGCCCTTGACAGGAAACCCTTTGTCCAAGTGCTCCTCGCTGGAAGGACTCCCAGCAGCAGGAGGTCAGACTTGTGTCTGTGGTGGCAGCATCCATTTTGTGGAGCTGAGGCTTCAGTTAACTTTAACCGGGGTTCACAGTTACGTACATGTCGTGTCCCTCTAGAAGGGTGGGATGCTAACCTCATCGCCAGAATTGGTGAGAGGGGAGCACCCCGATTCGTATGACACCTTACTCGACATGCCTCGATAGCGCGACACCGGAGTTACCGATACGGTACGCGTTATCATGGAACAGCTATTGGGTCTTGATTCCGCAAGCTGCAACCGGGCTCGGCTCGGGCCTGAACCTAGCTCACACGAGCCCACGCACTCTGCCTTCAGGATTGTTAAGGCCTGCCATAGGAGTGACTGATAGGAACTCGGGTGTCCATTGTATGGTTAGATATAGAGCTACTATACCTAAAGCAAAGTGTGATTACACGACTTCGCCCCAGCTGTCATGCAGCCAGTTGTGTCAAATTTAGGAGGCCAGCCAGGGGTGGCATAATACATGCTGCAGCCCCTGGCGGCCCTGGGTACACCTATGCCCTGCGTTACGGGGTCTGATAAGGTGGCCCAGTACCAATTGGAAATGCACCTAGGGTACATGGAATCCATTTTAAAGAGAGAGCAGTGGGCCTGGGGTCCTGATTGGCAGGATCCCAGGTCGACTATGTCCAAAACCAGCTAAAACACAGGGCAAAAAGTTGGGGGCAACCATAGTCAGGATGTACCTTCCTACAGTCACCATCATATCCAAAGGCACTATCAGCTGCACCACCTACACGGACACCCCCAGCAGCTACATTGAACACTTCATGATCAAGATTGCGTAGAACCCTTGAATAGAGACCACCAGAACCTTGCACCAATTATGCCAGTGACATCATGGACTTCGTCATACCCCTCATCATCAACACCAACACCATAGTCCTCCTCTGAGACCTTAACTTTAATCTAGAAGACCACACCAAATCAAGCACTATGGTCATTCTAGAAAATCACAGCCTCAACCAGCACGTTATGCCAGGTCTGCTGGCCTAGTGAACCAATGCGTCCACTGTAGGAGCCTGTGTTTGACCTCATGATCACAAGTTCAAATCCCAGTGGGTCCACTCAGCCTTTCATCCTATGAAACGGATAAAGCGAGTACCATTGAGTTGGGTAACATTAAAAATCTGTTATTCAGCAACAGGACACCCTTGGGTTAATGTTTGCTTTACAAATACATGTTATGTTACGTTACCGAGGCCCCCCACACTGCCAGAAACATATTGGACCCAATTTCTCATCAATGAGAAACATCACAGTTGACAAGGCAGCAACTATGACCTGGACTGAACACGTCCTCGTCAGTTTCAGCATAAACATCCTGTACCACCACCGGACTTGTCTGATTCAGCTGAAAAAGCATCATGGAAGAGGGCTGGGGTTCTGTTCTCTCTGCCCACTAGCTCGAGCAAACCAGCAACTTGCTAAAATCCATCAAGACCTCAACAGCTGGATCACGTTACGTGCCAACACGCTGGCTCCCTTAAAGCACAACCCAATGGCAAGAGCCTGGCCACAGGGCAGCTGGTACACAGAGGATCTCAGGGTGACAAAACGCCACTGTAAGCAACTGGAGCACAAATAGAGAACAAGACAACAGATAAATTCATCTTCAAATCTGCCATAAGATACTACCATCACAAGACACAGAACACAATATGCACCGTTCCTACAGACTGCATTGATGCCGGTACAAATAGCAGCAAATAAATCTTCCCCATCATCAAAGATTTCAGCACTCCTGTCAACTCCAGCAATATCACCTGCTCACAAGACCTTTGTAACAAACTCCCAGAATTCTTCAGTAACAAAATCACCTCCATATACAGCAACTTTAACCCTCAACAGGACCTCATCACTGTCGAAACTTAACTTCCCATCACAGCCAAGAACAAATTCTGACCTTGTGGCTGCCGTTACCACCATCAAAACCACAGCTAACATGAAGGACATCTACTTTTGGGCCCCAAATCGCCTTTACCCCCATCATACCATCACCAAATTACTTCCACCAATCAGCAAAGTCCTAAGACTCATCCTCAACGCCTCTAGCAACTTAGCCAATTTCCTAGAGACCTGAAAACCCACACTGTCACATCTCTGCTCAAGAAACCATCCACTGGCCTAGCCATGCTTTTCAAATAAAGACTCATCTCCCTACTTAGAAGTAGTCTTAGGTTTTGCAACTTGACTATAGACGAACAGGCCCTATGCAACTAATGGAAGAAGTATTCATTTGTTTGTTGTAACGTTGTAGACTGCATTGAACTAAGTAAGCTTCTTTATTGTGATATCCGAAAAAGATAGACTAAATCAATGGATCTTTGATACGTTATGAATTCTACTGAGTTCGATTTACAACTCTGCGGTCGCCTAAAATTCTTGTTGGGGAAGCAAGGTGGAGAGGGGTGGTGTCTGTGCTGAACTTTTGAAATTGTAAAAGCTTCCTGCTTTGTCACTGCTTGGAGTGGAAGCCAGGCCAGTGGGTTAACAGGGTAAGTGAGAGACACCCTTGGTCTTCAGATTCCAATGTTCTGAAGAGATGCACATCAGGGGTTGCTTGGGGGTAATTATCGAACATTTTATCTCTACCAGTTTACATTCGACCCCTCTGTCTCTCATACCCAGGATCTCAATGCAGCCTTTTGCAAAGGCAGGCTGGTCCAGGCACAGGACTTTGATCAGACTCATTAGACAATTATAGTAGAGAAGTCTCAGGGCTAGTTCTCTTCCTCCGTCTCCTGAGAGATGCATCGCATTAATCATGGTGACTTGTGCATCGCTGAACTTCCATCGCGACTCAAATGGGAATCAGGATGGTGGGGCACTCTGAACTGCAGTATGAGAACATATGGTTGGGACCACTGAGTACTACCCCAGCATGAAGCCAACATCTGCGTAGATTGTCCATCTCGATCCCAATAACTCAATCCACACTTGTTTGCTCTGGAAGATATATTTTTCTTGAATTCTACTGAAAACACTTGTTTAATAATACAATGTCTGACCTATATTCAAGGTGGCAACCACCAACAATGCTTTATAGTGACATTTCTCTCCTGGCTGCCTCTACCACTCTCCACACTGCGAGTGGCCCTCCAAGTCCGATAAACTGTAAAGGATTCATTATTACTGCATGGCCCTTCCCTTTCGGTGCCTTCCATCCTTCATTGATAACGCATGGCCAACCACCACCAGACAACATTTTGCCATTTATTCAATCCATACAACAGATGGGTGGCAATCCACTTCTGGCATCATTTTTAGGTTTCTCCGAGTGAAAGGTGAAAACCTCATCTGAACCATACTAAAAGCTCAGTGTGCTTTGAGCCTGCTCACTGCTTCCCATTGGTTGCCTTCATTGTCACTCTCATTTACCTGTTTCTTATTCAGTGGCAGCCTTCCTGTTATTGTGCTTGTCCCTCCCATGGGGCACAGCTTCTTTAACATCCTTTTGCTGGCTGACATGTAGACTAACGCTGCTCACATTTTGGGAATTACTTTTTTCTTTGTCTTCCAGCTCTCCATGAAAGTGAATTGTGTTTTCTAGCTCTTTTCCTCGTCTTCTTCTTCTCTTAAAATACACACCCAGTGCTCTATGTTTCTTCCCCACCCCGTTCTCATTAATCCTTTTTTTCCGTTCAGTGCTTCCCACCCCGCGTACTCCAACATTTTGGGGAGAGAACAGCGGCGGCCATTTGCAGCAGGGCCATTCCACTCTAGGAAATTCCTCTTTGTGCAGGAGAACATTATTACGTATGTGCACCTGCAGGCTGTTCATAACTGCATTTTTTTTTGCTGATGCTTCTCAGCATCGGCAAAATGAACTAGCAAAGCCAATAGGTCACAAGCCCGAGGCCTATTGGGTTTTCCCAATCATTGTTATTCTTTCATGCATACCATATCACCGTACAACCTGGCAGCCACCACTCAAGCAGGTTAACTTGACTGTTCACTTGTGGTAGAATCCATCCAGTGTTTTACATACTTTTAGAAATTCATTTCTGAAAGTCACTAATCCCACTAATAGTTTTAGGTCCATGTTCAATTCTGGTGACCTCTGTTGTTTCATTCCTTTAGCTGTTCATCCATTTCCAGTAACCTTTTGCCCACATCCAGTTTTACGTTTGCTTTGCAAATAAACGTTTACCTCTGTGTTCCTTGCCTAATCATTTACAAGCGCGAGTTCAATTTGGGGTCAAAAAAGGCCTCTGCCAAGTCACAATTTCTGAAATGTTTGCTTAAGTTAAACAAAACTTAAAAATTCTGCGTTTTGGCTTAGGCTGCAAAATATGTTTGTTATATATTTGGGGGCTCCCAAGAACATGAATTCCCAAAGACAAGGCAGTGCACGCATCTGCACCAAATGTTGACAGCTTCCAGGATAGTGTCAATGGTTTCGATACCTTCAGGTGAATCTAAACATGAAGCTTGGCGTATCATCCTTTTACACTCATAGCAGCCTCTACAATTTGACGTGTCTGTGCGAAGTTCGACCCTCCTTGCTGTGAGGCAAAGGCTTCTGGTTCATCCATTGGTAAAGCCTAGATAAGATGGCTGCCACAGGTTGCTTCATTAGAATAGCATAATTTAGTTGTCACACTTCCAAGCCAGAGAGCAATGCCATCTCTTGGAATACCCTGATGCTTCCTGCAACTTTATGAGGGTAAAGTGTGGCAAGGTGCTTGCTGTGTTCTCCCCACAGCAGAGTCCTTGTGAATTCTCACTCACCCGATGTTTTAAGTTGCAGCCTATTCTGTGTGAGCTTGCAGTTAGGTCTATAAGCTGCAATGGGTGGCTTTTTAGGATTCGTCTGAAAAAAACACATGCTTGTAAGCAAAATCGATTGATCACAAAAAAGAAAAGCTTAAAATGGACTTAGATCCCGCCCATTTGTTACCATTAGTTGGCTTCCACGTCACTCGAATTTTCTTGCTTCTGATTGGTCAGCACCTCCTGCTCATTTCTGCTTCCTCTTGGTGCTTCCAGAGTTTTCCCTGCCGCGGAAAATAGACCAAGTCCATCTTCCTGTCTGTAGCCAGTGTTCTTCCACTGCCTGCATGTTCCTTTGGGTACTTTTTTTATTTACTTTTTTACAAGCACTCTGTAGGAGTTCATGTGTCTCCAGTCCCTTCCTCCATTCTTGGTGCTCCCTCCTTCCCTGCATCTCCCTAGTTTTGTTTCCCCATACCGCCTCCCAATGTCTGTTATTGCAGCCCCCTCCCCCACACCTCACTTGTGTTGCTTTTCTCCCTGCTCCCCTGTTTTTCAACATATTGCACAGTCGCTCTTGCAAGAAAAAAGTGCTCCTCAAGGTTGACAAAGAGTTAAGTAGCCTCCTGGCCCACGGAGGTTAGTTTCCTACTTCTTGACTTTGGTCGAAGTGGGAGTGAGAGGGGGGAGAGGCTATTTTCATCTCCTTCCATGTAGACCAACATGCTGGGTACCCCATCTTTAAAGATCTGCCATGCCCGCATGTGCCTAAATCCTTCTACGAGGGGCCAAGGCTGGACTACACTATGCAAGCAAGTCCTGTACCTTAGGCAAAGCCAAAATAATCCATGGGGCTTGCTAACCTGGAAGCTCCCAAACAGGAATTCCACAGATGCAGCAAGGTGTCAGCTCACACTGTATCCTAAGAAAGAGCACGAGGCAGTGCTTCATATTTACTAATGGGTGGATAAGAGGAGCATTTGACATGGACCAATAAAAATATTCCCGGTTGTTATCCAGGGTAGGAATATAAATTAATGTTCTACACCCGGCATACAGGAGGAAGGTTGTGGCTCTTGCTTCTCCCTACCATTTCTTTGCAGTTAACAGATGCCACCCATTGTTCAAATACACATTACATTTAACAAAAACTGCCCTAGTGTCAATGACTGATAGCATAAAACGTTTTCTCGATCAAGGACACTCTGCCACTTTGGTCTTATTAGATCTATCGGCAGCCTTCAACACTGTGTCTCATTCCTTCTTGAGGAGTATCCTTCGCATTAAGGGTGATGCAATGAGGTGCTTCAATGGATTACCACCTTTTGCCTCCAGTAGATCCCAGTCTATTAGTTTGCCTCATTCTTGAACTTTGGTGTACCTCAAGGACTGTCCTTGAGTGCCATTATCTATTGCTTATCTATCCCAGTTGCTAATCTTAATTGATCTTTTGTACTGAATACTATTGTGTACACTGATGATATCCAAGCCATAGTTTCTATTTCCAATAACCCAGATTTGGTTCAGTCAAGTCTCCATTTATGCCTGTGCGCTGAGGCTTTCTGGATGCAACAGAATTGTCTCTAGCTTACAAAGGACAAGACCGAAGAGCTCTTGTTTGGCAACCTGCTCCCTGTCTGGCCTGCTCCTTGATGGCCTCTGAATTAGGTCACTCTCTGGTCCCTATTTTATCTGCAAAAAACCTTGGCGTCATGGTATTTCTTTCACCCTTCAGATTATGTATGTAGCCAATACCTGCTTCAATCTTCTTAGCATGCTAAGGAAGACCGTAGCATTACTCCCCTTATCTGCGCATAAAACAGTTGTACGTTCACTTGTGACTTCCCCCATAGATTGCTGCAACTCAATCCATCTAGGCCTTCCTAAATGCATCTTACATTGTATTTAGATCATTCAAAACTCTGCAGCAAGACTCATTCTAAACCTACCAGTTTCTGTTCCTATCAGTTCTCGCCTTCGGGAACTTCACTGGTTGCTCTTCAGACAACAACGAGAGTTAAAGGCTATTTGCCTGGTCCATTGAGCAGTATACAAATCTGGCCCCAGTAGCCAAAAGATTGCCCCTCTCTAGCTCTCTTCGGTCCTGGTCTTCCAAACAGCTTTTGCTACCCTGTATTTAGTAGACGTGTTAAGAGGCCACACTCTTTCATTTCTTGTTTCTAACCTTTGGAAGGATTCTCCCCCTTTGCCTGCACCCCCACTCAACAAATCCATATCTAGCCCCTCAGTATTTAGGAAGGAACAGAATATCTTCCTTATTAAATAGTGAGTTCATTTTTCCTATGTGGTGTTCTGTATTTAACCTTTTGTGCAGGGTTTTAGTATCCAGGTAATGATGTAAGGGATTTCGAATGTGGGTTGGTTGCTATTTTGGAAAATGGATTTCTGTCATCAAGGCAGTTGGATCTGGCATTGATGTGGATGGGGCCTCTGCTGCTGAGCCTCTTAATAAACCAGTAGTTATCACTACTTCTGGAGCCTCTGTCTTCTTCTGAGATAAGGACCCACCTTTACAGCTGCACTCTTTCATTTCTTGTTTCTAAGCTTTGGAAGGATTCTCCTCCTTTGCCCGCACCCCCACCTCCACCCAACAAATCCATAACTGGCCCCTCTGTATTAGGAAGAAACCGAATATCTTCCTTTTTAAACAGTGAGTTCATTTTCCTTTGTATTCTGCTGTTAATTGCCCCCCCCCCATTTAGCCCCAGGCATGCCCCGATGGGGTAATCATTTTGCTTTACAAAATTATTAACATGATGTTTCTGAGGATTGCCCTTTACACTAACCTAAATTCCTACACAATGCGTGTGTGAGTAGAGGACAGCTAGAGGTCACTTGTGTACATTGGGTAGTTTAGAACAATGGGCTGAGATCAGAAGCAGTGCCCAGAGCCAGTGCTTGGAGTGTTGTGGGTACAGGACCTCAAAGGCCAGCTAGTGGCAGGGAACTGGAGGGTTTGCTGTCCAGAAACCCTCCTAGGAGTCAAACACTGCCCCAAGAAGGAACTTCCTTGTCTCAGATAAAACAGAGGGTGGGCACAGCAGGCACCCTTCTACCAACAGTTAGCAGAAAGGAAGGGTAATGAACCTCGTGCCGTGGAGGTCCTAGGAACCTATATAGGACCTGCGCGTATAGACAACATTGACTGAGATTGGTGTCCGGACTGATTCTAGACACCCCCTCCAGGTATGTTAGCCTGTATAGCAGCTACTTCACAGTGCCACTAGAAATCCCTCTTACCAAAGACAGAATAGTTCTTGGAAACTATCAAACATGACAACTCTGATCTCTCAGGATCGTGGAAACAGTGTGATAATTTTTGCTCAGTCATTCGTGCTCACTTTGTCTCAGAAAGATACACAGAATAAATGGTGGGGAAGTTTTCCAATAAGTATTTATTAAACCAGCGTCATTCCAGCGTAAAATAGGTGTGCTGAAACAACCATCAGACAGAAGCAGATATAAATGATCGTAAGCACCAATAGAGTAAAAGGATGGTAGATTTCTACCAATGTGCTAAAACAATAAATACAGGCAAGTATATAAAATACATCACAGTAATAAAAGCGTACTCCTATGATGCAAGCCTAACTAGATGTACCTAGCATGTATGAAGCTGTAGAAGCCAAGAATCCCTCTAGGATAAAGTCAACCCCATTACCTGAAGTGAGATAATGTGGGTCTTGAGATGGACACCCCGTAAGGGATGTCAGACCACTGTGAGCTTGAGTGTCTGCAGGAACCTCAGCGTCTTGCGAAAGTGTGTCAGCATAGAAGTCTTTTTCTCCTCTCTCGCCTCAGCACAGATATGGTGTTTATATACCCAATGGGGTCCCCCCAGGGTATGTACCTTGCTGTTTCATGTCGGACTAGGATGATGGAAGGAATGACCCTTATACATTGTTATTATGCAGGAGATGGTGTCCTTCCAAGAATGCTCACGCATAATGAATGAGGCTAGTTTTCAGAGAAAAACCCCATGTCATTTAAGCATTACCGCAACTAGGTAAAAGGTCAGTATTAAAACCGTTATGTAGAGTAGTGGCAGGAGAAATATAGGTGAAAGGTCGGGTTGCTACCTGAGCCGATATTGGGCACCTGCATGAAACATAACACGCTGAGCTTCAGTTGGCCAGGTAGTTCACAATATGTTAAGAATAAATTACAAGGTGCAGAAGTCTTTGTGCAGATGCTGTTTGATCCCACTCAATAAATGAAATCATGAAAAATTCTTTGAATTTCCAGCTTAATCCATAAAATATTTCATCAATTTCTCTTCACTGGTACTAGGAGGCTGTTGCAACCTTAGCTTCTGACCTGCATGAAGTCACAGTTGGAAGAGAAGAAAGCCCAAAAAGCTGTCAAACTCTGTCATTGACTTTGTTTCACCCTGATTTTCTGTGCTCCACCGAGGGCACAATGGAGAGAAAAAAGGAGCAAAAATTCAGAAATAAAGATAAAAAATGTATCAGAATTAATATTCCCTAGCAAGAGGGGAGGTATGAGGTTTATGATAAATCTGAAACAATGTCACAGAAGGTAATGAACAGTCTTCTGGTGGATACCCTTTGCCCCAGATGCCTCATCATGAACCACACCTATACACTAATCATGCAAAGAGGCGGGGCTGCGGCAAACCCAGTTAATTATGAACCACTAAACTATGCAGGACTGCATGTCCCAAGGGTGACTCAATGCGAAGCTTCACATCAAGGCAGTAGTGCCTTGAACAGGTCTGAAAAGTTGTCAGATTAGCTGCCTGACACAATTTAAGGACAGGCACTCACCTGCGAAGTGGTATATTGACCCCAATACAATCTGGCAGCGCCTTGCATGCTAGCAGGCAAAGGTTTTTGATAAATACAGAGGCTTGTCTAAAAAGTGACTACTTGCAGTTGGTTTTGACTTTCTTGAAGTCACAAAACAACAAAGAAAACTCATCATTAACTATAAACCCATTATCAAACTGCTAGTAAAAGCGACAGCTCCCTTAGGTTCGATGTACTAATCCACTCCTGATGGACGGATTAGGAGAATACAAATGCAAACCTTTCTTCCCCTTCCATCCCTCTACAACCCTTCTCATTCCAAATAACTGACTAATATCCACCACTCAAATTACTTTCATATTTCACCATACTAATTCACCACTAATCCTTTATGGGTTTACGGACTAGCGTGCTACTCGCCAAACAAAGCGCTTCAACACCCCATAAGGGGTAACAAGCGCTATATAAATACAAACCTTTTTTTCCTCTTCTAGCCTTCTGCTTGCCTTTCAAATCCAAATAACTGACTAACCTATGCACCACTTAAATTACTTTCATATTACTCTATACTAATTCAACACTAATCCTTTATGGGTCCCGGAGTAGCGCGCTACTCGCCAAAAAAGCAATTTGACGCCTCGGGGTAGTAAGCGCTATATAAATGCAATTACAATACAATACAATACAAAAGCCAGAAGTTACATCTTTTGGTGAGAGAAGAGAGTCTGAAAAGAACTTAGGAAGAAAAGTGGGCTTTGCTCCTAGTTGCACCCCACTGTGTTAAAAGGAGGAGTGCAAACGGTAAGAGCGATACCTCTTTTAATGCAAGTTGTAACATTGAGAAGCAATGCTCATGTTCGAATAAAGACCCACCACAAAAGGCAAGAATGAATGAAAATGCCAAGTCTGCACTGCCAATGGTGGTGCTGAGAAGATGTTCTGCAGACTCCTAAGAGACTTGCTAAAGACAGGCATTTGAAATAGAGAGTCTTGATTGGGTGAGCAACTGAGGGCAAAATGGTTTCTAGAGCAGGTCACAGAACCAGCTCTCCTGCCTTTTCTTCTGTCAACCTTTATTCCTGCATGCTTCTCCCGTTTTGCCCCTCTTTGACCATTGTCTTCTCTTCTACCAGCCTTTGTTCACGCTCATTTCCCTGTTGCCTTCTTGACACATCTCGATCTTCCGCCCAATCCATGCCCACCGCCACCCCTTCCTTCGCCCAAGTACCACTTAATGGAGGCCACAGTGCGACTCCATTGAGCAGGTCCAAGAACCAGCTCATCCGCGTGCTGCCAGCCTGGATGCTGCATCGCTCTTCCGCCCAGGCTGCTGTTAACCTCCGACTTCCTCCAGCCCATTTTCTCCTGATTGCCTTTCTGTGACCCTTGCCTTTCTCTTCTGTTAGCCTTTGTTCCCGCTCTTTATTTCCTGTTTTGCCATTCTTTGAGCCTTACCTTTCATTCTTTCAGCTTTTGCTCCTTTTTGTTTCTCCTGTTTGGACTCTGTTCGACCTTTGCCTTCTTTTCTGTCAGCCTTTTTTCCTGCTCTTTACTGCTTCTTGACCTGTAACGCACCTTTTCCTGCCTCAAAACATTCACCACCACTAGAGCCCCTCCATCCTCCCAGGACCTACTTAATGGAGGCTGCAGCGCGGGCATGCTGCTGATGTGCCAAAGGAAAACCCATCGGCACCCGTCCGTGGCAGGACCGCACCCAGCGCCAGGACGCAAGGCTCCTTGCCCTCCCACAAATACGACATAGTCAACCTTCACGGCCTGAACACCAGACGCCACCGCGAACCCTGCTGCCATGGCGCAACGCACTCTGCGGTAGGACCGTTCTCCTGCTCCAGCTGCACCTTCTTCTGTACCAGCACGCCTGCAAACACTTTGCAGAGCACCATGTCAACCTCTCACCACAACTCCTGAAGTGACCAACCGACTCCCCTGCTTATTCCTCAACACACGCTCTATGTGCGAGCACTCCACAGAGTTATGGGACATCATCACCACCCTCGCATCCAACATCGACTTCCTCAGTGAAACCTGGCTCCACCCCTGACATGGCGCCTCCCCTGATATTGCCATAGCAATCCCCGACAGATACAAATTCTAGCACCAGGAACGGACCAACAAACTGGGAGGAAGAATAGCCATCATCCGCAGAGAGGCCATACAGCGCACCACTACCACCGACAACACCACCACCATTTTAAGTTCCACACAGACAACAAGGTAACCATCAGAGGCACCCCAAGTCCGCGAACCAGCTTCTTCAACACCATCGCAGATTTCATGGCCCCCCTAGCCTTGTACTCCAATGACTACATCTTCCTCAGTGTCCTAAATTTCCATATTGATGACAGCAACAACAACCCTGCTCACCTCTTTGATAGTATGAGCAGCCTCAGACTGACCCAAATTGCCCACAACCTCCCGCACACCACAGGTCACTTACTGGACCCCATTTTTACCTTCACCAACCGCGTCATATATAGTCACATCACAGAACTTACGTGGACCGTTCACTCCATCGTCCACTTCAGCATCTCCAGCCCTCATGCTGCCACCCCAAAAATTGCCAGCGCACCCCACCACAGCCGGAGCACAATTTCAAAAACCAGTTGGCCTGACACTCTCAACACCTTCAACCCAGCTGTCGCCACCAACCTGGAACAGGGTATTAAGAGCTTCAACACCCGGTTCACCTACTGAGATGACAGCATCACCCCCATGAAGAGCAATAAACAAAGAAAATTCAGTCAAAATGGCCAGCTGGTACATCCACAAACTAAAAATAGCGAAGCGTGACAGCAAATAGCTAAAGAGGAGATGGCGCGCCAGCAGGACACCTCTGACAGAGCAGCCTTTGAGACCTCCCTTAACATCTACCACCACCTATTGAGGAAAACAAAGTAGACAGTCCTAGACGCACACCTTGAAACCAGTACCAACAACAGCAAGGTCATTTTCAACATTTTTAGGGAGTTCTCCAACCCGGCTGCCCCCGGAAACAACATCACACCCTCGCAAAAGCTGTGCGATAACCCCGATGATTTTTTCCACAATAAAATCGCAACCAAATACAGAAACTTTGAACCTCAGCTTCCACCCATGGACTTCCTCAACAGACACACTCCCACCGCAACTGACACGAACCACAGACTAACCAACTCCCCACCCAGGACCCCACCTCCATCATGAAATCCATTCACTCATGACTCCCCACAGATCCATGCCCACATCACATCTTCAACTCAATCCACCTTGCAACATTTCCTGACACCTGTAAACAAACCAAAGTCAGACCACTACTCAAAAACCATCGGATGAACCCAGTGGACTAAAAAATGGAGACATTCAGGCAGTATGAAGAGCACTGCACTAGCACGGCACCAAGACCAGCATAACCCAGGGGGGCCCAGCACAGCAACAGTAGTTCATGCTCGCTAGAGGTTTGCTGCCGCCTACAAGAGAAAATAAATGACTTTTCATTGAGGTAGAAAGTAAAGACTAGCTAATAGTGCTCCACATGCCCCTGGTTGCTGCATATTGTTTGGAGGGGAGAGACTGCAATCCCCTGCGGAGGGAGAGCCCTAAGAAACACAAAGCTGCCACAGCCAAGCATAGTACAAGCCAACGTAGTGAAGCAAAGCCAAGCCAAGGTGGTGAAGCCACTGAACCACAGGCTACAGCGCCTATGGGAAAGTGGAGCAAGGCTGCCCCACCTCCAGAGGGAGCAAAAACATTTGCACCTAGACTAAACTCCCGAAAGGTCCTGTTCATCAGCCAGCAAGTACCGCTGCCACTGCAGGTTGCCAGAGGAGGGTCGATGTGGATTGGCGCCACCTGCAGAGAGAGACTGTCTACCAACCCCTGAAAAGAGAGAGCCCCCAAAGGATTAGAAAGAAAGTTGATGAACGAGGTTGCACCAGTCGGCCACCCCAGAACCGAATGGCCATTGTTGGCCCGTCATTGCACATGTCGTACGGAGTGACTGACCCTGCCAAGCATGCCTGCACGTAAGCAGGACCAAGTGCCACAATGGCGTAATTATGAGGTGAGCAAACACATGTAGATGATGGACGGAGGGCCGAAACTTTTCAGACACTCACCGACCTGGGTTGAATCCATTATCATTCTTTAGCTCACTTTGCCACCTCTGTTCAGACCCAGCTATATGCAAATCAGTCATGACCCTGTGCCTCATGGGAACAGTCCAGCCCAAACTGCCAAGCCAGGTCTTTCCTGAACTGGAAACAAGCATCCTGGGACCGGTTTCTGGGTAACACCCTTCATCAGCCAGGCTAGCTTGAATCCAGTGGCAAAGTGAGCAAGGGACCTACGTCTGGGGATACCCTGCCAACTTAGCACGAACAAAGCAAACACAAAGAGATAATGGACGGAGCGCTGAAACTTTTCAGACACTCACCCGCAGTCACAGATCTGGGTTGAATCCATCATTGTTCTTTAGCTCACTTTGCAATCTCAGTTCAGACCCAGCTATATGCAAATCAGTCTTGACCCTGTGCCTCAATGGAACAGTCCAGCTCGAACTGCCAAGCCAGGTCTTTCCTGAACTGGAAACAAGCATCCTGGGACCGGTTTCTGGGTAACACCCTTCATCAGGCAGGCTAGCTTGAATTCAGTGGCAAAGTGAGGAAGGGACCCACATCTGGGGATACCCTGCCAACTTAGGGCAAACAAAGAAAACACAAGGAGATGATGGACGGAGCGCTGAAACTTTTCAGACACTCACCCCCAATCACAGATCTGGATACAAATTTTGAGTTGCAAACACTACGCCCTTGAGGTGAAAAGAGGTGAAGGAAGAAAGGTGACCATCTATTCAGGGAGCAGTGCACCAAGAAGATCCCAGAGGAACGGACAGCACCTGTAAAAGGTCCATGAGGAAGTGAAAGAGCCAAGTCCTTTTGACAGGACTGGGCCTGAGAGAGGCCACAATGGAAGTAGAGAAGCAGTCCTATGACCAGGACGTGACCAGGGAGGTCCCTTTGGAGAGAACATCACAGCGAGAAGCCTGGGGAGAAGAGAGGAGATGAGAGGAGAGTGGCACGAGGCCATGTTGTGAAAGAGTCAAGGAGAAGAAAGTGACACAATGTCACATCGCAAGAAAACATTGAGGAGCAGAAGAGTGTGACAAGGCCACATTGCCATATCGCGAAGATGATGAAAGAAGTGGAGAGAAAGGCATACGACAGACCCGTCATATGGAAGATCACTGATTGTCATTGGTGTTTGTCATCATTCTCCAGTGCATCACCGGAACCACATAAAGAGCAATGCAGATCTAGCGTGGAGTCTTATGCCTGCGAAACACCCGGACAGTAACAAGGCCTCCCTGGCGCTGTGGGAGACTGGCCACCCAAAAACCATCTGTTAGACCCCAGTGAACCTGAGTCCAGCTGAAAACAGCACAGTCCACCATTGTACCATTTACCCTTAGGGTTGGACGAACAACTTGGACGTGGCCCTAGTGGGAGTTACCGGGAGACCCTTCTATCTGCCTAAATGAGGACCTGCACATCCCATGCAGTCCCGTGGCAACCCTGGGGACAGGGCATTGAGGGAATTCTGGTGTGAGGGAATCCTGGCATGAGAGATGCTCCTGCAGCCGCTCCACGGCAGCCACAGAGAGTCACTGAGGTTGTGGAGGGAGACTGGCCACCAAAAGACCATCTGGTAGATGACCGTGCACCGGAGTCCTGATGGCAAGAGCACACAGACCCTGAGACAACCACCCTGAGTGGATGAACGAGCGACTTGGATGTAGTCCTTTTAGTGGTTCCTCAGCTACCCCTGTGCGTGGCCTATGAGAAAGTCCACACAGTCCTGTGCAGCGAAAATGGACTCAAGGAAATTCCCATGTGAGAGAATCCTTGTATGAGAGAGAAGTCTGAAGCTACTTCACCAACGGGTACCGGGAAGCATCGATGCCTCAAAGGAAGACTCCAAACCATTGCGCTGTCTTCCTCAGTCTTTCTGACAGGGCTCGAGTCGGGGGTCCACGAGGGTGGACGGCGTCCCCCTACTCTTTTCACAGGGTGGACGCCGTCCCCCCTTCCAAGAACTTGGGCCCCACGTGTCGTGGATGGAAAAGGAAACCGTTCGTGTAAGCAGTATTGTCCTAATTTCAGTAAAATGAAAAGGCGTTCATTTGCCGGCCTGTGAATTAAAACACAAATCGGCGAAGGACTGGGTTAATTGCGTAGCATTCACGGCGATTCTTTGCTATCTAGTGTGTGTTAGAATTTGATTTAGCCACTGGGCAGCTTCCTCTAGTAATGCAGAGTCCCCAGCTTTCCCAGAGTCTTGCGTGAGTAGTTCCCTCACTCCAGGTTTTTTTACTTTGTATACAATGTCTTTATTTGCACATTTTCTAATGGGATAAGCAGGACTACAAGTTCCAGAATACAGAGTAAAAACTTGGACTGGTAGGAAACGTTCGAGGACTGCTTTTCATGACGTCATGAGGTCATTTGCATATTGTCAGTCCCCCCACTTCTTTTTATAGGACTTGTGCCCTGCTTTCTGAGTTTGCCATTCATGGAGCCTAGGCGCCTTCAAACAAGTCTCTGCAGTGGACTCCGCCATCGCTCCTGATGCACTCCTCCGTTTGAACTATGTGAATTACTACAACACCGTAAGGCGGAATCAAACAACACCGCGTAGAGGGACTGTGACCCTGTGAACATGGGATCGAGAGAATTCCAGGACTCCGTCCACGCCGCATTCGTGCCAGAGTCATCAGGTGAAACCAAGGGTGCAGGCCATTATGCCGGAGCTCCCAGCTGCACCTATTTGCCAATCCTGTACTGTCCTGCGGACTGCCTGAAGAGACTCAGTGGAGTATTGTTTTGTTGTTTGTTCACTCCCAGGTCCAGGTTAGACTTGTTTGTTTCTTGTCAATAAAGTTTGGGAGGGATGTAGTGTCCTGTGGTACAAATTCTAGTGTTCAGGAAATGTATGGCGTCAGCAGCCACTCCCTGAGAGCTGGCTTCCACGCTCACCCCACACCCATCCATCACAGGTTGACCCTGCCAATAAAAGGGGCGTGCACGTGCCCCGAGCCCGTTGTATGAACAGTAACTGGGTGTCAGCGTGATCCTTTGTTCTGCACATGGCGCCTAGGGCCCAAGCTACCACAGATGGCAACCTTGTATATCAAGTGTAGTGAGTAATATATTCCCTGTGAAATCAGAAGCCAGGGTTACAACATCAGGAACTGAAACTCAGATGAGCACGTTGTAAAATGTATATGCACCGTGCTTTAAACGTGACTATTTCAGCCAAGGCCACACACAATATTCGAAAAAGGCTGGCTAACAATTAGAGAATCGCTTTTTTCAGTTCAGCTTTTTATCCATTCTACTTCCTACCATGTTGCCGAGTGCTTAAAAGCGTTGTCTGCAGCGCCCTCGTGTGGTCCTCTTCATATTGACAAGTACAGGGGCGCCAGAGGTTTGTTACAGCGGCCTGCACAATGGCAGGCAAGGCAATCCAAATAATTACAAAATACAGTTTACACCATGTAGAGACCATTTATTTATTTATAATAAAATGTAATCTCTTTTAAATTTTATTTTAGAAGGAAAATGTAATGGAAAAAAATGTACCGCCCGAACAGGGACTTGAACCCTGGACCCTCAGATTAAAAGTCTGATGCTCTACCGACTGAGCTATCCGGGCTTCTGAAAGAAGAGGTGTCATACACAGTCTATGTGGTTAAAAGGAGCAGTATTCAATGTAAAATAAGTCATCTCACGGTGTTTGCTGAAACATTCATCATTACAGGCGGCGCAGACAACAGATGAGCCTGACTGGACAAAGCATTTAATTAAATAAACTAGCGCAGTCCTCCCTTTCCCCCATAGGCTACCCTTAGTGTTTAATAAATAGTGCTTCTGAAGTTCAATACTAACGAAAATAGTAGAAGGCAGCCCCACTGTTGTGGGAAGGGCCGACTAAGAGTCACGTGGGCCTCAGTGGCTTCCTGCACAGGTCGGTGCCAGTCAGCAGCACAGCAGACGCTGAAGGTCACCTGTAGGACGCAGAGGCAATGAACGAGTGACTGTCCTTTCCACATAGTCACCTCTCAAACCGCTGGATGTGTCTTTGTTTGTGTTCATTTTCCATAAAGCCCTAAAAGTTCCAAAACTTCCAGCTAGCCCTCGTCGCCAATCAGCCCCTTGTAACCAATCCCGATGAGTTTAACCAAATGCTGGGGCCAGCAAACACTTGCATATAATTTAAAAAGAGAACATTGAAGTCCCTGCAAGAAATTGTGTTTGTCTAAAAAACCAGGACTGGGGGGTCCCAAGTACGTGAGACCGGCTGGAAACTAATGTTTGAGGTTTGCCTTCCCATCACACCCACGGTCAGAATGTATAGGACAGCAGTATAACCTGTTCTGGGGTGGCCGAAATCGTGCCAGTTTCAGAATATCTACCGAAGATAGATTTGCACACAACTAATCTAGTTATGACCTACATATTCATTGGTTATCTTTGCAACTTTACATGGCTCTGCCAATTGGGTGACAACAGTGTACATCTCTACCCCTACCAACAGGACCAATGGGGTGCTCAGCTTCCATGTGAAGCATCTGTATTCTCTTGCTTGCAGCAGGAGACAACTAACAAGGTAGTAGCTATTTGGTAAAATCCTGTGGTACAGTAACTACAAACCAGCAGCAACAATATTTAGGATTGCCAGAACCGGGAACACAATGTATTTATGTATGTGTTTTTATGTAGCGCGTGCTTTACCCGAAGGTGTCAGAGCGCTTTACAATAGAACCGGTGACATTACTTAAAGACTTCAGCGAACATGAATTATAAACAAGCATTTACAATGCAATGGTTTTGCCTTTGTTAAAGTTAGAGCTATTGGCATTGCTCTTGACATTATTTTTATTTATGTTTTTTTTAACATAAATAAATGGCATTGTCATTTACAATGCCAATAGCTTAATCTCTCGCAAATGCCACACACAAACACCCACAGAGAGCCCCCCCACACACACACACAGCGCCCCCCCACACAACCACACAGCGCCCTCCACACATACACCCACACAGAGCCCCCCCCACACAGAGCAGAAGTATGCTACATTTAATGCGAGTCACAGGGCTTTAGATCTCATCCACAGAGGATACCAGACCCTTCTGGTGTGGATTAGTTATCATTCTGCGCAGTCTGTATTCGATCCATCAATCTCGGCGTCACTGGAGAGCGCGAGATACCCGGAAAAATAAACTGCGCGCGCATGACGCAGCCCCCACCTCCCAATCCTGACAGGAGCCGTTCAACACCCCCTTCGTACGCTGCGCTAGCCTCCGCAAGAGGCTGATGTGGCGTAAAACAATGCAGCATTGCAGCTCTGGTGACCCATAATAACCTCCTGGCTTGCAGGCTAGCGAGGCAGCTCAGCGGGTCAATGCGCCCACTTAAAAGAGGTTGGCGCAACCGGCATGCGAAAAATTCCAGGCCCAAGGGCCGACTCACTCATTATTTTTAATGTAGATGAAATAAGTAAACGCCTGATCAGTTTTACTGCTCGAGAGTTTGATTTTGGACTTGCTTTACAAAACCGGGGAAAGTGCGTCTATATTTATGATCGCTATTTATTGGCCGAAAAATTTTGTTTTGCTAATAAATCTGAAGCCATTTGACAGAAATATATAATTTTACAACAAACACAACCAAACTGTTGTTGTATATGCAGTCAAAGCGACCACGAGTACGGTTACTACGCTTCAGAGCGCTGTGGAGGCAGGGTCAGAGACAAGGACCAAAAAAAAAAAAACTTTTTAAACATATTCATCAAAGCGCAGATTGCTACAATTCCAATCCAACCCACATAATTCCAGTACACACCACATGCATACACTCCATAACACAATGCTAAAAGACATTGCAATTTACAATGCCATTAGCTCTTACTCAAATAAATCCGAGACCTATTGCATTTCCAATGCTTGTTATTCATGTACTGCAGAAGCAGTTAACCTTCTCTTGACAAAGCTCATTCACCCCTAAATCAAGGACACTAGGAGTTGTTCAATGTATCCATTGTGTTGGTGGAAAAACAATCACGTATAAAGGAAAGTCTTAGGAGTCACAGGGTGGGGGTGAAGGGCAGAAAAACGGAGGCGGGGTGATATATAAAAATATTTGTACACAGACAACCCAAAAAAGGATCACGAGGAAAAATTGTTGAGTTAAGATGGTGCTGCAACTAAACCACCGCTACACAAAAGGCAAACAGAACCGATTAACATAAGTAATCAGGAAACTGTAGCAGAAAACACGGACAAAAACTCTAAACAATTTTAAAGAGCAGTTTAGCTAAGAAATGGCACTTAAGTGAGGCACACTGATATATCCGCGGTAAACACAAGTACAATAACCGAGAATATGAAAATATATTTTTTTTAAACCCAGCAATAGAAGCTAAAGAATTGAAGCACTGAACATACAAAGTAAACTGTCGTAGTAGGTGAATGCACAACAATACACAGTGGGCAAAACTGGACTGCAAACCACAGGAAGACTGTCACAGATTGGGACGTCCTCCAGGATGTGAACAGGAGATACCACGCCACCAACAGAGATAAGAACACCACTTCGCCGAGGACACAAAGCAAAACGCACTTTAATAAAAAGCTGCCAACAACAACATTACTGTTTAAGCCGGATTTGTTTATTTTTATCTGTGTGCCTGCCAAAAAAGCTGCATTTCTAGCGCGACTACCACGCCCCGGGTAAAATTATTCCCTATTCTGCTTAAAATAACGTTTCCCATTCAGTGAAGTAATTTTCGGGGGGGGGGGGGGGGGCGGTGGCCCCTCCACGCTGAATGTGTCCTTTTATCCATTTCAAAGTTCAGATAAATGTACTAATAAACACGGTGACTCAAAGTGGAGCATTTCCTGAATAACAGTGAAAAACGCAGGCAACGCCTGATGACAGATCTCAAGTGGTCACGTCAGGTGTGGATTCGTTTCCAGGGACTGTTTACCTGGGAATTCTGGAACGTGTGGTTGTGTATTTATTGCCATGGCGAAATGCACGTGTACAACAAGACGTTTGGCTTTTCCTGGCAAAAAAATGTAGTTTTCCAACAACAACTATAACTGACATAGAAACGACTGCATGAGCTTCTGACGCCTGGCAACTTGCGATCTTCGAGTGCTGACTCACAACTGATACACACTTACTGGTGATAGCAGCGGTGCGTGTGCTACAGACCAGATTTCCTGGAACACGCCATTCTTTCCCAGGACCATGAACCTTTAGCCCTGTACAAGAAACAGCAGCTTCAATTTTCATTAAAAAGAAATAATTTCTTTCAGAGTGAAGGGCAATTCAACATCACGCAAAGAGGAGGTCTCTCGTTAACTGATAGAGCTATGTGTGTCTATATCCTCGAGCCACAATCAAAACAGCAACACGAGGGTCCGACTGAACACCAACCCCCATCCCCACAACATTAATAGACAAGAGCTGGATTGTAATCAAAAGTACTTGCAATGCCTGTTGCTCAGCAAAAACTCGCTCCGGGACCACGGTTGACACGAAGAAAACAGACAACAGCACAAGGCAAATTAGCTGTAACCCTGTTACTGCTGCCTGGTGTTTCAGGCAAGGAGTTTGTTTACACTACAGCATGTGATCTAAACTTGAACGCCGTACACTTTACGGAAACGTTACCGGTTTCCAGGGAAGAAGAAGTGAAAGCGCGATAAACAGGCTTCTAAAACAGGCACACGCATTCATTGTTTGCCCTTTTTTCAGATTCAAGTGAAGTAAGTAAAGTTCAGACTTGGTTTTGGAGATGTCTGGCTACGTACACACGGAGACACTTAGGCGGCACCAGCCATTTGTTCATTTGTAGTGGACCAAGGATGGAGAGGATTGCTGTTTACTGGTCACCAGCGGGAGGGGGGCGGGAACGGGGACGGGAGACGCTGCGAGCAGGAGAGGGGGTGGGAACAACGGAGACCAGGGGGAGGGGAGTCTGCGGGGAGCGGGCCTGGCTGAGACAACAGGAAAGCACGGTCACCAGCGGGAGGGGGGCGGGAACGGGGACGGGAGACGCTGCGAGCAGGAGAGGGGGTGGGAACAGCGGGAAATTAAAGCAAGCACTCACCTGGACTTCTTCCGGGTGCCTTCAATGCCGGACCGGATTCGGGGGCGTTCCCGGCTTTCGGCTGACGTCGCGTGACGTCGGCAAAAGCCAAAGAATCTCGGGAACGCCCCCGTGTCTGGTCCGGCATTGACGGACAGGCCCCTCATCCAATGGCTAGGCTCCATTTATGGAGCCAGCCAATGAATGACGAGGGCCGACCCAAAGCCACACTACAGTTCTCATTAGGTTTTTGCTGCGCAAAAAAGATGCGCAGAGCGCATCTTTTTGGCGAGGCAAAACCTAAAAATGGGAAACAGATATGTGCATCTAAACGCAAAAAAAAACGTTACAATGGTGTGTACGAGAGATGTGCACAATTTAAACTAACAGCGTAGATATAATCAGGGCACAAGTCCTAAACAAACATTTACAATGCAATGGTCTCGGCATTATTAAAGGTAGAGCTATTGGCATTGCTTATGATTTTTTTTAAATCATAAATAAATGGCATTGTTATTTACATTGCAATAGCTTAATCGTTAAATAAATGGCATTGTCATTTACAATGCCAATAGCTTAATCGCTCGCCCGCAAGCACAGCCAGGGGGCAGGCAAGCAAGCACAGGCAGGGGAGCAAGCACATAACAGAAGCTGAATCCACAGCTATTCAGTGGAAGAGCTCAACATACAACAAGCAGGGAAACAGAGGCACAAAAACGGCAGGCACGATCACCGGATCACAAGCAGGGAGACAGAGGCACGAAAACGGCAGGCACAATCACCAGATCACAAGCAGGGAAACAGAGGCACGAAAACGGCGGGCACAATCACCGGATCACAAGCAGGGAAACAGAGGGATGAAAACGGCGGGCACAATCACCGGATCACAATCAGGGAAACAGAGGCACGAAAACGGCGGGCACAATCACTGGATCATAAGCAGGGAAACAGAGGGACGAAAATGGCGGGCACAATCACCGGATCACAATTTGGCTCAGGAACCAAAAAACTCAAAATAAAAAAACAGACAAGTCTGTAACACAGATTAGATTGAATTTGACATATGCCATGCGCAAAAACTCAAGACCAGTCACCTATTAAGCGATCCATCAGAATTCCAAAAAGACAAAAAAAGCAAGTACAATTCAAACGTTTTGGATGAAAACAAAAAGGCCCTTTATCTCCCCCAGTGTAGCAACCAGAATTGGTAACAGATAATGCAGCTTATACTCAGTTGAGATGACCAGTACGTTTGCAACATCCGACCATTTATCCCACTCAATCCACACTGCACCACTCCTAGCAGCACAACATAACATGACTACCACACTCTTTACTTCTACAGGCCCTGGAAAGGTTGCTGACACACACCACATCCACCCAAAATTATCAGTCCTGCAAACCCTCAATCACGTTTATTATTGTACTGAGATTCTACAAAGAGACAGGAAGCAGAGTATGCTGTAATACATAAAACGGAGTCCTGCAAGCCACTGGTTTACAGTATTGAAAATCAATGTATCAGTAAAGACAGTCACTGCATCTACCAGTACCTTGTACTGCAAAACCACAGAAAAACATAGCGTGACAGTAAACAAGCATTTATGCATACTTCACACCATGGTAAGAAAGCATGCATTAACACATACACTCATG
Source organism: Lissotriton vulgaris (assembly GCF_964263255.1). Taxonomy (NCBI): domain Eukaryota; kingdom Metazoa; phylum Chordata; class Amphibia; order Caudata; family Salamandridae; genus Lissotriton; species Lissotriton vulgaris. Next base: position 257,188,694 of record NC_141685.1, read on the forward strand.
CACACACACAGCAGTCCATACGTTTATGCAGACTCACACCATGATAAGAAAGCATGCATTCACACATACACCCATGCACACACACATAGCCGTCCATGCAGTTATGCAGACACACACACACCATGGTTAGAAAACACGCATTGACACAGACACCCATGGGGACACACACAAAGCCGTCCATGCGTTTATGCAGAGTCACGTCATGGTAAGAAAGTCTGCATTCACACATGCACCCATGCGCACACACATACAGCGGCACGCAGGCACGCACTTACACACACACACACATCCATCCGTTTCTGCATACACACACACCCAGAGCCACACACAACCGCTCACCCACAGGCGGCACCGGAGAGGGAAAGACACTAAAAGTACATTGGCTAACACCCGCAGGCCACCGTACCGAGGGCGAGGGGGGGCATAAGGGGGGAAGAGAGGTGACGCGGAGGAGAGTATTGACGGAGCAGGGATGAGGGGAGCCTGGCAGGGAAGGTGAGCTATGGCAGACTCTGGGGTGGGAGCTGTGGGGGGTGGGATGGGTGCCGGCTCTCCCGCTGTGCTGCTGATGGATTCCAGTGGTGTCTCCCGTAGGAGAGCGGCCCCGGCTCCGCCGAGGGATCTCCCTGCTACCTGTTGGGGGTTCGGTGGGAAGGCGACTTAGAGGGTTAAGGGTGGGGGGGTCTTGTGACTCCTGGCGGGGTCTCCTGCTTGGGTAGGGTCGCGGGCACCTCTGCGGGGATAGACGGGTTCCCCAGTGCTGGCGGGGGCAGTGCAGGGGGCTAGTTCCCGTCCCTGTGAGGGGCTGTACCTGTTGCTTCCTTGGCTGATGGCGTGAGGGAGGAGAGGTGACACAGAGGCACGGGTGTGTGGGGGAGGTGGGGGTCTGTGAGGATTGACGGAGCAGGGATGAGGGGAGCCTGGCAGGGAAGGTGAGCCATGGCAGACTAAGAGTATTCCGTCTGTGCGTCTTGCACCTGAACATAACAATTACATTACATTACAGTTCTCTTTACTTCAATAAAAATTGATTGAACTAAAAAAATATGTTTGTGCCTAAATTAATAATTGGTTACATTTGCATTGAATGAAATATTTAACAAGATGCCAATGCAAACGGCCCTGTAAAAACATGCAGGCGATCAGTAGCTCAGACACGAAGCTTTTCACATACAGATTTAGCATGCTGCACGTTTGTAATGCTGGTTCCTGTAGTAGCATCTCGCGGAGTGCTGGCACATTCAATCGAGAAGTGTGCGATTTCTGACCTCTCTAGCACAGGCATGGCGGCACCGGTGAAGGAGATGGTGGGACAGGTGGTGCTGCCCGGGTATGTATTGGTGCTTCCCTCGTCCGGCCGAGAGCCGGGTGTTGCGCTTGGGCTGCAGCTGAATTCTGTGGCGGCGAATGCAAGGGTGCGAACAGCTGAAGCCTCCAGATTATTATCACTGTGGCGAGTGAGAGGGGGGCAGGCGAGAAGACGGGAGGGGGAGAGGGGAGAGGACGGTGAACCAGCGTTCACCGAGAAAAAAAATGGCGGCCGCAAGCTTCCGAACATTTTTGGATTCGGGGGCGTGTTCGGCGTTCTAAAAAGGGGTGTGGCTAAAAAGTGGAAAGAACAGCACGAACACGCCTCTGAATCCGAAAGAGACTGAGCTTCTTTCGAGGGACGCCACTCTCCTCCAATGGCTTGCCTCCGAGACCTAAAAAACAAGTGCACAGCTCACACAGCTTTCACAGCCCACACAGCTCTCACAGCCCACACACCTCTCACAGCCCACACACCTCTCACAGCCCACACACCTCTCACAGCCCACACACCTCTCACAGCCCACACACCTCTCACAGCCCACACCTCTCACAGCCCACACATTTCACAGCCCACACAGCCTACACAGCTCTCACAGCCCACAGCTCTCACAGCCCACACAGCTCTCACAGCCACACAGCTCTCACAGCCTAAAAACGAAAGGAGAAATCTGCTGCAAAATGTTCATTTAAGTCGTGAACCCCCACGTAAATAGTGCTAAATGTACAGTTGCACTGTTATTCATCAATAAAATACTCCTGAATGCTTGCAAATTGGAAGAGTCTGTAAGACACAATAACCAATTAAAAATTAACAAGTTCGATTTATCCTTTTCCAACGGCTGCGGGACGCCGATCGAGATCACTGGCGCGGCGCCCGCAGGTTGAAGTCACAGACCGGATTCGATCGTTTTTCGGAAGAAACACGTGTAAACCAACGGCTGTGAGACGCCGCTAAAGACCCTAAGAGACGGAGTTATCCTTGGCGTCTTACAGGTTGAAGTTACGGCTCGCATTCCTTTTATTCTCGGAACCGACACACATATACCAACGGCTGCGAGACGCCAGTAAAATACCACATACTGTGACCTATTTGGCTCTTGACAGGTTGAAGCCACGGCTCGCCTTTCTATTGTTTTCGCATGTTTTAACTACACCGGCACTACAGAGGATTTCTGAGTGGTGATCGCTTTGATACCGACACACAGTCGAATATATATGACTAAAACTTTTAACCAGGCGACTTAGAGTACTGCTAAGAAAACAGATGTCGGACTTTATCCAGAACCAATAGAGAACACCTATCTCGTGTTCACTAGATTGAATGTGGCTCCTGATGAAGGCGTTCTGTTAACGCCGAAACGCGCGTCGATAATTTTTATTGTTTGCCACCGATGTTTTTTATGTATTTTCTTGTATAATTATGTCACAAATATTTCTTTCATACATTATTTTGTGTATTTTTATAGAAACATTGTATTGATTGTGTTTTTAAAGACTGGTAATGTATCTTCACCAATAAATCGAACTTGTTAATTTTTAATTGGTTATTGTGTCTTACATACTGTTTTGCTCCCTAGTTATATCATCAAGTGCGTTTTTCTCTTCACACCTTGTCTATTTCCCTGCATTACAAATTCAGTATTTGAACAGGGGGTCCTTGTTGTTCACATTGCAAATTGGAAGAGGCCACTGCATTTCATTAAATAGCGAATGGTCGGTGGGCACCTTCCCAAGTTATTATTATTACTATTTTATTTTGTATTTATAACTTGCGCTCAATTATACACATAGGAGGGTAGAGTTGAAGTTTAGCAAACATTCTTTGCGAATGTGGGCAGCGATCTAGGTACTCAGACTCATAACTTCCCCGTCTGCTGCTCCCCATGGACTTAGGCCGGGCGTATTGGCAAAACTACGGCAACCATCCTGTACGACGGGGCGGTTGGGTATCCCACGATCATTCCATCCCCCTTCACTCACCCTGATCTGGCCCGGGAGGTGCCCGGCCATCATGCTTGCAATCACACTGCTCCGAGAAAATGCCATAACCTTTACCCACCAGGCAAGAAAACTGTCAAATAGACGCCCGGGCCTGTGCTTATGGGAGTGTCCGTGCTTGCGCCGCTGCATTGCGAAACCCCCTGGACAGAGGACTGGCTCGCTTGCAAAGGGGGGCAGCGGCATAGCGCCCCTCCTTTCCTCAACGGCTACCATGTCGCTACACGTGCTTTGCCACACAGGGCAGCGCGGGAGGCAACGAGATTCACTGCACCCCCTGCACGCGTGGGGTGCCCCCAAGCATGGCTCTGCCTTGAAGTCCCTGCCCCCGGCGCTGATGCCGGGGGCTCGTTTGCACACAGCTTGGCTGGCAATGCGACTCACTCACCGCCCCCCACCTCACAACACATAGCGGTGTCCCACTTGCCTTTGCTCCGATGAGAATACCCCGACCCTCAGCGCTGATGCCGGGGTCGGCTGCTTGCCTTAACTAAGCAAACACGGTCATCGTGATATTCGTATTCCGTGGCTTGCAGATCATACTTTTTGCCCTAACACGCAGCCAGCAATGCACGGTCAAGAGTGGCAACCTGACCCCCGTGGGGGGAATAGACTCTTGACATTAAGGAGAAGAGAAGTACTTTGGCTAATTAAATTGAAAGCTGTTGAATGTGGCCTTAATGTTGACCATGAATATGAATTCTTCCTAGGACAGTAGAATTATGTATATGCTATATTTGCAAAATTGTCAATGACAAATGGAATATTTAGTTGAATTGTATGTATCTTCTGTCCCTTCTTCTGAAAGATGATGTATCAGAATTAATGTATATCTTGTCTCCTCGTGTGAACAGCCCTATGGAATGAATGTTATGTTTTGCTGTTCCCTCGAAAAATTCACTATTACTTGGAAAGGATTTGTACATATGTCATTTGAAAACTACGTAATTAGGATTTTATCCACCATCCAACCTATCTATCTTGACGATTTGCAATTCATTAACATACTAGTTGATGTTTTGGTTGTGGACCAATTGTGGATATCACGAGTGTCCGGATTCACATATAGTGAGTATATTGAATTTACAGTTATAGAACATCTCCACTGATAAGAGTAAATATGGACTTTATAGAATTTTATTTTAATGTTCCTCACAATATGAACCCAGGATTACAAGCAGTGACAGCAAAAGACCTTAACACAGAGATCGACTATAGATTAAGTTCGCTCGTTTTCTATTGAATAACCAAGCGTCTTGACCAATCCAAGATGGCGCGTGCTAAGTTACTGGTATTAGTGCTTGTATTATCAAACAATTCTTACTACGTTCAATATAATATAATTTATTGGACAGATAATTTGTAACAAGTATCAGTATTGAATAGAGAGAATTGTTCAATACTTTAAATTAGGTTGTACGTTATATAACATCTGAACGTCTTGACCGATCTAAGATGGCGCTCGTTCATGCTATCGAGAAAAGAGGGTTTTACTGACATTCCCTTTACATCATTACTTTTAATTTGTTAAATAATAATTATTACTTATGATTTGAAGTTAGTACATAAGACGCTTCGGATTATATTATAAGACTAGCGTAAGCTATACACCACTCAAGTATGGCGGCACGCTGCTTTCTCAATAAATAGCCATTACAATATGGCGCGGGTGTAGAACGCTACTTCATGCTCGTGAAACTGGCAGCGAACGGTAAGCTTGGGAATACTGTTGGGAACTTAGATCTTATACTTAGCTACCAGCAATACGCTGTACTGATGTATACCTTTGGTTACAGACACGTACTCGTGACGTACCGAAGGAGTAGTTACTTACATGATGTGGCGACGAATTCCCGAATATTGCCGATTACTTAGAAGGTGAGGTACTGATATATGATGATTATTCTTAACTAGACTGCCATTTTAACGCGCGATTAAGTTACCCATCCTGACTGTCGAGCATAAGAGATATGCTACTAGACAGTAATAGTTATTATTATTTTATAAATTTTAGGAGAATCACTCGTACCATTGCTCAGATACAGGCTGAAGTTCGGTTAATGGATATTTGGACCACTGGAGGTGAGGGCAATGGGATTAAAATAAACATGTGTTGACTATAATTGACGTTACAGTACTCCTTAACTAAGAGGTGTTGTTTATTTAAAGGTTTACATATACTGGGCTAGAGACTCTCAGAGGACACCAATTTTAAAATATTGGTGAGTTAATTTGTTATCATTAGGAAGACTTAAACCTCACTATGCGTGATTCGGGTAATAGTGGTGTTGCCGGTAACTCACAACCACAACGCTTGAATAGCTTAGAACCATGGTTCTTAAATAATTATTTACATGAAGGCTTTTTAGTTTATTTTCCGATACGAGCACGAATTTGGTGTAATGTGTTCCTTCTTTCAACATTCACTATGAAATATTTACATGATAATTTTCTATGATGGTTTGAGGGTGTGTCCCTTTAGTTTGCTCTCTTAATAGACGTAATGGGAGAGCTACTGATCTTGTTATTATGTACTAAAATTGTAATTTATTGTAAATATTTTGGGTTGCAGCCCTGAAGAAGTAATTTGTCTTACTGACTTGACGAAACACGTGTTGGCTGCGTCTTATCAATTGGTGGATCTAGGATGTAAATACATTTGAAGGATTGGACATTAAATTGATCTGTGAAAACTATACAAAGACTTTGTACGATTGGACTGAGTGCTCGGAGGAATACCCAATTGCCCTTTCTACACACCTGATCAACAAAGCCACTGCCAGGTGGATCCCTGTCCTACCCAACGTAAGAGGTACGGAGTGAAGCCCCCACCCCCTTAATCTCAGGACCCTGTGTGCCTAAGCCCATACGAGGCCCCCCGGCACGGAACAGCAGGTGGGGGGTGCCTTGCCCCATCGATGCCACCCACGCACCTCTTAGCCAATTACTGGATGCGCCAAATGTGAGTGACTGGCTCTGGGGCAGAGGGAGCAACGTGAGTGGGCTGCTCTATCCCCCCTTCCCCATCGGGCACACACCGGTCCACCCCCTGAAATTATGACCAAGCCTAACCCACACTTGGCGTGGCCCTCGAGCTCTGTGCAGCCCCTCCAACTGAACGGAGGACAACGAGAGCCCCTCCCCCAATCGACCACAGCCAAGGCAATGGCCGGACCAGCAGCCCTGCCCCCGAAGGGGTGGGAAGGAGAAATACATTCACTACACAACACAGGACAGCTGTAGGAGGTCGACGATCCAAACGGGCATTTTGAAGTAGATGCGACCTTGATGAGCACGCTCTCCTGGCAGGGCTCGGGGGGCAAGGAGAGCAAGGGTTTTGTAGTGGTCACTGACAATCGTTCCGTGTATGTAGTGGACAAGTACTCCGGACGCCTTGCGTGTTGGTTTAAAGAAACTTTAACAATATAGTTGTCGACATAACCCTCCCTGACAGTGAATATTTTTTGCTGATTTATATAGCGCTAATTCGCCCGGAAGGTATCAGAGCGCTTTACATGAGGACCAGATCCGTTAAACAAGGACACGTTAATTTTTTGGTAGGTGCAGGGAGATTAAGTGGTTTACCCAAATACACAGGGTGTTGAACCGATGCTCTCTGACCGTTAAGGCAGCCCGTAACACAACTCAGGCCATCTGTTTATGCTGGGAGACGACATAATGGGAGACAGGGGGGGAGGGTGGGCGATTTCCACAAGAGAGCGTTGCTGTTGTTGGGGGATGCCGGGCGGGAGATACATGAGTCGTGTGCGTGGCACTCACCGAAAGGACAGCCGCACATTCCAAACAACAATGGCGGCCGCAAAGCTCCTCAAATTTCGGATTTGGGGGCGCGTTCGGCCGTCCCCAAAAGGGGCGTGGCTAAAAAGTGGAAAGAACGGCACGAACACACCCCAGAATCCGAAAGAGACGGAGCTTCTTTCGAGGGACGCTTCTCTTCTCCAATGGCTGGGCTCCGCTTAGGAAGCCAGCCAATGGAGGAGAGACAAAGAGAGAGGCGGGTTTAAAGCACACACTGAAAAACATTAATTCTCCGACTTCCGGCTGGCAAGCCAGCCGTCGGTCCGAGACCTAAATAAGAAGTAGGGGGACTAACCTAATTAATCAGTATGCAAGTGGTATCACTGCGCGTGCCATCGCGACACATGAGGCGTGTGACATCACATCGCGTGACATCACAGGAAGTGGCATCACAAGAAGTGACATCAGATCTTAAGCCCTCACATATATGCTTAGCAGGTCTGTCATGATTACTTTTGAGCACAATTTGAGTATACTTGTAAACGCTCCTGATTTAGGCAGAAGATTCAGACTTTTGTAAGTTTCACATAAACCAATGCTGCCTTCTGTCAGCGTAAAGCTTCCTCTAACCAACAGTGCTTTAAAAGAAAAAATTGTGTTATTTAAATTATTACAACGCCTCCTCAGGGGTAGTAAGCACTATGTAAATGCTACTTATTTTGTGCAAAAACAGAGAAAGATCAACACATCTGACGTTCTTACAGACATGCATATCTCCTAAACAGAGCCTGAACAAAGTGAAAATGTACCACTCTTAGGTATGTGTGAAGTGCTAACAAGGTGTGAGCCTTTATTTCCCCTCTGCCGCATTTGCTTCTAGGTGGGAGGCTCCTGACTGCAGCCAGCCTGGAGTCTTGAACAAAAGGAGGCCTGATGTCCCCTCAGATCTGGCCTTTGTTATGGGCCCAGCAGGAGTCAGAAATGAGAGATCCCCATCCTGTCCCCGACTGCACATTGTTGCAGATCAAAAGCAGGCGGAAAGTCCTTTACAACAAAACTTTTACAACGAAGTACCGTTAAGACGCAGGTTTTACAACGAAAGTCATTACAACGACTTTAGCTGGAGGGCGCTCTAGGATAGGTAATAGTTTAATTTACTATCCAACACCTTCCCTACTATCCACGGGGACTAGCGTTAGAAAAGTAAATTAAACTATTCACTATCCAGCGCCCCCCAACGCAAGTCGTTGTAACGACTTGCGTCATAACGGTACGCGTTGTAATAGCACGTGTTGTACCGTCATACATCCCGAAAGCAGATAATGTGCAGGCGCTGCTGAAAGTGTCCCGGTGTTTGGAAATTACACTGGGACAAATTCTGCATCTTTTTCAGAGGGGCCTAACTTCTTGGCAGGGTGGACAGCGTGGGTGGATGCCGTCCACCCGCGTGTACCCCTGACTTGTGCCCTGGATATAATCTACCAATAATGGTGAGAATGGAGCACAAAGTATTGTCAGGAAGTGAGCGCAAAGAATATAAAAATAGCATAATGATATTATATAGCATAGCATTATGATTAGGGCTCCCGGTTTTATGGTATTTATTTTTTTGCCATTTCCGTCTGTATTTATCCATATTTTTTTGGGGGGCATTTTTTCTGTATTTATCCACATTTATTTTTTCCACAAGCAAAAGATGACGCTACAGCTAGTGTTTTGCCGCCTTTATTTAAATTGACAATGCACACATGCGCTCGGTTGTGATTGGTCAACACTACATTCATCTGAAGACTTTGCCATTTGCGGAATGTCCCAAATATGCTTTAACCCCTTGCATGCTGATGACGGAGCGGTTCCGTCATCAGCTACGGGTGAGCTGTGCTGATGACGGAACCGTTCCGTCATGACTCCGCCCGCGCAAGGCGGAGTCAGCATGGGCGGGGAATTCCCGCCGCACGCAAGGGGTTAAAGTGCTATGACAAGCCATTTGTCTCAGAACCTTGCAGTTTCTGTCATCCGCAGGGTGCCACATCCTCTTCCCCACTGAACACCATACTGCCCCATTGAGAGACACTCACACTGCCTTCAGCTACAGCCCATTTGTGCCCCGCTATAAACACTTGGAAGAAATTCAATTCAAATTATGCTCTATACTATAGTAATATGCTGCCTGAAAAAACGTAACAATATACTGGAAAAAAGCAAACACTCTTTGGGAATACAACTTAACGCTTTTACACGAATTATTCAGAAATCAATGAGTGTTTTTGCTTGAAAAGCAAATGACATGAAAAGAAAAGGTGCGCTTCACTGGCGCAGGGTATACTCAGATGTGAGTCCCTTGCTCATTGCACCATCAGGATTCAAGCAAGCCGGGCCGAAGACGGCTGAAATGCCAGAAACCGGTCCCCGGAAGCTTGTTTCCTTCCCAGTATAAGAATTGGCTTGGTAGTTTGGTCTGCCCTGTTCCCATGATGCACTGGGCCAGGGTCAGACTAATTTGCATATAGCCAAGTTCTGAGCTGGGATGGTGCAGTGAGCTAAAAAACGGTGATGGATCAAGCCCTGATCTTTGGACTGGGTAAGAGTGGTCTGCTTAATTCAGACACTCTGTTCATCACCACCCCCTTTTCTGAATCGCAGTCTGTAAGGTGGCGCTAATGTGTTGAGTGTAAATAAAACCAATTTGGCCACTTTGCGACCACTCGGTCTTTCTTTATTTAGTTATGTATTTATTGGTTGTATTTTCAGGGTGGGAGGGCTAATAAAAATTTCGGGGGGGGGGGGGAGTTAATTCTTCAATAAACTGGCATGTTTTTTCCCCTGTCAGCTCGGGACACTTTTCTCTTAGTTCCGCTCAGCATACCAGGCTCGTTATTGCACACAGGAGAGTTGGTTTTTTAAAGTTCTTGAAAGTTTGCAGTGCTTATGGAAATTCAAACTCCCACTGGAACTGAATTATTAATCCTGTTCCCGATCTCTTTGCTTCAACTTCTTGCCACCAGTGTCTGGCGGAGATGGTTTTATTTATTTTTATTTATTTAATGCGTTTTTATATAGCGCGAACTTTACCCGAAGGGGTCAGAGCGCTTCACAATAGAACTGTAATGATACATGAGGAGAAAATTACAAGTGAGCATGTTACAAAAGCACACGTTACGTTACATGTGGCATTAGTGACAATGGTTCATGTGTTCCTGCTTTGCAATGTTGCTCTGCAAAGACATACATAACAACTGTTTCAGCCTCTGTTTTGCATTAGGTTGTGTGCCTGCCCTGGATGAATAACAAATACCAGAAAAGTTTGGTACCAATTCGCTACAGCACCGAAGCAATTCAAACATTCAAGGTTGTCCCATATATTCTGGTGTGCCGCTAATTGAATAGATAACTACGAGTTCCAAAATGCAAAATAAAAAAGAGCTACTCAAGCCTGCCACGGCACATCTCGACTTGGTAAACTGTCTTTTAATAGATTGAAAAAGAAAGGCATTTTATTTGGATAGCAGAAAAAAGGCAGTTCATCTGGTGACCTCTGAAACCGTCTCTCGTCTGCTATAAATCAAATTGTGCAGGTACGCCATCGACGTGTTGTCACCTCATCTCATGCATTTAAACAGTTTTTTGGGGTTTAATATTTATCAATTTTTATTCTTGTAATCAAATGAAAGTTAAGTGGCTGGACAAGAACAATCAATTACTCGGAAATATATGACAGCAACTTTAATTCGATGATGGAAAAGCTTGTCTGGCCGTAGTAATGAAAGCAGCACTCAGTCTCCTACTTATTGTCCGTCTTTCTCTCTCTTTTATAGGTAATCTTTTGGTGTCTTCCTGTCTCTTAATTTCCTTTCGATCATTGTGCTCCCAGGCAATCGGCAGAGTGAAGAGGCAGGCAGGGGCTCTAAGAAGGGGCGTAAGAACAACAAAGCCTTATTAACGTGTAATTGGTCCTTCAAAGACCTGTGAAGTACTAGGGTGCGCCCGGGAAGCTGTCTCAGCCCAGGCTGACACCTCTTAACCCTCTAAGGAGGGGGAGACACCAGATGGCTGTGGGTGTGATTTTACTGACTTCAATGAAGACCTCACTCGAGCGTTGTTACTGAAGGCTAGTCTGCTGGAGCACGGTGCCACAAAATGTACTAGTATTTTCCCGTTTTTACATATAAATACAGATAAAGGAAAACTTGTTTTCCGTCTGTATATATATGTAAAAATCCATTTAAACGGAAAACCGGGAGCCCTAATTATGATAGACAGGTTGGTCAAGCTACTCTCAGGATGGAAGTATGCCCAAACAGTGGCAAGTTCTATATCATGGGTTCTGGAGGTGGAGGGGAGCTGTTTGATGTAGTACACACTCAGCATGAGGATGATGATGTGGTCTCCTCCGGCACGAAAGGCAGCTCCAAGGCAGCAGCAGAGATCCCAAGTTGCCTGCAGGGTGTCAATAAGGGTATTGTAGTTGCCTTTTGTGTTGCTTAATCCCAGCAGACGGACTGGGGGTCGAGACAGGGGGGGAGGGGCAGCTGAGAGGGACTATCTGCAGGGATGTCAAAGTCAGAGCGGGCCGCAGGCTCATCTTTGATGCTGAGTTGGTGTTTCCATGTTGGTTACCGCAGTCTCCTGACTACCAATCGGCTGGGCACAGTGGGGCACCAGCAGTGGACCTAAGGACACACACCAGAAGATCAGTGGCAGTCTCTTGACCACTAGTCAGCCGTGCACAGCATGGTTAAAACCTTTACGATTCCCCTAGTGACTTCTAAGCGTAGGCTGGCAATATCTCTTACGTTGATCCATGCATTCGCTCAGATGACAAACCTGTCCCGTCCCTGCTCCATATTTAACCTACTATCAATTGCACTGGAGCCTAGAGATGGGGTAGAGATGGGTGACTGGAATATGAGGAGAAAGGTGATTGGCCCAAATAAAAAAAGACAATGAAGTGAGTGCCTAGAGTCTGATAGATCTTCCATTCTTAAAGTTTGAGGACACTGAGTGCCCAATAATACAGTACCTAAACCATGTACTGCAAAACAATGGAGATAGTAAACAAGGTTGGTCGCACACATCACTATCTCCAAAGAAAGCAACAGACTATATTTGCTTTTAAAAACAGATTGGAGCTAAAAGTGGGTTATGGCAAAAAGCGTTCTCTGCCGAAAACAGAACATAGCATCATGTCCACCAAACCTTTGGTCTGCCTGCCTCATTTATAGTTTAACAAACCAGCAGCATAATGCCAATGTAGCACCCATTGGCTTTGACAATAGAAAACTTTGTCTGACATCCAGACAGAGCAGGGACCTTTGGAGGAAGGGCATTACATTGGGGGTGGTGTAATAGTAGCAAGTATTTAGGCAGGTGTTCCTTATTTTAAAAATGTTCTCTTTTCACTCTTTTGAGTACCAATTAAAGTGTGAACACTCTAGCCACCTAATATTATGGTGGTCAGCACACAAGAGCTGCACTAAATTAATGTAGTAAAAGGATTACAGACACAAGTGCTTTGACCTGCGCCATCTGCTACTAATGGTATCACAACATTCCTGATTCAGTCAGATGCTCACAAATACATTTTGCCCTTAGCGACTAAAACAATTCCTGATGTGTACACATGTAGCATCCTGTGAAATTAAGTATGTAATTATTTGTATTTGTACAGCACAAACCTAGCTGAAAAGCACTGGAGCACTGTACTATTGACAATCATAATTCGGCCACTTCAGTTAAAAGAGTGGATACTGAAGATGCAGATGGGTGCCCGGGGTTATGAGTGGATACAAGGACTTGGACTTGATGCTAGGGCATTGTTTGTGTGGATATGTATTTATTAAGCCATTCTTTTATAGCGCTCTGTGAGGTATTTGAAAGTGTGGTTGGAGTAAAAATGCGTGTAAAGGGGGGCAAGTGAGTGTACTGACGGAGCCACCCGGCCCGTCCACACATGCATACACGCACGCACACACTCCGAGGGCGGGCTCGCCCGAGGGTATAAATAAACAGGCACGAGACCGCTCGTGATCTTCGGCCCATAGTAATAGACTGTCTCTGCGTGCATCTTTACTGTGTATTTTAGGCCCCACTCTGTGGCATAGGTTTTCCCAGCCCCGTGACACCAGACACCACATTGGCGACGAGGCGGGTCAACCCCACGCCTCGCACACGTCGGCGTGTTGGCCTTGTGTCCACAGTGCTCACCCCCTGCTCGTTTGAGCTGGCGCGACCGACAGACCATCGCGGGTGCCCACCCCGCAGCTTGATTGCACCCGTCCGGTGCCCTGGCCAGCATCATCCGCCGGCAGCGAGAGCCCGCCCTGCATCCTCCGGCCTGGCCAATGCGCCTGGCCCGGCGCTAAGGTGAGACCTCCCTGAGTGGAGGCGTCCGCCTGCATCTGCCTCCCGGTTCGCGCCGCCGGCGACCGGATCACAGGGCCCGCCCCCGCCTTCCTGCGGCCTGTGTATGCACCGGAGCCCACGTACGTGCCTCCTGAAATCTCGCTTGGGGGGGACTGGCTCGGCCCCTGCGTGTTCGGTGTCTACTGTGCATGTGCCCCAGCACCCCCCCTGAGGGTAGAGTGACCCGCGACCCGGCACCCGGCCCCAGCGCCTACAGAACCGCCCAGTGGCCCGCACATCCACGTTCCTCCATCCACTGGCCGTGGATGCGAACACAGCCTGAAAAAAAAAGCATATCGAGGAGAGGAAGAAAGGACACATAGCAGTGAGGCTGTGCCCTCGCGCTCTGCTCCAGGCCGCCAACAGCACTGCACGACCAAGGGCATCCCATGACCGGCGCTGCGCCCAGAGCCACACAACACGCGCAGTCGCGCCCCCAGGGCCCTGGCTATCATCCCGTGCCAGCCTGTACTGCACCTGCCCGGAAAGGAAGCAGAAGTGGTAGCGCAGCAGCAACCACGCACCTAGAGTCCCCGCTGGGCCACGCGGCCGGACAGCCCACGAGATGAGTACTCTTGCTGCCACTGGAGGCGTCTCGCCATCAACAGCACCAGCCCACCAGCCAGCTGTACTTCAGAATCCTGCGCCTCAACAGGCCCCTGCCCATGCTCCAATCCACGCCGGGCCCAACGTGCCCCCCCCACCCCCCCCCCCCCCCCCGGCCACGGAACCGCTGCCCCGCTACCGCCGTTCAGCGAACTCTCCGACCCATCCACTGCGGGCATGGTGGCGCTCCTGGATCGGTCCCCTTGACCATTATTTCGTCGGCGTCAGGGAAACAGATGGGAAAGTGAAACGGTCTTTGCTTATGTGCTACGGCGGAGCCGAACTCTATGACCTCTTCGAGCCATTACCGGACAGAGGCAACGATGATGACGTCACTGGAGCGATTAATGCCCTGAATCGCCACTTCGACCCGCAAATCAACCCTGATTACGAGTCGGTCAAATTGTGGCCCACCAAAGAGAGACAGAGACCGTCGACGCCTACTATGAGAACACTTGCTACGGCCTGTGAACTGCCTGATCAAAGACTAGAAATCCGTGCACAGCTCATTCAAGGCTGCAGATCTGTTGAACTCAGGCGCCTCATACTCAGACAACCCCGCATCTCACTCAACGACATCCTTTTCTTCGCCAGATCTCACGAACTGTCCAATGCGCGTGCGGACAAGATGGAGGCAGCCCTAAATCGCCCCGGAACGGTGGCACGTGCGCCCGTGATCAAAGAAGAGAGGCTGGATGTGATCCGCAAACAGCCACAACTGCTGAGAGGAGGCACGAAGACTGCACAGAACTCCACATGCGGCAACTGCGGAATGGACCACCCGGCTGGGGGGAAGTGTTATGCAAAAGGAAAGACGTGCTCTCGCTGTGGAAAACTCAACCACTTTGCAAAAGTGTGCCGAAGCAGCGGCAGTCGTTGTTCCAATCCTGGTGTGGGAGGGCCCACACAGGGCATACACCAGCTAACACTCGAAAACCCGGGGCCTTGCAGTGACACGTCGCGTTCAGTGTTCAACCTGGAAGACGATGATGACGACGTGTTTTTCGTGTCGTTTGTCGTCACAGAAGGCTCCAGGAGGCGACCGCCACCGATGTGCGATATCACCATTGCATGCTCTCTGGTGCAAGCCCTGATAGATACAGGGGCCTCAGTCAATGTGATGGACAGCGTCCAATACGACAAACTGTCTCCTCGGCCGCCCCTCTGGCCGTCTAAAGCCAAGATCTACACCTATGACAGCGATGACCCACTCCCGCTACGAGGGGTAATGGAGGTGATGGTGGCCAGTAACAGCCAGGAGCTGAATACGAAGTTTCACGATACCAGAGGAAAACGTTAGACCCTTCTCAGCTGCCACACAGCGGAGGACCTTCAACTAGTTCTCTTCACGAATCAAGTACACGAGCTACACGCAGAGGAGAAGCTAAAGGACTTTCCCGCGCTTTTCAAAGGCCATGGCTGCCTGAAAGGAAAACCTTCAAGCTGCACGTAGACCACACAGTCAGGCCGACGGCGTTGAGGCACAAGAGGGTGCCATTCCCACTGCGGCCGCAGGTGGAGGAGGAGCTTCGGAAGCTGGAAAACTGGGGGTCATCAAAAAGGTGTCCCTTGTAGTCGCCCCGAAACCGAAGCAGCCTGTGCGTTGATATGCGCCTTCCGAACAAAGCAGTTAAGAGGCAACGGCACCTGACGCCCACGATGGACGACATTGTCGCGGATTTAAACGGAGCCCGTTGGTTCAACAAATTGGATCTCAACACGGGATACCACCAATTGCAGCTCCACCCAGACAGCCGCAACATAATGACGTTCTCGACACACGTCGGCCTGCGCCGATACAAAAGGTTGCGTTTTGGCGTCTCTTCGGCTGCAGAGGTTTTTCAGAACGCTATAAGAGAGACACCCTCCAGGCTGTCAGGCGCCATCAACTTGAGTGATGATATTCTAGTTTTCTCCAAGACATTTGAGGAGCATCATGTCCACCTTAGAGCCACCCTGCAACGCCTGGCGGACCACGGCCTCACCCTGCACAAAGCCAAGTGCTCTTTTTACCAAGAATCTGTGGACTTATTTGGTTACATTTTCTCAAGAGAAGGGCTACGTGTCGACCCAAAAAAGGTGGAAGCCATCCGCTCCGCGCCGAGAACGACGACTGTGACAGAAGTCAGAAGCTTCTTGGGAATGGCCACATACTGTGGCCATTTCATCCCCAACCTTGCATCCCTCTCCGAACCTCTTTGGCCCCTGACCAAAGCTGGGCTATCATGGACATGGTCAGCAAAGGAGGATGATGCGTTCACTGCAGTCAAGAATGCCCTCATAGATGACAAAGTCATGGCCTACTTCCGCCCAAACAGGCGCACCAAGGTCGTCGGGGATGCAAGCCCGGTCGGACTCGGGCTGTTCTCATGCAAGAAACAGAGGCCCGGATGTGGGTGCCCACCGCATACGCAAGCCTGGTCGCTGACTGCCACGGAGATGTGCTACGCACAGATTGAACAGGAGGCCCTCGCAATCAAGTGGGCCAGCACTTCCACTTATACCTGTATGGCCACGAATTTCGGGTGGTCACAGACCACGAACCGCTGGTACCACTATTCGCGGGGACTGCCAGACTCGCCCCTCCGCTGATAGAGAGGTGGGCCGTCCAGCTGCAGACATATCCCTTTGACGTTGTCTTCCAACCAGGTGCTGATAATCAGGCGGATTTTCTGTTGCGTCACCCGAACGCCACTCCTCCCACTCCACTACAGGATGAGACAGAGGAGGTCGAAGAATTTGTCTGAATGATATTGCAGGAAGCATGCCCTATTGCCCTTACACTGGAGGACATTGGGAAAGCCACCGAAGTAGACGAGTGCCTCAGCAAAGTGAAAACTACGTTGGTGGACCAGAGCTGGAGTATTTTAATGTCCTTGTTGTTAGAAAAATAAGGATAATCATTTAAATTTGTTTTTCCCTTATCAGTACATACACTAAATAGCATATGTAAGAAGATAATGCTTTAAAATGTGTTCTGCAGTTGCCTTAATGACCCTTGGCTGATTATCAGGGTAAACAAAGACAAAAAGGTTATGTTACAAATTAACACTGACTATTTATTCTAAGATTATATTTAAGAATCATGTCAGGCCTTTGCAGAATCTGAGAGAGACTGTTCCCGTGGGGAGCAGGGTCAAGACTGATTTGCATATAGCTGGATCCAAACAGGGGTGGGCTGGTGAGCAAAAAAAGGATGGAGTTAGCCCAGATCCGTGGCCGGGGGTGAATGTTTGACAATGTTCAGCATTCCGTCCATCATTTCTTAGTGTTGCTAGAATCTTTAAAAGTAAAAAGATGGATGGTACCTTTCTCTAGGAAAGGTGGCAATCCTAAAATTACATCAGATCTCGTGAACAAGTGGGTTTGAGAAGTCAAGTAGTTCTCATAATTTTTTTTAAATTTCTAGTCACATGAATTTAATCTCTTAAAAACACGTAATAGGCTGCTAATTAGTAGTGGTCTGCAATTTATAAACTAAAAGCAAGTCTCCCTTGTCAAAAACTTAGTTTGAACCCCTGCACTTGAACGTCATAAAATGCAGTAAAACGAGCAATGTCTTGTTTGCGACAGTTTTATCAAGAGTGACTGCTTATGAAAAAAAAATCTAAAAATAGAGACCCTTAGCTAATGGTTGGCCCCGTGTACTATTCGTTATACCTATTTCTCGGCGAAAGTTTGTATAAAGTCAGTGTAATTGATGACCTCTCTTGATACCTCTGCATTGTGCACGTGTGGCGTTCTCCGGAACCGAACCGTTACCAAATCGGTATCCACAAGTATCCATTTCCATGAACATCTTCAGAACCCTTAACAAACCAGAGTGGGGTGTTATAAAATTGCGCATGCGCAATGGGCATAACCGTTCACGCGCCGTGTTCCTTGGGAACTTGTCTCTGTATTCTTTAGGGCGGGGTAATAGTTGCATTTACTGCGCATGCCCAAATTGCACATGCTTAGTGCGCTCTTGCGTGTCGTTTTCTTTGTTTTTACGTATGAAATATTAATCGGTTTTGTTTTGGCCCTGAGGGTCGGATATCGTTATTAGTGTTATCCTGAACGCTAAGCTGCGTGTACGCCATTTTAGAACACACAGAGGAGAAGCGTCATCAGGCGCCATCTTGAGGTAGAGGCCCCGACGAAAATGAGCAGACAGCGCTTTGCTCACGCACTGTCTCGCGTGCCGGGGGATAGCGCGCGCCCAAATTGTATTTTATTTATTTATTATATGGGATACACGAAGGGATGGGTGCGGGTGGTCCTTCTTTTTTATTGCAGTAGTATTATTACATTAGAGTATAAATCAATTTGCGATAAAAAAAATTGATAAAGGATATTTATTTTGCAGCTAACCAAAAAGTTTGTGGTTACGTGCAACATTTGGTTGCGTTGTGAATTCCTTATAGTATACTTCAGAACAGTTATGAATTACACACGTTTTACTCGTTTCATTTATAAATAGTACAAAGCCGTTGTGATATCAGGTGGTTCCATGGTGTAATGGTTAGCACTCTGGACTCTGAATCCAGCGATCCGAGTTCAAATCTCGGTGGGACCTGTAGAATTTTTTTTTACTGTAAGCCTAAATAACGTTAATTAATTAATTAGCCGAATTAAAAGTTTTCTTATGAATATTTTGTTGCCATAGTTTCTTCCTTGGCCACTGGCCGGATTTATTGAAATAAAACTCTCCAACTCAGACTTCCCGACCAGTCTCAGAATTTTTTACACCGATTAATTTTCACCCCACGTTAACATTACAGCCAGGTGTCCGCTTCGCATAATATGTACTTTGTTGAACTGTGTCTACACACCCTTTTCAAATACACAAATAGAGAATTGTCAAAACTGTAACCCTTGAAGGGGCTCCTCTCGCAACTTTGTTTTCATCTCGTTCTCTTGAAAGTGCCATCCTATTTTCGTGTCTGAGTTATACCCCTCATGGAAGGATTGTGCGTCTGACCTTTATTTTCTTTTACATATAATGTTCCATTTCGAAGCAATATGGGGGTAAAGTGCAGGGGGGCGTAAACTCAAGCCTCTGTTGATTTTTTAGACACAATTTGAGCATCTTCTGCATGGGTGGAACGTGTTTATAGTGGGCAAGAAATAAATGAGCACTGGCTCGGTGTGCAACATGGCTCCATAGCTCAGGGGTTAGAGCACTGGTCTTGTAAACCAGGGGTCGCGAGTTCAAATCTCGCTGGGGCCTCGTTCACTTTTAATTTTTTTTGTCATACAATATTTACAGATATTTTTTATATATAACATCACAATACATCATCAAACAGAATTAGCCGAGACGCTTTTGGAAACACAAGCAGCTTCATTACATTTATTGCTAAAACGGTTACGGGCTTGATATAGTATATGTTTTTGATTGTTGCTGATAAAATTTACATTTTGACTATTGGAACAATATTTATAAACTAAGTACAAATTGTTTTAATGAAAAGGAAAAAAAAGGTGGTTCCACTGGGGATCGAACCCAGGACCTTCTGCGTGTAAAGCAGACGTGATAACCACTACACTATGGAACCTGCCGTGTACTGGAGCGTCGCTGATCGTATGTAATGCTGTGTGAACCAGTGTACAGTTCATGTTTTATTTCCATATATATAAATATTATAATCAGGCAATTAGATGAAGTAGCTGTGGAAGAGAGAGACAGGGAAATGTGCTGGAGGGATAAGACTACAACTAGAAAGGAGGAACACTAGAGCAATTTCAGAAAGTGAGACAATAAACTAAAGGCAATACATCTAAACAATGCTTTCTACCAGACCCAGCCAAAGCAGAGGAGGAAAGGGCTAGACCAAAAAGAGGCATAAGGCTTCTGGTTTCCAAACGAATAATTCAAAGAACAATTACACAAACTGAAATTACACAACATGACCTTTGGCCTGATAAGTATTATCATGCTGGACAAATATGATGTAATCTTTCAATGACTAAAATAGAATGAAGATCAATTAAAAATGGTATTATGTTGCTAATGGCATGCCATTGCTTTGGAGCACTGCCTCTCTAGTCTGAAAGGGTTGCCATCTTTCCTAGAGAAACACACCAGGCCATTTTTCACTTTTTGAGATTCTGCAAAGCCTCAGACTCTCTACTCGAATAGAACTTTGTATGAACTCGTCTGTATCCATTTTTAAAATGGACATTCTGTCTCAGTTTACTTTAATTAGCAGTGGGGTATTATTTGTTTAACGTTTATACTTTATACTGATAAAGGGCAAAACTCATGCTTTCGAAAGTTTTTAAAATGTTTGTACCAGATGGGACATTAAAATGACAGTTATGCCAGTAAAAAAATATCCAGGTGGCGCCCCTATATAATGTACGCCTCAAATAAAAAGGATTCCCTAAATTTGTGTCAGATTTCCACTACGTAAAACTAGCCCACGAGTCATCTGCCTGCTACATCTGTCAGACACTGCCTCCCAAGGACTGGGCCCAGAGTCAATATGTTCAGCAATGATGGCATTGAAGGGCGTCATATCATGCACAATATTTCAAAGTGATTACAGCACATGTTGACAAATAATACAGTACTAAAGTGGCACCATGGGGCTAGTTGTTTATATAGGTCACGTCTACAAAACGTCGGCAGCTGGCTGATCGCGAAAATACCTACTGTCAGCATACAGTGGTGGTTAGAACTCCCCATTTCTTACCAATGGTTGGCATTATTTTCACTCTCATTTGCTTGCTTTTCATTCATTTGGTTGTGTAGAGCTTTCCTCCTCTTATTTTATTAGTCTGTCCCCTGGAGCATAGACTCATTACATATGTCCATTTACTGCTTACTTTTAAGGCACTACTTTTTTTCTTTTTGGTTAAAAATTCCAAAATAGTGCATGTGGTTTCAAGCTGTCTATCTTGTGTACTTCTCTTAACCCCTCCACCACACTCCGTTTTGCTTTCTCTCGCCTGAGGGATTCTCATACATGCCCAACGTGTTGTGTGAGGGGGGTAACACACCTGGGACACAATCTGGAGCAACAGCTAGGCCTTAAGAATAGCACTTGGCCAATAATGACTACTCGTTATTTTTCTGGTATGGACCGGAAGTCTTGAGCGACTCCGGCCCCTTTATTTAAGCCCTCTGGCCACGCCTGGCCAGAGAGTGCTACAATGTTAGGTGGTGCTTCCGGGGCTCTGCCCCGCTGGGACATAACCACTAGACCGTTACATCCCATCCCAAATTAGTCCTTTAACAAAATAAAGAAAACTTTAACATGCAAAATCTGCGAGTCTCTGGTTGGGCCATGGATTCGGCCTAAGATTATATGGACGCTGGCAGACTTCCTGATCTTGTCCATGGTTCACCAGCCGTCGGTCACTCGTCACACAGTCAAGGCTGGTAATCCTAGATGGCGATGGCCTTGTGGGACTTGCTGCTGATGTGTCACTAGGATTGCCTCCAGAAGTCTCCAATTGAGGTTCCACATTCAGTGACTTTTCAGTGGCTTGAAGTGTTCGGGTCACTGGCGGAACTTGTTTGAACCAGGATACGTTTTTTTGTTATTTCTTCCCCATCTCGTTCCACGGTGATGGCCGTTCCCTTCGTTGCCTTCACGATCCATGGCCCAGGCTCATATGGGGTTCGGAACTTTCCACCAGGCCGTCGGGTCCGTATTAGCACGGAGCTCCCTGGGATCATCAAGCGGGTGTGCGCCCTCCGTCGCCAACTGGCCCTGTTGTTGGTACTGCGTCTTCTTTCTTGTGTGTCTGCCGGGTTGTATGGTTCAGGAACCCAGTTGTCCGCCATGGGTAGCAGGTCACGCCGAGTGCCTGTCAGAATGAGTGACCAGGGGGATTTTTGCGTTGTGTAGTGTGGTGTGCTTCTGTATTCTCTCACGAAATGTTGGAGAGCTACTTCCGCATCCTTCTCCTCCGCTGTTGCTATGCGCAGAACTTTGTTGATGGTGCGCATAAACCGCTCAACCTCTCCATTGGCTTGTGGCCACTGCGGAGTAATCCAGTGGTGTTTTATTTCGAGTTCTTTCAGAAAGTCTTTGAATTCGCTGCCTTGGAACGTGTGGAATAGTGTAGAGGTAACAATTACTATTCTAACTCCAGGAAGGTACATCAGTAGGGAAAGTGTAGGATGGTGTAGAGGTATCAATTACTATTCTAACTCCAGCGAGGTGCAACAGCAGGGAAAATGTGGGATGATGTAGAAAGAACCAATCACTACTCTAACACCAGGAAGGTGCAGCAGTAGGAAAATTGTAGGATGCTATAGGAGTATGAATTACTAATCTAACTCCAGGAAGGAACAAAAGAAGGGAAAGTGTAGGATGGTGTAGAGGTAACAATTATAATTCTAATACGAGGAAGGTGCAGCAGTAAGGTAAGTGTGAGATAGTGTACGGGCAACCATTACTATTCTAACTCCAGGAAGGTGAAACGGTAGGGAATGTGTAGGATAATGTAGGGGTAACAATTACTATTCTAACTCCAGAAAGGTGCAACAGTAGAGAAAATGTGGAATGGTGTAGAGGAATCAATTACTATTCTAACTCCAGGAAGGTGCACCAGTAAGGAAAGTGTGGGATGGTGTAGAGGGAAGCTATCACTACTCTAACTCCAGGAAGGTGCAGCGGTAGGGAAATTATGGAATACTGTAGGGGTAATAATTACTATTCTAACTCCATGAAGGTACAACAGTAGGAAAAGTGTGGAATACTAAAGGGGTAACAATTACTAAGATAACTCAAGGAAGGTGAAGCAGTAGGGAAAGAGAAAGATGGTGTAGGGGTAACAATTACTATTCAAACTCCAGAAAGGTATAGCAGTAGGAAAAGTATGGGATGGTGTAGGGTTAACAATTACTATTCTAACTCCAGGAAGGTGCAATGGCAGGGAAAGTGTAGTATAGTATGTAGGTACAGTAAAATAAAATATAACGTATGCACAGAAATGTTGACACTTTTGACTGTATCACAAACCTTGTAATAAAATATAACATTTCCATTTCTTTCACATTTTTTGCAGATAGACACATAAATCTTCTCAACACCAAATCAAAAGTCGAATCAGAGAAGACCAAACAACAAAAAAGACCTTCAAAAGACGAGAAGCCAAACCAGAAACCAGACCAAGAAGAAAACACCTAAATCAAAAGGTATTTAAAATGAACACTCCAAAGTAGGAAACAATTCAATAGGTAAAACTTTTAAAAACATATTCTAGAAACCTACAACAGTACAGAAAGTGTGGAATAGTGTAGGGGTAACAATTACTATTCTATCTTCAGGTTTATGCAACAGTAGAAAAAGTGTAGCATGGTATAGAGGTACCAATTACTATTCCAACTCCTGGTAGGTGCAAATGCAGAGAATCTGTGGGATGATGTAGAGGGAACAAATTACTATTCTAACTCCAGGAAGGTGTAGCAGTAGGGAAAGTGTGAGATGGTGTAGGGGTAAAAATTACTATTCCAACTCCAGGAAGGTGCAACAATAGGGAAAGTGTGGAATGGTGTAGGGGTAACAATTAAAATTCTATCTCCATGTTTATGCAACAATAGGAAAAGTGTAGGATGGCATAGAGATATCAATTACTATTCTAACTTCTGGTAGGTGCAGCAGCAGAGAATGTGAGGGATGATGTAGAGGAAAGCAATTACTATTCTAACTCCAGTAAGGTGCAGCAGTAGGGAAAGTGTGGGATAGTGTAGAAGTAACAATCACTTATTTAACTCAAGGAAGGTGCAGCAGTAGAGAATGTGTGGAATACTGTAGGGGTAACAATTACTATTCTAAGTCAAGGAAGGTACAACAGTAGGGAAACTGTGGAATAATGTAGGGGTAAGAATTACTATTCTTCCTCCAGGAAAGTGCAGCATTAGGAAAAGTGTGAGATAGTGTAGGGGCAGGATTTACTATTCAAACTCTAAGGAGGTGGAACACTATGAAAATTGTGAAATGTTGTAGGGGCAACATTAAATTCTCTAACTACAGGAAAGTGCAGTAGTAGGGAAAATGTAAGATTTTGATCTATCTTAATTGTCATTTAATTCCACATAGTAAAATTGAACCTTTTTTCTTCACAGATAATGTGTGCACAGGAAAAAGCTTCCTACATAAAATCCAGGAAAGGCAACAAATTACTTAAGCATGCAGGATACATATATTCTAAAGAAAGGATACGTTTTCCAAGAAATCATTGGAGGTGTGTGCAGTACTACTCATCCCATTGCAGCGACAGAGCGGTTACCCATGATGATATCATTATTAAAACAACAGATCATAACCACTCTGCCTCTGCAATGGAGATTGATGTAAGGGAAACCTTAAATGAGATAAAGAACTTGCAAGCACCTCCAATGATTCAACTGGATCCATTTTAAGAGAGGATGCACAGCATGTCCCCAGTCATGTTGCTAGTAATATGCCTATAATTCCTAATTTGAGGCGAATTATACAAAGACAAAAGCAGGCAAGTAACACACAAACCACAACACCTCATACCTTTTCTGACATTGTTATTCCACATGAACTTACTATTTCTTTTGCTGATGAACCCTTCCTTCTGCATGACAACGAAAACCCTCAAAAACGTATTCTAATTTTTGGTACACCCCGCAACCTTGTTAAGTTAGAAAATAGTGAAATTTGGATGATGGATGGGACGTTTAAAAGTACACCCCATCCTTTCACTCAAATTTACACTATACACGCTACAATTAACCATAATGTGATCCCCTTAGTATATAGTTTGCTGCCTGATAAGTCTTCTGCAACCTACACTGAACTTTTATCAGTTATTAAAAATTTAACATCCAAAAGTCCTAGGAAAATAATTGTCGATTTTGAATTGAGCATGATCAATGTGATCAGTAAAACGTACACGGATACCCAAATTCAGGGGTGTTTTTTCCATTTTTCACAGGCATTCTGGCGTAAGTTACAAAAAACATCCCTGGTTGCAGAATACTCAACAGATAGCAAACTACAAGTTAAGTTAAAAAATTAACAGCACTTTGTTTTGTTCCTCCCGAAAGTGTAGATGAGTACTACACTGCCATTACAGAATCTGATTATTACAATATTAATGAAGACAAATTGGCACCCATCCTAAATTACTTTGAAGACACATAGATTGGGCACCTAAGCAGATCGGGTCGCAGGAGGAAGCCACGTTTCCATGTGGAGTGGTGGAACTGTTATACGAGCTGTTTCGAGGGATAAGCTAAAACAAATAATGCCATTGAGGGATGGCACAACTCCTTCAACCGTACAATTGGGAAACCACACCCTAATTTCTACTCTTTTTTGGAAACTTTGAAGAAGGAGCAAAGTTTTCAGGAAATGAGACTTTCACAAACATTATCTGGTAGTCTAAACCCACGAGTTACAAAAAAAACGAAGGAAATGTCTGAGGGACTATTGGGTATTATGCAACAGTTTTCGTTGTGTGTGGCTCTAGACTACTTTGAAAATGTTGCTAACATTCTAAGCTTCTAAATAACTTTTTCACCTTACTTTCCTGCTTTGCCCTAAATTAAATAAAAAACTAATTACAATTGGCAATAACATTTTTCTAAAACATTTTAAAAAAAAATATGTCGGGTCAGCCTACCTTTTGTTGCCTTCTTTTTCTTTTCTTCACCATTTTCCACCATAAAAAATCCAATTTTTGTTACAACGAAAAACCCCAAGCAATCCAAAGTATAATGGAGATAAAAAAGTTTCTTTTTTTCCAAAAGTGAAAATCCATTCCAATTTTGCAACCAACAGAAAGCATAATTTGTTTACAAAAAATGCATTTTTATATTAAAAAATATTATCTTCTACTCTTTGTTCAAAAAATTAATCTTGAAAAAGCTTCTTTAAATAACCATGTATTTTTCATCTGAATTTGGTTATAAGCACAAACTTTTTTAACAAAAGGTGATCTTCTTTAAAATCCAAAAATATCTACACAGATATTTTCTGAAACATTATTTGTGTATATTTTGTTTTTAAAAAACTAAACATTTTTTCAATCCATTTTTGAGTCAAACCTCTTAACTTTTCATCTCCTAAAGGAGTTGTTTAAAATACATTTCTTTTTGAAAATGTCTTCCAACTTTGTAATTAAAGAGCAAAAAATCTTCCTTTAATATAAAAAAATAGAAAACGATAAAATCCAAAAAAACAAGTTTTCTTCTTATTTGTGAAATCCTTAAAAATTCTTCTCCATAAGCATCCAGATGAAGACCATGATAAAGAAAAATCCAACTGTTTTGCACTCCTTGTTGATTGAATATATACATCCATCTTCTTGTTTTTTTAAAACAAAACATAGTGCAAAAATATGACAGTACAATAAAAGCATCCTAAAAAAGTACTACCTCCTAGCAGAACATTTTCTCACTATGTCACCCTTGCTATTTACCAATTTGAAGCTGAAATCTGCTTCCATAATTTATAAATAAATCCAAATCTACCTCCAAAGAAACCATATTCTCCCTTTCTCAAAATCTACAAGTTTCCATTTTGCATACAAACGAATTTTGTAATTCTTCTGACCAACCAAGTCCAAAAAAAACAATTATTCCCTCCTACCAAATCATACTCTCACTATGTCAACCATAATTTATTTTTTAAAACAAAGCAAATAATAAACATTATTTATCTTAAAATTGTTTCTAACCAAAATTTCAGTGATAAATCAAAGAAGCTTTTTACCATAGAACAATAACCACATTTCAAACATTTTTATGTTGAACAAAAACTGCATGATTTTTTTTTAAAAATGCACTTTGAAGTAACGTTTTGCGTAAACAAATTCGCAGCTCAAAATATTTGTATTACATTTCTTTTTCTTATTATTGCAACTAATTTTATTCACAAACAACATTTCTCTTTTACTTTTTGCGACCCGACATAGGCATACTCTAATAACACGATCGGCGACATGCTGTTTAACCAGTTTAGCATTACAATCTTAAACTGCAACCTCTCCTTATCCTTTCTTTACAATATATGTATACTTTTTTAACCTAACATGTATAAATAAAGTTTAAGTTGTTTTCTACCTGGACGTAGATCAGCTTCCAGCTGCTTCCTCCATCCATGCTCTTGAAAATGGCCGCTTACGTTCACGTTTACGTGCCTACATCATCGAAAGCTGCAAAGATTGAAAACGGACTATTTAAATATATTTATATTTGAATTAAATATTTTTTAATAAATATTATTTAACATTTAAAAAAAAAGTAAAATATGTGAAAATATCTAAATAAAAAATGCTTTTTCTTCTATATTTTTTAAATAAAAAAAATTCTATACTATGGGGTCGATTCCGATTCGGGAAAAACCGCTCCGAATAGCTGTTCGGAGCGTTTTTCCCGTACGAATCGTACCCTGCAACGTCCCCCGTACGTACGCCGAAGTACGATTCGTACCAGGAGCCGTACTCCGTACGAGTCGTACAAGACACCGTACGACTCTAATCTCCGTACGATTCTCCCTCGGAACCTGCTGTACGCGACATCTGTACGGTTCGTGGCTGGTTTTTACGACCCAGCAAGTACGATACGTGTCGAGTACGCACCGTACGACCCTTTTTCTGCGGGAGCTGAAAACAGCCGTAAAAGCAGAGTTCGTGCCGAAACAGGTACGGAACGGCCCCCCGGGTAAGGTGCGTACCCCCATGATCACAGGGGTACGCACCGTACCCCTGCGATCATGGGGTGTACGAGCCGTACCCCCATTGTACGATCGGTGTACGAGCCGTACCCCCATTGTACGATCGGTGTACGAGCCGTACCCCATGTACGATGGGGGTACGGCTCGTACACCGATCGTACAATGGGGGTACGGCTCGTACACCGATCGTACATGGGGTACGGCTCGTACACCGATCGTACAATGGGGGTACGGCTCGTACACCCCATGATCGCAGGGGTACGTGCCGTACCCCTGCAATCATGGGGGGTACGCGCTGTACGAGGTGTATGTAATCGTGCGCTTTTCCGTACAAATCGCCCTTACCTGACGTGGACCGTACGAATCGCGTCCTGATTCCCCGGTCCGGATCGTACTCGTCGGGTCGTACGGCGTGTGTACGAGTCGTACGGTTCACAGTCTCAGCCTTGCAATACGTACGGATCGCGGCGATTCGGACTGATTCACGGAATGCGAATCGTACTACGCGACTCGGACAGACGGGTACGATTCGTATGGAAAGGGCTACGAATACGAATCGTACGGTGGATTTTTTTACCGGATCGGAATCGAGCCCTTTGTGATCTTGTTTTTTAAAATAATTTAATTTATCTATACATCTAAATTCAATGTTATTACTTGTAAAATAATGTAATTTTATCCTTACCTGTATGCTAATTCCATTTCCTTTCAAAACATCCCCTTTCTTCTTCTTTAACACCTTCCTTTTCAGTTCCGCGGGACAAACTGCTTCATATATGGAAATAAATAAAGGGCAATTTTTACCATTGGAAACAATGTAAAAGCGTGTGAACTTTATTATTAAAATTATTTAAAAATATTTTAACAACAAAATAATTCATTAATAAATATATATATTTAGCATTTCACTTTTAATACATTTTAAAAATGTATAAAATATTTTAATTTATTTTTAAATCATTTTTAATAATAATTTTAATACCTAAGTATTATAATAAATGTGCACTAATTTTTTATATATATTTAAATATAATAATTATTTATGTTAAAATTAAGAATACATTTCAAAATGTACCCAATATAATTTTTTAATAAAAAAATACTAGAGTATTATTTCCAAAAAATTTCAGTTACTACTACATATATATTTTTTTTAAAACTATATAATTAAATTTAAAACCTAAGTTCTTCTACAAATCTTTTTAAATATTTGCTCTCTCTTAAAACTATTTGTTACAAAACAATAACAATTTCAATATACTTGTTAATATTAATACTCTTTTTTTAAATTATTATTACCAAAGTCTTATTTCAAAATACTGTAGTATTTTTACCATATAATTATACAAATTAAAAATAAAATTAGAAATATATTTTATTAAATAATCTATATAATTATATTTAATTCCTGAGTTTAATAACAATACTTGAAATAAATGTGAACACTCTTATAACTATTTTGTTGAAAATATTACATTTTATTAATAATAATAAATTATGATTTCTAAATACTGGAGTGTTTTTAACAATTATTACTTAAAAACATTAATAAAACAACTTCACAAAATAAAATTATTTTTAACTAGAACAAATAAAAAAATCACAAATATAATGTAATAATTTATTTAAAAAAATATTTAAAAAATTTAATAAAAAACATAATACTTGCGTTGTAAAGGTAATTGCGTTGTAAAGGTGCTTGCGTTGTAAAAGCATGCGTTATAAAAGCATGCGTTGTAAAACCACTTGCGTTGTAAAAGTTTTGTTGTAATGGTAGTGCGTTGTAAAAGTTGCGTTGTATAGGTTGTTTACCGAGTGTAGGTCATGTTAATGTAGGAGGGATATAAAAATTGGAAGATAGTTTCTGGAAATCAATGTTGAACCTTCCTTCCGCCAACCCAATAATAAATGCCATTGTCAACACCTCACTGTCCACAGCCAAAGTCCCCCCAGAGTGGAAACTGGCAGCGGTGAAACCACTGCAAAAAAAACAACTCCCTGACCCCACCACATTGTCGAACCTACGACCCATCTCACTACTTCCGGCCCTGTGTAAAGTCACAGAGTCAATTGTAAATAAACAACTTACTCGTTTCTTGGAAGATAGTGATGCATGGCACCCCAACCAGGCAGGTTTCAGGGTCCAACATTCCACCGAATCGGCCCTCCTGTTCACCACAGAAACTATCCGCTCAGCCCTAGACCAAGGCAAGAAGGCCGTCCTGATTTTATTAGACCTATCGGCGGCCTTCGACACGGTCTCACATGCCATCCTATTAGACCGGCTAATAACATCTGGTGTCACAGGGACAGTGCTTGAGTGGATAAGAAACTTTTTAAGTGACAGGAGGCAAGTGGTGACCGTGGGGGAATTCTGCTCCAGTGAAAAAGCGCTGTTGACGGGAGTCCCGCAGGGTTCGAGCCTGAGCCCGACCCTGTTTAATGTTTATACTGCACCCCTGATAAAATTGATTTCGTCATTTGGCATAGACGCCATAGCCTATGCCGATGACACACAACTTATCCTGGTAATGGACAAGGATAACCAAGCCTGGGAGGAAAATCTAAAAGGTTGCCTAACGGCCACCTTTGAATGGATGCGTCTAAACCATCTGAAATGCAACACAGGCAAAACAGAGATCATGCCTATAGGCCCAAATAATGAGTTCATCCCACGATTATGGTGGCCAGAAAAAGCTGAAATACCACCTCATACAACCAACTTGGTCCGTAATCTGGGGGTGCATTTTGACTCTGACCTGTCTTTTAGACAACAAGCGGCTAGAGTGGCAGGCATGTGCTTTGGGGTAATAAAGGGACTGAGAAAGTTCTTTGATCTTCTGCCCCTTGAAGCAAGGAAAACAGTTACGGTTGCACTAGTAACATCACGCATCGATTACTGCAATAGCCTCTACGCTGGTACAAATAAAGCTGTCACACACAAACTTCAGATGGTGCAACATGCAGCTGCGAGGTTGGTTTTAAAATGGCCGAAAAGATCATCTGCAACCAAAGCCCTTAAGGCATTACACTGGCTGCCTATTACAAAAAGGGTTTTGTTCAAAGTACTCTTAATTACTTTTAGAGCTGTTCACAACTTAGGCCCATCCTACCTGAGGAAAAAATTCAGCAGATACTGTCCAACCAGAGCACTGCGTTCTTCAACGGCCAACCTGCTTACCGTCCCAAGTTTCAGACTTAAAACTCGAGGGGGTAAATCCCTGGCGGTACTGGGAGCAAAAGCATGGAATACTCTTCCCCCCCAGTTGAGATTACTGGATAAAGAAATAGATTTCCGTAAACATCTAAAAACCTGGATCTTTAATCTACAAGATATGACTGCCAGAAGCCTAGTGTAATTCGGGTCTCGGTTAAGTAAGCATAGGAACTACCTAACACCTGGTGGTCCTTTCTGGGCGCCTAGATGCTCCTTGGAGCGATTGCCGCGCGTTATAAATTGGCACTTACATTACATTACATTACATAGTAGCTGCTCCAAATTTAAATTACACTAGGAGCAAAACATCCCCTATATAACCAACTAGATAAAAGCAGCTCCTCTTATTCTTTGGCATTCTATATGGTTTAGAGACACTGTGGGGCATATTATCCACAACTAGCGATATTTATCGCTAAATAGGTTTAGCAAATTTTTTGTATCGCCGCGCATGAATAGCACAGATATTTCAAACTATATCAGGAATTACGAATGCAAATTTGTTTTGTAATTCAGAAGTGTGATGCAAAAAAAGATTAAAATAGGAGCAAAACAAATAAGAACACTTTACGTGGGGATGTGCATATGAAATCTATTTGCAAGAACTCAATTTTTATATATTGTACACTACATCATTTTATCAGTAGGTAGCAAATCAGTGGGATATTTTGTGGCCATGTCAATGGAAAATATGCTGATTGCAAATGAGTGTGCTATACCTTCATGCTTTAGGTATGTATTCATTAAAAGTGATATGGGGATATGTACAATGAAGTGGCAGAGCATGTTGTTAGCCCAGTTGGCTTAACGACACGCTTCGCCACTTCAAAAACATAAGGCTGCACCATATTCACAAGAATGTGGTACAGCCTTACATTTCCCTCTGCGCTACGTTTAACAACTTAGCGTCAGCGTAGACATCCTGAAATGCCATTGCGCAGCGGTTAGTAGCAGTGCATGTACCTTGGCAGACTGGCTTATGTTATTACGTTTAGCGCTGTCAGCATAGTTTATCACCATTTTAATCTGAGCATTGTTATTTTTAAATAGGAATTTTACGCTTGCATTTGCATTTTGCACTTTACCTTGTGCCTGCCCCCGTCCTGCCGCAGCTGATTTGCCGATTGTTGCAGAGGGACATGGCTCCTCCCCTCGGCTTCCTCATTTCTTGGGGGTGGAAATTAGATAAAAGAGCCATGCTGAAGAGGATTCACAGCGGACACGCGCAGCGGGCGCTGCCTAAGGCAAGCCCGTCTGTGCCCGTCCGCGCCCGTCTGCGCCCGGACCGTGGCCATGCAGAAGGGCACTCCTTCAGAAGGAATAGTTTGATCTATGGAGTCCATGGGTCCTGAGCTACAGAATACCCTCCCGTTAATAACTGGAAAACTCAGTCATGATGCTTGTGCCTTTAATGGCTAAATTACGTCTGCATTGGACAAAGTAGCTCCAATTAAGACTGAGGGCCCGATTAACAGAATGAACTTAAGACTCAATCCTAAACTTACTTCTATTTTGGTATTCACAGAATACAGTTACTACTTTTGGCATTCACAGAATGAACTTACTACTTTTGGTATTCACAGAAGTTAGGATTTTGTCTTAAGTCTGTTTTAAGACAAATTTAAGACAAAATCCTAACTTCTGTGAATACCAAAAGTAGTAAGTTCATTCTGTGAATGCCAAAAGTAGTAAGTGCATTCTGTGAATACCAAAATAGTAGTAAGTTTAGGATTGAGTCTTAAGTTCATTCTGTGAATCAGGCCCTATGTAACTGGCTAGGAAGAAACCCTCAGCCCCCTACTTTACGACTGAACTTCGCTTGGAAAAAAGTTTATGGAGCGTGCCTGGAGGAAAAATTATAACTCAGAGGCCAAAGGCATATATAGAACAGCTCTTAAAAAAATTCCATAGACTTGAACGCAACACTATTAGGGACTGCGTGGCCAATCAAATCAAAACCTCTGACAACTCTATAAAAGAAGTTTTTAAGATTGTCCAGAGCTTTATAAAGCCACAAGCCATAAGGAGTACTGTTCTCCCTTCAGCCTCTTTATGTGAAGACTTATCTAGCTTCTTTCAGGAAAAGATCCAGTCGATTTACTCTTCGATTAATCTTTTCCCTTGACAGGGACATCAGTTATGCCAGCTGTGAGAAAGTGGCTCTATATATACTGGACCAGAATAAGGTACAGTGTGTATAGAGTCCACAAACCCCAGAGGTGTAACAGAGGTTAAAGCCAGGTGTGACCTTACTCTCTAAAGTGGTAGCTTGGGCGAGCAGTAAGGCAGTACCAGAGGACAGTGTAAAGCATTTGTTGTACACACTCAGTCAGCAAAAGGTTTCACACACTCAAAGACTGAACTCCAGGCCAATTGTTTTTACATCAAAAGATATTGTTATTTTATTTCTAGAACCAACAGGCATAAAAAATATACTGCTCTCAATATGAGAGGCCTCAGATGAGTACTTTTCAGAAAGGCAATAAACTTTATGTTATGTTATGTTATGTTAAAAGGGACTTTTATAGCGCAACGGCTACTCCAAAGGAGTGTCCCGGCGCTTTGTGCTCCAGACCTTAAGAAAGAACTGGAAAACATAACAATAAAAAGACAGAAACCAAAAAAGAGAAACGCTCTAACCAGAAAACAACCAAGTTTTTAAGCCTTTCCTGAAGGCAAGCAGATTCGATGTGGTCCGCAAGGATAACGGTAGGGAGTTCCATAGCTGGGGGGCAAGGAATCTAAAGGACCGACCGCCCAGTCGAGCCCTTTTTATACGTGGCACCACTGCCAGAGCTAAAGATTCCGATCTTAGGGATCGTGTAGGCCGGTAAAAATCCAGTCTCTTCTGGAGATATTTTGCACCATTGGCATGCAGGGCTTTGTGGGCTAAGGTCATGGCTTTAAACATTATCCTCTTCCGTACAGGAAGCCAATGGAGGGATAGAAGAAGGTTTGAGGCACTAGAACGGCGATGCAGGCCAAAAATCGCTCTAGCTGCAGCGTTCTGGGTCACCTGCATGCGCTGTAAAAGATATTCTGGCAGACCCAGATATAGAACATTTGCATAATCCAATCTGGATCCTATAAGTGCCTGGACAGTTATCCTCCGATGTTCCTCGGATAGAAGAGGAAAGAATTTACGCAACATCCTGAGGATCCCGAAGCACGTTCCCGTAAGAGTGGACACCTGGGATTTGAGCGAGAGCTCATTGTCAATTTTGACTCCCAGGTTCTTAGCCCATTTAGATGACTGAGCTGGGGGGAACATGTCTGCGGGCCACCAGCCATGCCAATCTGGTTCCGATGGGCATCCGAAGAATAGTATCTCGGATTTGTCCGAGTTGCACTTGAGGCTGTTGAGATGGAACCAATTAAAAACAGCCCCAAGGCACTCACGGATACTTTCTCCATCGAAATCTTCGCTCTTGCGGCAGTTGAACAGAAGCTGGGTGTCGTCAGCATAAGAGACGATCCGGGCCCCATAGGACTCTGCCAATGTCGCCAGAGGGGTCATGAGGATGTTAAATAGAGTGGGGCTCAGTACGGAGCCCTGAGGGACTCCGACTCCCAATGGCGGCATTTCGGCAGATCCAGGTGGGACCCAGACCGTCTTTGGAAAGACAATAGCTACAGGGGTTGCAGTAGGCAACACAATTCTACACGCAATTTAGCATTGAGCTCAATGGATTTCCTTATATAAACACAGGTGATTACTTTGTAGATTACTTTGGTAATCCCAGGACTGGTTCCGAGGTTCAATCCTGGGGTCTAAGCTGAAACCAATTTAGCAAAAACGTTTTAGGTATTGTAGTGATTTTTCAGGAATAAAAAGCTATTTTAAAAGTTCACACTTAGAAACTTTTCAACAGAAATCTGGCAATGTTATCCAATAGGAGAAAATTCAAGTTGCCGGTAAAGTGCGATCTCGTTACTTTTGCAATCCAGTATTGGTCTCCTGGGGCCAGTACTGGGGTCTCAACTCAAAACAGGTAAGTAATTACGTTTCAGTATTTCGTATGATTTTTAAAGAATATTTCTAGTTTTCAAAAGTAGGCAATGGATTCCTATGGAGAAAATACAAGTTACTAGTATACCCGCTAGGGATTACTTTTGCGTTTCAGCACTGGGCTACAAGGTACAATACTAGCTCCTCTCCTGATCAAAGGTGAGTATTTCCGAATTCAGATGATTTTATATGAATATATCAAGTTTTCAAAAGTAGACACTTAGAAGATTTTTCGAGTCAAACCAGTCAATGGTTTTCAATGGCAGGTAAGTGAGTTACCGGTTTCCTGGTGAGTCCTCAACTGGTGAAGTTGTGGTTCTGGGCATAGACTCAGGGGTCCCCGAGGGTCAGGTAGGTACAGTTGGTTCACCCTCTGGTGGCTAGCAGGCCACGCGGCTGTGGTAGCTGGGCTTCTGGTCACTCGCTCAGAGCAAAGGGGGAAGCAGGATAGGACAAAGGTGGTACAGCCAGCTGTACTCGGGGTCTGGGTGCAGGTTGCTTTTGAGCTGTCGGGTGCTCAATGTTATCCAATGGAAAAGGTCAAAAAGGAACAAAGGCTGCAGGCTCGGGGGCGGAGACTCTCCAGGGGCGACCAGCACGTCGAGAGGTAAGTTGGGATCTTGGAGCACAGGTAGGTACCCCAAAGGGAGGCACAGGGGGCTGTAGGGCGCCAGGTGCAGGGGTGTCTTTGGGTGTCGGAAAAGCTTACCCTCAGCTGGTCGCGGTTGGGGGGGACCTGGTTCTGAGTCTGCAGGCGTCGTCTGGTTCGCCGAGGAGGGTCTTTGGGCACTGGACTTCGGGTCCCAGTCGCCCGGGGGACGTCCTCTGGGTCTTGGATCACGAGGGCATGGGCCGGGCTCAGCGGGTGCAGAGTGGGCTGGTCCGGAGCTTCCTGGCTGGCACCAGGGGGGTTGTTGCAGCAGAGCCTCTGCTGATGGGAGTCCCAGTCTTTAAGAGGGTCAAGGCAGGCAGGTCCTCTGGGTGTCCCAAGGTTGCTGTCCGCATGAGTCACCGGGATTTAGGCAGGAGCATGTTCCAGGATCGACAGGCCGGTAGGGCTGGGGCCAAGTCAGTTGTTGTCGTCCAGCTGTGCAGCGGGTCTTCTTCTTCTTCTTGATCTTCTTTCTTCTTTTGGTATCGGGATCTGAGGAAGGAAGGTTCAGGGAGCCCTTAAATACTGAATTTAGGGCCGTTACAGGTAGGGCAAGGGCAGGGACAGGGCAGGGTCCTGGGGTGGGTACACCCCCTAGACTGCTCCTCTCCTGTGGGAGGGGGGCAGGAGCCTAGCTGGGATTGGGCAGGGCTCCCCATCTTCAAGATGGCTGGAGCCCGGGGTCGTGCTTCACCTCATCTCCTCCACCTGAGGGGAAGGGAGGGGTTGGCACAGGCTGGCACACCCCTCTTCCTGATGTAGTTTTTCCCGCCAATCTTCCCGCCAGAGTGGGAAGTCAGAACTGGTGGGGGCCAGTTGCTGGGTACAGCAAATGGTCTGGGGAAGCTCACAGAGGCCTTTTAAGCTTTCCCCTGCCCATCCTGGGGGAGGAGACCTAGCACCTTGCCCAGGATGTGCATTGTTGCAGGCCAAGGAGAGCGGGGGGCTCTCCACTCAGGGGTCCAGCAACATGTCTGCTGTGTGGCAGCCTCTGCAGCCACTCAGCCCAGATGTGAATTGTAGGTTAGGTTTTCAGAGGGCATCTCTAAGATGCCCTCTGGTGCATTTTACATGAAATCCTACACTGGCATCTGTGCGGGTTTAATGTGCTGAGAATTTTGGTACCAAACTTGTCAGTCTTCAGTGTAGCCATTATGGATCTGTGGAGTTCGTAATGACAACCTCCCAGAACCATATACTCTTAATGTCATCCCTGCACTTACAGTGCCCAGGAATGGCCCTGGGTACTGTAGCAGCACAGGGCTCATGCACCTGTGCCCACACCTCTAGCATAGGGCACCCTGCTAGAGGGGTGACTGAAGTATGCCAGGGCAGTGGGTTTTGTGGGCATGGCACACAGGGTTGTGTGCATGTCGACTCTTGGTTTAGTTCTGTACTTAGACACTTAGCCTGCAAAATCAATGTGTGGGTGTCAGGTACAGGGCCCCTGAGGGTGGCACAATAAGTGCTGCAGTCCTCAGGAGTCTTCTCTGGTCACCATGCCCTGGGTACCTAGAGTACCATTTACTAGGGGCTGACAGGTGGCCAGAGATGCCAATTGGGTTTTAGTTTCAACACACCTCTTAGGGAAGGAACACAGACCCTGGGTACCTGGTTGGCAGGGACCCAGGGCACACTCAGTCAAAGCACATCAGCAGTTCAGAAAAAAGTGGGGGCATACCAGTGCAAGAAAGATGGTACTTTCTCACACCAGCTATACCATCCAATAATCTCCATCACTCTGGCATGTGGTCTGAATTTCATCCTTTTTGTCTAGAGGTATCTCTTGCGGAATTGAGCAAAATTAAATCTGGCTCTCCGGCCGATCCCTTCCCAGCCAGGTTTTTTAAACGCCAGACCCTTGGCTCCATTCCCTATTAAACTCTGTCTAAGGTCAGGGGCCTCATTTATGAAAAGTGACGCATCGCTGCGTGAAAACAGCGATGCGTCACTTTTCACTGCGCACTCCTTGCGACATTCCTGATGCGTCATATTTAATGTATGACGCATCATGTCGCAAGGAGTTACAGATACGTCAGTATTTCTGACGTATCTGTAAGCGCAAAAGTGACGCATTGCTGGAGTGTGTCACAAAAGTGACGCAACTCCAGCAATGCGTCCTTTCACATGGGGAAAGCCCCATGCGAAAGGGCTTGCGTCAGTCTTACGCCTGCTGTGAGGCCGGCGCAAGATTTTGACGCAACAGCGTCCTAAAAGTGACGCAGTGAAATCTCATAGATTTCACTGCGTCACTATTACGAGGCTTTTTGCGGGGGAACGCCCCCTCTGCATACATTATACCTGACGCAGGTATAATGTGGCGCAGGGGTTTAAAAAGTGACGCATCTACCCAGATGCGTCACTTTTTAAATATGGCGCAACGAGGCGCATTTTTTACACCGCTGGTGCGTCACAAAAAGTGACGCACCGGCGGCGCAAAACTGACGCAAGGCCTTCATAAATAAGGCCCTAGGTATTTATACAGGCTCGTGGAAAACTGCATTTGTCCAGCAAATTCTTAAGTAAGAAGGCCCAACAGAACTTAAGAATTGTCGACCTATCTCTTTGCTTCCAGCACCGGCCAAGATGCCTGAGAAAGAAGTTCCGAAACAATTGGTGGAGTCTAATCACTGTCTTCATGACTTCCAGTCTGGATTCAGGTCAGGGTACAGCAAAGAGACTGCTCTGCTTGAAGTGTCAGAAACCATAAGGGAAACTGTGGACCAGGGTAGCTGTGCAATGATAGTGCTGTTGCTCTTGTCTGCAGCTTTTAAAACTGTGTCACACCAGACTCTCTTAGATAGACTTGAGCTCCTGGGAGTGAAGGGACCTACTGTAAACTGTTCCGCTCCTTTCTTGAGGGCTGGTCTCAAAAAGTGTTCCTTCGTCCCTCTGTCTCCTCCGCCAGCCCTCTTGGATGTGGAGTCCCGCTGGGTTCGGCTTTGAGCCTCGCTCTTTTTAATGTTTACCTTACCCCCTTGCTCCGCTAATTGAGCAATGTGTTGTGAATGTTGTCTCATATGCTGACGACACTCAGTTGGTGTTCTCGTTTAAGGTACACACAGAGGCAGCTTTCACTAATTTCAAGCAGTGTCTGCTAAAAATCTCCACTTGAATGACAGACAGCTGTTTGAAGTTGAATGCCGATAAAACAGAGGTTCTATTTTTTAATCAATCCTCTCCCCCAATTTCAGAACTTTGGTGGCCAGCAGAGTTAAATCCCCCTCCTCTTCCAGTGGTGTTGGCTAGGAACCTGGGGTTCAATTTATTTCTCTAACTTTTCAGGCCGAACCCAGATTTGCCAAGTCTCCTCAGCATGCTTCTGGAAACTGAAAACCTTGTGGAGATTTCTACATTTTTTGCTTCTGGACTGCAGAAAAACTGTGGTTCATGCATTAGTCACATCCCAAGTTGACTATGTGAACAGTCTCTATATTGGTCGACCAGGCTATCTGATTAAGAAGCTACAGATTATTAAAAATGCGGCAGCTAGGCTTATCAGAAACGTGCCACTCCGCCGCCACATCTCCCCCCATTTACGGAGCCTACACTGGCTACTGGTCAAGAGAAGGATAGAGTTCAAGGTATTGACCTTGGCTTACAGAGCAACTTGAGACATTGGTCCACTATATCTGAAGCATAGACCAGGTCTCCGAGGTCAAATCACCAGGAACTACTCGTGATTCCACGTTTTGCAAAGGCCAGGATTGGGGGTCGAGCTTTTGCTGTAAAAAAAGCCTCCCTGAGGAATTCCATGCCTGAACATTTACGAAAGGCTAAGTCAGAACCCGTGTTCAGGAAGGCTCTAAAAACCTTTCTTTTTGGCCTAGTCTAGAGCTTCTCCAGTCCCTAAGCCTATGCCGGCTGCAGCTGCTTTTAAATTGCAATAATAATAATAAAATAATAATGCTGCCCTGTACATAAGGCAAGGCCCCTATCACTACCGGAACATCACAAAAAGGGACGTTCCGGTGGCGATAGGGGCTTGTACATATGCCCCATAGTTTTTAACATGATTTAAGAACATTCCTGCCCCACCCAATGGCAATGCTGTTAATGAACTAAGAAGCAAATCAGCGATTATGTGTACCCTATATTGGCTATATTTGTATTATATATGGAACAAAATGTTAGTCTATTGAATCAAACAAAGATGTTTTTTGTACACCACACATTCTGAACTCGAGTATTTGGGTTTAAATCTGTTTTATTGGGTTTTATAACAAATAAAGACGTTACATTATAGCCCACCTAGAGCCATCGGCTTGGAAATTTGGGTATATCTGTCTCAAACATTGTATTTACTGCATCTAGCATCCCAGCCCAAAAGGATTCCAGCTTGGGGCAGTGCCATTAAAGATGTGTGAGTATGCCCTGCTGTCCACATTGTTGCCAACATTGCCACCCTTTTGTGTGATTCCATGTTGCATTATTGCAGGTGTGAGGTACCAGTACTGGGCTATCTTTAAGAGCATCTCCTTACTGGTAGTATTACGCGCGGAGGTTCGCGTCCAGTGTAGAATGTCATTCCATTCCTTGCAGGTAAAGGGACATTCATATTCTCTCTCCCACCTAGCCTGTGTGGGCAAGTCGAGTGTGGGTTGTAGTTTTACCAGGAATGCATAGTTGACAGAGAGTCGTTTCCTGTCTGTGGAAGATGTTAGAATCCACCTTTTCAAAGCTATCAGTTCCCTACTGGCATGTGGATGAATCCAGGGATGGGTCACCCAGTGTACCACCGCTAAGTATTGCCATCTCGTCGTATTCAGGCGATCATAGCATGGGCCTCATTTATGAAAAGTGACGCATCGCTGCGAGAGAAAACAGCGATGCGTCACTTTTCACTGAGCACTCCTTACGACATTCCTTATGCGTCATATTTAATGTATGACGCATCATGTCGCAAGGAGTTACAGATACGTCAGTATTCCTGACGTATCTGTAAGCGCAAAAGTGACGCATTGCTGGAGTGTGTCACAAAAGTGACGCAACTCCAGCAATGCGTCCTTTCACATGGGGAAAGCCCCATGTGAAAGGGCCTGCGTCAGTCTTACGCCTGCTGTGAGGCAGGCGTAAGATTTTGATGCAGCAGCATCCTAAAAGTGACGCAGTGAAATCTCATAGATTTCACTGCGTCACTATTACGAGGCTTTTTGCGGGGGAACACCCCCTCTGCATACATTATACCTAGCGCAGGTATAATGTTGCGCAGGGGTTTAAAAAGTGACGCATCTACCTAGATGTGTCACTTTTTAAATATGGCACAACAAGGCGCATTTTGTACGCCGCTGGTGCGTCACAAAAAGTGACGCACCGGCGGCGCAAAACTGACGCAAGGCCTCATAAATAAGGGACCATGTTTGTAGTGTAGGGAAGTCCACGAGTCCCTCAGCGTCAAACAGGTCTACTATCCTTTTACACAGTTAGCTTCCTGCCATACCATGAATCCCTGTCCAGTGGCTGCCGGCGGGAACTCAGGACGACCAATTAGTGGCGTTTGTGGGAAATTGGTGTGGCAAGGCCATGTCTCAATTGTCTCCTGTCCCAAACCCCAATTGTAGATCTGACGACAGGGGAGACATATACTCCAGAGGGTCGGTGTACTTTAGGTAGCCAAGGCACTTTCCATAAATATATGGCCGCAACAACCTGATCTATGAAGCACCAGTGTTTTCCTATGAGTGTATGGGACCATTCCACCATAGAGTGCTGTTGGGCTGCTTGATAGTAATAGTAGCACTTGTTTGGGATCCCTAGGCCTCCTAGTGACATTGGAAGGAATGCATGTGCTCTAGTTAGTCTTGCTCGCTTACTCTCTCAAATGAAGTCCCGGAGTGTTTTTTGTCATCTAGTCAATAATTGTAGGAGGGGGTTAAAGGGGTAGCGTTTGCATAACATATAGCAATTTGGGGAGTAAGGTAATTTTAATGGCTCCTATACGCCCCAACGACGAAAGGATGTGTGTCTTCCATTTAGAGAGGTCTTTCCTTGTCAGTGTTAGTAGGATCATGCAGTTATAGGCTGCGGTGCGCAAGAGTGTGGCTTGTATCTGTATTCCTAAGAAAGGAATCCTGTTTTCTGGCCATTGAAATGGGAATTGGATGCAAAGTAGGACACACTCCAAGTCAGGGAGATTTAAGTTAAGAATCAAGGACTTCTACAGGTTGACATTAAAATCTGAAGCTTCTCCAAACATGGTTAATTCTGCCATAACCGCTTTCAGGGAATTGCTCAATCAGTGAGGGTCAGGAGGACGTCCTCAGCATATAAGATAATCTTGTGTTCCCTCCCCCCATCAATATGCCAGTCACTTGTGGATTTGCTCTTATCTGTTCTGCAAATGGTTCCATGTATAGTGCAAAAAGTAGAGGTGACAGTGGGCAGCCCACCCTAGTCCCTCATTCTATGGGGAAGGTGGCTGACCTCACTCCGTTAACAAGATGTTAGCCTGGGGAGTAGCGTAGCAGGACTGTATCCATCTGCAGAATCTTGGGCTGAGGCCCAGGCACTCTAGCACCCGATACAGATAAGGCCAGTGCACACAATCAAATGCTTTCTCAGCATCAATCGTCAGTAGAAGGGCAGGCACCCGGGAACATTGCACTTTGTCCAGAAGGTGGCAAAATCTCTTTGTATTATCGCTGCATCCACGCTCTGGCACAAAACCAGCTTGGTCAGGGTCACCTAATCCCTGTATGTACGGAGCCAGTCTGTGGGCTAGGACCCTTGTGAAGAGCTTTGTGTCCTCATTCAACAGGGAGATCGGGCAATATCACACACAACAACTGGTGTCCTTTTCCTGCTTGGGGATCACCGTAGTGGTGGCCAGTCCCATCGAATCGGGTGGGGGGCCTCCTGTATCGAATGAATTGAATAATCCAGTCAGGATCGGCGCCAATTGGGTAGCAAAACGTTTATAAAATGTTGCTACGTAACCATCCGGGCACGGGGACTTGTTAGGTTCCAATTTATTTATCGTATTGTCCCCCCCCCCAAGGCCGTAAAAATAGGGCTTCCGCCTCAGGGGGAACACCCGGGCCAGGTAGGTCACTACATCATAATCCTGCAGTGGATCGGCTGAATAGGGGGCCTTATAAAAGGTCCCAAACGTATTCGCGATATCCTCATCTGAATGAAATATAGGTGCGGTTTCTCTCGAGGGCGTCGGGGCTCCACCCGCGTTACATTTAAGAATAAGAAATGGCAATGCTCATATTTTTTTAAATAAAAAAATACCCCCTTTAATGTAGTCTTCTACTGACTACTAGAACATGGGGCACTGTCTGCCCCACTCACCGATACCACCTCCGTTGTCCAGTGACAATTGTGGACACT
Source organism: Lissotriton vulgaris (assembly GCF_964263255.1). Classification (NCBI taxonomy): domain Eukaryota; kingdom Metazoa; phylum Chordata; class Amphibia; order Caudata; family Salamandridae; genus Lissotriton; species Lissotriton vulgaris. Next base: position 257,231,632 of record NC_141685.1, read on the forward strand.
GTCACTTAACTCTGATTCCGGGTAGGCCCAAAGAAGCCTAATTGTTTACCGGGCTGTTAACCTCACAGCCCTGAAACCTGTGAGGTCAGCAGCTCGGCAAAGACCCAGCTTCAAGGCTCAGTCTCCACTCCCTGATAGCGTGGAGGTAAAGTTAGCCATAGGTGTTTTAAATACAAGCCTGGTATCGCTAACCCTCATCGTCAATCAGAGATTGCAGAGCTTTTCACCCCACCCTTTCCCAATTTGTTACAGGGTGTGGTGGGATCCATGTCGGGGTGGGGAGGTGGCAGACACATAGGGCCTCATTTCTGAAAAGTGACGCATCGCTGCGTGAAAACAGCGATGCGTCACTTTTCACTGCGCACTCCTTGCGACACCAACGATGCGTCATATTTAATGTATGACGCATCATGTCGCAAGGACTTACAGATATGTCAGTATTTCTGACGCATCTGTAAGCGCAAAAGTGACGCATTGCTGGAGTGTGTCACAAAAGTGACGCAACTCCAGCATGGCGTCCTTTCACATGGGGAAAGCCCCATGTGAAAGGGCTTGCGTCAGTCTTACGCCTGCTGTGAGGCAGGCACAAGATTTTGACACAACAGCGTCCTAAAAGTGACGCAGTAAAATCTCATAGATTTCACTGCGTCACTATTACGAGGCTTTTTGCGGGGGAACGCCCCCTCTGCATACATTATACCTGACGCAGGTATAATGTGGCGCAGGGGTTTAAAAAGTGACGCATCTACCTAGATGCGTCACTTTTTAAATAAGGCGCAACAAGGCGCATGTTGTACGCCGCTGGTGCGTCACAAAAAGTGAGGCACCGGCGGCGCAAAACTGACGCAAGGCCTTCAAAAATAAGGCCCATAGTGCATTGCTTAGGTCTGTGTTAAGTGAATTTGAGTGTGAAACTAAGTAGCATTAAATTCTGCTTTAGGATAAATGTGGACCTGGGGTAAGGAACAACACGAGCAAATGACTTGTAGAGGGCTTTTTACAAAAGGGAATTTAGTTACTGAATATGATAGAGTAAATGGCATTTGAAATATGTAACTATAGAATTATGGGGCATATTATCAAGGAGTGCCTTGGAAAACGCACAACGCACAATCCTGTATCGCTGGCTATCGCCGGATTTCATCGCCGTTTTAGCGTGCAATTATCAATGCGCATAAGGTAGGCGAATTGAAAACCGCCGATAGTCGTCGGTATGGCACATTAGCGCATGAAAACAAGCGTTGTTTTCACGCGCTAAAGTGGGCCTTGATAATATGGGGGGGTGGATTCTGCTCTATGATCCACACCCTCATGTTATCAATGCCCTAACACCTGGTCAGAGCAGGCGTTGGGAGACCTGCGATAAACGAGTTTATCACAGGTCTTTTCCTCCCAACGCTTGCCTTGGTAATAGGGTGTTCCCACCTCCAACCACATTTTTCATGTGGTTGGACGTGGGAACGCCCACTTTGCATGTCATTAGCGATGTTTATCGCCGACATGCAAAGTGGGCTTGGGCCAGGCTTTCAAATGCCCTTGTTAATAGGGCTCTAGCAGTATCGCCGCTTTCTCAGCACAATTCGCCGAAAAAGCGGCGACACTTGCCCTTGGTAATATGCCCCTATGTTTTTTAACTAGGAGAAACTGTTAACTTTGTAATGGAGGTGTGTGTTAATGGAAAGCACATGAGAACATGAAAGGGAAGAAGCTACTATTCAATATGACTCAGCTTTAAAACAGTATTGAATGTGATGAAATGGAGATTGTTTAATGCAGGATGTACATTTTGTAAATTTGTAATTTGAATGCTGCTTTTTGAAATCTGTTACATAATTGATAAAATGTTATATTTTGAGAGATTCTTTTACATCTGCACAACTAAAAAGACACATTTGCAAGTCCGCAGACATCAATATTTTCATGCAAATGAGCAGAGCTAAAAGGATGGTGTAGTGATTACACCAGATATGTAAGTGTAAGAGCATCTACTTTACTGACTGTTCGTCTCCACTGCTTCCAGGAACTGACAAACTCCTGGGGCCTCATTTATGAAAAGTGACGCATCGCTGCGTGAAAACAGCGATGCGTCACTTTTCACTGCGCACTCCCTGCGACACCAATGATGCGCCATATTTAATGTATGACTCATCATGTCGCAAGGACTTACAGATACGTCAGTATTTCTGACGTATCTGTAAGCGCAAAAGTGACGCATTGCTGGAGTGTGTCTCAAAAGTGACGCAACTCCAGCAATGCGTCCTTTCACATGGGGAAAGCCCCATGTGAAAGGACTTGCGTCAGTCTTACGCCTGCTGTGAAGCAGCCGCAAGATTTTGACGCAACAGCATCCTAAAAGTGACGCAGTGAAATCTCATAGATTTCCCTGCGTCACTATTACGAGGCTTTTTGCGGGGGAACGCCCCCTCTGCATACATTATACCTGACGCAGGTATAATGTGGCGCAGGGGTTTAAAAAGTGACGCATCTACCTAGATGCGTCACTTTTTAAATATGGCGCAACAAGGCGCATATTTTACGCCGCTGGTGCGTCACAAAAAGTGACGCACCGGCGGCGCAAAACTGACGCAAGGCCTCATAAATAAGGGCCCTAGGATTCAAACCATAGCATTCCGTTGTCATGACCATGACATCATAGCAGTACAAGGAAGATGGAGAGCATGACTAAGGCGCTGTGGGCATGCTAGAGAAACAGTTTGATGTAGAAAGCAGTTTAGTTGTTGACAGACACAAGTTCTTTACCAGAGAGCAGGAGAGTGAGGAAAGCACAGTGTCTTAGGTAGCTGCTTTGCACATTCTTGTTTCTGGATGGGAATTTAGGGGCATATTATCAAGGACCGGTGTTAAAATTATCGCTGTTTTATCGGCAGGAAACTGCCGATAAAATGGAGATACTAGGCTTGATAATACACCCTTGTTAATTCCCATAGAAGCCCATGTTCTGATGTTAACTTGGGCTTCTATGGAAATTAACAAGGGCGTATTATCAAGCCCATTATCGCCGTATTATCGACAGTTTCCGGCTGATAAAACAGCGATAATTTTAACACCGGTCCTTGATAATATGCCCCTTGAACATTTCACTTCTCAACTCATTCCAGATCAAATTGTGGTGCATTCTAGGGACAAGAATGTCCAAGAGAAATTGCTTACTTTAAAGAATCCGTCTTTGGATGAAATGGGTACCATTGTCTGAGTATTGAGCTCTCTCAACAAGCATCGAAAGAGCTCAAACCTGAGAAGAATGTTGTGGGTTAGGTTAAGGATCATAAGGATATATGTGAAAAAATTCAGACAGCCAAAGCGCTATCTGAACAAAGAGGGATCAGGTTTGTTTCTACAACAACTGACAAAAAAGGTTCTTATTCGAAAAACCTATGTACTAAGTGTGGGTTCCCACCGCACCTTCCCTACTCGAAGGTGTGTCAGGCAAATAATGTTTCTTGTCACAAATGTGGGAAAGAAGGCCATTTCACCAAAATGTGAGGTTTCCGGGAGAGTGTAAATGCTGTGTATTCAGAGGGGTAGACAGTCAAAATATCGAGTTGTAAATATCGACTTACCATAATATCGAGTCTGTAATATCGAAGGAGCATAATATCGAAGGCAAGAATATCGTAGGACAGAATATCGACCCAAGGTAAGTAATATCGAAATACTTAATATCGATGTAAGTAATATCGAAGTTAGTAATATCGATAGCATATATATCGATGTTAATAATTTCGATGACACTAATATCGATATTTGTATTATTTTATAGTTTTTTATTATGTATGTGTTATATGTTTAATTTAAGTATTTAAAATAATTACTATTATATGTGTATACATTTTCTATAATAATATAGAAATTTATAAGTAAATTTGATGTTTTAGTACCGGAGCGGGTTGTGGGTTTATAGGGGAATAGGGTGGGAAGTAATTTAATTATGGTAAGTTGATTAATAATTAGTAGGATTAATTAATTAATTATAATTATTTGCTAATTAATATTGATTAATTGGGAAATAATTAATTGATTAATTGATATATATTTTCTGTAGCGGGATGTGGGTTTATAGGGGAATAGGGTGGGGAGTAATTTAATATTAATTAATTAATTAATATATGTTTTTAAATATTTATAACTAATTAATTGGCAAATAATTAATATTAATTAGTTAATTAATTAATATAATTTGGTACATATTTTAAATTAGTAATTAATTGGTAATTAAATAATATTAGTTAGTTAATTACATTATTAGAGTTATTTATTTATATATAATTTTTAGTTACTGTTAATTAATTAATTGGGGAAAAATGATAATAATTATTAAATTATATTAATTACAGCTTATGTGCTAATATATTTAGTTTATTGTTATTGTTAATTCATTATTAATTGCTAATTAAAAAATATTATTTAACTTTGGGTTAAGGAGTATTTTTAGGGTTCAGGGTCATTTTTGGGTTTTTGGGTAAAGGGGTATTTTGAGTGTTTAGGGGCAGTTTTCAGTTTTTGGGTAAAGGGGTGTTTTTAGGGTTCAGGGTCAGTTTTCAGTTTTTGGGTAAATGGGTATTTTTAGGGTTCAGGGTCAGTTTTCAGTTCATGGGGAAAGGGGTATTTTTAGGGTTCAGGGTCAGTTTTCAGTTCATGGGGAAAGGGGTATTTTTAGGGTTCAGGGTCAGTTTTCAGTTCATGGGTAAAGGGGTATTTTTAGGGTTCAGGGTCAGTTTTCAGTTTTTGGGTAAAGGGGTGTTTTTTTAGGGTTCAGGGTCAGTTTTCAGTTTTTGGGTAAAGGGGTGTTTTTTTAGGGTTCAGGGTCAGTTTTCAGTTTTTGGGTAAAGGGGTGTTTTTTTAGGGTTCAGGGTCAGTTTTCAGTTCATGGGTAAAGGGGTATTTTTAGGGTTCAGGGTCAGTTTTCAGTTCATGGGTAAAGGGGTATTTTTAGGGTTCAGGGTCAGTTTTCAGTTCATGGGGAAAGGGGTATTTTTAGGGTTCAGGGTCAGTTTTCAGTTCATGGGTAAAGGGGTATTTTTAGGGTTCAGGGTCAGTTTTCAGTTCATGGGGAAAGGGGTATTTTTAGGGTTCAGGGTCAGTTTTCAGTTCATGGGTAAAGGGGTATTTTTAGGGTTCTGGGTCAGTTTTCAGTTCATGGGGAAAGGGGTATTTTTAGGGTTCAGGGTCAGTTTTCAGTTCATGGGTAAAGGGGTATTTTTAGGGTTCAGGGTCAGTTTTCAGTTTTTGGGTAAAGGGGTGTTTTTTTAGGGTTCAGGGTCAGTTTTCAGTTTTTGGGTAAAGGGGTATTTTTAGTAAATTAATTATTAATACTTATTGTTTAGTACATATATATTATATCTTTACTGTATATATTTTTATTTATTAATTTTAAACATTATTAGATACTTTTAAATATGTTTATTTTATTTATTAGTGTTATATACTTACTTTTACATTTATATATATTTAAAAAAAAATCGATATTTTTAACATCGATATTTTTTACAACGATATTATTTTTTCGATATTTTTGTACTTACCATGTTGTAGATAGGATGTCGATATTTTTGCCCTCGATATTGTTGACTCGATATTCTTGTAGGTCGATATTTTTGTAGTCGATATTCTGTCATAGATCCATTCAGAGGAACCTAAGAGTGATCTTCTATGCGAACTTGTTAGCTCTCTTACTGATTTTGTAATGGATGTTAAAGATGAATCCGAAGATGGAGTTGATCACATTGTAGATGTGTTGATGGATGGGAAGTGTCTGCAACTGCTGGTGGATTCAGGGGCGCGCATGACTATGATTACGGAGGAGTTGTTTGAGAGCACTTAGGGGAAAATACCTCTTAATCCTCCTGACAGAAGTCCCATCTCTTATGAAGGGAGAAAAATTGATTTGACGGGGTTCTTTGTGACTGCTTTAGACTTTAAAGACAGGCACATCCAAGGTAGGGTTTATGTTGCCAAGAAGGGTCTTAGCAGACTTCACGGCATTGAAAGAGACCTGGCAAGCATCTGTCTGTCCAGATCACCTTCTTGGGCTGTTTCTTGGAAGTCAGTTGCATCAAAGGGGCCACCATGGTGCCATACCCCTTTACGAACCGTCAGTAATACCCAATGAGTCACAGAAAGACCCTCACTCCTGTCTGTGTCTTGGGGGGTTCCCAAGCCAAGATGTTATCAATCTTTGCCTGACCCACTTTTACTGGCCCCAGATGCGCAAGTGTTGTGATAATTCTTGCAGGACCTGTCAGACTTGCCAGGCGAGTGGTAAGGATAGAAGGAAGCGAACGACTCCCCTCCAACCCTTCCCTGTGGTCAGCACACCCTTTGAGTTGGTGGGCATTGACATTGTGGGGCCTCTGGATCCCAAGGCATCCATGGGCAACAGGGTTATCCTGATGTTGGTGGACCATGACACACGGTATCTGGAGGCCATCCCCCTCCGGACGGTGATGGCCCCGATGGTGGGTTGTTCCCTGATGGGGACTTTTTCCCAGGCGAGGTTTCCCAGAGAGGTGTTGTCTGACAGTGGCACTAATTTCATGTCACGGTATATGAAACCTCTGTGGAAGGAGTGCGGTGTAACCTACAAGTTCACCACACCATACCACCCCCAGGGCAATGGTCTGGTTGAGAGGTTTAACCGCACCTTGAAGAGCATTATTGTGGGTCTGGGGGAATCCATGAGGCATAAGTGGGACGTCCTCTTGCCCTGCCTGTTGTTTGCATGCAGGGAAGATTTGGTGGTAATAAGCATGGTAAATGATATGGAGGGGTTGTCTAGTATGGCCCCAGGGGAGGCTAGGCTCAGGCATTATTTCCAAGGTTTACGTCACCCAGGGTTGGGGAGTGGGCTCTTTGATTCCGGGGAGCCTGCCCAAGAGCCAAACCCCTGGTCACAGGTCCCAGGGCCTTGAAAGTTCCAAGAGAGGGAAGGAGCGCCAGGAGGTGCAAGTAGATCCCAGAGTAGTGAGGAAAGGTGGCAGGCAAAGCCCTTGTCTCCAAGGAGGGTAGGAAGCCTAAGCATTATCCCCAGGAAACTGGGGGGCCGTGGGAAAGCCCCCGGGTGGAGGCCTTGTACTTGGTTGCCACCAGGGTGGGGAAGAACACCCAGCATCAGGAGGGCCAAGGGCGTCGGTCACCAGAGTCCCTGCATTCCTGAAGTTTATAGGTGCCATTCCTAAGTGGCAGGCCCAGAAAACCAAGTGGAAGGTTAAAAGAGGGTGGTTCCCCAGAGGGAACACAGGAGGGACAGTGTCCAGCCCCCAGGGCTGGGTCCCATGGAGGGGATCAAGGTAGGCCCCCTTTTAATCTGTCGGGCAGGATTTCTAGTAGCAGTGTCCTGTCTGAAGGATAATCCCAGGGTACTGCTACAGGTGGGAGTGGGCATCGGACCAGCAGCCCTGGAGGGGTCTCCCCGGCCAAGAAGTATCCATGGAACAGCATAGGCGACTCAGGAGGTATTGATTAAGAGGATCTTCTGGGGTCAGGGAGGTGAGGAACAGGAGAGTATCCCTGTGGTAGCAGGCCTGCGTCCTTATTCTATTGCCCTAAGCAGGGGAGTCCATCATGGGAGGGGGTTGTGTTGGACTTGGCCTTGTTGGGTAAAGTTCACTTAAACTTTTAGCTTTTCCCTTAGACCATTTTCCTGACAGAGAGTAGTGAAGTTAAATGCTGTAGGTACTTGCCACTGGTAAGCAGTGTGCAAGTACAGATGTTCCCTGTATAAATTGCAGTGGTGATTGGTTGTCTCTGGTTGGTATGTTTGCCTTACTAACAACATCCCTAAGTGATGTGCACTGTGTGTGCCAGAGCTAGTACTAAAGAAATGCGCAGAGAGGGAACATAGGTCTTCAGTATATGGCCTGCGCGCATTATACTAAATTAGCATGTTGTCCTGACAAGTACTACCACTTGTTAGGCCTGACTTTCCCTTTTGCATACACATGGGGCACCCCTGTAGAATGTCCTGGGTAATCCCGAGCCAGGGTACAGTGTAGGTAAAAGGCAGGACTGGTGCCAGTGTGGGTGCTAGGCCCTGACAGTGGAAAATACTCCATTTCATTTTCCCTGGTGAAAGACCATCCTGCCCATAGGACAGAATGGGGGAGGTTGGGTGTAGTATTGTTAGTTAGCTTTGTTTCCCAAGAATTAGAAATGGAACAGTGAAGTTTGGTATGTCTGAACTCACAGCGTCATAGCGCATCTTTTTGGGTAGATTGTTTTGACGCTGTGTGTCCAGAGACATTTTTGTGTGTCTCAGGAGAATGTGAATTGCCTGAATGATTCAGTGGTAGTCCCATCCTCTTAGGACCACCCCAAGCACAGTTATTATGGGCAAAAAAACAATCCCAACCAAAGGCCTTGCAAAACATTATGTGATGAGATTAGCAGTGGGCAGTGAATATTTTAGTATCCAATACCAAAATAATTCTACAAAGAGCTGCAGTTCAACTCGTTGTTACTCGGTGTCCCTCACGAGTCAAATGCAAAAGCATTGAAACTATTACATCAAGCTGCAGTTCCACTAGTCGTTACTAGATGTCCCTCACGTGTCAAATGCGAAAGCATTAAAACCCTTTCATGAAGCTGCAGTTCAGATCTTTGTAAAATTTATAGCATTAGCTCTCAGCTCAGGGTTTCAGTGCTTTTGCATTTGACTTGTGAGGGACATCTAGTAACGACTAGTGGAACTGCAGCTTGATGTAATAGTTTCAATGCTTTTGCATTTGACTCGCGAGGGACACATAGTCTAAAGCACGGGTACTCATAGTACGGCCCGCGGGCCAGGGGCGGCCCGGCAAGCCTTCCCTGGTGGCCCGCGGACCTTGCAGACATGCACCCGTGTTTAATGTTTTTTTTTTTTTAACAGTGTCGGCAAAAACCCCTGCGCAGCGCGACTCAGACTGCTGCTCTGTGGGGGCCGGGCGATTCCCTTCGTAGTCAGAGTGGGGCTGCAGGGGGGCTAAGAGGTGACAAAGCCTCATTAACATACGAAGTGTCTTTGAAGAAGTGTGAAGTGCTCCGGTGAGGCTATGTTTGTGTGTGTGCCTGCCCAGAAGCTGTCTCAGCCCGGGCACACACGGGCAAGGTGGAGGGAGGGAGGCAGGGAGGGAAAGGGAGGGCGAGAGACAGGGAGGGAGAGGGAGGGAGAGGGAGGGAAGGAGAGTGATGGCAGGAGAGTGAGGGCAGGAGAGTGAGGGCAGGAGAGTGAGGGCGAGGGAGAGGTAGAGCGAGGGAAGGAGAGAGTGAGGACGAGGGAGAGGGAGGGAGAGCAAGGGAAGGAGAGAGTCAGGGAAGGAGAGAGTGAGGGAAGGAGAAAGTGAGGGAGGGAGAGTTAGGGAGGGAGAGGGAAGGAGAATGAGAGAGCGAAGGAAGGAGAGAGTGAGGGAGAGGGAGGTCGAGGGAGAGGGAGGATGAGGGAGAGGGAGGGAGAGCAAGGGAAGGAGAGAGCGAGGGAAGGAGAGAGTGAGGAAGGGAGAGAGCGAGGGAGGGAGAGAGCGAGGGAAGGAGAGAGTGAGGGAGAGGGAGGTCGAGGGAAGGAGAGAGTGAGGGAGAGGGAGGTCGAGGGAGAGGGAGGACGAGGGAGAGGGAGGGAGAGCAAGGGAAGGAGAGAGCGAGGGAAGGAGAGAGCGAGGAAGGGAGAGAGTGAGGGAGGGAGAAAGTGAGGGAGGGAGAGAGCGAGGGAGGGAGAGAGAGAGAATGAGGGAGAGTGAGGGAAGGAGAGTGAGGGAGGGAGAGGGAGGGAGGGAGAGGGAAGGAGAGTGAGGGAAGGAGAGAGCGAGGGAAGGAGAGTGAGGGAGGGAGAGTGAGGGAAGAAGAGAGTGAGGGAGAGTGAGGGAAGGAGGGAGAGGGAAAGAGGGGGATGGAAGGAGGGAAGGAGGGGGAGGGAAGGAGGGGGATGGAAGGAGGGGGAGGGAAGGAGGGGGAGGAATGAGAGAGCGAGGCAAGGAGAGAGCGAGGGAAGGAGAGCGTGGGAGGGAGAGGGAGGGAGAGTGAGGGAGGAGAGAGTGAGGGAAGGAGAGAGTGAGGGCGAGGGCGAGGGAGAGGGAGGGTGAGGGAAGGAGAGAGTGAGTGAGGGAAGCAGAGAGGGAGGGAAGGAGAGGGGGAGGGAAGGAGAGAGGGAGCGAAGGAGAGAGGGAGGGAGAGTGAAGGAGGAAGAGGGAAGGAGAGTGAGGGAAGGAGAGAGTGAGGGAGAGAGGGAGGAAGAGGGAAGGAGAGTGAGGGAAGGAGAGAGTGAGGGAGAGTGAGGGAAGGAGGGAGTGGGAAGGAGAGAGAGAGGGAAGGAGAGCGAGGGAGGGAGAGCGAGGGAGGGAGAGCGAGGGAGGGAGAGCGAGGGAGAGGGAGAGAGGGAGGGAGAGGGAGGGAGGAGAGCGAGGGAGGAGAGAGTGAGGGAGGAGAGAGTGAGGGAGGAGAGAGTGAGGGAAGGAGAGAGTGAGGGCGAGGGCGAGGGAGAGGGAGGGTGAGGGAAGGAGAGAGTGAGTGAGGGAAGCAGAGAGGGAGGGAAGGAGAGGGGGAGGGAAGGAGAGAGGGAGCGAAGGAGAGAGGGAGGGAGAGTGAAGGAGGAAGAGGGAAGGAGAGTGAGGGAAGGAGAGAGTGAGGGAGAGTGAGGGAGGAAGAGGGAAGGAGAGTGAGGGAAGGAGAGAGTGAGGGAGAGTGAGGGAAGGAGGGAGTGGGAAGGAGAGAGAGAGGGAAGGAGAGCGAGGGAGGGAGAGCGAGGGAGGGAGAGCGAGGGAGGGAGAGGGAGGGAGAGAGGGAGAGGGAGGGAGGAGAGCGAGGGAGGAGAGAGTGAGGGAGGAGAGAGTGAGGGAGGAGAGAGTGAGGGAAGGAGAGAGTGAGGGCAAGGAGAGAGGGAGGGCGAGGAGAGAGGGAGGGCGAGGGGAGAGGGAGGGCGAGGGAAGGAGAGAGCGAGGGAACGAGAGCGAGGGAAGGAGAGAGTGAGGGAAGGAGAGAGTGAGGGAAGGAGAGAGTGAGGGAGGGAGGGAGAGGGAAGGAGGGAGAGGGAAGGAGAGTAAGGGAGCCCGCCAAGAGTGAGGGAACCCGCTAAGAGTGAGGGAGCCCGCTAAGAGTGAGGGAACCCGCTAAGAGTGAGGGAGCCCGCTAAGAGCGAGGGAGCCTGCTAAGAGCGAGGGAGCCCGCTAAGAGTGAGGGAGCCCGCTAAGAGTGAGGGAGGGAGACAGAGTGAGGGAGGGAGACAGAGTGAGGGAGGGAGAGAGAGGGAGACCGAGGGAAAGAGGGAAAGGGAAGGAGGGAAAGGGAAGGAGGGAGAGGGAAGGAGAGAGGGAGACAGAGGGAAGGAAGGAGAGAGGGAGACAGAGGGAAGGAGGGAGAGGGAAACAGAGTGAGGGAGAGGGAAACTGAGGGAGAGAGAAACTGAGGGAGAGGGAAACTGAGGGAGAGGGAAACAGAGTGAGAGAGAGGGAAACTGAGGGAGAGGTAAACAGAGTGAGGGAGAGGAAGACAGAGATGGAGAGGTAGACAGAGATGGAGAGGTAGACAGAGATGGAGAGGGAGATACAGAGAGTGAGACGTTCAGAGTGAGTGAGACAGAGGGAGAGAGGGAGTGAGACAGTGGGAGAGAGGGAGCGATACAGTCAGAGTGAGAGAGACAGAGGGAGAGAGAGGGAGGGAGAGAGAGTGAGGGAGAGAAAGAACGAGAGAGAGAGAGAGAGAGATGTGTGTATGCCGGGTCTGGTGGCTCAGTGGACGAAGGCGTCCGCTGCGGGGACCTGTGATCAACCTCATGGTCACAGTTTTTTTCTTGTTGCTCTAGCCTCGCCCCTTCCCCCACTGACCCCGCCCCCACCAGTGCGGCCCTCGGACATAAACCACACTGTAAATTTGGCCCCCTAGAGAAAGTTTGTGAGTACCCATGGTCTAAAGTTTAGTCTATCTAAACAATTGTGAAACTAATGTAGGGCGGGAGTTGATTGAACCACAGTGAAATCTAAAAGAAGACTGATCACCATGAATTTCATGGCACCCTTTATGTTCTTATGAAATGTGATTTGTGTTGCACAAGTCTGTCACTATTTATGTCACCATTTTTTGGTTTGTCTAAAATCCTTTTCTCTATTTTTTGTTATGAATTTGATTGTATAGCAGCCATATTTATGATAATAAGTTCACATAATTATTTGTTGGTATAAGTATATTGTCTTTGATTCATTTTGTCTGATGAAATTGAATACAAATTACTAGTGTTACAAAGCAATTGTGAAACCCAACAGAACCAATTGTAGCACGCATCTCCTATACCCAGGTTCTGAGGACACAGGGTTGACCCATTACATGTAATGATAAACTGTCTCTGGGCATGGAAACAAATATTTTAGAATGAGGCACAAACATTGAATTTCACCTAAGTCGCCAAAGCTCTGTGGGATGAAGTGTGTCACTTGCACATTATGTGGATTCGCAGGACACCTCTCTAATTAAATGCATACTTGACAATTTTCCAACCGTACATACAATAAATGCTGTCAAAGTCTTTTGTGAAGTGACCAATGAGGAGGTAGCCAATGCCACCTACGGATAGAGTGAGATTAGACAGATTTCAGTATGGAAAATGTCGATTTCTCATATTTTGAAAATGTCCTGCTGGTTTTGGAAAATTTTGTAATTTCTCACTATCTCTCTGTTTCTGCTTCAATTATTGCAGAAGCTCCAGAAAGAAGGGAGGACTGCCTCTTACCATGAAGCAGGATGCAGGTTCGATGAAGGTGGGTTACCTCACTCCTGCTACTGGCTGAACTACTCGTCCAACCTGTAGGCCGCACAGGGGTTTGGACACCTACAGACTGAGGAGCGGATTTATTTTTAGGAGACCTGCCAATGAGTCTGCCATATAGACAGAGTATACAACTCTGTCCCCATGGTGGAGAGGTCGCCCACCTCATTTAAAAATGGCCGCCAAGCAAGCGATCATTGATAAAGGCATTTCTCAGGATTGTTTTTGTACAGTAAGTTTCCCTTCCTGCACGAAAACAATCCTACCTACAACACAGGCCCGTGCACCATGGTGCAAGGGTGACTGCGGTGGCGCTAGGGTTTTCAAAACGGCACCAGCAGAGGGGGGGAAAGTCCTGAATGATCCGTATTCCTTAAAGACGGCGCATACCTGCCCTTTTCCAGTGATTCAGTACAGCACAGCAAGGTGATTTACTGCGCCACTATCCCTAAAATATGCCCCCATATGCTTTTACGCTGTTAAATACTGCAGGTTTGACCAGCCAATTTAACGAAGGTTGAGGAATTTAACGCATCTGATGATTATCAAATGCATTAAATACCTTTAAACTTGTAATTCTTACCCGTGCATATGCACTGATGTCATTGTTTTCATGGGTTCCCAGGAGCGTCTGCTGAAGAGATCACTAGCGCGGCCAGTGCGTCATGGGCCCTAGTGCAAGGAAGGAAATGGGCCCCCTTGCTACTGTTTGAAATATAAAACACAGCCCTCTGGGTCCGGTGCCCCTGCACTTGCTGCACCAAAGGAAGCTGGAGCTCTAAAAGAGCTGCTGGCCAGGTGTTTGTACACTTGCGCATAACTCTGAATACTATTTGTAGCGACACTGAGGGCCTCATTTATGGGGAATTGGCACAGGGCAGCGCTGCAAGTCTGCTTGCTGCACTGCCATACGCCAACGTGAAAGGTCAGGAATGCTTCGTATTGATGAAATATGGTGCATTAGAGTCCTTTCCCCTGCGCTGATGCACAACTCGCTGCCAAGCGTCAACATAGGCACCCTTGCACCACGGTGTAAGAGTGTCTGCGTTGCAGACAAGATTGTTTTTGTGCAGTAAGATGTACCTTCCTGCACAAAAACAATCCCAGGAGGTGGTTGCCTCTGTCAATGTGTGCTGCAGAATGCAGCAGGGATGGAAAGAGAATCAAGCATTTGCAATGCAATAGGCATCGCAATTACGCGAGTTTAAGCTATTGCCATTGTAAATAACAATGCCTTTTATTTATGTTTTGGTTTTTAAAACTTAAATAAAGGGCATTGTCATTTACAATGCCAATAGCTTAAACCAGCTTGAATGCAAGACCTATAGCATGGCAAATCTATTGTAAATCATTGTGGCCAGCTAATTCTCAAGCACATTTCTGTCAAGGTATTTTCCTCGAGTATTTTTTGCTTACCAACTGAAACAGCTCTTCGAGATCTTTGGGTGGTTTGAAGTCTGCTGTCTAGGCTTAGGAAAGAGATGCTTGGTGTCTTGCATGGCCTCCAATGCGTCACCCATCAGCTCTGCTCTATGAGGAGCATAGGGGCCCATTACGATGGCGGTCAGATTGTAGGCAGTGCTGGCAGCAGAAACGCTTTGTTGTGAAAGCGAGCATGTTGTGCATTTCACTGCACTACGTGGCAGGCACTGCACTGTGCCTGTGCCTACCACTTGGTGCAGTGAAATGTAGGGGTGTACCATGCGAACCCCCCAGTGCACCCACGCCTCCCCCAACATGATGGGAGCAGACAACGGGCCCCCAAACACAATCCTCACCAGCCTTGCCATAGAGGAGAGACAGCCGCGGAAAGCCTGGCTTCCGCATGCATCCTGAACTTGAATGTGTACTCCTTGTATTGCCACAAAACAAACTTCTGTATGAAGTTTTAATCATCTCTTCGCCATCAAGTTCACTTTTGCTTGTTTGCTAATTGTTACAGGAAATACTTTCCGCCCTAGGAGAAATGGATCTAATGTGGCCCATTACCAAGTCCCTGATCTTGACTGTGTACTCCTTGTGATGTCACTTTACTGACTTCTATTGTATGAAGTTTATCCATGCTCTCGCTGTATGTACAGTGCTCTGATACCCGCAAGGGTCATGTTTGCGCTCTAAAAAACTTTCTAAATAAATTCTAATCCAGATACCAGAAAAAGCTAGGCACCGGCACAATTTTAGCTGTCCAGCTCCGCCCGCCAGACCAGCGGGCGGATTGAAACCGGCAGAAAAGCGGCAGATGGACTTTTACACAGCCGCGGTCACCACCGCCATCATAATCTGACCGGCGGATTTCAAGGTTACAGTCGCAGTGCGGAGGCCACCACTGGCCCGGTGGTGGCGATTGGCCCACCATCATAATAGGCTCCATAGTGCTGTGCCAGACGTCACAAATGGGGCGGAGCACTAGCATATGTGTCAGTAGCACGGATGCCTGGCAGTGAAGTTGTGCTCAGAGTTAGTGCAACACTAAGTCCAGGTCCACTGGAATTATATGATTATGCGGGCGCAGCGATTTTCATATAATTATAGATTTACCACATAATCCATCGTTTACTGCATAGTATGCAGATTTCAACAAAAAATGGTTTCGAGCTCAAACGGTTCAAAAGTTATTTAAAACATAGCGACTGGTGTTGCTGCTCAGGGGAAGATCCTTTGTAAAGGCTGACTGGTCATAATTCTGTAACTTATGCCTGTGTGTGGATGTTAAAGTGGTACTAAGGAGTTGCAACTAATGCCCAGACAGTGTTAACAAGTTTAGAAAGGGCAAAATAATGAAGTGAAAACTTTCTCAAAATGTGCTGTATAATTTGCCTTTGCGTGCCACATAATTTATCCAACTCTGCTGCATAATTTGCCTTTGCTTGCCACATAATTTATCCAACCCTGCTGCATAATTTGGGCCTCTCCTGCTGCATAATTCCAGTGGCCCTGACTAAGGCCACTGAAAATAGCTGACTTACGGCCTGCATAAACAAATGACCCCAAAAGGGTGCCATATGACAATAGTGTCCTCAAAAGCCCTTGTTCGGGAAAAATGACCACTCAAACAGAAATTTTTTATTTTACGCAGGTCTCCACAGATGTGTACAGCATGATTGTTTGTGCTGCTCTCAACAAGGCAGCTTTTATAGTCTGTATATGACATGAATACGATGCTGGCTGCTTAAAATATGAGGCCGATTAAGGGACCATGCGCTACTGCTACAACACTGAATCAGTGAACACTTTTTAACAAGACAAGCAAACCTTCTAAATAATGGTTTGTAAACACCTGCAACCCCAGCGAGAGACGCACAGTGCACGGGCACAGATGAACATGTTATTCACACTGTAAATGTAGTTCTTTCCGAGCTGCTTACAAATTTGCAACCTCCTGCACAAAAAAAAACAAAGCCCAAGTGACTTAAATAGAAACCACAAAACTGCACTGCTGATAGGACGTCTTCAAAACTATGAGGGCACAGCTTATCCTGCTGGCAACCTGCTGCCAGGAAAAGAAGCAGACGTTCAAATGTGCTGCCACCAGCTTATTGTTCTGAACTTCAAAAATCAGATAGACATTGTTCAACAATTCACAAACATTTTATTGTATACCGTGACTATTTCTGTAAGGAATCAATTGGAGGACGTAAGCCTCAAATGATGTCACATCCGTGTGACCATGTGTCTTTATTTATGAACTAGCAGCCCGTCCCGACGTTGTCCGGGTATGAATTGCTGCCGGCCAGTAGTATATTGTTTCGTAGGATTTCACTTGATGCACTTAAGAGTGCGCGTTCAGTAGTGTGTGAACTCGAGTTTCCCTACTTTATTTTTCCTTGCAATATTATATAGCGCGAACTCGACAACATGGCATGAGCACAATTTACATTACAGAAGAACACATTGATTTGTGGTAGGCACGGGGAGACAAAGCGATTTGCCTGGAATCACAGGATGTTGAGCTGATGCCGAGATTCTAACGTAGCTCCCCATCTCTAAAGTTCGCAATTCTAGAACTTGTGGTGGGAGGTGTGTCTAAAAGTGTATGTCGGTGCTGGGCATCAATAAGAGAGACCTGTGCATTTTTCCAATTGGTGGTGAAAAAATATGAGTATGATGCTGGAGATGTGGGCCGCCGTGCCACCAATGTACTTACGGTGGAGGGTAAACACCCATTATTCCGCAAATTTCTTTCCGCATACCATCACTCTGCATACTTTCATTACGAAAGTACCATGACTCCGCAATGCCATTATAAGGCATGGCATTACATTTTATATGCTTTTACCACGCATACATTTACAACGAAATTCGTTGTAAATGCATGAATGGTAAAAGCATGTTTTTTAAAAATGTTTGGATAAGGCAAGTATGGGTATAGGGGTATATGTTTTGGGGTACTGAGGTATATGTTTTGGGGTGTTTGGGTATTTTAATGGTTCAGATATAGTTTTGGGTTATGGGGTACAGGGGTATTTTTAGGGTTCAGGGCTAGGTTTGGGTTTTGGGGTATAGGGGTATTTTTAGGGTTCAGGGATAGGTTTGGGTTTTGGGGTACAGGGGTATTTTAAGGGTTCAGGGCTAGGTTTGGGTTTGGGGGTAAAGGGGTATTTTTAGGGTTCAGGGCTAGGTTTGGGTTTTGGGATACAGGGGTATTTTAGGGTTCTGGGCTAGGTTTGGGTTTTGGGGTACAGGGGTATTTTTAGGGTTCAGGGGTGGGTTTGGGTTTTGGGGTACAGGGGTATTTTAAGGGTTATGGGCTAGGGTTGGACTTTGGGGTACAGGGGTATTTTAGGGTTCAGGGGTAGGTTTGGGTTTTGGGGTACAGGGGTATTTTTAGGGTTCAGGGGTATGTTTGGGTTTTGAAGTACAGGGGTATTTATAGGGTTCAGGGCTAGGTTTTGGTTTTGGGGTACAGGGGTATTTTTAGGGTTGGGGATAGGTTTGGGTTTTGGGGTACAGGGTAGATTTATAGGGTTAAGATGGGTTAGTGTTGAAGGGTGTTGGGGTATTTTATAGAGTAAGGGTGGGTTATGATTATGGGGTGCAGGGGTATTTAAAGTAGGGGTGGGCGGAATTGGCGCGAACTTGGTACAATAAATCCGCAATATTTCGTTCCGTCAGATTTCCAATTATTAAAACAGAAACCTCATATATTCAAGGTAAAATAACAAGTATTTCTACATGCTAAAATGCATATAGTCATTTCACAAAAGTGAAATTAGCTTCCAGCAAGCAGTGAGAGAGGTGATGATTTTGAGATCAAGCCCCTGCAAACCATTATGGGACGAGATTAGCAGTGGGAAGTGAATATTATAGTATCCAAATAATTCTACAAAGAGCTGCAGTTCACCTCGTTCTCCCCAGTTGTCCCCAAGAGGCAAATGCAATAGCATTTAAAATATTATACATCAAGCTGCAGTTCACCTCATGGTCCCTAGATGTCCCTGATGAGGCAAATGCAATAGCATTTAAAATATTACACATCAAGCTGCAGTTCACCTCATGTCCCTAGATGTCCCTGATGATGCAAATGCAATAGCATTTAAAATATTATTTATCAAGCTGCAGTTCACCTCACCGTCCCTAGATGTCCCTGATGAAGCAAATGCAATAGCATTTAAAATATTATACATCAGGCTGCAGTTCACCTCGTCGAACCAAGATGTCCCTGATGAGTAAAATTCAAAAACATTGAAACCCTTTCATGAATGCTAAAAATTATGTTAAGCTTATCCCATAATGCTTTGCAGGGCCTTTTAGTTGTATTTTTGCCCATAACTGTGCTTGGGGTGGTTATAAGAGAATGGGACCTCCACTGAATTACTATTTAAAGGGAGCAGGAATGTATAGAACCTGGGAAGAAAAAACAACACTCGTGACGGAATGCCCCCAGTGATTGTCACGCCCCCAGCACACACCCACAGCACAATGCAGACACGCCCACAAGGGACTACTTTGCTGGCACGGTTCTTTTACATTTTAAATATATATGGTGGGCGTCTGCATAGCCTATGTCCTTCTGCTGCAACTGCCCTTTCCAACGCTGTATTGGGTGTTGTGATTGGTGCTGTGGTTCCTGAGTTTACCTGGCCAAAAGGTGCAAGTTCTCTCTTTATAATAGTAGTATAGATAAACCATTTCTACACCAATCACTTACACTGGAACATGGCGTTATGCCAGAATGCTTACGTAGAAAAAAACATGAGGTTTCATCTGCAACATTTGAAAAAGACACCTAGAACGATCGGTGTACTGCATGAAAGGTAAAGAAATACAAATCCTCAGTTAAAGAAGCCGGGTTAAAGGGGTCTCCTCCGTGCTCGCCTTCCGTCTCGCTGAGAACCGCAGCGTCGGCCCCCCAGGCCTCCTCTCTGCAGCCAGGGGGAGCCATGGGTTCTGTGGAAGCCCATGGTGAAGTCCTGGAAGGTGATGGCCCGTCACGGATGGTGTCCAGCTGCTGGAAGACGGCCTCTGCGACCTCTGGGCTGACGCGCAGCTCTGCGCACAGCGACTGATAGTCCTCTCGCTCCATGCGCCACGAGCGGTTAGCGTCACAGGAAAGGAAGAGAGCGCGGAGCCGGGACACCTCGCTCTGGGTGGCCTATGCCATTGGCCAGGCTCAATAAAAAGTACACAAACCGTGTAACATCCAAGTAAAGGGCCCAGTAACCATGGGAGGATACTAATGACGACATTGCAGTACCAAGGTGGGACTGACAGTCCTCACAATGAACCAGAAGACAGCATTTACAATGGACAAACACAAGAGGCAATGAAAAATAAGGGTGGGGTGAGTGGGTGAAACTTCTCTTAGTACTGAACTACCACAGATCTTCACAGAGTCGCGCTTGCGCTCTGGCCCCCACTTGACCTAAAAAAAAGAGGAGGAATAAAAAAAAAGAAAAATCTCTTTGTTACACCTGTTCTGGGGACGCATAAGGCTGTGGCGCTGTCCCAGGTTTGCGTGAAGAAGGAAATCTAGGGCAGAGTCTAAATCTATGGATGCTGCGTGGGAAAACTCACTGCAGCGCCCTTGGAACGTGTCCTTGATGCAGAATAAGGCAAGGCCGCGACTTACGCTGCTTTGTCTCACTGCATATGGCTGAGGGCATGCAAATCCACGCAAAGTGGCCTCATATATCTAGCTGAGAGCCTCAGAAAGGTGGCCCCCTGTCAGCACACACCTCTTATAAATAAGCTCCTGAATGCGGGAGGCCTACTGATCCACGACCACACAGGCAGCAAACGAAGCGTTGATTTCCCTAAATTTATTTTTTTATACTGTCTGTAACAAAATTCCTAGTAAAAAAAATATTTTATCCTCTATACATTAAAGTCTGATAAAAAGAAAGTGTCAATAATGCTTTCAGTACATCACATAAAATGCCAGCTTTTACTTGTGTAAACCGCAACCTGACCTCTAGCGACGAAGAGGAGCCTTGCAACTCCCACCGACTTACCCTGAATTACGTGACATACATGATTCTATTTTACAACCCGTATTTTTTCATCACGGGGCGTCTGCAAAACGAAATCAACTCATAAAATTAAAGTGAAATATGCGCGAGAACTAATTATTTTTCCTGACAATCTTCGATAATCTAATCATCCTTCATACGTGTGTCACATAAACAGCAAGCCTTGCTAGCCTCACTTTGATACAGATCTCGAACGCTTTCGAGACCTCTCAAAAATTTGGGAACAACGCTCATCATCGCCACACGAAGTGCGCATGACCTAGCGGTGTCATCCTCTCATAATTTATTTAACTTTGCGTTCGGCCTTTAATCCGTTGCTTCCATTTTATCAACATAATTTATACATACAACCTATTTTACTCCTTCTAGTGCCATGTAAATTATTGTTATTACCCCGTCTGGCTGACAATGTTTGTTATTGAATTGCAGTGGTTTCTGGGTATTTAGATTGCCAGACGTAACTGTTTGATTACAGACAGCCTGCCCTCTAGTGACAAGCACCGGTAATGCATCGGGTTCCCCTACGGATGAATAACAAGCATTGGCATAGCCAATAGGTCTCGCCTTTGGGACTTTATAGGTGTGTAGCCATGCAACAGTTAATGTTGTTGCACCGAGGATATTGTGCTGCATTACTAATTACTTATAATGTCCCAAATGTGAGACCTATTGGCTACGCCAATGCTTGTTTAAGTTACCATTGGTTTGCTGTTTTTCATAACTTAATTTTCTCTTTGAAAGCATTGTGGTGGAAGTTAGGTCCTTGAGAGCAGCACTTCGGTGTGTCTTCAATGCTCTTTATTTGGCCACCTCCTCAGATAATCTATATTTTAAAGAACTCCAATATTATAATGTTGCTTGGAAGGCAAAATAAAAGACGACAATAAAGTTGTATCCCATTGTCGTTTCAGAGGCTCCATTTTGTTTTGACATTTAATTGTTTATATAGGGAATAGGCAAATATTGAACGACTGTTAATGATTGAAACGCAGTGATACAGAATTAATTTTAAGTGGCAGATTTACAATTATAAATAGCTTGCACATAGCATTACTTTGGAAGAAAAGAAGGAGAGTACTCGTTTTTATATCAAAAGATAGTTATTCATCTTTATATAGTATCATTAGTTCCAAGGTCGGAGGTATACAGTTAAGAACAGCACTGCATAATTTGAATTAGTGACAACCACATGGAACTTGGTGCAAAAACGTGTACAAAAGTGCAAGTGGCGACGCAAGTGAAAAGTGAACAGCGTTGGTGGCGCACTGTGCATAAGGTGCAGATAATTTACAGTGAGTGGCTAAACGGCACATGTGACATTGTGATACCGGTGGGTGTTGCGGATTCCCTTCCGCATGGAGACCTTGCAGCGGATCATTCCTTTGGTTCTGCCGGGTCACTTCATGTGTACCCTGGATCTGCAGGACGCCTATTACCATGTTCCGGTGCATCCCAGGTCCCGTCGGTTCCTGAGATTTTGTGTTCAGGGGTGCCACTTTCAGTTCCAGGTTCTGCCCTTCGGCCTTCGCTCTGCCCCGAGGGTTTTTACGAAGGTTGTCGCCCCCTTGGTTGCCTGGCTTCATCTCCGGGGGGTGATGGTGTATCCCTATTTAGACGATTGGTTAATCCATGCTCCCTCTCGGGTCCTGTTGTTGGAGGCGAGAGAGTTGGTGTGCTCGGAGTTGAGGCGGCCTGGGTTTCTGATCAATCTGCCGAAGTGCCGCCTGACTCCTTCGCAGGATCTGGTGTTCATTGGGGCTCGGTTTCGCACGGACCTCAACCGTGTGTTCCTGCCTGATCCTCGGGTTGTGACCCTGTTGTCCCTTGCTCGAAGATTCCGGGCGGGGGGTTCCTTTCGAGTGCGCCTCTGGTTGCGTCTTATGGGTCTGATGGCGGCGACTGTCTTTACGGTGGCTTGGGCTCGGTTTCACCTCCGCCCCTTGTGGTGTTACCTTCTGTCTCTCTGGGATCCGTTGTCCCGCGATTGGGAGTGTCTGGTGCCCGTGTCTCCTGTGGTTCTGCCTGCACTGCTTTGGTGGTCGGATCCGGTCCATCTGTCTCAGGGGCTCCCCTTGCAGCCATCTCCGTTGCGGGTTTTAACGACGGATGCCAGCGCTTTGGGGTGGGGGGCGACCTTGGGTTCTCAGAGTCACAGGTCTTCCAACTGGCGGGAGTTGACTGCTGTGTCCCGTGCCGTGATGGGTTTTCGGGTGTGTTTCTGGGCAGGAACGTCCTGGTGAGGTCGGACAATATGGTGTCGGTGGCCTATCTCAACCATCAAGGGGGGATTCATTCGGCTTCCTTGAACGCAGTGGTGGTTCCTTTGTTTTGTTGGGCGGAGGGTCATCTGCAGTCTCTGACTGCGATTCATATCAAGGGTGTGGACAACTGTGCGGCGGATGTCCTGAGTCGCTGCTTTCCAGCTCCTCTGGAGTTGTCTCTCACCCGGGTTGCGTTTCGGCTTGTGTGCGGGAAGTTTGGGCGTCCCTTTCTGGACCTCTTTGCCTCCCGGCTGAATGCGCAGCTTCCACGCTTCTGCTCCAGGTTTCGGCAGGAGGGTTGTTGGGGGGTGGATGCCCTGTCGGTTCCCTGGCCGTCCCGCCTGCTCTATGCCTTTCCCCCCCTGGCGCTGATCCCCAGGTTTCTGTCCCGTCTGTGTCTGGAGGATCGGGAGGTGGTTGTGGTTCTGCCCTTTTGGCCTCGGAGGTCTTGGTTTCCGACGGTTCGTCTTCTGGCGGTGCGGGGCCCTTGGTTCCTCCCTCTGTCCCCGTCTCCCCTGCGGTCCCCCCGCCACTGTCTCTTCTCCGCTTGCGGCTGTCGGTGTGGAGGTTGAGAGGCAGGGGTGGCGGCAGCACGGGTTCCCCGGAGCATTTAGCTGCTGCCATCCAGGGTTCCCGTAGGCCTTCCACTCTCCTGTCCTATGATCGCCACTGGGGTAACTTCAGTCGTTGGTGTTCGGCCTTGGACCTTTCCCCTTTGCACTGTTCTTTGCAGGCGGTGCTTCAGTTTTTGTGGGAGGGTTTTGAGAAGGGTTGGGCTGTGTCCACCTTGCGTGCCCAGTGGGCGGCTGTCCGGGCTTTTCGTTCCCCGCGGGGGTAATCTTTCTGATGATGAGGACTTGGTCTCCAGGCTGCTCCGCGGTTTTTCTCTTTCTCGTCCGGTTTCCCGGCCTTCCTTTCCCCTGTGGGATTTACCCTTGGTCCTTCGGGCCTTGATTGGTCCTCCGTTTGAACCTTTGTCGGAGGTGGATTTGAAGTTTGTGACCTTGAAGGTTGTATTCTTGGTGGCCATCACGTCTGCCAGGCGCCTTGGCGAGTTGGGGGCCTTGATGTCTCGGGAGCCTTTCCTGTCCTTTTCGGAGGGCGGGGTGGTGCTCCGCCTTGATTCCTCCTTCGTACCTAAGGTCGCTTCTCAATTTCACCGGTCCCAGGAGTTGGTCTTGCCTGAGTTGGGTTCTGTTCTGGATTCCCCGGGTGGTCCTTGTTGGTCCTTGTTGGATGTGTGCCGGGCTTTGCGTGTTTATCTTGAGCGCACGGCGGCTATCAGGTTGACTGACTCCCTGTTTGTCTCTTTTGGGGCTGCTTGCCGTGGGCGTAAGGCTTCGTCTGTGTCCATTGGTCGCTGGCTGAAGCAGGTCATTTCCTTGACCTATTCTCTTTCTGGGTCCCCTCCTCCTGTGGGTGTTCAAGGTCGATCTACGAGGGGGGTGGCGGCCTCCTGGGCTGAGATCCGGGGTGTCCCTCTTTCCGAGATTTGTAGGGCGGCCACTTGGGCCTCTTCCAATACTTTCATCAGGCATTACCGTCTCCTCAATTTGCTGGGTGATGAGGGCGGTTTTGCTTTGGAGGTGTTGGGCTGTGTTCGCCCGTGATTTCTGTTCTGTGCTCAATAAATGCCTGGTTTTTGCTGTACAGGTTGTTTGTTGTGTTTTGTGGGATGAATGCCGGAGTTTGCTTTGGTATGTCTCAAATTGTATGGAAGGTGTCGAGGACGTAGGGACCTGGGGGTAATGTCCTATTACTTATGGTAATCTTCATTACTCCGGGTCCCGTAGTCCTCGACACCTTCATGACTTCCCTCCCTCCCGCCCTGTTTGCCGGCCTTCATCCTTTGGCTTGGTATTTCAGAGGGAATGCTGGGACATGTACCCTTATGTACTCCCGGCGGGAGGGGGAGGGTAGGTCCAGCATTCCTTCTTTTTCTTTTTTCTGTCAGAGATAGTAAACATCTCAAATTGTATGGAAGGTGTCGAGGACTACGGGACCCGGAGTAATGAAGATTACCGTAAGTAATAGGACATTTATGTGCTAATGATGCTGTGTTGTTCTAATTCACCCCTCCAGTAATAGAAAGAAGCCGCCCAGAGGTGCCAGGAGGCTGACGGTCTGACCCCAGACCTGCCTAATTGCAGCATATGCAGCCATTTCAAAATAAAAGAAGGTGCCCTCGGGGAAGGGGCTGGGGGGGCTGGAGTGACTGGTGTATGCAGTTTTGGGGCGGTAAAAGCAGGAATCGAATGCCAGCACCCCGTGGGGCGGCAAAGCCTATTTAATTAAACACGGTCTGGCACTGAGGGGGCCACTTGCAGCCTCTGTTATCTGAAGAGCACATTTGTTGTGCAGGTAGCAGTAGCTCAACAGGTGAGGGTGGAAAGGTCGCTGGTGCCAGAGCAAGCAGGAAACGGTCCCTACTGTGCCATTGGAGGTTGCATAACTGAGTAGGAGGAGGGCAGCAGCTCGCCACAGGCCATGGGCCGTACGTGAGTGCACCTGAGTAAATGTATTAACATAACACCTGCCTGTGCCTCGGTCTGTGCCCTCCCCACTGTGGATACGAACAGTAGCCTCACTCGCCTACTACAGGTTTTAAAATACAAACAATAAATACATAACTAAGTAAAGCAGGACAGAGTAGTCGCAAAGTGTCCAGATTGGGTTTATTTACACTAAAACACTTTAGCGCTACCTTACAGAGTTTGCCAGTGAAGCGCTACTTTTCTTTTCATGTTAGCTTTTCAAGCAAAAACGCTCATTGATTTCTGAATAATGAGTGTAAAAGCGTTAAGTTGTATTCCCTATGAGTGTTTGCTTTTTTCCGGTATGTTGTTACTTTTTTTCAGGCAGCATATTACTGCAGTCTAGTGCATATTTTGAACTGAATTGCTTCCAGGTGTTTATAGCGGGCACAATTGAGTTGCAGCTGAAGGCAGTGTGAATTTCTCTCAGTGGGGCAGTATGGTATCCAGTGGGGGAGTGGATGTGGCACTCTGCAGATGACAGAAACTGCAAGGCTCTGAGACAAATGGCTTGTGATTGCACTTTGAAGCATATTTGGGACGTTCTGCAAATGCAAAGTTTTCAGTTTAATGTATAGTGTTGACCAATAACAACTGAGCGTGCGCATGTTTGCATTGTCAATTTAAATAAAGGTGGAAAAATACTAGCTGTAGCGTCGTCTTTTGCTTGTGGCAAAAATAAATGAGGATAAATACAGAAAAAATGCCAAAAAAATAAATATGGATAAATACAGACAGAAATGGCAAAAAAATAAATACCATAAAACCGGGAGCCCTAATCATAATTAATATTTTAAAGCGGTGTACACAGTATTAACATGGGCCAAAATTTAAAATAATGGAATTCATATAATCATTGTCTTTCGTAGGTAAAAAATACTTTTAAGAAATGCCGCGACAGATGCTACTGAGAAAATATCATCCAAGAATTGTATAGCTAAAAAAGCTGGGCGACACTGTCTCATGTTCATATATTTTAAAATAGGCATAATCCATCTTTTCCTAGATATAACATAAAATCTACAAAAAAATAGAATATGGATATCCGATTGAGTAGAAGCATTATCACACGGACATTTACAAATTTTCTTTGACCAATCATTTGTAACAGGAAAGCTCAACAGTCTAAACAGTATCCCAAATCTAAATCTGGTCAACAGAAACCTTTCTTGGTCTATCATTTGGAGGTTTAGATAAGGCTGAATAACCCTTGGTTTAATTATCATTTGATGGGCAATTACTGTCTTTTTTAACAGTTCTGTTTGTTCTCTTCGATTCTCAAGGAAATTTAGACTTAGCTGTTTCAATGCTTTCCTAGTAATATCAGACATTGACATAGGGTCAGTATAAAATTCCGGATGCTTGATGTTATCACAGAAAGCTTTTATATAGCACAGCCATTTTATCCTTTTACCACCATCTAGTTTCAGTGCATCCCCCAAAATGAGGCGATTTAGGTGGCATTTCTCGGTAGTCCATACCCAAAGCCATAGAAGGATCGGTTGCACCTTAATTAGATCTTCCAGATAGGCAATACCCAATTCAGTGTGGCAATTATAACAGGACGTACTCTCTGGGACTGCTGGGAGATATTGCAGAAACCATTTTCGGTGACTTGTAGGCTACTGACATTAGAGCCACCCCAGATTCCTGCCCATATAATGCCACCGAAATGCAGCTAGCTTTGTAAATATATAAAAGCTCTTTAACTGGCTTTTTGCCCAACTTCTTGCTGAACGACCTAAGGGCCATTATGGATTTAGAAAATAGTAAATTCCTAGCTTTGATTGCACAGCTCCATTTACGAGTGCGATCAAACAGAATCCCCAAGTATGGGAATGTTGGGGTATGGTCTAAAGGGATCGATCCTATGAACATGGTTTTCTTCTTTTGTTTCACATTACCACCACAGTTCATAGAAAAAGTCTTAGTACAATTTATTTGTAGTTCTAATTTGGCCATAAAGGTGCTAAAAGAGGTGATCATAGTCTGCATGGCTATAGGGGTTCTTGCCATGAGAACAGCGTCATCTGCGTGAATAAGAGCAGGTATACGACGGGCTGAGGCAATTGGAATATCAGTGCAATCCTGTAACAGAGTTTCCTCCAAGTTGTTTATATAAATTGAAAATAAAAATGGGGCAAGGACGCACCCTTGCCTCACGCCCCTCGCAACACTGAACTCCCTTGTACACTCCCCATTCTTACCGAATCTGACCATTGCACTATCCCCGTTATACAGTTCTCTCAGAAATTTGATGATATTTACCTCTACTCCCAGTCGGGTTAAAATTATCCATAATTTGCCATGATTTACAAAATCAAAAGCGGATGTGAAATCTAAAAAGGTTAAGAACAGTCTTCCTCCCCTAGCCATTGTGTATTTCTCTATCAATATTGATAAATTGAGTGCTTGTTCGATGGTACCGACTCCTTCGCGAAAACCATATTGGAGCTCACTGATAATGTTATGTTCCTCTGCCCATAAGTGCAGTCTATCTAAAATGACTCTACCAATAATTTTAATGGTGGAGTCGAGCAAGGATATAGGCCGGTAGCATGCACCGCTTGCTCTATCTCCCTTTTTGAAAATGGGAATAATGATCGACTTGTACCAAGTACCAATCAATCATATTGTGCAAGCGGCATTAAAAATTCTAGTAAGCAAGGGTGCCCAGAGCAATATATTTTTCTTAAAAATGTCCTCTGGGACACCATCAGGGCCAGGTGCCTTTCCCCCTAGGCTAGAGTTAATACCCTTGATTACCTCCTCCAGGGAAAAGTTAAGTTGTAGCCCTTCAGTGCCCTTCCCCTTAAACGTGGGTTCTCTCGATGTATCAGTGGTGATTGCTGCTGGGCTACAACGTGTTTCAAAGTGCTTGACCCATTCATCCTCGGTAACAGCTATCTCAATACGAGCCTTAGTACTGTCTTTGAGAAAGGGGGCATTCACTGCTTTCCAAAAGGCCGTCATATCCTTTAGTTCTGAGGCCTCCATAATAGCTGTCCATGCTTCCCTCCTCATCAGATCTCTTTGAACTTTTAGTGCAGTTTTGTATTCCTTACGTAGGGCCCTTATCAGGGTCTGGTTTCTAGCTTGCTTATGCAAAGCCAATTTTAATTGCTTGTGGGCCTTACTACATGCTGATTTGAACCAGCCTCTTGTTTTCCTTTGGATATTCTTTTCCTTGACATTTACCCATAGACCCCTCTTTATACAGGCAGTTATTTCTCTGAAATTACTTATAATGTCTGCATCATCAGATGGCAAGTCCAAGCAAACAGAAAAGCTCGTATTACATGCATTAATTAGATTACTAAGAAACTCCTCGGGGACCACCTTAGTCCATTTTAAAGCATATCCGTTCTGCCTGGCTATTTCTAAGTTTTCGGAGGAAACTTCAGCTCTTTTATGCACTATTAGTTGTGGGTCAAATAATTCAATCCTGATGGGGAAATGGTCGCTTAGGGGAGATTTTAAGACATTATGACTAACAATACAGTCCCTATAACACAAGGAGATAAGGATAAAGTCGATTGTAGAAAGTAAACCTCTACCGTTAAAAGTTGGAGAGAAGGGGGTCTCAGTGCTGCATAGTTCATTTGAGAACCCTAGATCGTTGTTAAACATGATCTCATTTAAAGCATTCACCGTTATTGCGTGCTCAAAATGTGTCAGGCGGTATCCCTATCTATCGTTAGCCCACAATTTCCTGTTCCTGATCTATCGCATAGGGCACAATTGAAATCACCGCCCCATATGACAATGAACTGTTTATGGGAGCTGTTGTTTATGCTATAGAGTTTCGTGTTCAGGGTTTTGAGCGCCACTGGTATATCTGTTACAGGGATGTTGTTATAAAAATTTACTATTAGTATACAAACAGTGGTGTTAATATGTATCCCAACAATATGGTAAAAACAATTATGAAAATACAACTCAATTTTTTTTACAAATAAAGTAATTAGAAATGTACATACATAATACCCCTTTGCTCGGCCATGTGCAGATCCTACGGCAGGGATAAATACAGTTTTAAAACGACACATATGATATTCTTTCTTTGCCCATGTTTCTTGTAAACATATAACATCGCAGTTATTCGTAATTTTTTCCCAGTTTGGATTATCTAGTTTGGTCTTAAGGCCAGCTATATTCCAAAATATAATGGACCATTTTTCTCGAGACCCTCCATTTAAACCTAGATTGTGGCACACCGCACTTTCATTAAAGATTTCAACTCCCCCCCGCATTTGCCTTTCTCTCAGTGGTTACATTGGGCTTTTTAGGGGAACCGGGATCAATAAATGACCTGCCAGGTTCAGCTCTCCCATGATCAGAACAATTTATAACATTACTCCCAATAAAGATTTCTTCCCTTGTCAATTCACCACCCGATGTTTCTGAATGGGCCATCCCTGGTACAAGATTATCTGCTTCAACTAAAGTCTTACGATTTATCATGTACTCACAAACGAATCCCTCATAGGAAGTGGATGGAATAAGTCCTTCGTTTGCATCTAAGCCAGAGAGGGGTTCAAATAAATTGTGTAGTGGGATGTTCCAGTACTCATTTGGATTTATGGGATGATAATTATTGTCAAACGGGATGAAGTACCTATTTGAGCATTTGGGTGGAAGAAAAGGAATGTAATTTTTATTGTAGTGTCTAGGGACGTTAAAGTGTGGAATTTGATTTGGTAGATAGAGGGCATCAAAGCTGCGCAGGGTTGGAGGGTTTTATGGGGGCATCATCAGAGCTTCTGGATAAAAGTAGCTCAAATTGCGCGATGATACTCCTCCCTCACTTCTCCCTGGGAACCAGTCACTGATATATGTGACCACCCTATGATCCCTAAAGTTTACTATTACCACATCCCCTTCGATGTCTTTAGGGCGTAGGTCCACCCAATTACACTGTCTCACTGATACTATATCTCCGTTTAGATGTAATGGGAGCGGTCTGTTGTTACGCAGCCAGTGGATAACTTTATTTTTAAGACTGGTATTTGGTTCTGCATTTCCTACTGGCATGACTGGAACTCCTGTTAGAATGATGACATAGTTGGACGATTCCGGGGGTAAGTCTGCTATATTTCTAAAATTAGTTTTTGCTCTGGTCATTTGACTTGTCTTCGTTGGGGGGTCATTGCTGGAAGGAAGGACTTTCGGGGCACCTGGTTTAACCTTTCCTTTGTTTAAGTCTTTTGTGCCTGCTGATTTAGTGGAATTTGTGTCAGAAAGCGTGTTTTTAGGTATGGAGGTATCTGTTTGTTGCCTGGATGAATTATATGTAGGATGTTTGGTTTTACGGCAGGCTTCAATTCGATTAGTTTGTTTAGGGTTTTCAATCGGATTGGGAGCTGCCAAAATGCGATCCATTTTTTCCCCCAGCCTTTTAACTCTCTCTGTGAGTGGGAGTATGAGAGATTTTAGGAGGCATTCAATAGCCTCCAATAGCCCTTTAGTTGGCAAGGATTCAGAATTTACAGTTGGTAGCCCCATTAATGCATCCTTCCCTATTACCGTAGGTGACTTGTGTATTGGGTCCATTGCATGTGATGATATACATAAAGTTTTATCCCCTTTTCTAACCCCCCCCTTTCTCCTTCTTTTTTTAGGTGGGGAGCGAAGTACTCCTGTATTCTTCTTAGTAGGTAATTTATCATTAGCTGCACTGACTGCTATAGGCGGTTGTGTATCCAGCGTCACAACTGTCTCTACTGGAGGATTAAAAACAGGAGAAGATGTGTTTCTGTTGGGCTGAGAGACCACGTCTATAGGTATTGGTGAATTTAAGTCTATTAGGGAGTTTGATATGACAGGCGGCTCAATAGTAATAGAATCTGTAGTATTTTCCATAGCGTGTAGCACTGGTGAACTATCTTAGAATATTAGTGGGATATTTTCCATACTAAACAACTCTGCGTCTGCATCGACAGACATGATGTTGTGTGATAGTGTAATCGGTGCTGACTTCTGTGGCGTAATTAGTGGCTTATTTTTCAGAAGTTCGATAGAGAAACGGCGCTCCGCCCGTTTCTCTGCCAGCGTGATCTCCTTGTCTATTTCTCTAGTGGCCCTAGCGAAGAATTTATCTAGCGGCCCAAGTATAGACACCCCTACACTGGACGGTAAAGAGTTCGAAACAGCTTTAGACATCCTTGGTCTATAGTACAGATAAAAATAAACAATAAACTGATGTTATTCAGTAATATAGAAGTATGAGGATCAACGAGTGACAACCTAGTCAGTTTCGCAAGAAGTAAAATACATATGTGGCACAGCTTACTGTCGTATGTTCCCAGCAGGGAGATGAAGTCCGGGATGATAAATCAAAAGTCAGAGGGGTGGCCCAGCCCAGCCTCCTGCAGCCCCTGACGGCCACAGACGACCCGCCCTTTGCCCGGGCTTAGCCCCAGGCGCTCCCGCGCTGCGGTGTGGTTGGCCGGGTAAATAGGGAGAGAGGGAGTCAGGGGGCGGAGCAAGCAGGGAGAGCGGCTCAGGTGGTGCACGTTAGTCAGGCAGAGACTCCTGGGATATGGAGTCCCTGCTGCGCCGCTCGCAGCCCTGCTGCTGTGCCGATCCTCCCCTTGTCAACCCCACAGGCACTGCAGACTCCCGCTGATTGGCTTTGCGAAGTGGGACCCGCGGAGCGGGTCCGGCGAGCTGTGTGCTGGGTTAGACGGCAAGAGGTAGGAAAACAGAGTCCGTTGCAGAGTCTCCACAAGCAAGGTGTAGAGATAGAGTGTACTCAATTATAAAGTATTCTACTTCATCTCGAGAAAGGGGAAACCCTAACACTTCTCTCAGATGGGGCATCTGAGCTGAAGTGTCCTAGCGGCCTAAAGGCATCAGTTGTTGCCATGCAGTCTTTATACAATAATCACAAAACTAAATAAAAGGAACTACAATTCTTCATTCTAAGTTTCTTCATTGAAAAGCCTCATTATGTCAACGATTTCATCGTGTTTCGTTCCAGTAGATGTAATTGTCTGTTAGTAGTTTTTAAATGCAGATGAACTGTATTTTATGTGGAAGCTCAGTGGGTTACTGCCTCTGTCACAGAGATCCCTGTGTTACTTGCAGTTCAGAAGCTACAATCCTAACATAGGACAGTGACCAATGAACTGTCACCAAAGAGCTGCATACAAACATGAATGGTATAGTTAGATCTTTGCTTTTTTTGTTTTGTGATATAGTTAGAACTTCCTCAGTCTTTCATTATTCTAATGTTGCTAAAATGAGTATGTTTGGGCAGATATACATTTTTATCAGTAAAGCTGACCCCAGTGGAATACTTTTTAAAATCCTAAGGTTGTGTTTCCCCAGACCAAACCCTTTTAAAATATACTGCCTATCAGTATGGATGACGTGATTCCTACACCTTGTAATCCTCATTGGCTAATGTGACACTCCCTATAGACTGATTTACATACTTGTATGATTCATTGTCTCTGTATAATGTGTGCGTGGTGTAAAGTACTGACACACACTACACTGATATGAGTAGCGCTATACAACAAATGAAATGCATATGAGAGAGTGGCTACGTAGAGATGAGGGCACTGGAGGAGGGTGGCAGTGAGGGAATCAGAGGAGGTGGTCTTGAGGGGGAGGGGCTACAGAGAGATGAGGGCACTGGAGGAGGGTGGCAGTTAGGGAATCAGAGGAGGAGGTCCATGGTAGGGGGGCGACGGAGAGATGAGGGGCACTGGTGGAGGGTGGAAGTGACGGAATCAGAGGAGGAGGTCCATGGTGGGGGGGCGACGGAGAGATGAGGGGCACTGGAGGAGGGTGGCAGTGAGGGAATCAGAGGAGGTGGTCTTGAGGGGGAGGGGCTACAGAGAGATGAGGGCACTGGAGGAGGGTGGCAGTTAGGGAATCAGAGGAGGAGGTCCATGGTAGGGGGGCGACGGAGAGATGAGGGGCACTGGTGGAGGGTGGAAGTGACGGAATCAGAGGAGGAGGTCCATGGTGGGGGGGCGACGGAGAGATGAGGGGCACTGGTGGAGGGTGGTAGTGAGGGAGTCTGAGGAGGAGGTCTTGAGGGGGAGGGGCAACAGAGAGATGAGGGGCACTGGTGGAGGGTGGTAGTGAGAGAATCAGTGGAAGAGGTCATGGGGTGGAGGGGGGAGCTAGGGAGAGATGAGGGGCACTGGAGGAGGGTGATAGTGAGGAAATCAGAGGATGAGGTCTATGGTGGGGAGGGCGACGGAGAGATGAGGGGCACCGGTGGAGGGTGGTAGTGAGGGAGTCTGAGGAGGAGGTCATGAGGGGGAGGGGCTACAGAGAGATGAGGGGCACTGGTGGAGGTTGGCAGTGAGAGAATCAGAGGAAGAGGTCATGGGGTGGAGGGGGGAGCTAGGGAGAGATGAGGGGCACTGGTGGCGGGTGGTAGTGAGGGAGTCTGATGAGGAGGTCATTAGGGGGAGGGGCTACAGAGTGATGAGGGGTACTGGTGGAGGGTGGCAGTGAGGGAATCCGAGGAGGAGGTCAATAGGGGGGCCATGGAGGCATGAGGGGCACTGTTGGAGGGTGGCAGTGAGGGAATCTGAGGAAGAGGTCATGAGAGGGAGGGGCTATGGGGAGATGAGGGCACTTGTGGCATTTGGCAGTGAGGGAATCTGAGGAAGGTCATGAGGGGGAGGGGCTATGGGGCGATGAGGGCACTTGTGGCGTTTGGCAGTGAGGGAATCCGAGGAGGAGGTAGTGGGAGGGGCTCTGGAGCAATGAAGGGTACTGTTGGGGGTGACAGTGAGGAGTCTGAGGAGGAGATCATGAGGGGGAGGGGCTACAGAGAGATGAGGGGCACTGGTGGAGGGTGGCAGTGAGGGAATCCGAGGAGTAGGTCATAAGGGGGGCGGGTTATGGTGAGATGAGGGGCACTTGTGGCATGTGGTGTGGCGTGGCGTGGCAGTGAGGGAATCCGAGGAGGAGGTCAATAGGGGGGACATGGAGGGATGAGGGGCACTGTTGGAAGGTGGTAGTAAAGGCATTTACGGTGCAAGAGGTTATTGGTGCAGCACCAAAAAAGAGTTTTGCATCAGCGTTGAAGCCGGCCCTGTCATGGCCTTTCTGTTTTTGTTTATTTAATTAGCAGTCGGGCCATAAGGCCTACTGTGGAACATACTTTAAAGTGTGTGCTAATTATATTTACGGCTATATTCAATGTTTTAAGTTTGAAGGTGATTTTACTAATGTTTTTACCGGGAAAAATAAAAGTGGAGCCCAATGGTGCCTGATATGGGGTTGGGGCCCAAGGTCAGCTGTGAGATAAGGTGCATTGGAGAGAAGTGGGTGTAATCAAGCCTGTAAGGGAATGTGTTGCAGAGTCCAGGGTCAGGTGGAGGTAGGTATGCAGAGGGATTCTCCCTGAAGGCTCCCACAGAGGAAGCCCGTTAAGTGTCACTTACCTGATACTCCCACCTCAGAAACCACCTCTTCCCATCAAAGGAACATTACATGGAAAAACACTTTTGAGAGTGATAACATTTAGAAAGAGATTTGGAAAAGAGTGTGTTTTACTGGGCCTTGCAAGACTAAGAAGAGATGAAGGAGGGCCCTGAAGCAGGTCTGCCTAGACATATTTCTGACAAATCGAGCCCGCAGTGGCCCACCCAAATGCACCCTTGGCCCACCCAAATAAAAATTCCTGGAGCCTGGCCTGATCCAGGGTATGGAGATTCAGCACGCCCATCGCATTTGATTGGCTTCTTCCTGTGTTTTTCAAAAATCCTTTATTTGCATTGCCTTACAGTTGTCCCACCTTCTACTGGTGTAGTGGCGCTTTGACAACTGGCACTGTTTCATGCATTTTTATTTTTTTATTTTAATGCAGATTTATATAGCGCGAACTCAACCCAAAGGTATTAGAGAGTTTTACATGATCACCGGTCACGTTATAAAAGGACACATTCAGGTAAGGGGAGATTAAGTGATTTGCCCAGAATCACAGGATGTGGAGGCGACCCCGAAGCTCGTACCTTGGTTTCCAGCCCCAAAGTCGTCAATCTAGCTGTCAGACCACATCCTCTCCCGAGATAGGCTGCTATCACAGGTTAACATGCGCTAATGCATGTTAGCCTGGCCTTGTTGATAGTCCGTAAAAAAAATTGCCACTTTAGCGCCGGAATGGGGCGCTAAAGTCGCGATAACATGCTTGATAATATGCCCCTTTATGTTTTAAATCTCAGTGTTTTACATCAGATCCTTGCAGATTCAGGAGCTCTGTTGTGACACAATAGGGTTTTTCTGGAAGTCCGTGTCGCAGAACATACTCGCTCTCCCATTGGGTGTCGTCTTTGTCGCTTGACATCCTCAAGACTTTGCCCAGCCCTAAGCCTTATACTCATAGGCAGCTCAAACCAGCCAACTACTCCATGTTGACTGTGAAGCCTGGGCGGCCATGAGACCATTGCCTGGCAGACACGTGACGTTAAACCCAATAAAAGTAGGGTTTTGTAGGTCTCGGCCTGATCCAGCGCATGTCCTGGCCTGGCCGAGGCATTTATTTGCTGGCTTTTGAAAGTGCTGCCAAAGGCCACCAGCGTGCGGTTACGCGCACGTGCACGCGCAGCCATCTGTATTTCCTCCTCGTCACGGATCATTAAACCGTGGTGCTCTCACTTTCGCCGTGGTGGGCGCTCGCGTGTGCCCCACTTTTGAGGCCGGGCTTGTTACTTAAAAGGCAAAACGCTGAGAAACGCACTTTTACTCATGGACAGGCTTTCAAGTCTCCGAGGGGCCCTTTGGGATTCTGCAGCTGGTAGCGCGAGCCCGCGCGCACAAATTGACAGAGTGGAAATTGACAATCTGCAGGAGAATATGAAGCTAAAAGCATTTCTCCTTCCAAAAGTGCCTGCCTATTTTTTATGCTGTTACCTGTTCTTGAAAACAGCAGAAAACGTGTTTGATCTATGGATTTTTCCCCCAGTTGCATTTATTTATAAGGCATCTTTCGCTGTGAATATATGTCTCAGTAGCCTTTGGGAAAGGATATTTTATCTTGTTTATTTAAATGTTGCTACTCCTATGGATTTTTTTTTCAAAAAAAGGAAAATCCTGTTATTCTGTTGTACTGCTGATATAAGAATGCTGGTGATCGATTGTGTGAGTTAAGCTGAAAGGAATTCGCTTATCCCTTATTACTTCCCCATTTTAGCTTGAAAGTTAGGGGCATATCATCAAGCCCCGGAGATAAAATTATCGCCACTTTAGCGTCCGTTTTCGGACGGAAAGAGGCGATAATTTTATCACCTAATCAGCAAGGTCACGCTATCGCGTAAATCCTTGCATTTTTGCCCTTTCCCTTAACGCCCATCTTTGCATCTCTAATGAGATGCAAAGTGGGTGTTCCTGCCCTGAGATAACTGGATAAATGTCCCGAAGCGACATTTCTCCAATTATCATTGGGCACGCTAACCTGCAGAGCGACAAGCAAAGTAGCAATAACCTCTGTTATCGCTACTTTCCTTACGCCTGCTTCAAAACTGACTTAGCCATGATGGATGTATGACGTTACAACGCATACTTTTACTCCGCATACCATTACAACGCAGTATTCACAACGCATACCATTACAACGCATAGCGCTTTGGGGTGCTGGATAGTGGTAAGTATAATTTACTATTCTAACTCCAGTCCCCGTGGACCCTAGGGAAGGTGTTGGATAGTAAATTAAACTTACCTCTTATCCTAGAGCGCCCCCCAGCGCAATGCGTTGTAATGGTATGCGTTGTAATGCCTGCGTTGTAGTGGTAGTGCGTTGTAAAAAATGCGTTGTAACAGGTGCATACCGCCATGATATGCTATGTAAGATGGATTTCATGGCTAAGTATCCCTTGCCCTAACAGCAAGCTTTCACCAAACCTTGTGCGAATATCGCTGTATTTCTAGCGATAATCGCACAATTGTCAGCTTGCGCTCTGAATTTTACTGCATTGGAGATATGCTTTGCTGATAGCACACTATCTCCGTGACAAAATTCAGAGTTGGCCGGCAATAATTATCGGCGCGCTAAGAACGCTGAGCGATAATTATCGCATGGCCTTGATGATATGCCCCTTACTTTTTAAATCTGGACCTATTTTTTGCAGGAATCGATTACACCAGCAAGCGGATTAAAGTACAGTGTTTGGATCAACTAAAGCAATGCAGCCTGAGTTACGACCTGCAGAGAACAAAGTCTGCATCAGCAACCAGCGGCGCAATTGCAATCACGCACAACTCATGGCTTATTGAAAAGAATAGCGACACACGGGAGTCCTTAAAATAATTATTTGAAGGCGTAAACCATGATCCGCCGCAATCAAAATGGGGTCCGGCTGTTTTCCAGGCAGTATGGTGTCCCTTCTCTGCTGCCGGCCAAAAAGTCAGGGGAGTTTTGCTGTGTGCTCCGTGTTGAATCGCTAGAATAAATCGTACCCGTACTACGGGCCCTATTCACAGAAATAACTTAAGACAAAATCCTAAACTTACTACTTTTGGTATTCACAGAAGTTAGGATTTTGTCTTAAATCTGTCTTAAGTTTGTCTCAAGACAAACTTAAGACAAAATTCTAACTTCTGTGAATACCAAAAGTAGTAAGTTTAGGATTTTGTCTTCAGTTAGTTCTGTGAATCAGCCTCTACATTTCTAGCCACTGGCGACATGGCAAGATTTTGATTGCAACCATTCACTTTCTAAAGACTACAGTTTGTCCCAGTTTATGCACTATGCACAGAATTACATGTTATCAGAGGAAAGCCTTGATCCTAAGCAAAGGCCTCCTGAAAACACAGTCAAAACAGGATCGTCAGTGGTATAGAGTGTGGGGACCTTGGAATAGTTATCGTGGGAATATATGTATACCGCCTGCAGTCGATAACATTGATGCTCCGCCTTCCCCCTGACCCATGCATTTTGACCATTTTATTGTATTGTTATTACATTTGACCCTTGTCCCCCCATCCCCTCTTCTTTATATTGAATGCTGTTCAGTGTATTTTTCCTCCCTTAATTGAACTGGCTCTTTGTATAACAGGTTTCATGCCTTGCTTGTTTGTATATTTTTCAATAAAAAGAAAAAGAAAAAAAAACAACAGGGTTGTCTATGGGTTTTCAACAAACAGCAAACATGACATTTACATTTTTAAAATGGTAGTACAAGTCGGCACATCCCCTACCAGAGACTCCTGGGTAAAGGTCACTCTTTAGTTTTCAGCAACATGGCCATGTATTGATCCTTGTTCAGCGATTTTGTGTTCAGTGGCCGCACCTGGAGCCTCATTTATGAAAAGTGACGCATCGCTGCGTGAAAACAGCGATGCGTCACTTTTCATTGCGCCCTCCTTGCGACCCCAATGATGCGTCATATTTACAGTATGACGCATCATTGAGCAAGGAGTTACAGATACGTCAGTATTTCTGATGTATCTGTATGGCGCAAAAGTGACACATTGCTGGAGTGTGTCACAAAAGTGACACAACTCCAGCAATGTGTCCTTTCACATGGGGCAAGCCCCATGTGAAAGGGCCTGCGTCAGTCTTACACCTCTGTGAGGCAGGCGTAAGAAATTGACGCATTTGTGTCCTAGAAGTGGCGCAGTGAAATCTTATAGATTTCACGGCGTCATTTCTAGGACCTTTTCTTGCATCAGAACGCCCCCCTGCATACATTATACCTGGCGCAGGTATAATGAACGCGCAGGGCTTTACAAAGTGGCGCATCTACCTAGATGCGTCACTTTGTAAATATGGTGCAACAAGGAACATTTTTTACTCTGCAGGTGCGTCACAAAAAGTGACGCACGGGCAGCGTAAAAGTGACGCACAGCCTCATAAATGAGGCCCCTGGTTCCCCCTCCAACCTCACACCCTTTTCCCTTCATGTCTATGAAGTTCATGGACTGTGTTTTCGTCACTGCTCTCTCTCCCTGCCAATGTCGCCTTTCTCTCCCAGTACCCTCGGTCTCGGGCCCATCCCAAATGACTGTCTCTCTATTCTTCTCTCCCAGTCACCTATGCAAGTGTCTCCTTTCTTCATGCCCTCCCGTCCTTTGTTGACATTGTCACTCTCTGCTCTCCTCACGCGCCCTCTCTCCTGAAGTGTCAGTAATCGCAGCCGCTCCTCCCTCCTGTCACTCTCTCCCTCCTTCCCTCGCTCTGTCTGTAACAGCATCACTGCTTCTCCCGCTCCTGTCCACCGGCGGGTCTTCCCACTCTCTCACTGTCTGTCTGACACATTCTCCCATCTGCATTTCTTTTTCTCTGTCCTCCTTTCTGACCTCCCTTTAGTCTCTGTCCTCGTTCTCTCGCGGCTTCTGCCGTCCTCCATCTATGCTTCTCTCTCTCATCCCATCTACTCTTCTCCGCTCACTCTTTCTCTCTTTGTCTTTCTCTCTCCATCCTCTCCGCTACCCCTTCCTCCCTCTTTCTATCACATCGACTTTATACTGTTTTCCCTCTCACCCTCTCATTCTATCTAAGCTAACCTTTATGTTTCTTTTGTCTCTCTGAGGCATATTATCAAGACAGGCAAGAAAATTATCGCCATTTTAGCGGCAGAAAACTGCAGCTAAAACTGTGATCTTGGGCTTGATAATGCTCTATGGTATTCCAATTGGAGCTCAGGTTAGATGTCCTTCCCATCTAACATGTGCATCATTGGAATTCCATAGAGCATATTATCAAGCCCATTATCGCCGTTTTAGCTGCAGTTTTCTGCCGCTAAAATGGCGATAATTTTATCGCCTGTCTTGATAATATGCCCCTCTATTACTAATTATCCCTCTCTCAAATTCTCCCTCTTGCTCTAACATCCCATCTACTACCCCACGCTCCTGCTCTCCATGTCACGGAGGGAGAGTACTGTTCTCTCTCCTCGACCGTTTACTAGCCCTCTCTCTGACATCCAGACGCTGCTACTCCTTCTTTCTCCCTCCCTCATTTCCCCTGCGTTTCCTCATGCACCCCTCTTTCACGTCAGGGCCTTTCGCTCCCCTCCTACCCATCTATGCCTCCTTTACTCTGTCCATTAAAAGGATGGTAGTGGGTAAGGTCAGGGCCACTGGAATTATGTGATTCTGCTGCCATGGCGATTTGACGCATTTGCCATTATGGCTGAGATACCCGCCACCCCCTCTCAACACAATCCCCAAGGATGGGAAACCGGAAACAGTTCTGAAGTTTTTGGAGACGGGAGGGAGTGACCCTCCCGGGCCGTATTTATTAAAATATGAAACAAAATTAAAACATTAAAATAAACAGTTTCATATTATGTACAATTTCATTACCACATTGCGCTGTTTGGCTAACCTTAACATATCCTCTAGTACAAAGGTTCTCCTAGCCGAACTAACATCCTACCAATATTTACTTAACTTTTGAAATTGTACATCCTAACGTTTAAGGGCCAACGGCAAGGTCGTAACCGGTGTCAAGATCCCTAACCCAGACATATCCCCCTCCCTTGAGAGGGGCGGCACGGAGGCATACCTCAAGTGCAACTACCAATTTCCCTTGACTTGACGGGGGCCCCAATAAAACTCGACGCCACTTAAAGGTCGTACGAGGACTCGTGTGAGGTATCTAGAAGGTAGCGTAGACCCCCCCCCCAAACCCCACACAACTTACCACATCTGCCGTCGCAGACGTACTGGCCCCGGGAAATTCCCCAGGAGGGGGCTGTAACCCCTCCTACCCATGAAGGGGCCTTGACCGCCTTCCCTTTCCTTTCGGCGACCCATCCTTAGAAGGGACCGCCTCCCCGTTGAGGGGCCAATGGCCACCTCCCCCGAGCGCCCCCATCCGTAATGGGTGACGCCCACTCATAGGGATCTTCCAATTAGTGCTCACCGATCATGACCTTACCGCCCGACCAAAATAAATACGACAATGATAACTAAATAACTAAAGACTAAATATAACAGACAGTAGCAACAACAACTTTATTCAAAGCATGCCTACTGATGAACACTAAAGCAGAATTACTTTATTTGCAAAACATAACACAAAACGATCATTCTTTATTGCATACTCAAAATCTTCACGATAATACCGCAACCTGTAAACGAAAATCAGAATTATCAATCAAACTTTATTTAAAACCACTCGCTGTCTTCAGGGGCTGGTGGGTGGGTCAAAAATGGCTCTTCGTTCCGTCTCGAGCTCACGTGCAGCGAGGAGGTGCAGCTTCAGAGCACAGGAACAAGAGGCTGCTTTCTGGTCTTGTTCCTCCTTTTATCCGTCTGCAGGGCGGGCGTAAACCCGCCCCTGCCTGCCCCAAGGGCGTGGCCAGCCGCGTCAGTGTCTAGGCCAACCCACTCTAGGGCGGGAAAAGGCGCGCCCCGGCTACGCCGCTTCGGGCATACCAGCCGAGACTCGCCTCCCGCCCAAGATGGCTTCCCGGGGGGATCGTGGTACTCTGCCATACGTTCGGGGGGACCGATTGGTCGCCCCTTGCCATATGGCTGAGATACCCGCCACCCCCTCTCAACACAATCCCCAAGGATGGGAAACCGGAAACAGTTCTGAAGTTTTTGGAGACGGGAGGGAGTGACCCTCCCGGGCCGTATTTATTAAAATATGAAACAAAATTAAAACATTAAAATAAACAGTTTCATATTATGTACAATTTCATTACCACATTGCGCTGTTTGGCTAACCTTAACATATCCTCTAGTACAAAGGTTCTCCTAGCCGAACTAACATCCTACCAATATTTACTTAACTTTTGAAATTGTACATCCTAACGTTTAAGGGCCAACGGCAAGGTCGTAACCGGTGTCAAGATCCCTAACCCAGACATATCCCCCTCCCTTGAGAGGGGCGGCACGGAGGCATACCTCAAGTGCAACTACCAATTTCCCTTGACTTGACGGGGGCCCCAATAAAACTCGACGCCACTTAAAGGTCGTACGAGGACTCGTGTGAGGTATCTAGAAGGTAGCGTAGACCCCCCCCCAAACCCCACACAACTTACCACATCTGCCGTCGCAGACGTACTGGCCCCGGGAAATTCCCCAGGAGGGGGCTGTAACCCCTCCTACCCATGAAGGGGCCTTGACCGCCTTCCCTTTCCTTTCGGCGACCCATCCTTAGAAGGGACCGCCTCCCCGTTGAGGGGCCAATGGCCACCTCCCCCGAGCGCCCCCATCCGTAATGGGTGACGCCCACTCATAGGGATCTTCCAATTAGTGCTCACCGATCATGACCTTACCGCCACAGGTCCGGATAGTTGACCGGCTATCCGGACCCCCCACCACACTCCTACCTAAAGGTCATGTGTAACGTCTTCAGCCAAGCTATGAAGTCTCCTATGAGTAACTCATTCCCCATCCGAGACAAGTGAACACCATCCCCCAAGTACATACTGTCATCATTAATACATCCATGCGCGATAGAATGCAGTGCATTGGAACGGAACAACCTACTTACTTTGTTATTAATTTTTCTCACAGAGTGA
Source organism: Lissotriton vulgaris (assembly GCF_964263255.1). Lineage (NCBI taxonomy): Eukaryota > Metazoa > Chordata > Amphibia > Caudata > Salamandridae > Lissotriton > Lissotriton vulgaris. The sequence continues at coordinate 257,274,085 of NC_141685.1, forward strand.
TTTAAAGCAGAAACCGAAAAAGCCCCCCGCCACACTTTTCGTGGGATCATATGGGACCACGCAATCGTGCACCCTGGAACTCTCCTCGCTAACCAACTTACAGTGGAAAGCATCGCTTCCAGGAGAAGTCGTCTACCAGTGGTGACCAAATCATTGCCCCCAAGATGTACTATGACTACAGACGGCGGTGACCTCGTCCGCCCTAGCAAACCCTCGAAAAATGATTGAAACTGGTCAATACAGAGACCGCCCTTTCCGTAGAAGGACACACTGTACCCGTATTCCCCAGCCACGTGCACCATGTCACCTGCCTTGAATACGTCCGCGGCACGCCTCACGTATGAGTGGCCCACGACCCACACCTCCTTTTTAACAGCCGGTGATGTCTGACCGCTGGCCCGGTGTTGGGTCGACTGAATAGTCCGCCCCGCCTCGTAGGCTTGCGTAACTGAAAACCAAACAAAAACAAGAAGCGTGAGTACATCATTACAGCTTCACAACATGTGCAAACGCACATACCTTTTATAACAATTGGAGGACCAACGCCCCACACGTTTAACTTGTTCCACATTCAGACCCCTGGCTGTAGCCTCTGTAGCAGCCCCTATCCGAAAGGAATGGGTCCCAAATTCGCCCGGGTTCAAGCCCGCAGCTGTAATCGACATCGCAAGCACCCGCTGAAACTGAAACCTTGTCAGTGGGGTGGCGTCCGCGTGTCTCAACAAGGTCCCTCCCCATGATGCCACCCTTCGTGTTAAATAATCCTCTAAACACTTCACCGGGCACATGGACGACCCGGGAATCCTGCGTATAATTATGCATTCACCCATCCCACTCTGGTCGGTTTTGGACCTCACAAACGAGACAGTCATCGTCTCCCCTCTGATCTGAACGTGCTCTGCGCACAGTCCTCCCGTCACATCCTGCTTGTTCCTTGCCACTAATTCGCTTACCCGCATAGCCCCATGAAATGCCAGCGTAAAAGCGGCTCGGAATAACACTGTCTCAAACTGAGACGAACATGTTGTAGGGAGTCTGGATAATAACTGGGCCAACCTATCCAAACCTATCGGGCGCCTCTCATCTACTCTGCGACCCTCAAGGCGTTGCCACCCACGTAGCGCTTTTTGCACAACGAAAGACGCTGTCGGGTCCTGGATCCCATGAGCCCTAGCAACAAAGGAAATGGCAGCCCGATGCCTCTGGGCCGTGGCCACCGTTTTCCCTGCCAGATGTAATGACATCAGAAAGTTCACAACCCCTTCCTCCTGGCCCCAAAGCTCCTCTCTAGCAGTCCCCAAAAAGGCTAAATAGGACCGGAACGCCCCTTCATATGCCTTCCTCGTCCTGGGTGCTAAACTCTCTCCCACGAGGTTACGAAGTTCGGGGCACCGAGAGACCAAAGAGCTTCGGGAAAGGGTGCCGGCTCCGGGTCCGCTGTGGGCAGAAAACCCCAGAAGGCCTGCATACGAAAACGAGAAAGGGCATCAGCCGCCTGGTTCATTACCCCAGGGACATGTCTTGCTTTGAATAACACATTCAGTTGCATACACAGTAATACGATTTCCTTGAGCAGTCTCAAAACCCATTTGCATCGTGCTGCCTGACTATTGATACACTCAACCACGGTCATATTGTCAGACCAAAATACCACAGAGTGATCTCTGAACCCTTCGGGCCACGTTCTCAGGGCCACGAAAATGGGGAAAAGTTCCAGGAAAGCAATGTTACTTGTCAGTCCACTGTTATGCCACCATGCCGGCCATTTTTGTGCAGACCATCGAGCACCGAAAATGGCACCAAAACCTATACTCCCTGCCGAATCTGTCCACAGCCCCAGCTCCTCAGAGGACACGGCTGGTTTATTCCAGACGACTCGACCATTGAAATCTGCCAGAAATGCCAACCAAATGCGCATGTCCTGGCGGACCTCGGCCGAGAGCCTCGTGCGATGATGGCCCTCCTTCAATCCGACCATGGCTTGAGCGATCGAACGGGAAAAGGGGCGGGCCATAGGTATAACTCTCAGGGCAAAATTCAACTGGCCCACTAACTGCTGTAACTGATGCAGCTTAACCTTAGCTTCACTCAAGCACATTTGCAGGGATGCCCTGAACTTTAACACTTTATCACTTGGTAAACGGAAACAACCTTCTCCGGAGTCTAACTCGATCCCCAGAAACTCGAGGCAAGTCGAAGGACCCACCGTCTTACCTGGTGCCAATGGCACGCCAAACTGATTCATTAAAACACAAAATGCAGCCAAAGCTTGCCCACATTCCGGATCCCCGGCTGCCCCCAGGAACAAAAAATCATCGAGATAATGCATCACATGTTGAAAACCCGTCTTCTTTGTGAAGACCCATTGTAGAAAACTACTGAATTTCTCGAAATAGGCACAAGAAATTGAGCATCCCATCGGCATACATCTATCCATATAATACTGACCCTGAAACATGAAACCCAGTAGACGCTGATCGTCTGGATGTACCGGGAGCAACCGGAACGCTGACTCGATATCAGATTTTGCCATCAGCGCCCCGGGCCCCAGGCGATTCAAAATGGCCACGGCCTCATCGAAAGATGCGTACCGTACCGAACACATTTCCGGGTCTATCGCTTCGTTTACGGAAAGACCACGTGGGGCTGACAAATTATGTATCAGCCGAAACTCACCCGGGTCCTTCTTGGGGACCACTCCTAAAGACGAACAGACAAAGTTAGCCACCGGGGGTACACTAAACGGACCGGCGACTCGACCTCGAGTAACCTCCTTCCGGATCTTTTCCTGTACCACTGTCGTATGCTGCAAGACCGATATCTGATTTTTGCATTTTTCCACACCCTGAAAGTCCCCCACTGGGATGCGGAAACCATATGAAAACCCGTTCCGCAACACCCCAGCGGAAGCACGATCCGGGTATTCACTGAGCCAGGGAATCATTGCCAAGGTATCAATCGGGGTAGGTAAAGGCGCCCCTCGGACTATGTTAGACCTGTTTGGCACCTCCTCTACCCCCGTTATCACCCGTTTTGGCTCTGCACGTGGACTCAGGATGGGATGATTGCCCACACCCACTACATTCGTGTCTAAATTTGCACGATCCCTGGGGCCTAGTACATTTACTCCTGTTAAAATTCCAACAAACCCCCTTTTTACCTGTATTACCGGTAGGCCTCGAGTGATTGTCGGTACCCGTACCTGATCGAAAAGGCGTCCCCGCATACTGACGGGAGGATTCGCCCACATTACTCCCTACTAATGGCACTTTCAACATACCAGTCTCCTTCATTTTGGACCAGGACACAGAATCATAACAATCCCAAGTTAAGTTTTTATCATGTTCTTTAGCTTTTCTGAAAAGATTATCATAGCAAAACCAATGATTACCCTCGTGTGATACCGAGTACCCCATGATCCGTGACTGATAACTCGGCAACTCGGGTAGCAATTCGGGCCTCCGTTCTCCCAAGATCGATGTGAAAATTCCCCATGCCTTGCCCCAATTGCCAACGTTTTCATTAACCTTAAAGGCGGCCATCTTTGCGCGCCAAACACTCGGATGCATGAGATCCTTCTGACCTTTAACATGCTCCATCTCATAATGATCAGTAAGCAACGAGAAGATGTTTACATATTCCCCTGCCCATATCTTTTCTTTAATAGCTAAAGGAACATGCTGACCCAACCTCTCCCTTCGAGAGGGAGCCGACTCTTCCCTCGCAATCGGCAATGGCCGCTTACCTGAACTGGACGCTGTCTCTGCGACTAAAACCGTCCCCTGTGGCTTCTCTACGGCCGCAGCCGGCGTGGATACCTTCGCTGCTTCACGAGTTTCCCGCAGTTGCTTCATTAACACCTGCGCGTCGACAGCCGTGGCGCCCTTGCTACTTTTACCCAACCACGCTGCTACTTGTGCTGCCAGCTCGGGCGGCATGTCTTCCCCGGACACGGGGGTGACCACTACGGGAATCGGATTCCCTTCCTCCGGCACAGGAGTGGGTGCTTCGAGCAGGGCACTGGGACCCGGGGTATCTCCCCCAGCTGCTCCTCTCCTGGGCCTCTTGCCTTCTCCTCCCGGGGCCGTTCCCTCCAAAGGACGTTTCGGGCCCCCTTCCTCATTTTTATCCATCCGCCTCTTTAGGTCGGTCATCTCCTTCATGAGAACACGCAGCATCTGTTCGGTAGTCATTCGCTTTCCCGCCTTCTTCGGCATTCTCCGACAGAGTATCTGTAAAACAAACGAGAAAGATTACAACGCTCAAAAATGGCTCTTCGTTCCGTCTCGAGCTCACGTGCAGCGAGGAGGTGCAGCTTCAGAGCACAGGAACAAGAGGCTGCTTTCTGGTCTTGTTCCTCCTTTTATCCGTCTTCAGGGCGGGCGTAAACCCGCCCCTGCCTGCCCCAAGGGCGTGGCCAGCCGCGTCAGTGTCTAGGCCAACCCACTCTAGGGCGGGAAAAGGCGCGCCCCGGCTACGCCGCTTCGGGCATACCAGCCGAGACTCGCCTCCCGCCCAAGATGGCTTCCCGGGGGGATCGTGGTACTCTGCCATACGTTCGGGGGGACCGATTGGTCGCCCCTTGCCAGTAATCCATCATCTGCAGATTGTAATAAAAACACATGTTTATGTTTCAAAGGGATGAAAAATTACAAAACCTATACCGACTCGGATTCCTGCGCATGCACCAAAATGCTTTCCGCTAGATTTGACTAGCATTTTTAAATTACTTATTACTGTATTTGGGTGTTAAATTGTAACTAATTAAGTGCACCCTATTCCCAAACACTATTGCCAGGTGTACAAATATTGAAGTAAAACTATGATAAAATGTGCCGAATTATGCTGCACGATTTGCCTTTTCTTGCTGCATAATTTGTGCAACCCTGCCACATAATTTGGTCCTCCTCCGTCACACAATTGCAGTGGCCCTGGGTATGGTGTAAATGATAGGTGCAGTAGGTTTCATGGGTTCACCGCAAAAGTCATACCAAATTTCATAAGTTTAAAATACATAAATTAAATAAATTAAATAAATAAATAAACAACGAGGGCGACTAAAAATATGTGCACTGGCTGCAGAATTGGATGAGTTGGGCAAGAACAGCCACAATCCAATGTAATGGAGTGCTTTAATAGACAATATTTAATTTTGCTGTTGCACCACCAATTTTTACACTAATGTACATCATTGAACTGTAACATAAGCAGAAGCCACAAGGACACTGTCAGGCTCTTCATTTACGAAGTGGACCAGAGGAACCAACACATTTTTATTTTTTCTATTTATTTATTTATTTATTTATTTATTTATTTATTTATTTATTTTTTATGTCCTCATTTGCCTTAGCCCTCTTTGGGATGCGCCAACCACCATGCGTATCTATCCTGAACAATTTCAGGGATTTTTATATGGATGTTAAGAGTGGGCCAAGATACGATGAGGAACATCAACAGAGCGAGGGTAGAAGATTTTACTCCACCTAGGGGTTTTTTGCAACCTGTGGACCATACTGTTTAGGCGAGGAGACCTGAGGAACTGGCCCATGGAGCTAGAGAGAGGCATAATCATAGGAACCGGGGGGAAAAAAAAACCAAAAAAAACCTGGAAATCCTACTTTCAACATATCAGGAGATCCCAAAAAGCACACTTTTTCCTGCTACAGGATCTAGCCAGATCCATCCTGGATACTCCGTATAACGAAGTCAGCCAACCTGAATGGGATGGGGCAGCACGATCTACCCAGAATTGACATATTTCTCTTCTGGCCATAAGGATTGCGTAGAAAAGAAGAAATCTAGCTTGGCCTATAACATTGTCATCGAGACCAAAGATAATTAACCCTTTCCGTGCTGCGAACGTCCAACGGTCGTCGCGTGCACTACCTCGCTGGTGCTGCGCACGACCGTTGGACGTCCGAATCCCGTTAGCGCGATCGAACGTCCGCACTGGGGCGGAATGTTCGACGCGCTAAACGGGTTAAAGGGAGAGTGAAGGTCAGCGAAGTCTTCAAGATAGAATCCAGGGTCTTCTTCACCTCAGCCCAAAAAGAGCTGATTAGCGGACAGTCCTTGAACATATGAACATCCGATGCTTCGGGGAGGCCGCATTTATTGCAAACTTTCCCAGGCTGAAATTTTGATAATTTTAGGGGGGAAAAATAAGCCCTATGTGCAGTGAAAGATAGTTACATTTCAGCCAGGCAGGTTTTACTATTTTATGCAGGAGACTAAATGACTCCACCCAAACCTCCATACACTGTAAGCTTATCTGATCTCCCCATAATTCGTCGGCGAGTTTGAAGTCACCATCTGCCTCCTCCTCAATTGCCCAGTACCAAAGTGCAACCTACTTTGCACCCCCGGGCCTCAGCACAAGGAGTTCCTCAATGTTACTGTCTTTACCCAAAAGAATATCTTTCCTAAATTGTGCCTGTGCCCAACTCTTCATCTGAATATATTTGAATCTGGAAAGACCTGGGCCCACTAATCCCCGTAGATCTTCCCAGGGCAAAATAGATTGCCCACACAGCACGTCTCCCCAGTTATAGAACCGGAGTCCCTCACCGGGATAATCAAGTGATCCTGAAAACAAAGGGGTATACCAGGGGAGTCCCATATTGGTGCAAAGTTTGAAAAGTAGCTAAGCCCAACTTTCTTTCTTATAGATGCCCAACTTCTGGCTAATGAGTAAAGAATTTTTAACGTAATTAAAAATTTGGGTCTCCAAATTTAAACAAAAAACCTTCTTCCGATAGGCCTTCCCCCTTCAACATGGCCCGAAACAATTCTCAACCTGATTTATTAGTAGGTACCTTTAAGAGCATTCGCGAATGCGAGAGCTGAAAGGCCCATGCATAATATTGTAGGTCCGGCAAAGCCAAACCGCCCTTTTCCCTCCTCCGCCTGAGCTTTTTCCACGCAAGTCTGGTTGCTTTAAATTTCCAGATGAAAGAGTTTAATTCCCGTTGGCATTTCTCTATTTGCTTGATGTCAACAGCCCGAGGAATACTATTAAAGAGAAAAGTAAACTTAGGCAGAATGGACATTTTTACTATATTAATCCTCCCCAGAATGGACAAAGGGAGGAGAGCCCAAGATTTCATCTGCTTTTGGCACTCCTTGAATACCCGATCTAAGTTATGTTCAGGAATCTTGCCTACCTCTTGCGTGATTCTCATCCCCAAATATCTCAAAGAAGATCCTACATTAAGTTGTGAGTTAGGGATATTCCAAGCCATGAAGCCATGATTTCAGTCTTGTTGGGGTTTATTTGGTAACCTGAGATCTTACCACATTCCACCACCCGATTAATCACTGTTAGAAAGGCTAAGTCGGGGTCAGCTGTCATAATGAGAATATCATCAGCATATAATGCCACCCACTTTTCTCATCCTCCAAATTTAAAGGGAACAATGTTAAGCTCTTCCCTAAGGACCTGTGCAAAAGGCTCGATGTTAAGATTAAAAAGAAGAGGGGAAAGCGGGCAGCCCTGCCTATTGCCCCTTGTGATGTTGAATATATCGGTCAGAGAACTGTTCACCAATAATCTGGCAGTCGGGGCCTTATACAGGAGTTTAACAGCTCGGCAGAATCTATTTCCCAGAATAAATTTCGCCATAACCTCAGACAGGTAAGCCCAATTAACCCTGTCAAAGGCTTTGGTTGCTATTTATTAAACATTTTTGATATGCTAGACAGCAGCCACACTTTTCTACAACATAACTTTAACACATTGGCATTGCCAATAGCTCTTGCTAAACACTTAAAAGGTCCGAAAGGCGAGACCTATTGGCTATGCCAATGCTTGTTCAATTTTATAGTTGCTTCTCAGTTACATGGTTTGATGTAACTGTAAATATTATGGGGCAGATTTACAACACTTTTGTGCCACCGATGCGTCACTTTCGGTGGCGTAAAAATCAGGAAATTTATAACGTGACGCATCTAGGGAGATGTGTCACGTTGTAAAGCCCTGCGTCACATTTTACCAGCGTCAGGTATAATGTATGCAGGATGGGTATTCCCACGCAAGAAAGGCTTGTAAAAGAGACGCAGTGAAATCTACAAGAATTCACTGCTCCACTTCTAGGACGCCACTGCATTAGAACCTTACACCTGCTTGAAGCAGGTGTAAGGAGTGACGCAGTGTAGTGGAAATAGGCCTCAAAATGCATTTCTGTAGTTGCATCCTGCTTGCGACATGATTACAGCAATGCGTGACTTTTGCCCCAACAGATGCGCCAGAATTTCTGACATATCTGTCAATCCTTGCGCCATGGTGCGTCGTATCTATACTACTATTATAAAGAGAGAACTGTGTCCTTTGAGCCAGGTAAACTCGAAAAGTACACCACCAATCGCAACACCCAATGCAGCGTTAGAAAGGGCAGTTGCAGCAGAAGGACATAGGCTAGGCAGACGCCCACCATATACATTTAAAAAGTAAAAGAACCGTGCCAACAAAGTAGTCCCTTGTGGGCGTGTCTGTGTTGTGCTGTGGGCTTGTGCTGGGGGGGCGTGACAAATGCTGGGGGCGTGTGGTACGTTCCGCCCTTCGGCTGGACTGTTCCCATGAGGCACAGGGTCAAGGCTGATTTGCATATGGCCATGTCTGAACTGGGGTGGTGTGGAGTGCGAAAAAACTATGGATTTAGGCCCAGATCTCTGTACTGGGGTGAATGTATGACATTGTTCTGCATTCTGTGCATCAACTGTTGTTTTTGCATTTGTCACCCCGAGTGGGATGGGTATGCTGAGACGTGAGTCCCATGCTCTCCACACCACTGGAGTCAAACTATCCTGGCTGAAGACAGCTGTTAGCCAGAAATTGGTGAAAGAAATGGCTTGGTAGTTTCACCTGGAATGTTTCCACGAGGCACAGGTTCAAGGCAGACTTGCTCATGGCTGTGTCTGAACTGGAGGTGTGTGGAGTGCAAAAAAAATGATGGATTAGGCCAAGATCTCTCTTTTGGGGTGAATTTATGGCATTGTTCTGCATGCTGTCAATCAACTGTTGTTTTTACATTCTGCCCTTCATGCCATGTCTTATATTGTGTGCTGGGGGTGTGGGCGTGTGCGGGGCGCGCGTTGTGTCATATATTTCATTGGTTTTTCTTCCCAGGTTCTGTACATTCCAGCTCCGCGTGTCCACCCTGCTCCCTTTAAATACCCCTGCACCCCATAATCAAAACCCACCCTTACTCCTTAAAATATCCCAACACCCTTAAAAACTAACCCATTTTAACCCTATAAATATACCCTGTACCCCAAAACCCAAATCTATACCTAAATCCTAAAAATACCCCAAAAACCAAACCTACCCCTGAACCCTAAAATACCTCTGTACCCCATAACCCAAACCTAGCCCTGAACCCTTAAATACCCCTGTACCACAAAACCCAAACCTACCCCTGAACCCTAAAAATACCCCTGCACCCCAAAACCCAAACCTAGCCCTGAACCATAAAAATAACCCTGAACCCCAAAACCCAAACCTACCTCTGAACCCTAAAATACCCCTGTACCCCAAAACCCAAACCTAGCCCTGAACCCTAAATATACCCCTGTACCCCAAAACCCAAACCTATCCCTGAACCCCTAAAATACCCCTGTACCCCAAAACCCAAAACTACCCCTGAACCCTAAAATACCCTTATACCCCAAAACCCAAACCTAGCCCTGAACCCTAGAAATACGCCTGTACCCCAAAACCCATACATATCCCTAAACGCTAAAACTACCCCTGTACCCCATAACCCAAAACTATATCTGAACCCTTAAAATACCCAAACACCCCAAAACATATACCTCAGTACCCCAAAAACATACACCCCTATACCCATACTTACCTTATCCAAACATTAAAAATAAAATATGCTTTTACCATTCATGCATTTACAACGAATTTCGTTGTAAATGTATCCGTGGTAAAAGCATATAAAATGTAATGCCATGCGTTATAATGGCATTGCGGAGTCATGGTACTTTCATAATGAAAGTATGCAGAGTGATGGTCTGCTGAAAGAAAGTTGCGGAATAATGGGTTTTTACCCTCCTCCGGTAAGTACATTGGTGGCACGGCGGCCCACATCTCCAGCAACATACTCATATTTTTTCACCACCGAATTGAAAAATGCACAGTTTCTCTCATTGATGGCCAGCACCGACATACACTTTTAGACACACCTTCCGCCACAAGTTCTAGAATTGCGAACTTTAGAGCTGGGGAGCTACGTTCGAATCTCGGCATCAGGTCAACATCCTGTGATTCCAGGCAAATTGCTTTGTCTCCCTGTGCCTACCATAAATTAATGGGTTCTTCTGTAATGTAAATTGTGCTCATGCCATGTTGTCGAGTTCGCGCTATATAATATTGCAAGGAAAAATAAAGTAGGGAAACTCGAGTTCACACACTACTGAATGCGCACTCTTAAGTGCATCAGCAGTACACTGTGAATCGGAGCGTTTCACAGGCCTGTCACAGATAAGAAATGCTATCAAAACGAAATCCTACAAAACAATATACACCTGGCCGGCAGCAATTCATACCCGGACAACGTCAGGACGGGCTGCTAGTTGTTAATACAGCACATCCGTGGTGGCACAAGGGTTTCTCAGGGTGGCGCAGGGAAAGTGACACTTCTCTACAGATGTGTCACTTTCTAGTAAATCTGCCCCTGAAAATGAAGGAAGGCAGGTACATACTGCACACACACACCAAGTTGATGTCGAAGCCCGGGCGGCCCCAAGAGTACTGGTCTGCATGGATACTTCTCTTCACCCCCCCACTAAAAGCTGATCCATCCCTCTCCCACCCCTCAAATCCTAGACACTGCTGTGAGTAATGTGGTACTAGCTGCCGTCACCAGGAGACACAGCCATGGCCTTGAATTGCACTGTCCCCGGTGCCCTCCCTGCAGGCCCTTCTCGTGTTTTCTACCAGACTTTGCTTCTCTTTCTCTCAAAGCCTTCGCTGTCTGGCAAGGAACGGTTTATCTGCCTAAATATATTTACTTGCCTTGCTTCTGGTGCACAGACATAATATCGAGGTTTTTTTTCCGACCTACAGAAATATCGGGCCCGATTCAAAAAATGAACTTAAGACTCAATCCTAAACTTACTACTATTTTGGTATTCACAGAATGCACTTACTACTTTTGGCATTCACAGAATGAACTTACTGGGCCTGATTCACAGAACTAACTAAAGCCTAAATCCTAAACTTACTACTTTTGGTATTCACAGAAGTTAGGATTTTGTCTTAAGATTGTCTTAAGACAAACTTAAGACAGACTTAAGACAGACTTAAGACAGATTTAAGACAAAATTCTAACTTAAGTCTGTCTTAAATCTGTCTTAAGTTTGTCTTAAGTCTGTCTTAAGTTTGTCTTAAGACAAACTTAAGACAAAATCCTAACTTCTGTGAATACCAAAAGTAGTAAGTTCATTCTGTGAATACCAAAAGTAGTAAGTGCATTCTGTGAATACCAAAATAGTAGTAAGTTTAGGATTGAGTCTTATGTTCATTCTGTGAATCGGGCCCATCGAGTTTTAAATATTGTACGCATAGAGACAGTTTCCGGCTGCCTTTTCGTGCCGCCGGAAACACCAGCACGAAAAGGCACGAAAAGGCAGTGAAAAACTGCCATCGTACTCCCTCAGTCACAAAGAGGCAACCGGGGGAGTACTGAAGGATTTCCAGAAGGCATACAGGCCCGTCATAAGCCATCCGGAATTCCAAGTCAGATTCCATTCCGACCGAGGCCATCGGAATGGCCTGGTCGGAAAGGAATCCGGCTGGCACATTCCGATGCGGCCGGAAGGTCTCTGAACATCGTTCGGAGCCCTTCCGACCAAAATCGGAATCAGCCCCTATAATGGCAGTTATTCTGGAAACCTTTTATTCCCGCCCCGACATTGCCCAGACCGCCTCCCGCCTCGCCTTACCTGAGCCGCCGCTCCTCCCCGAGCTCCGGACTTAACCGCCACTCCTCGCCGCTCGTCACCGCTCCTCGCATCCTGTCGTCATCACGCACGTCCAGGTCGCGGTCAGCGCTACATCGTGGCCGTCGCTAGTTTTAGGGGACTACTTTGTTTGTAAATTTGAATTTTTTAATTTACGTTTTATTTTAATTTTATGTCGCCTATGTCCATCTACACACCCTGAGGATTCCAACAATGTATTCGGTGTGTGGATTGGCGCTGTGGTTCCCGAGTTTACCTTGCCAAAAGGTTTCTGTTCTGTCTTTATACTAGTAGTATAGATAAGACAAATTTACAATGACAAAGAACTTCCTAGCGGGGTCTGAGAAGGAGGGAATTCGTTCAAAAAGTGTCTTTGGAATAGAAGAGATTTGAGGTCCGCTTTGAATATCTGGATGAAGGTGATGGCAAGGAGCAAAGGAGGAAGCGAGTTCCAAATTCTCACCGCAATACCTGGGAACGATTGCGGCATCAACTTTTCCTTTTTGAAGGTGAGGGGCTCAAGCAGGAACTTTTCCGCATTCCTAGAAGGTCTTGAGCCTCCAGACAATTTCAGTTTATTCGCCAGATAGCGAGGGGAGGAAGAGTGCAAAGCTCTGTGGGTGATGCACGCCGTTTTGTAAATAGCTCTAGCCTCGATGGGAAGCCATTGGAGAGAAGACAAGATAGAAGTGATGTGGTCACTTTGTTTGGACCCTGAAATGAAGCGGGTTGCTGACTGGAGGACGGATCTGAGGGGGGAGAGGTGAGATTTGGGAAGGCTCGTCAGAAGAGAATTACAATAATCCAGTCTAGAGAGAACTAGCGATTGGACCAAGGTTTTTAGGTCATTCTCCATGAAGAACCGACAAATCCCTCATAGAGGTCGCAGCTGGTAACATGCGCTCTTGGTAATGGAGTTGATGTGTGAGATTAGGTTGAGTCTTTTGTCAAGAATGACACCTAAGGATTTAGCGCAGTGAACAATGACGGGTTTACTGTTGAGTAAATTCAACTGATCCATCCAGGATTGAACGGGAGACGGGGAGAGAGAGCTAGATAAGAGGAGGAATTCCGTTTTGGAGGGATTGAGAATGAGTTGGTGAACTAACATCCAGTTGTGAATAGAGTTGAGAGTAGAGTTGAGTAGTGAGAGATCATGAGAGGAAGACACCTTGAGGTAGATTTGGGTGTCATCCGCTTAGAAATGGTAGAGGATTCCAGATTTGCTTAGGAGGTTCCCTAATGGTTCAAGATAGAGATTAAACAGAGTGGGAGCAAGGATAGAATCTTGAGGGACGCCTTGACCAACCACCAGTGGAGACGAGAGACTGTTCGCAATCTTGATAATTTGGGATCTGTCTCAGAGGAATGAGGCAAACCATTTGAGTACTGTGCCTTCCACGCCCATTCTCCGTTGAAGAGTGTTAAGGAGGGTGTTGTGATTAACAGTGTCAAAGGCTGCAGAGAGGTCAAGAAGAATCAGAAGGCACGATTTCCCCAAATCGAGTATATGCAGCGCATCATCGATCACTCGCAGCAGGGCTCTTTCAGTGCTGCAATTTTCAATAAAGTCAGACTGGAACATGTCAAGGAAATTATTGTCCATAATGTGTTGGGAAAGTTGTTTTGCAACAGATTTTTCTGTGATCTTTGAAAGAAAATAGAGATTGGTAATGGGGCAGAAGTTATTGAGGTCGTTTGCATCTGCAGAGGTTTTTTTAGAAGGGGTGTAACCTGTCCTGTTTTGAGGACAACTGGGAGTGACCCTTGACTGAGGAAGAGATTAAGTCACCTGGTCCAATAGGAGAGAGTGTTGGTATAGAAATCAATGGTGATGACACTGGGTATGGGGTCAGAAGAATGGTTGAAGGGTTTGGTTTCGAGGATGCACTTTAGGAGATCATCTCCCGAGATGGCGGCAAAGTTCTGCCAAGTGACTAAGGATTTTCGCTCCTCAATGGGGGTGGGTTGGGTGACCTGTTCCACCAGAGATTTTACCTTTTGATCAAAGAATATAGCGAACTCAGTTGCTTTCTTTGAAGCATTATCAGGTTTGAAGGTTTGGGGAGAATAATTTGGATTTTTGATGAGGTCAAAGAGTTTTTTGGGTCTGTTTTTAGCTGAATCGAGGAGGGATCTGAAGTGTGATGTTTTTTCCTGGAAGATGTGCTTGTGGTATTTGGATCTTGATAAACGTAAAACTTAGAGGTTGGAGGTGGAAGGAGATTGTCTCCAATGTTTCTCCAAGATTCTAAGGTTTTTCCTTTCGTCATAGAGAGCTTTATTGAACCAAGGAGCTGATGGGGTGGGTCTTTTCCTTTTGCTTTGAAGTGGAGCAACCTTGTCGATTTCGACTTCAAGGATTGTGAGGCAATGGGGGGTAAGATCGTTGACCTTCGTATTGGGGTCTAGACTAGGAAGTGAACACATAGCAGAATCACATAGAGTCCCATGATCAACGTTTTTTGTGTTGCGGAACCAAGTAAAGGCTCTTTTCGGTTGGCCGAGAGTTATAATGTGCAATAGGTGAAATCGGAAGGGAATGAGGAAATGGTCTGACCAGTCTACACAGATGGGGGAAGCAGTGGAAAGCTGGTCTGATTTAGAAATAACAAGGTCCAGAATTGACCGCTTGGCCTGTGTAATTTCTGAGCAGTGTTGGACAAGATCGTTAGCTGAAAGAAAGGTTGCAAGTTTGTTGGCAGCCGAGTCTTCCACGGAGCCCCAATGGAGATTGAAATCACCTAGGAAGATCTGCTTGTTGCTTTGTGAATATTGGTCACTAATGAAGCAGATGAGTTCCTCCATGAAGGAAGAGCACTTACCAGGCGGGTGATAGATGGCATGGAACCTGAAGGGTGAACCATGATGAACTTGGAGTTCTAGGGAAAGGCATTCAAAAGTACGAAAGAGGATGGTGGGAAAGGCTTTTATTCGGAGGGAGTTTCTGAAAGTAATCACAACACCTCCCCCGATCTTGTCTGTTCTGTCGTTTCTGAGGATAGAGTAGTCAGTAGGTATCAAAAGATCAAATGAAGTGTCAGAGGAGTCATTAAACCAGGTCTCATTTAGAAAGAGCATGTTGAGATTGTGGTTGGTGATAGTGTCAGAGATTTCCAGTTTGTGTTTAGTTGCAGATCTGCAGTTTAGAGCATACAGTGTAGCTCTGACGCAACTGCTTTGGTGATGTGAGTGGACTGATGAGGGGGATAGGGATTAGATTATTGAATGAGGCTGCCCCTTGGGGGGAGGCTGGTAAGTTCTGACGGAAGAAATGGTCTGAATGGAAAATTTTGTAGAATTGTTAGGAGAGACGAGTGGAGGGGAATTGACGTTGGTAGTCTTGTAGCTAGCCAGTAAGTTGGTGATGTCTGTGTAGGACAGACTGTGGTTGGTTTTCTTGGGGCACAGGAGCAAGGAACTACTGGGGATGTTATTCGGGGAAGGGGATATCTTAGCACATAAGAGTGAAATGGACATTAGTGAAAAAACACCTCAACACCAGCCTGGGTATTTCTGTACAGCCCCTTTGCTCGCCCCAGCACTTTGAAATTTCCCCAGCGAGTAGGGATGTATGTATAGGCATTTATTTATATAGCGCACTACTTACCCGGAGGGTCCCAAGGCGCTTCGACCGCTGCGAAACCCTTCCTGGCTTCCCTGAGAGATGGTCCCTTAGTGAGTATCTCCAGGGTGAGACCAGGCATCCCCGGCGGTCTGGTGGGGCCGTTAGTGAAGATGAGGCAAGCTAATGCCCAGAGTTGCCGAGTGTGATCGCTGATCAGAGTGGGCACCGAGGCGAGAGAATTATCGAGTCCGCTGACCCTGGTCCAGAAACCTGCCACGCCGGGAATCGAACCCTGGTCCCGGGCCGTCCTCTGCTCTCAGGTCTGCCGCCTCTATCCAGTGAGCCACACTACTTCACCTGGGATGACCAGACGTCCTGAATTTTTTCCGGACAGTCCCGGTTTTTCACCAGCTGTCCCCGCAGATTTCGGCAATTTTGGCTCTTGTCTCTGTTTTTAGAGGGGGTCGACTGAAAAAGTGAGAGGCACTTTTTTGGGTATTCTAAAGCTGAAATAGTTTACGCTGTTTTACATAAGCAATTTGAATAATAGGTAAGTTGTTGGTTGTAGAAATTAAATTTTATTTATTTTCTTAATGCCTCTTTTGTTATCCTATGTTGATGAAAGCTGTCATTCTGCACCATTCCGTAGATGAAAAAATATAGTCCTTCTTCTATTTTCCGAAATGTCCCGGTTTTTGGTTCTCAAGAACTGGTCATCCTACCCGTGAACCCTTCCTGCACAAAAACAAACCTGCCTGTAACACAGGCAGCCTTGCACTATGGTGCAAGGGTGCCTGCGTTGGCGCTAGGCTGTACACAGCGTGCCTGCGCAAAGGAAGAGCAGAAATGCTCCATATATTTTTTAAATATGTTTCACGCAAGGCAGCGTCCAAGTCCTGCCTTGCTAGCAAGTTTAGCAAATGTGCCCACTGTTCAGATCATAGCAAAGGCTGCTCAGCTTCTCATCCTTCCAGGATCGATGCAAGGAGCTTTGGGGCATATTATCAAGATAGGCGATAAAAATATCCCCGCTTTAGCGGCAGAAAACTGCTGCTAAAACGGCGATAATAGGCTTGATAATATACTCTATGGAATTCCAATTGGAGCTCAGGTTAGATGTCCTTCACATCTAACATGGGCTTCAATTGGAATTCCATAGGGCATATTATCAAGCCCATTATTGCTGTTTTAGCGGCAGTTTTCTGCCGCTAAAGCTGTGATAATTTTATCGCCTGTCTTGATAATATGACCCCTTGTTTTTAGGTCTCACCTATGCAGCGTGCATGCGCTGCAAAGGCAAAAATACCTTTTGGGATCGCTTTTCAGCCAAGCATGTGCATGCATTCCATTGCCTTCAATGGCAACGCATGCACGTCAGGAGATTCACTTGCGGGAGCGAGCGCCGCCAAATGGCAGCAATTATCGCTCCCGCAAGTGAATCTCGCAGCCCTCCCTCCGCCCCCCTGCTGTCGAGCGCGCCTGCCTCCCCCTGCTCCCGGCAGCCTGCCGACTTGTGCTTGTTTTACATCAATACTACAGCTATGGCTACAGCTTTTGCAGACTGCTTGGGGCTGGCAGCAGATATCAGAAAGCTGGGGGTGGAAGCTGCCCAGACGCAACCAGCCCACCGTCGGCCTGCAGCCTGCAAAACACAGCTAGGGTGGATTGATGCTACTATCGCTGTGCCGCAGAGGTGACACTGTGCAACAGAGGCGATGAGCGGTACCAGTGAATGCGAGAATGAGAGGTGAGCATTTGGCTGGTCCTCTTAGTGTGAATGCCCCAGTAGGGGGGTGGGTCTTGCTGGGGGGGGCTTGAGCGCAGAGGAGGCGGTTGAGCAAGTTTTCAGTATGGCTTGCTGCCCCGCACCCCTTCAGACCCGCTCCCTCTTTTTCCCTCCCTCCTTTTGTCAGCAACCAAGCAGGATAACTCTGCGTGGAGCAGCTCCTGAATTCTCTTTTCTTGCTTGCTTTTGTCTGCCCTGTACTGATAAGAATTTGGTCTGCTGCACCCTTACTCCCTTTGCCACATTTATCTTAGCACTATGAAGTGTCTACTGTGTCCTGCCTCTGAAACCTACTGTTGCCGCTTTTTTGTGCCCAGCGGCGTTTGAGAGGCATAGCGTCGCCTGAGGGTAGAGTCAGCAGCAAGCAGACGCAGCCTTGCTAGGACCGTGGTGCGGCTTGTTGTATTTGGCTAGTCGCTTTTCCATACTGCTTCTGATTTTAAAGAAGCATTAACTCGGCTATCAGTTGACAATTGTATACATGTCATAATGCGATTCTGCGTTTGCTACATTCTCTGCATTATTATCGGTTTAACTCATTCACTACATAATCCACAATATGCTGCATAATCCGCAAATTTCACAAATTTTTTTTTAGTAGTCAAACTAATCAAAAGTCACAAACAAACGCAAAATGAAACCCATTCCAAATGTTTGTTAATCTGGTAGTAACGAGGTGCAACTCTGTCCAGGCAGTATTTGTAGGTATTTTTAAATAACAAAATAGCGATATATAAATGTCAGAGATTGTGCCATATAATGCGGCCTAATATTAATTTACTTGCAGCTTAATTTTGTCAATCCAGCCGTATAATTCCACTGTAATTCTTATGGTCTTGATCATATGCACCTGATGATGATCACATGAAAGGGGTGTTTAAAGTGTGCATCGATTACATTCGGATTGGTTTCGGCGTTCGGACCCGATATATCGTGAGATCAGGGATATCAAAGCCTACAGGAACTTTCCCCCTACAAGTTAGCGGTCCTCCTAAGGATCGCTTTTCTGTCTGTAGTGTTGGTCCCATCTTGTGATAAGCAGGATCATTGTGATGTCCACTATTTTATCATCACTTAGCCTAGCATCATGCCGAGGAGGATAAATATTTATGTCCGCACGTCGAACGCAAACGGACAAAGTGACATTAATACTGTGACGGGCGTATCCTTACTTTCTGAGTC
This sequence comes from Lissotriton vulgaris, assembly GCF_964263255.1. Classification (NCBI taxonomy): domain Eukaryota; kingdom Metazoa; phylum Chordata; class Amphibia; order Caudata; family Salamandridae; genus Lissotriton; species Lissotriton vulgaris. Next base: position 257,292,588 of record NC_141685.1, read on the forward strand.
CAACTATTATATTCCAGCACTTATCAAAGGATCAGTGGGGCATATTATCAAGGGATTTATCTCTTCTTTTTTGGCTTTAAAAGCCAAGAAAGCGGAGATAAAATTATCTCCCTATCAGCAACAGGGTGCTAACACGCAAATTCGCATGTTAGCACCCTTTTTCTCTACGCTTCCCCTTGCATCCCTAATGAGATGCAAAGGGGGCGTTCCAGAGAAAAATAATAGGTCAAATGTTGTTAAGCGACATTTCTCCTATTATCAAGGATTTCGCTAACCCTGTTAGTGATAAAAAAAGCAGCGCTAACCGCGGTTAGCACTGCTTTTTTTACACCTGGTATTTTCCTGACTTAGCCATGATATCCTATGGAAGGTGGATATCATGGCTAAATTTGTGAGCCCCTATCATCAAGCTAACTCCAAACTTCAAGAGATTATCGTTGGTTTTTCAGCGATAATCTCTCAATTGGCAGTTAGAGCGAGGATTTTTATCACTACTGAGATAAACCTTGCTAATAGCAAGTTATCTCTGCGATAATTTCCAGCGAAGCTTAGCGTTAAAAAATTTGTTGCTAAGCATCGTTAGCGTTAAATATCGCTAAACGTTGGTAATATGCCCCAAGATTTCCCACCCAGGACCGACTATATGCACTTGTGAACTAACAAGAACTTATTGATAATTCTAGGCTTCGTACAGAACGGGGCCTTATTAATAATAAGCCCTGATGAAGTTCTCTGCTGGAGAACGAAACGCGTTGGTTTGAAAGTAAAGTGTTTTTTGGACATTGAACATGAAATAAAAGAAACTTCATTAAATTTACTCTGTGATCTTTGGACTTCATTTCTTCGCGCACGCCCACCCAATTTGCAGATTGTAGGATCTGTAACACAGTGGCACCAATAGACGGTTGATGCCAGGGCTGTTTGCGTGGGAAAACTGGATATCAGAACTGGCACGAGGTGCAGATTTGTAAAGTCGACCGTCTTTTCTGTTTGTCTTTACATTCGGATTTGTACCTGAGAAAACATGTGAACATTTACACATACATGCACACAAATATTTTTACCCCCCTCAACTACTCATGATAATGACAAATGGCCTCCTCTGGAAACGCCGTGCAGTGCATCCTAACATGCTGCACAGCAGTTCCCCACAGGATGGCACTCACTGAGAACATGGGAGAGAAGTGAAACCATACCACCCGAATCCGCTACATCTTTGCGCACATCCCTGATTTCTGGAACGTATTCATTCTTTGCAGTGGCTGCTTGTGCTCCCGGATACCAAACATTTCTATAACTGATAGGAAAATAAATATACATTAAAGCAGCCTTCTAAAGGATTTGGGAAAATCCGAAAATGCTAATAGGAAACATTAACTGCCTTTTTATGCGGATGCCTCTTAAAACTGGAAGTCAACATAAGTGCAAATTCTTGCTACTAATGGGAATTCTGTCCAGGGACACAAAGGGGGATATCACCAAGGGTGGCGATAATTCTATCGCTCTATTATCAAGCTGCCGCTAACAGAAGTTAGCGACAGCTTTTAGGTGATAGCGAGCAGTTTGGGGCCCGCTTTGCATATCAGCAATATTTATCGCTAATGACATGCGTACCCAACCTGTTAGCGACTGAAAGCAGTCGCTAACATCGCTATCGCCTATTACCAACACAGGCATAGCAATGGAAATATTCGCGCTAAGTGCGAATATCTCCATAAACTAACGCCTGCTCAGACCAGTTCTTAGCTATTATATCCAATGGGAGTTGGATATAATGGCTAAAACCCTGTTAGCGATAATGCGTGAATATCGCTGTAGTCTCAGCGATATTCACGCATTTTGCCGCTATCGCCTGGAATTTTATCGCTTTTGAGATAAATTTTGCTAATAGCACGTTGTGTCAGCGATAAATTCCAGTGATGCGCAGCGATAAAAAATAGCCGCTAAGCCTAGATAGCGATAAATATCGTTATTTGTTAGCAATATGCCCTTAGGTGCTTTGCCCATGATCATATAATCTCATTAAGCTTTGAAAGCTCATGTCTCCACCACAAACAACTTTACTAATTTCACATTTTTCAAAGAAACACTGTAGTATTGAAGTAGACAACACTGCAGGATAGCTTGAAGTCTATGTTTATTCAGCTTAGGAGAAGCACAGCGACAAGGGGCAGGGAAAGCTATCAACTGCCAGAAGGCAACATTCTACCACAAAGCATAGAACATACAAGCACAGGGGTTCTAACTACAGGTGCCTGGGAGGCACAATACAGTGACTACTACATTATCCTCTTTCCTGTAAAACAAAAGAAGAAACATTGGTAGACGGAAAAGGAGGGAAGAAAGGAAAAGTAAAGAAAAGAAAGAAAGAAAAAACAGAAAATGAGATGAGTAGGAAAAGGAAAGAGAAAACACAACTGAATGTGAAGAGGAAAGACAGAAGCAAAAGGTTATCTGAACCTGGCAGGAATCTTACACACTCTATGACTCCTGCGAGGCCCTGGTACAAAGGTACCATCAACATTACTGCCATTTCCGCTAATATCAACAGTACTGAAACGTTTGTCGTTTAAAACAGAGCTAGGATTGGACTGAGGAACACAAGTGAAAGCATCATTACCACTAACCTTCACAATTTTACAGATGTTCCACCAATCCTTATTATTCACACGTACAGCATTCCCGCAGACCTTATCAACTACAAGTGGCTGAGAGAATTTGCTTCTACCCTTGGTGACATGAACAGGATTTTTAATGCGCACCACATCACCAGCACAAATATCATGGGGGGCAGATCTCTTCCGTTCATCAAAATAAGTTTTTTGCTTCTTTTGAGCTTCAGATACGTTGTCTCTGACAAAATCATCAATACCATCCATTACATTCATTTTCACCCATTTTGACATCCAGCCAGGACAAATTTTAGTAGAAGGCTTCCTACCCCTCAGGAGTTCAAAGGGAGAAACCCCAGTAGAAGAATGAGCTGTAGTACGGTAAAACCATAACATGGAACGCACAACATTCTCAACCACACACTTGCTGGCAATGGCCTACTGGACACAGTTGTTGAGAACACGGTTCATCCTCTCGACAAGGCCATTGGCCTGGGGGTGGTAAAGAGAACTTTTTTTATGAGTCACACCACCCTGTTTAAGGAAAGATTCAAACTCACAACTGACAAATTGGACACCATTGTCAGTCATGACAACTGAAGGAAAGCCCTCTCTCAAGAAGATGTCTTTCAAAAAGGAAATAACACTGGCAGAGGAGGGTTCACTGATAAAGCGAATTTCCGGCCATTTGGAGTAGTAATCAATGGCAACAATGGCAAAACGGGAACAAGGGGGTAAAAGATAAAAAAGGACCAACTAGATCAACTCCAATCTTTTCCCACGCCCTTTCTGGAAATTGAACGGGCTCCAAAGGGGGAGACCTAACCTTGTGACTTTTGTCTGAGGACTTGCAAATGACACAATTGTCAACCAAAGAATCAACACAGACGTCCATCTGCGGCCACCAAAACACATCTCTCAACCTACGTTTGGTGAAAGTCTTCCCTAAATGTCCTTCATGTGCACCATCCACCAGACGCTTCCGCAAGCTCTCAGGGGGAATAAGCCTACCACACCGCATGAGAATGCCATCTTCAACAGTGAGTTCATCAGTAACTTTGACAAAAGTTTGGTAAAGACCAGAAACATTCTTTTCTTTGGGCCACCCAGACTTCAGATAATTCACATCCTGAAGGAGTACCACATCTTTCAATAACTCCTTCTTCCACTCAACTTCACTGATTGCACACATACCTTCAAGATCCAAAGCCGCAACAAAACAATCCTCAAGATCATCTTCCTTTTCAGCCTCAGAATCATTATCAGCTAAAGGAAAACGAGAAAAATAGTGGGCTCTGACATTTTTCGAACCTGGCAGATAAACAACCTCAAAATCATACTGAAGAAGCTTTGTGGACAGCCTAGCAATCCTAGGGGTATGCTCCTTAATCTTTTCTCCGGACAAAATAGAGACTAGAGGACTATGATCCGTGCGAATCGTGAAATGACTACCCCAAAGATAGGGATTAAACTTCCTGACCGCCCACCAGCAAGCCAAGAGCTCCTTCTCAATGACGGAGAAGTTAACCTCTGCCCCACGCAGAACCCTTGAGGCATATGCAATGGTATTATCAATCTGCCCATTCCTCTGAGTGAGAACAGCCCCAAGTCCAAACCCACTCGCATCCACAGTCACAACACATTCCTTGTTGGGATCGAAAGGTTTGAGAATACTGTCCCCAACCAACTGTAATTTAATCCACTTGAAAATTTCTTGGCAATTTTATCCCAAACAAAAGGCACATTTTTTTTCAACATGTTAGTCAAAGGTTGAACTTTTGACGCATAGTCTTTGATAAACCTTGAGTAAAATTCACTGAGTCCAATGAAAGACTTTAAACCAAATTTGTCAACAGGTTGCGAAGCATCAACAATGGCTTTCACCAAGCAAGGACGTGGTTCCACACCTTCATGTGAAACTACGTGCCCCAGAAACTCCATTTTTTCTTTCAAGAAAACACATTTCTCTCTCTTTAATACAATCCCTTTTTCTTGCATGATTTCCAGGACCTGATTCAAAGAAAAGTCATGATCCACCTTGTTCTCGCCAAAAATCAAAACATCATCCTGGAAGACAATTACTCCAGTAGTGTCTCTAAACATCTGACTCATCAACCTTTGGAAAACTGCAGCCGCTGACGCAAGGCCAAACGGCATCCTGCAGTATTGAAAACTGCCAAAGGGTGAGACAAACGCAGTCAGATATCTAGAAGACTGGCTCAACACCACCTGGTGGTAAGCAGAGGCCAAGTCCAGCTTTGTGAACCACCTTGCTCCTCTGGTAAGGTACAACAAATCTGTGATTTTTGGTAAGGGGTGTGAATCAATCCAGATGTTTTTATTGAGACTGCGCAAGTCCACACAGACGCGCAAATCCCCATTCCTTTTTCTGGCGACAACAAGAGGAGACAACCACAAAGACGACTCAATAGGTTCTATGACTCCTTTCCTGCATAAACCCATCAATTCCTTTTCCAAATCATCCCTCACGCTGAAAGGAACACTCCTCACCTTATGTTTTATGGGGATAGCACCATCTTTAACTCTAATCTCATGGTTGAAACCTTTAATAATGCCAAGGCTATTCCCGAAGACAGTAGGGAATTTAGAAATTAATTTCTCAATATAGTCATTTGAAACAATGACAGCTAAGCTCTCTACATTATCACCAGATTCCTCAATACTGATCTGTTCTTTTGAACCGGGTCTCAGGATCATCTTAAACAATCCCTGGTGGAACCACCCCAAAATGTTTAGGCCCTTCAATGAGACATACACTTTTCCGAAGATCCTCCTACCCCTGAACTGAATAATGTCTTCAAAAAACCCAAGAAGATTTATCCTACGCCCTTCATAAGAAACAGGAGTTCTGTCAGGTGGTAGGAGGTTCCTTTCAGGCCAAGTCACATCAAACAATTCTTGTGTGATCATAGTTACTCTAGCCCCAGAGTCTACTAACAAGGTAATTATCTTGTCACCCACACCAAAATCTTCAAGAGGATCAACACAATCAGAGGGATCTCCAATAATGACACCATCATCTCGTACTACCACAACCATGTCTCTCAGGTCGTCTTGGATGCCGTTCATAGAGTCAGAGTCATCATCAGTGTTTCCATAGGACTCTGAGACATTCCCAATTGTGTTGACAGTACTCAGACTCTGGGATTTGTTACTGAAAGTAGAATTTCCCTGTCTTGAGACTTGGCACATTTTTGCGAAATGGCCAAACTTTCCACAGTTCCGACTGGTAGAGTTCCTGGCAGGGCAAAACTTGTTATTTTTGTTATGAGAAGGATTTCCACATCTGTAACAAATGTCGTCGCCAACAAATTTGTAGTATTGAAGTAGACAACACTGCAGGATAGCTTGAAGTCTATGTTTATTCAGCTTAGGAGAAGCACAGCGACAAGGGGCAGGGAAAGCTATCAACTGCCAGAAGGCAACATTCTACCACAAAGCATAGAACATACAAGCACAGGGGTTCTAACTACAGGTGCCTGGGAGGCACAATACAGTGAATACTACAAACACACATCAGATTAAAGCTTTACGAAGAGGCATTTTTTGATTACCTCTCTTTTAAAACTATCTTTTAAAAAAAAACTTGTTGCTTTTTGTTAGACCCGTCTGCTTCTGAGAGTCCCCTCACCACTATGATTTCTTTTGTTCCCCTGTACCTCCCAAAATTTGTCGCTTTTCTTTGTCTACCAGGACCTTTTTGTGTGCTGTTTCAATGGGGCTAGATGTTCCTTGACGCCCAGTTGTTCACAAGATTTTTGGCACCTATTCACAAGACACCTGGCGAAACCTGTGACATTATAGACTGGGATTGGCAACCTGTATGAATGACCTCAAAATGGTGGCCATCCATTTTCCTCATGAGAGTGACTCCCTGTGGAGCCTCCATGAACCCTGACCTTTTCAAGGTTTTGGCGCCCTTTTACTTGGTGCGCATTCCTGACAGGAATTACTTTATTTCCCTCAGGTACACAAAATGGCTGCTCTAGAACCCCAGTATGGTGGCTGTTAGAGACCCAAATACCCCAGTAGTGCCATGTCATTGGCCTAACCCAAAGAAGGTTCTAGAACCTACTGACACGAGCCAGCACCTCAGGGCACTGGCTATATAAGGTCCAGTCCCTGGCGGCCATTTTAGATGACCAAAAGACTAGATAGGATAATGATGTTCCAGATCTTGGTGAAGAAGGAGATTCCAGACTTGACACCAGATTGACACCTGCCCTGTTGACCCCTGAGGCGGCTGGTAGTGTGGCAGTAGAGCAAGCAAGAGTCACTGGCGTGGATCCTGACTGGACCCAAAAGAAATGTAATTGTGCTTTCCTAATTGATCCCCATTCACAACAGAGAATTTTTACATAAAGGAATCGTATTTTTCTACAACAGTGGTGTGGTGTCCTTCTTTTTGGTGGTTGTTCAAGGAGATATTATTGGGTCGAAGCCGGCTTAACACGATAGCCTTCACTTGCCTTGACACTTGAGCCAAGCTACCCCCTTTGTGCTGGGCTTGCCCATCGCAGGTCCAACATAAAATTGGTGCTCAGCGGGTCGGATTACGAGCCGTGCTTGTTTTGGACCCCATAATAATTCCGTGTGCGCCACAGGTACACACCCGTAGTTTTCTCACAGCGGCCCTCCAATTCCATATTTTGTTTTTTCCAAATTCTCTTCTGGAGGTGGGTGGAGGTGACCCTCAGAGTTCCTATCCTTGTAACCTACTTCGAGGTGGTTGTCCACACTTTTCACTGACAAGATGGAATTCGATATGTCAGAGCTGGAGACCTATACCGTGGTGCAGCTCAAAGAGTTCTGTCAGGAAAGGGGAGTGTTCGTTAGGCGAGGGGCCAAAAGAGAGGAGCTCCGCATTAGTCTGCGAGCCTGGGTGGAGGCGCATCCGGAGGGTATGGTAGAGGAGGAGGAGTCAGACAGGGGTACTGTCGTTGAGAGAGCTGCGGAATGTCCCCTGGGGGTGGGTGATATGATAATCAGCCCCAAGGTAGCCTCACGGGAGGGCAGCAGTGCATCAACAGGAGGGTTGTCAGAGACCGAGTTAGCTGATAGAAGAGAGGAAAGACAATTGAGGTGGGAGTTAGCTAAGCTGGAGATGGAAGGGAAGAGGATGGAACACGAGTTCAAGCTACGAGAACTCGACCTCAGAGCCAATAACATCACTCCGGAAAGTGTCAAGTCTAAGGAATTTGCCAGGGAGCTCAGGCCTCACTTACCCAAGGACGTGGTCGCTAGCTATACTGTTGGAGATGACATAGCTAAGTGGCTGGCAGCCTATGAGGTCTCCTTAAGAGCCCATGTGATCCATGAGCAGCATTGGGGTGGTAGATTGTATCGCTACATGCCTCCAACAGGTAGGGATGCCCTATTGGCCCTAGACCGGGAGGATCAGGTAGACTACCCCGCCATGAAGGTGGCGCTCATTAGAAAGTTTGGGTTGACCCCCGAGAAATACCGGCAGAGGTTTAGGGGCAGCCATAAACTGAGCTCACAGAATTGGGTTGACTTCCTGGATTATGCCAAGAAAGCCCTGGATGGGTGGGTCCAAGGTAGTGAGGTGGAAGACTATCGAGGGTTGTACAATCTCATACTCAAGGAACATCTCCTCGAGAAATGTCTTCCCGAGCTGAGGCAGCACCTGGTAGACAGCAAACGTACTTGCCCCCGTAAGCTTGCTGAGGAGGCGGACATTTGGGTAAGTACCCGAGTGTCCACGAAGGGGACGGGAGGAGATTCTCAGAAGTCCGGACAGGGCGCTCCCCAGAAGAAAGAGGGGGGAGACAATAAGAAACAGGAGTTCTCCAAAGGCCCCCAAAATAACTTTAAGGGGAAAGGTTTCTTCTCCAACTCTAAGGCTAGCCCGCAAAAGAACCCTAATCCTGGCCAGAGTCAGCAGCTAAGGGTTGTCCATTGCTTTGAGTGCGGTGGTATTGGACATTATAAGGGAGACGCGAAATGCCCAAAGAGACCACCCCCTCCCACTGGAGGAAAGGCCCCGGGAGTTGCTAGTGTAGCGCTCGGGGAGGAGATGCCCTTAGTTAAGGGGAAGGAGTGGGCGGGTGTCACCTTAGTGTCCCTGGGTGATCGGGAGATGGTTCCAACGTTCCAGGTGCCCCCAAATACTACCAAGTATGGGCAATGGGTCACTATCAATGGCCATAGAGGGGAAGCTCTGAGAGATACAGGAGCCAGAATGACTATAGTTAGGAGTCATCTGGTGTCCTCAGAGCAGGTGATTCCAGGCGTACTTCATCCAGCCGCGATGGCTGATGGCAGAATCAGCCACTATCCCGTGGCTGAGGTTCCCTTTGAGTGGGGAGGGGTTGCAGGTTCACTTCGAGTTGCCGTAAGCCCCGCCGTGCCAGTCGATTGTCTGCTGGGCAATGATATGGAGCACAATGCTTGGAAGGAGGTGGAATACCGGACTCATTCTGAGATGCTGGGTACACCTGATTGGGCCTGTGTGAGTACCAGGTCGGCGGCTGCTCGGGAGGAGAAGTCGCATTGGTTGGAGCCTGGAACAATGGCCCACCCAGCTGCCGATGAGGGAGCATCTCGAGGACAGGAAGAGCCTGCCTCGATGTCCGTGCCCCGTGAGACGGATAGGCCATCGGAGGAGATGGACCCGGAGTCCGCGGAGGAGGACATGGTTCCATTGGAGGATCTGCCTATCCCCGCTGAGTGGCGAGTGGAGGGAGGACCATCCAGGGAGGAACTGAGCAAGGGACAGAGGGAATGTCCCACCCTCGAGGGTCTGAGGCAACAGGCTAAAGCCCAGGCAGCAGGTAATGAGTCTGGGAACTATCGTGTTTACTGGGAGGATGGACTCCTCTACAGTGAGCCCAGGGCGCCAGTGCAAGGACTGTCACGGGCCCTGGTAGTCCCACAGTGTTACCGAGCCTTCCTATTAGAGTTGGCTCACGAGATTCCCTTGGCAGGACACCTGGGACAGGACAAGACCTTTGCACGGCTTGTCCCCCACTTTTATTGGCCTCGAATGAGGGTGGCGTCCGATACATACTGTCGGTCGTGTGTGTCATGCCAAGCCAGTGGGAAAACAGGGATGAAGCTGAAGGCTCCCCTGGAACCACTTCCCGTCGTTGGCACCCCCTTTGAAAGGGTGGGCATCGACATTGCTGGGCCCTTAGATCCGCCGACAACATCCGGTCACAGGTTCATCCTGGTACTGGTGGATCATGCCACAAGGTATCCGGAGGCAATACCTCTGAGAACCATTACTGCACCGGTAGTGGCGAAGGCCCTGATGGGGATCTTTACCCGAGTGGGATTCCCCAAGGAAGTTGTGTCTGACAGGGGGACCAACTTCATGTCAGCGTACATGCGGGCAATGTGGAAGGAGTGTGGGGTGACCTACAGGTTTACCACTCCTTATCACCCACAGGCCAATGGCCTGGTGGAAAGGTTCAACAAAACCTTAAAGGGTATGATCAGAAGTCTACCCGAAAGCCTGCGGAAGAAATGGGACGTCCTCTACCCTGTTTGCTCTTTTCTTACAGGGAAGTGCCGCAGAAGGGAGTGGGCTTTAGCCCCTTTGAGCTTTTGTACGGGCACCCTGTACGTGGACCTCTCAGCCTGGTGAGGGACTCCTGGGAAAAGTCTCCTTGGAAAGTTCCCCAGGACGTGGTGAGCTACATGCTGGCCTTCCGGAGCCAAATGGCTAAGTTGTGGAAGCAAGCTTCTGACAACTTGGAAGCCAGCCAGTCTGTGATGAAAGCATGGTATGACCACAATGCTCACCCAGTGGAGCTGGAGCCTGGTCAGAAGGTGTGGGTGATGGAGCCTGGAGAGCTGAGTGACCTCCAGGACCGTTGGACAGGCCCCTATGAGGTGTTGGAGAAGATGGGCAAGGCTACCTACTTGGTGGACGTGAAGACCCCTCGGCACCCACATCGGGTGTTACATGCCAACCGCCTCAAGCCCCACTACGAGAGGCCCGAAGTCATGTTGGTTATGGTGACTGATGGATCAGAGGAAGAGGACACAGAGCCTCTCCCTGACCTTTTTGCGTCTCAAGAAAAGGATGAGTCGGTGGAGGGAGTGAAACTCTTGCCATCCCTGACTCCTGAGCAGCAGGAGGAATGTCGCCAGGTCTTGGGGTCATTCGCTCCTCTGTTCTCCCTTGTCCCGGGTAAGACCCACCTGTGTACCCATGATGTGGACACAGGAGACAGCCCACCTGTGAAGTCCAAGTCTTACCGGCTGTCTGACAAGGTGAAGGCCAGCATTCGAAGTGAAGTAGCTAAGATGCTGGAGCTAGGAGTCATTGAACCTTCAAGTAGCCCTTGGTCTAGCCCGGTGGTTTTGGTGCCCAAAGCCGCTCCACCTGGCGCCACACCAGAATTACGATTCTGTGTGGATTACCGAGGACTAAATTCGGTAGCCAAAACAGATGCTCATCCGATCCCACGGGCGGATGAACTGATTGACCGGTTGGGAGCTGCCCAATATCTCAGTACCATTGACCTCACTGCAGGGTACTGGCAGATTCCCATGACTGATGGAGCCAAGGAAAGGTCAGCCTTCTCCACACCTGATGGACACTACCAGTTCTGTGTCATGCCCTTCGGGCTCAAGAACCCTCCTGCCACTTTTCAGCGGCTGGTGAACACGATCCTCACCGGGATGGAGTCCTTCTCTGCTGCCTACTTAGATGACATAGCTGTCTTCAGTAGCAGTTGGGAGGTTCACTTGCAGCACTTGCAGGCCGTTCTCCAAACCCTGGAAAGGGCTGGCTTAGCAAATGTCAGATTGGAACGGGGTCGGTAGTGTACTTAGGTCACTTGGTGGGCAGGGGAAAGGTGCAGCCCCTTCAGGCGAAGATTGAGGCAATCATGGCCTGGAAACCCCCCAAGACCCAGACTGAGGTCCGAGCCTTCCTGGGCCTCACAGGCTACTACAGACGGTTTGTGAAGGGGTATGGCACTATCGTGGCACCCCTTACTGAACTAACGGCCAAGAAGCAACCCAAGAGAGTCATCTGGACGGAGGCTTGTCAGCGAGCCTTCGACACTCTGAAACAAGCATTGTGTAACGCTCCCATCTTGAAGGCTCCAGACTTCACAAAGGAATTCATTGTCCAGACAGATGCATCCGACATTGGCTTTCTACAAGGAGAGGTGGTCCACAAAAGGAATCCAAGTCCACATTAGTTTTCACTGTTATTTGATAATGGTAACACACTCAAGAAAACTCTGGACCTCTTGAGTTTTCAAACAACAAAGTCTTTAGAGGGGATGATGAGTGTGTTAAGCGTTACATCCTAATATCCTTAGGCTCAATCCTTTTTGTATGAATAGAATCGAAGGAGTCCGTTCTTTTTAGAAAAATTGCTCTTTATTTATGAAGATAAGATTGGAATTGGGGCGGTGTTATCGCAACTCAATGAGGAGGGTCTGGATCAACCCGTGGTCTTTCTGTCACGGAGACTGCTTCCCCGGGAACAGAGGTGGAGTACCATTGAGCGGGAAGCCTTTGCGGTGGTCTGGGCACTGAAGAAGCTGCGACCATACTTGTTTGGTTCGCACTTCCTTGTTCAGACAGACCACCGACCCCTTCGCTGGCTCATGCAGATGAAGGGGGAAAACCCCAAACTATTGAGGTGGTCTATTTCCCTACAGGGAATGGACTTTCGGGTGGAACACCGGCCCAGAGTTGACCACGCCAATGCAGACGGTCTCTCCAGGTATTTCCACCTTAGTGTTGAGAACTCCCAAGGGGTTGGGTAGCTCTCCCCACTTTCAGCTGGGGGGACGCGTGTTAGACCCGTCTGCTTCTGAGAGTCCCCTCACCACTATGATTTCTTTTGTTCCCCTGTACCTCCCAAAATTTGTCGCTTTTCTTTGTCTACCAGGACCTTTTTGTGTGCTGTTTCAATGGGGCTAGATGTTCCTTGACGCCCAGTTGTTCACAAGGTTTTTGTCACCTATTCACAAGACACCTGGCGAAACCTGTGACATTATAGACTGGGATTGGCAACCTGTATGAATGACCTCAAAATGGTGGCCATCCATTTTCCTCATGAGAGTGACTCCCTGTGGAGCCTCCATGAACCCTGACCTTTCAAGGTTTTGGCGCCCTTTTACTTGGTGCGCATTCCTGACAGGAATTACTTTATTTCCCTCAGGTACACAAAATGGCTGCTCTAGAACCCCAGTATGGTGGCTGTTAGAGACCCAAATACCCCAGTAGTGCCATGTCATTGGCCTAACCCAAAGAAGGTTCTAGAACCTACTGGCACGAGCCAGCACCTCAGGGCACTGGCTATATAAGGTCCAGTCCCTGGCGGCCATTTTAGATGACCAAAAGACTAGATAGGATAATGATGTTCCAGATCTAGGTGAAGAAGGAGATTGAATGAAACTTATATAGCGCACGACTTACCCTGGGGCATCTCAGCGCTTGCTTAGGGAACCCGTCCTGGTATTCCCCTGTGAGATAACCTTGGCAGGGTATCCACAAGGTGAAAGCCAGGCATCCCACCGCGAGGGGCCGTTGTGGAGATTAAGCAAGCTATTGCCCAGAGTCGCAGAGTGTGAACCCGTGAGTCAAGGAGGCACCGGAGCGAGAATTAACGAGTCCGTGGAATTTTTGAGCCCAAGACCCGTCGAGGCGGGGAATTGAACCCTGGTCCCGGGCCGAACTCAAGCTCCAGGTCTGCTGCCTCTAACCCCTGAGCCACCCTGAGCCACACTTCTCCACTGGAGATTCCAGACTTGACACCAGATTGACACCTGCCCTGTTGACCCCTGAGGCAGCTGGTAGTGTGGCAGTAGAGCAAGCAAGAGTCACTGGCGTGGATCCTGACTGGCGTTCCAGTCAGCTGTGTGTGCGGTGACCTCGCGCCTACAGCGCCTGCCCAGCGAGTGCCTCGTCACCCCCAAGAGACTGTGGCCGATTTTTCGTGTGCCTCCCCGCCCCCCGGTGGCGAATTACGACTGACTCGGGTCGCGAGGCGAGAGCAAGTTCGCCGCAACCACAAGCGTCTTCTGTGCCCCTTGTGTGACAGGCGCCTCCAGCGAGGAGCTCGGACGTCTCCGAGCTCCACCGGCGTAGAGTGCTTCCTGCGCAGACTGAGGTGAGGTGGTGCGCCGGGGCGGGGAAAGGCCAGCCTCCGTTGGGCGGGACTACTGTCTCTGCCCCTCCCCAGTGGATCGGCGGCTGTAGCTGTGGGCGGGAACCATCCCTGTTTGAGGAAGTCGGAGGGAGGTCCGTGGAGCCCCTGAGAACCCGTCGCTGGCGAGAGAAGTGCTGAACCCGACTGAATCGCTTTTCGATTGCAGCCGATGTGAGGTGGGCCCGTTTCTTCAGGTGGGAAGCGCTGTTATAAAGGAACTGTGAACCGGCATTTATTTGACTGAGCGCGAAGATTGTGTGACCTCTTCGGCAGCCCCGTTCGGCAGTCTAAAGACTTGGAACTGGTGCCGCCTGAGTTATAGCGGGGACAGAAACCCCTAGGCGTGCTTAGACCCCCACCGGCAAACAGAGATCTCAACCCGGTGGCAGCCGAGTGTAAATGAAGTGTTCACTGTCTTTCCTTGCCTTTTAGATATACGCGCATAAACCCCGTGTGATTCTTAAAGAGTCCCAGCACTCTCTGTTAAGCCCAGAGAAGCCTGTGTACACTAATGGTGAAATCGTCATAAACTGTAAGAGTAATCTTTCCAACCTGAAATGTATTTGCCAATGTAGTGTTCCTGAAGTATTTAATTGGTGGCAGCGATACCAGAATGAATCTGTAGATGTTCTTGAACTGAACCAGTATTTACTCTGCTACACAGACAGTGATATTTATGCTATTTATTGAAGATATTTATTCCCGATATTTATTCTATTTATTGACAATATTTATTCCTGATATTTAATCTATTTATTGATGAACTGTACTCCTAAGCTTATTTATTGAATATATTCCAAAATCAAAACCCAGCAAATTGTGACCCAAAAGAAATGTAATTGTGCTTTCCTAATTGATCCCCATTCACAACAGAGAATTTTTACGTAAAGGAATCGTATTTTTCTACAACTGTGGTGTGGTGTCCTTCTTTTTGGTGGTTGTTCAAGGAGATATTATTGGGTCGAAGCCGGCTTAACACGATAGCCTTCACTTGCCTTGACACTTGAGCCAAGCTACCCCCTTTGTGCTGGGCTTGCCCATCGCAGGTCCAACACTTTTCTTTTTACAAACCCATCCTTTCTCTTTTTTTCTCTCTATACAAGTGCTCCTAGTTTATTCCTTCTTTCACTCTCATTGGGGCATATTAACAAGGAACAGGAAAAATTAACGCTAAGGGCGCTTAGCGCTAATTGTTTTGACGCCCTCTATCGCTAGATAATATCGCCTGGTTATCGCGTTATTAACAACGCTAACCGCCTAGGCGATAAAAAATCCAGCCATAGCGGCATTATGGGAGGTTATCGCTGGTAATGCAGCGATAAAACTACCCGGATAGGGATATCCTTGTTGATAGCCCACAGTGGATTTAGCCATGTAATCCACCTCCCATTGGATTACATGGCTAAGTCTGAAAATTAGCAGACGTAAAAAAGCAGCGTTAACCGTGGTTAGCTCTGCTTTTTTTTGCTGTGAAGCTTGATAATAGGAGAAATGTCGCTTAGCGACATTTCTCCTATTATTTTGCTCTGGAACACTCACTTTGCATCTTATTAGAGATGCAAAGGGAAGCGTAGTGAAAAAGGGTGCTAACATGCGATTTTCCATGTTAGCACCCTGTTGTTGAAAGGGCGATATTTTTATCTCCACTTCTTTGGCTTTTAAAGCCAAAAAAGAGGAGATAAAGCCCTTGTTAATATGCCCCTAAGGGGCATATTATCAACAAATAGCGATATTTATCGCTAAGTAGGGTTAGTGGCAATTTTTTTATCGCCGTGCATCACCGGATTTTATCGCTGAGATAACGTGCTATTAGCAACGTTTATCTCAAAAGCGATAACATTTCCGGCGATAGAGGTGAAATCCGTGAATATCACTGAGAATACAGCGATATTCACGAATTATCACTAACAGGGTCTTAGCCATTATATCCACCTCCCATTGGATGTAATGGCTAAGAACTGCTCTGAGCAGGCGTTCGTTTTTGGAGATATTCACACTTAGCACAAATATTTCCATCGCTACGCCTGTGTTGGTAATAGGTGATAGCGATGTTAGCGTCTGCTTTCAGTCGCTAACAGGTTGGGTACGCCCACTTTGCATGTCTTTTTTTTTTTTTTAATATTTTTATTGGCAAATTGAAATCACGAAACATAAGTATAAAGCATAATCAATATGGATTAATACGGTATACATGGAATACAATATAAATACACACATATAAGTAAACAAACTTCTACCTCAAGGAGAAATAAAGAAAGAAGGAGAAGAAAAAAAAATAGGAAAAATATAACGATAAAGAAAAAAGATAGAAAAGAAAGAAGAAAAAGGAAAAAGGAAAAGAAAGGGAACATAGTATCAAAATCAAAATCCATCATATGCACTGTATCTGGTTTCCCCTTTCTTCATTATACCACCTGATAATAGGTTCCCATATCTGTTTTCCTATTGCTCTCATTTTCCTGCCTCTTGTGGCATAAATTGTAATTTCTTGTTTATAGATAGCTATGAAACGGCTAAGCCACATATTAAAGGTAGGAGGCTCTGTATCTTTCCACCTAGCTGCTAGAATTATCCGAAGCACGGCGTATCCCAGAAAAAGTACCGCCTGTTCTTCTCTGTTGTGTTTCAAAGAGTCATCATGACCCAATAGGAGCAATGTTATAGAATCATATATTCGGTGCCCAAAAATTTGGGTCCAATATTCCAATATCATAGTTTTGATTGTTGCCAATGTAGGGCATTCAGCAAACATGTGCAGGAGATTTGCAAGTGGTTGTTTGCATCTGGGACAATTGTCATCAATCCTAAGCCCCCATGCAAACAATTTAGCTGGCGTATAGTATAGATTATAAATGATTCTATAATATTGAGCCTTTAAGTTAGAGGCTATAAAATATCTTGTTGAGAGGGCTAATGAGAGATCTATATCTACATTTGGGTTAGCTAATTTTAAGGCCCAAGATTGTTCCGTGCGCTCTAGATCATCAGGGGTGTTGGCCAAGAGTAACTGATATAGGACCCCAATTCTTGTAGATTTTTTCCCTATAATATCAAATAGTGGGATATTATCTAGTAGAATTTTTGGTTTAGTATTATAAATACTAGCTGATATTTGATAAAATTTTAAAAAAATCGCTCGCGGGGACATTATATCTTACTTGAAAGAGCTCAAAAGAAAGTGGGAGATTATTACCAAAAAAATCTCCGATTGTTTTAATACCTAGGAGCTCCCACCTCTGGAATCTACTGTCGTTAGGGATGTTGGGAAAAATTTTGCATTGCCATAAAGGTGTATATTTTGTATATGTAGGAATACCTAGATGTTTGCAGATAGCTTTCCAAACTGAACGAGCATCAAGAACAGTCTTTAATTTAATTTTTTTATAACATGATGGTTCTACCTGCCTTAAAAGTAGTCCCTTATGTTTTTTGCCTAAACTAAGCTCATATATAGATGGTATATATGAAGTTATAAAGGTTGGACCTCCTGGTTTAGCAGTCAGAAGAGGATCCATATGTTGCAATAATGATGCCCAAAAATATAATCTTAGATTTGGTAAAGCTAAGCCGCCTCTACTTTGAGGGAGTGCTAGCAGGGGAAGGGCCCGCCTTATTTTTCCGTAGCTCCACATAAACTTTGCTATGAGGGAATCTATAGTCTTTATAAAGTGTTCCCCAGGTAATAGAGGGATTGCTCTGAAAAAATATAAAACACGCGGAAATATGTTCATTTTAACGTAATTGGCCCTACCTATAATAGAGAGGTGTAAACTGTCTACCCTTCTTAGATCACTTTTAATTTTATCGATGAGGGGAGAATAATTAATCTCGCTGATCTTACTTATCTCTGCCGAGAGAACTACTCCTAGATAAGTGGCCTGTTTAACCCTAAGTGTGCTTTCGTATTGGGTATTACTAGTGGCTAATACCATGGTTTTATCTCTTTTCATAGAATACCCTGAGTACTTCCCAAAAGCTTGGGTAATTGTCTCAATTTCATAGACTGCTTCAGACGGCTTAGTGGTTATTACGGCAATGTCGTCCGCATATGCCATAACTTTGGTGGAGAAGGACCCTGTAATTACTGGTTGTATGGCTGGTGAAATTAATAATTTTTGAATAAGGGGATCTATATAAAGTGCAAATAAAACCGGGGAGCATGGGCATCCCTGCCTTGTACCTCTCTGGACCGTAATGACCTCCGACTCGTTACCTGCTATACAAATTTTAGCCGTAGGGTTGGTGTAAATGGCTTTGATGGCATTAATAAAGTTGTTTCCAAAGTTTTTACTTTCCAAGATATTCCAGAGAAACTGCCATGATACTCGATCGAATGCCTTTTCGGCATCGAGGAAGATCATCGACATCTCGCCCCTCGCGGCGCCCATGATGTCAAACAGGGTTATGGCTCTACGAGTATGGTCTGTAGTGCCTTTGCCGGGGATAAAGCTGTGTTGCCACGGGGATACAAGCCGTTCGATGACCCCGCTCAGTCGATTTGCAAATATTTTAGCATATAGCTTTGAGTCGGAGTTAATCAAGGATATAGGCCTATATGAGGAAGGCAGGTGGGGTGGTTTACCCTTTTTATGGAAAATTATTATATTTGTTTGTTTCCATGACTCAGGGGGAATTGTGTGGTATTGCACTCCAAGAAACAAATCAAACAGGAAAGGAGTTATCTGATTACCAAGGATTTTATATAGATCCAATGGAATTTTATCCGGTCCTGCCGCCTTACCATTGGCCATCTCAGCTAATGCAATCTCCACCTCAGTGATCGTAATCTCTCTGTCCAAGTAAATCTTATTTTCTTCATCGATAATTTTATGAAACGTCTGGTCTGGGAGCCAATTATTTAAAAATGTTGTTATTTCGTTGTTAGGGTGTGAAATATCACTACTATAAAGTTTTTGATAATATTTTTGAAATATTTTAACAATGTCTTTGGGAGTTGTATACTCATTGCCCTCAAATTCTATCTTTTTAATACTGCTCAGTGATTGTTTTTGTCGAGTACGTAATGCTAGCTGCTTCCCCACATTTTCCGCTGATTCATACAATCTATCCTTATTGGCCTGATAAATTTCCGCAGCTTTTTGAATTAGCGTACTATTAATCTCATTTTTTAAGATCATTATTTTATTTAAGATTTTCCCAGGATCTAGGGTAGGATCGACTTGCCCTCTTCGAGACAGATTTAGCTGGGAGGCATGAAGGGCCTCAAGATTGGACAGCTCTTGCATCATTTGTATATTGAATTGTTTTTCTATCTTTCGTTTATTAGCTACAAATGAGATAGTCTCTCCTCTCAATGCTGCTTTAAAACAGTCCCACACTATTATACGGGGTGCACTAAACTGATTACACTCGAAAAAGGACTGGGTCCATGATTTAATATACGTTATGTATTCCTGATTAACCAATAGCCTCCTATCAAAAGTCCACTGTGTTATTGGTTTAACTAAATTAACCGTATCAAAAGTAAAGGTCAGTGCATTGTGGTCAGATAAGGTTTTCGGGGATTTAATTATTTCTATGATATCCTTCTCGTCTATTCTTGACATAATATAATCGATTCTAACATATTTATTGTGGGGGAAGGAGAAATATGTATAGCCATCTACATTTGGCCCCCGGAGTAGGCCCCAGACGTCAACCAAATTGTGACTTTTCATCATCTGATCCAGTGCTCTGTATACCTTTGGTTTACGCCCTTTATAGTTTTGAGATAGATAGTTCCCAGAAGACAGCCCTATGTCGATATTAAAGTCTCCACAGAAAACCAGAGAACCAGACCAAGAGGCCAATTCGATTTCGAGCTCCCGAAAAATAGCAGGGTCATCTAAATTTGGGCCATAAATTGCACAGATAGTAATACCCAGCTGAAGCTGAATTATGACCCATCTACCGTATTTATCAGCTAATTTGCGAATTGGGGGACCTATTATAGGTTTGGCTAGGATGGCTACCCCTCTAGTTTTGGATGTTTGGGATGTAGCTGCCATTAGATTATAACCAGGTAGTTTAAGTAAATCCCTATCAGAATATGCAATATGTGTCTCTTGGAGACATAATATATCAACTGGGTTTTGTTGTGTTAATTGAAAAAGCTGGGCCCTTTTATCTTTATGGTTGAGGCCTGCCACATTCCACGTACAAAGACTTATTTTCCCCATTTATTAACTTGAAAAACTAGCCCAGTTTTAATATGTTGAAGCTTAAGACCCCCATTCTCCTTGAGGTACATAATACGGTTTTGCTTTCTATGACTTTTTCTCCTTATACAACGTAATCTATGACCGAATTTGCCAATTTTTTTATTTTTGTTTCCCCCCTTCCCTCCCCCCCTCCTCAGCCCCCTCCCCAGGGCCTTCCCCAAGGCCTTCCCCACCCACCTCCCCCCGCACACCACCCTTTGAGGCATGTAGACTCTAGCTAGAGTCTATAGTGATGAAGAGACACCCTGCGCCCGTGCCTTATTGTTGATTCTATGTACATCAAATAACACATGTGTAGGCTAGTAGAAAGGTATATAAAAAAAGAAGCATGTAAAGCTATAATAGAATAATCATACTAGAACCCCGCAGTACCCAGTGAGCCATACAAAAGAACCCGTAAATGCTAGCAGAAAAATTCATTATAGCGATAATAGATTAAACAGCATATACTAGTCCTATTCTAAGCGATTTATCAGAAAAGATAAGAAAAGATAAGAGTTGGTGTTAGGCTTAGGACTTTGAAGTATGCTTATTCCTTCTATATTGTAAATCAAAACCCACCATCCGGGGGTTATACAGTAATCGAGATAAACATTGCATTTAGGGTTCTTTAAAAAAAAAAATCCTATTGATTCAAAAATTAGGTCAGGCTATCTAAAAAAGCCTTCGCTTTGATTTCGGAGGAAAAGAATTTTACCTGACCATTATACAACACTTTGAGTGTGGCGGGGTTATTCAAATAGACCTTAGCTTTTTTGTCCAAAAAGGGTTTGATTAGCTGACGAAGTCGCCATCTCCGCTCCACAGTTGTGTGGCAGAAATCCGGCCTGACAAAATATGAAATGTCACCTCGGGTCCGATGGGCCTCGGGTCTCGCTTTCTCTGCAATGGCTTGACGTAGCAAAAAGTTACCAAAATAGACCAGAATTGCCCTAGGATATTTGCTTTGCGAATTAGTAGACCGCAATGTAGCGGGGGTTCTGTGAACACGTTGAACTTCCAGTTCCCAGTTCCATGAAGATAACTCAGGAAAAGTGTCTTTAAAGAGTTGGATCACAAAGAACCGTATGTTATCTCCTTCACTTTTCTCGGGTACTCCCAGTACTCGGAGATTGTTGCGACGCATACGATTTTCCATCTGCTCAAGCTTCCATCTTACATCAGTCATCTCAGCGTCATGGGCATCAACCTGCTCTTTCACCACAGTTGCTTCAGCCTCGATAACCACAATTCGATCTTCCATGTCCGACATTCTTGCATTGGATGCTGCCACTGTTTTTGAAAGCTTACGTACCACCCCTTGTACCTTTTGTAGAGCTTGTTGAGCTTTCCGACCATCCTTAGAAGTTTGTTCTCTGTGGGATGCGATTGCCTGCAGCACCGTGTCCATTACCGCAGTTAAGGTAGTATCTTGCCCCTTCGAGGAAGAGGCCCCCTGAAAGCTGGAGGCTGTTGCGGGAATACATTCCCGGTGAGGGCCTGCCGGGCCATGATGGCTTCTCTTTTTTTTGATCACTGTGTGTCTTCCGGCTGTGGCTTCCCCCAATAGCTCATCCACATCAATATCTTGAGTGCTGGTACTAGAGCCTGTATGCAGGTCGGATAGAGGATCCAAATCAGAGTCTAAGTCATGGTGCCAGCCTAGATCCTCGTGACCTTCAGAAATAGTATAAAATTCAAGAGGTTCCAGGTCTGTATCAGACGCGATTCCGGCTCCACCAGCATAGTCTGGCATAGGCAATGTTGGCTCTTCATCATTTTCTTTCCCAACTGGTGCAGAGGCGCCTTGAGACTGAGCAAGTGTTTGTGCTGAAGAAGGTGATATTAGTTTATCCTCCTCGTTGGCCTCGTTGGCCGGATTTAGCAATGCCAGGTGCTTTTCAGGCTGAGGATCAGTGGGCATATTTGTTGCACCGCTTGTACCATTTGTAGGGGCTGCTGTATTTGTAGTAATTACTGTAGACTCAGCTGTGACTCATACTTGAATTAGTGTGTCTGTCCCCACTATCCCCACTGTGTTTTCTGGTGCTTGCAGTTGTGACTGCACCGGAATTTCTGTGGTCTTTTCTGCTGCCGCTGCCTCTGCAGTGTAACTCCCTGGCCCTTCCGCTGTATCTGTTGGGCATTGCAGCGGTAATAGCGGTGATAGCGGGTCGGCAGTAGCTAACTGTGTAGAGCTTACTGTGGGATTTAGACCAGCGGGTAACTCAGACGCTGCTACTGCCGCTGACGAATCCGTGTTGGAGAGCGCCGTCGGGGTTACCGGCGGCGCTGCAATCAGCGTCCCGCTTGTTGCGTGTTGCTTGGAGGGGGAGGGAGCAGCTCCGGCCGGCGTCTTCCGAAGCAGGTCTACCACGGAGGGACCTGGCCCCGGAGAGTTGATGTTCTTCGTTGCTTTCAGTTGCTTTGGATGGAGTTGGAGCTGGACTTGTCCCCCATCAGATCCGGCAGCTTCGTCTGTCAATGAACCAGCGCGCATTGCAGCAAGTTTTTGATCGCGGAGCGCCTGCTTGGCCGCACGGGTTTTCGAAGCGGCTGAAACCGCTGCAGCATTTTTCGGAGCCATCGATGTCTTCACTTGAGAATAATCGTTGCCAGAAGCACTCCTAGACTGTTCGTGAAGCTGAATGAAGAGCCTTAACACCGTAAGGCCGAGTGCTGACGCGATGTAGTGAAGTAGTGAGCGTGGTTGCACAGGTAAGAATGACGAGTCTCCAGATGCTTTAAAACAGGCGCCACTCATTATTCATTCTTTTACCCCTTGTAAGGTAAAAAATTATTTGCTAGTGTTGTCCCTCGCTGCGTCTGTTAGTATCGCTTTTTCACGGTGTCTCCATGGGTATTGCAGGATCCTAACCCCTCCACTAGCCCATTCGATCGACTCAGCACAGGAGAGTGTCTCACAGCGGACTAGTGAGCCGCCGCCATCTTGCCCCCTCCCCACTTTGCATGTCATTAGCGATAAATATCGCAGACATGCAAAGTGGGCCCCAAACCGCTCGCTATCACCTACAAGATGTCGCTAACTGCTGTTATAGCGACAGCTTGCTAATAGGGCGATAGAATTATCGCCGCTTCGGCCGCTAAAGCGGCAATAAGTTCCATATCACCCCCCTTGATCAAATACCCCTTAGTACTCTCGAAAACATTCTTTTACCATATCTACTTCTACCCCTCCCTCCACACCCCCAGGTGTCAGTGTGAAACTCTTTCTGGTGGCTGTCTTCCTCCCTCTCTCTTTGCCTTTCTTGGCTGCCTCTCTCTCTCTTTGTCCCTCACTCTCTCTGACTCCTGTCATACATCTGTCCCCCCTCTGAATCTTTGTTCGAAACCTTTCTTTCTCCCTGCCTGTCTCTCTCCCTCCTTTTCCCTCTTGCTTTCTCTCGCCCTCTGACTCGCTCGTTTGTTTCACCTTGGCTTTCAGTGTCATTCCCACTCTTCCTCCCTTTCACCATCTTTCATTTCCTGTCCTCTTTTTTTGCCTCATTTTTCAATCACCTTATCAGTTGTACGCCATGTTTCGCTTTCATTTTGTCTCTTGCATATTTTCTCTTTTTCATACTTGTCCACTCACTGCCTCCCACTCACTTTTTACCACCTAGCTTCTCCTTCTGTAGCTCACTCATCATTTCCCTCTCAAGCTCTTGAATCCTGTCATTGGTCCTCTACCTCTCCATTTCACTCTTTATCTTACTCTGCCTCTCTATCTGCCTTCCCATCACTCCGCGCCCCGCCCCCCCCCTTCATTAACATGATCTCTTTTAATTTCCTACAATCTTCACTTTCTCGTTTTTCTTGGTGCTTTTGTGACATTTGTACAGCAGATCGTTAAATGGCAATATTTTGTTATTGTCTTTAAAAGTTTATAAGCAATTACACGTTAAATAAATTATAAAATATGCAAGTTTGCTAATGCCACCTCTTTAATCCCTGACGGCACAGCACCCAGCATAATGTGCTGTATGGTCAGGGGCGGATTGGCAAGGCGGGCATTCGGGAATGGGCCGAAGGGCCGGCGCCCCAGTGCCCTCTGTGGGCCGTTTTTTTCTCCCCTGTCCCAGTCCACAGAGAGTGGACTAGGAAAGGGGAGAAAAAAAACCGGCCCACAGAGTGCACAGAGACAGAGACTGAGAAAATGAAAGCAGCCTCGCTGTGCGGCCAGACAGCGATTGTCAGCTGTGGGCTCTCCTTCACCCCTGCCCTGTCAAGCAATCAAGCTGAGGCTGGGCTGGGGAGGGGTGATTGTTTGCAATAATCGGCCTCCGTGGGGGCCAGGTGTTTCTCAGGCCTTTGAGCCATTTGCACCTCGGCCCCCTGGCGCCCATGCAGCCCAGAAACGGTGTTAGTCTTAACACCTCGCCCACAGCCCTTCACATTCAGGGCACAGTGGGCGAGGAAGAATGGGTCTTGCTGTGGGGGCCTGGTGATGTTTGGAATTTTTTTGTTTTATTTATTTATTTATGCGATTTTATATAGCGCGGACTTTACCGAAGGTGTCAGAGCGCTTCACACTAGGAACAGCAATAATACATGAGGAGAAAATTATAAGTGGACAAATTACAAAAGCAAACGTTAAGTTACATGAATCAAAAGTGACAATAGTGAGCAACCAAAATACAAGAGGAGCAAACGATACATTACAGGAGGAAAAAGTGACATGTGTGCAGGTTACAAAAGCGTACAAAATACAAGTAGAGGTATAATACTGCAATTAATGGCAGACACTCCAGCACAAGAACAAACGTTATGTAGACAATGGTGGCACTTGTGCAAGTATCTAAAGCAAACAAAAGTGAGAGGAGCAAACAGTGTGTTACCAGAGAAAAGTGACTTGTGCAAGATACAAAAGGGTACCATCCACAGGTACAAGGGTAATACTACAGTAAATGGTAAACACTCAAACTGCCAGAACACACTGGGAAGACACTTCCCATGCACCAGCTTCACCTCAGCCTCCCCCTGGCTACCTGGCTACCTTGGATGACCCAGAAAGCTGTGTTTTGTGCTCCCCTGCCAGGATATTTTCCCAAGGCCTGGAGGGTTGATTAATTTACTAATTGCAGGGGCCTTACCTCTGTTCATGTGCTCCTGAGCTAAAGGTCTGGGGACAGCTGAGTAGGTTAGTAATAGCAGGGGCTTTGCTGCTTTTCAGGTGCTCCTGTGCTGGAGGGCTGGAATAATTTTGTGACAAAAAGGGGCCTTGCTATTTTTTTAGTTGCTCAGCATGTAGGCCATTGTCACCTTGGCCCTGTGTCGTGTGCAAGAACAGTATCCTCCCACTTTCATTCCTTGTCTGTGCAAATGGTGTTTCATGAAAGGGCACGCCCCTTGAATGTGGGCCACGCCCCTTAAATATGGGCCACGCCTCTTGAATGTGGGCCACTTTTTTCGTCCGTGCCCGGGCCGAATTGTGATCCCAATCCGACCCTGTGTATGGTCTCTTAACACTTACAAGGTCCAAAAGGCGGGACTTTTTTGGGTATGCCAGTGCTTGTTTAAAATGGGCTGCGCTGCGGAGTCACAAACGGTGAGAGCAACACCCACTTTCCCACAATCCTTTGCGTGATATTTACATGCAACCCTACTTGGCACTTCTCTTTCCCTCTTATGGAATAAAAAATAGTTTATTGTTCTTCATGTACTAAATATGCAGAGATTTACGACTATACTAAATATTGTTTAAAAAGTTGTAGAGTCACACTCACATTCTTAGGTGAATTTATTTGTTGGGTTATCTTCGAAGAGGGAAAGCGTTGGAAATTTTTCAGCAGTACCTCTATCTCGAGAATTGATTTTCGGTGCACTTCGTGTGGCAACGAAAGGTCGTTCTCGGAATTTTTGAAAGACGTGTTCGTCTGATATCCTGGTAATAAATGGAATTATTAAAAAACTGAATTTCTAAATGCTTCGAACGACGTGGGGGTTAGTGCCATCCAACGAACCATGCTTGCAGGTTTGTCCGTCACATCCGAAGCTTTATGATTGTTACACGGATGATTCACAGATCGCATCGGTGTCGCCGTAACGAGCAAATTTACGTGCAGCATTGTGCGGGAACACTGTCTATATCGAGGGAGCTGTGGTGCAGTGCTCTGTTCCGTCGCTAGAGGTCAGACTCCTTCAGTACAGACAGGCAGCACGGTGGGTTCAGCGCCTGTGCCGCCGCCTGGTACAGAAACAGGCTCCTGCCTTGGGTTGTGGGTTCAAGTCCATGCGAGGGGTGGAGACAACCTGCAGAGGGGCCACTGACCCGTCTTGATAAAGGTTGTTCATAGCACCTCCCTCTGACCAAGCTCCAGTGATTCTTCCTAAGGTGCTTTTAATCTTTTTTCTTGTAATATGCTGCAGGCACCGTGTTTAGCACCTATTAACTCCCATTGTCCTCTCATCTCCCCCTCACCCCCCATTGCCATCCCACACGTTCAAACCCCACCACCTCCATGTCACCTGTGTGAAGGAGGTACAATGGGGGTAATTCAGGTGGGCTTCGGAGAGACAGAAATATTTATTCCGAGGCAGTCACTGCGGGAGGTGGCGACTGGCCTGTGAGTAGAAACATCCCCCTACTGATCATTGCTTTAGTGATTGGCAGCAGCCTGGGTGCCAAACGAAGGGTGAAATGAGGAGCGGGTTCATTGTGCTTTGTAAAACAGAAGGATGAAATGAGGAGTTACTGATTTCATTTCTACACAGAGTAGTGATGTGCTGATCACTGTTCTAGTTGTTGCCAGCACCAGCCACTCCCTGAGGGCTGGCTCCCACTCACCCCACACCCATCCAGCACAGACGTCACTGGTCGGGTGACCCTGGCAATAAAAGGGGCCGGGCGCACGTGCCCAGGGCCACTTCTACACTACAACCAACTGTGTCTGTGTCCAGTCATTATGTATGCATGAGGGCCTAGGGCCCTGCACCAATATTACATTGGCGACGAGCGGGCTAATCCGACGTGTGTAGCCACCTCTATTGTTGGTGGTGGAAGGGGAGTGAGCATTGCCCATTGTTGGGTCTCATTTACCTTTCATGTATCTTTAATTGCTGTGTGTTTATTTTTGATTACAGGCCAGCACATGCCACCATGACTGATGTTCCAGTATGGAATTGTGGCATGTGGAATGGTTAGAGGCACTTGTATTTCGCTGCCCTTCTGGCCGGTCATTACTTGGATACTTCTTCGTCATCCATACTAATATAATAAAGAGAGAGCCCAAACCTTTGAGGCGGGTAATCTCGGGAACCACAGCACCAATCACAACACCCAATACAGCGTTGGAAAGGGCAGTTGCAGCAGAAGGACATAGGCTATGCAGACGCTCGCCATATACATTTAAAAGGTAAAACAACCGTGCCAGCAAAGTAGTCCCTTGTGGGTGTGTCTGCGTTGTGCTGTGGGCTTGTGCTGGGGGGCATGACAAATGCTGGGGGCGTGTGGTACATTCCGCCCTTCGGGCTATACTGTTCCCATGAGGCACAGGGTCAAGGCTGATTTGCATATGGTCATTTCTGAACTGGGGTGGTGTGGAGTGCAAAGACACGATGGCTTTAGGTCCATATCTCTGTACTGGGGTGAATGTATG
This sequence comes from Lissotriton vulgaris, assembly GCF_964263255.1. Classification (NCBI taxonomy): domain Eukaryota; kingdom Metazoa; phylum Chordata; class Amphibia; order Caudata; family Salamandridae; genus Lissotriton; species Lissotriton vulgaris. The sequence continues at coordinate 257,320,162 of NC_141685.1, forward strand.
ACATTGTTCTGCATTCTGTCCATCAACTGTTGTTTTTGCATTTGTCACCCCGAGTTGGATGGGTAAAATCAGACGTGAGTCTCATGCTCTCCAGACCACTAGAGTCAAGCTATCTTGGTTGAAAATGGATGATAGCCAGAAAACAGTCCCAGGATGAATGAGCCTGGTCCAGGAAAGACATGGCTTGGCAGTTGGCCTGGAATGTTCTTATGAGGCACAGGGTCAAGGCTGAGGTGGTGTGGAGTGCAAAATAAATGGTGGATTTAGTTCCAGATCTCTGTATTGAGGTGAATGTATGACATTGTTCTGCATTCTGTCCATCAACTTTTGATTATACATTCTGCCCTTCATGCCATGTCTCAAATCTGTCAAATATTTCATTGTTTTTTTCTTCCCAGGGTCTGTACATTCCATCTGCACCCCATAATCAAAACCCACCCTTACTACTTAAAATACCCCAACACCCTAAAACACTAACCCATCTTAACCCTATAAATATACCCTGTACCCCAAAACCCAAACCTATACCTAAATCCTAAAAATACCCCTGTACCCCAAAAACCAAACCAACCCCATAACCCTAAAATACCCCTGTACCCCAAAACCCATACCTAGCCCTGAACCCTTAAAATACCCCTGTACCCCAAAACCCAAACCTACCCCTGAACCCTAAAAATACCCCTGCACCCCAAAACCCAAACCTAGCCCTGAACCATAAAATAACCCTGTACCCCAAAACCCAAACCTACCCCAGAACCCTAAAATACCCCTGTACCCCAAAACCCAAACCTAGCCCTGAACCCTAAAAATACCCCTGTACCCCAAAACCCAAACTTAGCCCTGAACCCTTGAAATACCCCTGTACCCCAAAACCCAAAACTACCCCATAACCCTAAAAATACCCCTATACCCCAAAACTCAAACCTATCCCTGAACCCTAAAAATACGCCTGTACCACAAACCCATACCTATCCCTAAACGCTAAAACTACCCCTGTACCCCATAACCCAAAACTATATCTGAACGCTTAAAATACTCAAACACCCCAAAACATATACATCAGTACCCCAAAACATATATCCCTATACCCATACTTACCTTATCCAAACGTTAAAAAAAATACATGCTTTTAACATTCATGCATTTACAACGAATTTCGTTGTAAATGTATGCGTGGTAAAAGCATATAAAATGTAATGCCATGCGTTATAATGGCATTGCGGAGTCATGGTACTTTCATAATGAAATTATGCGGAGTGATGGTCTGCGGAAAGAAAGTTGCGGAATAATGGGTGTTTACCCTCCCCCGGTAAGTACATTGGTGTCACGGTGGCCCACATCTCCAGCAACATACTCATATTTTTTCACCACCGATTTGAAAAATGCGCAGATCTCTCTCATTGATGGCCAGCACCACAATACACTTTTAGACACACCTCCCGCCACAAGTTCTAGAATTGCGAACTTTAGAGCCGGGGAGCTACGCTCGAATCTCGGCATCAGGTCAACATCCTGTGATTCCAGGCAAATTGCTTTGTCTCCCCGTGCCTACCACAAATTAATGTGTTCTTCTGTAATGTAAATTGTGCTCATGCCATGTTGTCGAGTTCGCGCTATAGAATATTGCAAGGAAAAATAAAGTAGGGAAACTCGAGTTCACACACTACTGAATGCGCACTCTTAAGTGCATCAGCAGTGCACTGTGAATCGGAGAGTTTCACAGGCCTGTCACAGATAAGAAATGCTATCAAAACGAAATCCTACAAAACAATATACACCTGGCCGGCAGCAATTCATACCCAGACAACGTTGGGACGGGCTGCTAGTCTATACTACTATTATAAAGAGAGAACTTGCACCTTTTGGCCAGGTAAACTCGGGAACCACAGCACCAATCACAACACCCAATACAGCGCTGGAAAGGGCAGTTGCAGCAGAAGGACATAGGCTATGCAGACGCCCACCATATACATTTAAAATGTAAAAGAACTGTGCCAGCAAAGGAGTCCCTTGTGGGCGTGTCTGCATTGTGCTGTGGGTGTGTGCTGGGGGCGTGACAATCGCTGAGGGCATTCCGTCACAAGTGTTGTTTTTTCTTCCCAGGTTCTATACATTCCTGCTCCCTTTAAATAGTAATTCAGTGGAGGTCCCATTCTCTTAGAACCACCCCAAGCACAGTTATGGGCAAAAATACAACTAAAAGGCCCTGCAAAGCATTATGGGATAAGCTTAGCATAAATTTTAGCATTCATGAAAGGGTTTCAATGTTTTTGAATTTTACTCATCAGGGACATCTTGGGACGACGAGGTGAACTGCAGCTTGATGTATAATATTTTAAATGCTATTGCATTTGCCTCTTCAGGGACATCTAGGGACGGCGAGGTGAACTGCAGCTTGATATATAATATTTTAAATGCTATTGCATTTGCATCATCAGGAACATCTAGGGACATGAGGTGAACTGCAGCTTGATGTGTAATATTTTAAATGCTATTGCATTTGCCTCATCAGGGACATCTAGGGACCATGAGGTGAACTGCAGCTGATGTATAATATTTTAAATGCTATTGCATTTGCTTCATGGGGACAACTGGGGAGAACGAGGTGAACTGCAGCTCTTTGTAGAATTATTTGGATACTATAATATTCACTTCCCACTGCTAATCTCGTCCCATAATGGTTTGCAGGGGCTTGATCTCAAAATCATCACCTTTCTCACTGCTTGCTGGTAGCTAATTTCACTTTTGTGAAATGACTATATGCATTTTAGAATGTAGAAATACTTATTATTTTACCTTGAACATATGAGGTTTCTGTTTTAATAATTGGAAATCTGACCGAACGAAATATTGCGGATTTATTGTACCAAGTTCGCGCCAATTCCGCCCACCCCTACTTTAAATACCCCTGCACCCCATAATCATAACCCACCCTTACTCTATAAAATACCCCAACACCCTTAAACACTAACTCATCCTAACCCTATAAATCTACCCTGTACCCCAAAACCCAAACCTATCCCTAAACCCTAAAAACTACCCCTGTACCCCAAAACCAAAACTTAACCCTGAACCCTATAAATACCCCTGTACCTCAAAACCCAAACATACCCCTGAACGGTAAAAATACCCCTGTACCCCAAAACCCAAACCTACCCCTGAACCCTAAAATACCCCTGTACCCCAAACCTAGCCCATAACCCTTAAAATACCCCTGTACCCCAAAACCCAAACCTACCCCTGAACCCTAAAAATACCCCTGTACCCCAAAACCCAAACCTAGCCCAGAACCCTAAAATACCCCTGTATCCCAAAACCCAAACCTAGCCCTGAACCCTAAAAATACCCCTGTAACCCAAAACCCAAACCTAGCCATGAACCCTTAAAATACCCCTGTACCCCAAAACCCAAACCTAACCCTGAACCCTAAAAATACCCCTATACCCCAAAACCCAAACCTAGCTCTGAACCCTAAAAATACCCCTGTACCCCATAACCCAAAACTATATCTGAACCATTAAAATACTCAAACGCCCCAAAACATATACCTCAGTACCCCAAAACATATACCCCTATACCCATACTTCCCTTATCCAAACATTTTTTAAAAACATGCTTTTACCATTCATGCATTTACAACTAATTTCGTTGTAAATGTATGCGTGGTAAAAGCATATAAAATGTAATGCCATGCGTTATAATGGCATTGCGGAGTCATGGTACTTTCGTAATGAAAGTATGCAGAGTGATGGTATGCGGAAAGAAATTTGACGAATAATGGGTGTTTACCCTCCCCCGTAAGTACATTGGTGGCACGGCGGCCCACATCTCCAGCAACATACTCATATTTTTTCACCACCAATTGGAAAAAAGCACAGGCCTCTCTCATTGATGCCCAGCACCGACATACACTTTTAGACACACCTCCCACCACAAGTTCTAGAATTGCAAACTTTAGAGATGGGGAGCTACGTTAGAATCTCGGCATCAGCTCAACATCCTGTGATTCCAGGCAAATCGCTTTGTCTCCCCGTGCCTACCACAAATCAATGTGTTCTTCTGTAATGTAAATTGGCTCATGCCATGTTGTCGAGTTCGCGCTATATAATATTGCAAGGAAAATAAAGTAGGGAAACTCGAGTTCACACACTACTGAACACGCACTCTTAAGTGCATCAGCAGTGCTCTGTGAATCGGAGCATTTCACAGGCCTGTCACACATAAGAAATGCTATCAAAATGAAATCCTACGAAACAATATACTACTGGCCGGCAGCAATTCATACCCGGACAACGTCGGGACGGGCTGCTAGTCTATACTACTATTATAAAGAGAGAACAGTGTCCTTTGAGCCAGGTAAACTCGAAAAGTACACCACCAATCGCAACACCCAATACAGCGTTGGAAAGGGCAGTTGCAGCAGAAGGACATAGGCTAGGCAGACGCCCACCATATACATTTAAAAAGTAAAACAACCGTGCCAACAAAATAGTCCCTTGTGGGCGTGTCTGTGTTTTGCTGTGGGCTTGTGCTGGGGGGGTGTGACAAATGCTGGGGGCGTGTGGTACGTTCCGCCCTTCGGGCTGGACTGTTCCCATGAGGCACAGGGTCAAGGCTGATTTGAATATGGCCATGTCTGAACTGGGGTGGTGTGGAGTGCAAAAAAACGATGGATTTAGGCCCAGATCTCTGTACTGGGGTGAATGTATGACATTGTTCTGCATTCTGTCCATTAACTGTTGTTTTTGCATTTGTCACCCCGAGTGGGATGGGTATGCTGAGACGTGAGTCCCATGCTCTCCACACCATTGGAGTCAAGCTATCCTGGCTGAAGACGGCTGATAGCCAGAAATTGGTGAAAGAAATGGCTTGGCGGTTTGACCTGGAATGTTTCCATGAGGTACAGGGTCAAGGTAGGCTTGCTCTTGGCTGTGTCTGAACTGGGGGGGTGTGGAGTGCAAAAAAAATGATGGATTAGGCCAAGATCTCTCTATTGAGGTGAATTTATGGCATTGTTCTGCATTCTGCCTATCAACTGTTGTTTTTACATTCTGCCATTCATGCCATGTCTCATATTGTGTGCTGGGGGTGTGGGCGTGTGCGTGCGCGCGTTGTGTCATATATTTCATTGTTTTTTCTTCCCAGGTTCTGTACATTCCAGCTCCGCGTGTCCACCCTGCTCCCTTTAAATACCCCTGCACCCCATAATCAAAACCCACCCTTACTCCTTAAAATACCCCAACACCCTTAAACACTAACCCATCTTAACCCTATAAATATACCCTGTACCCCAAAACCCAAACCTAAACCTAAATCCTAAAAATACCCCAAAAACCAAACCTACCCCTAAACCCTAAAATAACCCTGTACCCCACAACCCAAACCTAGCTCTGAACCCTTAAAATACCCCTGTACCACAAAACCCAAACCTACCCCTGAACCCTAAAAATACCCCTGCACCCCAAAACCCAAACCTAGCCCTGAACCATAAAAATAACCCTGTACCCCAAAACCCAAACCTACATCTGAACCCTAAAATACCCCTGTACCCCAAAACCCAAACCTAGCCCTGAACCCTAAATATACCCCTGTACCCCAAAACCCAAACCTAGTCCTGAACCCCTAAAATACCCCTGTACCCCAAAACCCAAAACTAACCCTGAACCCGAAAAATACCCCTATACCCCAAAACCCAAACCTAGCCCTGAACCTTAAAAATACACCTGTACCCCAAAACCCATACCTATCCCTAAACGCTAAAACTACCCCTGTACCCCATAACCCAAAACTATATCTGAACCCTTAAAATACCCAAACACCCCAAAACATATACCTCAGTACCCCAAAAACATACACCCCTATTCCCATACTTACCTTATCCAAACATTAAAAATAAAATATGCTTTTACCATTCATGCATTTACAACAAATTTCGTTGTAAATGTATGCGTGGTTAAAGCATATAAAATGTAATGCCATGCGTTATAATGGCATTGCGGATTCATGGTACTTTCATAATGAAAGTATGCAGAGTGATGGTCTGCGGAAAGAAAGTTGCAGAATAATGGGTGTTTACCCTCCTCCGGTAAGTACATTGGTGGCACGGCGGCCCACATCTCCAGCAACATACTCATATTTTTTCACCACCGATTTGAAAAATGCACAGTTTCTCTCATTGATGGCCAGCAACGACATACACTTTTAGACACACCTTCCGCCACAAGTTCTAGAATTGCGAACTTTAGAGCTGGGGAGCTACGTTCGAATCTCGGCATCAGGTCAACATCCTGTGATTCCAGGCAAATTGCTTTGTCTCCCCGTGCCTACCACAAATTAATGTGTTCTTCTGTAATGTAAATTGTGCTCATGCCATGTTGTCGAGTTCGCGCTATAGAATATTGCAAGGAAAAATATAGTAGGGAAACTCGAGTTCACACACTACTGAATGCGCACTCTTAAGTGCATCAGCAGTGCACTGTGAATCGGAGAGTTTCACAGGCCTGTCACAGATAAGAAATGCTATCAAAATGAAATCCTACAAAACAATATAGACCTGTCCGGCAGCAATTCATACCCGGACAACGTCGGGACGGGATGCTAGTACTATTATAAAGAGAGAACTGTGTCCTTTGAGCCAGGTAAACTCGAAAAGTACACCACCAATCGCAACACCCAATACAGCGTTGGAAAGGGCAGTTGCAGCAGAAGGACATAGGCTAGGCAGACGCCCACCATATACATTTAAAAAGTAAAAGAACCGTGCCAACAAAGTAGTCCCTTGTGGGCGTGTCTGTGTTGTGCTGTGGGCTTGTGCTGGGGGCGCGTGACAAATGCTGGGGGCGTGTGGTACGTTCCGCCCTTCGGGCTGGACTGTTCCCATGAGGCACAGGGTCAAGGCTGATTTGCATATGGCCATGTCTGAACTGGGGTGGTGTGGAGTGCGAAAAAACGATGGATTTAGGCCCAGATCTCTGTACTGGAGTGAATGTATGACATTGTTCTGCATTCTGTGCATCAACTGTTGTTTTTGCATTTGTCACCCCGAGTGGGATGGGTATGCTGAGACGTGAGTCCCATGCTCTCCACACCACTGGAGTCAAACTATCCTGGCTGAAGACGGCTGTTAGCCAGATATTGGTGAAAAAAATGGCTTAGTAGTTTGACCTGGAATGTTTCCACGAGGCACAGATTCAAGGCAGACTTGCTCATGGCAGTGTCTGAACTGGGGGGGTGTGGAATGCAAAAAAAATGATGGATTAGGCCAAGAACTCTCTTTTGGGGTGAATTTATAGCATTGTTCTGCATTCTGTCAATCAACTGTTGTTTTTACATTCTGCACTTCATGCCATGTCTTATATTGTGTGCTGGGGGCGTGTGCGGGGCGAGCGTTGTGTCATATATTTCATTGTTTTTTCTTCCCAGGTTCTGTACATTCCAGCTCCGCGTGTCCACCCTGCTCCCTTTAAATACCCCTGCACCCCATAATCAAAACCCACCCTTACTCCTTAAAATATCCCAACACCCTCAAACACTAACCCATTTTAACCCTATAAATATACCCTGTACCCCAAAACACAAATCTATACCTAAATCCTAAAAATACCCCAAAAACCAAACCTACCCCTGAACCCTAAAATACCTCTGTACCCCATAACCCAAACCTAGCCCTGAACCCTTAAATACCCCTGTACCACAAAACCCAAACCTACCCCTGAACCCTAAAAATACCCCTGCACCCCAAAACCCAAACCTAGCCCTGAACCATAAAAATAACCCTGAACCCCAAAACCCAAACCTACCTCTGAACCCTAAAATACCCCTGTACCCCAAAACCCAAACCTAGCCCTGAACCCTAAATATACCCCTGTACCCCAAAACCCAAACCTATCCCTGAACCCCTAAAATACCCCTGTACCCCAAAACCCAAAACTACCCCTGAACCCTAAAATACCCCTATACCCCAAACCCAAACCTAGCCCTGAACCCTAGAAATACGCCTGTACCCCAAAACCCATACATATCCCTAAACGCTAAAACTACCCCTGTACCCCATAACCCAAACTATATCTGAACCCTTAAAATACCCAAACACCCCAAAACATATACCTCAGTACCCCTAAACATACTTACCTTATCCAAACATTAAAATTAAAATATGCTTTTACCATTCATGCATTTACAACGAATTTCGTTGTAAATGTATGCGTGGTAAAAGCATATAAAATGTAATGCCATGCGTTATAATGGCATTGCGGAGCCATGGTACCTTCTTAATGAAAGTATGCAGAGTGATGGTCTGCGGAAAGAAAGTTGCGGAATAATGGGTTTTTACCCTCCTCCGGTAAGTACATTGGTGGCACGGTGGCCCACATCTCCAGCAACATACTCATATTTTTTCACCACCGAATTGAAAAATGCACAGTTTCTCTCATTGATGGCCAGCAACGACATACACTTTTAGACACACCTTCCGCCACAAGTTCTAGAATTGCGAACTTTAGAGCTGGGGAGCTACGTTCGAATCTCGGCATCAGCTCAACATCCTGTGATTCCAGGCAAATTGCTTTGTCTCCCCGTGCCTACCACAAATTAATGTGTTCTTCTGTAATGTAAAATGTGCTCATGCCATGTTGTCGAGTTCGCGCTATAGAATATTGCAAGGAAAAATAAAGTAGGGAAACTCGAGTTCACACACTACTGAATGCGCACTCTTAAGTGCATCAGCAGTGCACTGTGAATCGGAGCGTTTCACAGGCCTTTTACAGATAAGAAATGATATCAAAACGAAATCCTACAAAACAATATACACCTGGCCGGCAGCAATTCATACCCGGACAACGTCGGGACGGGCTGCTAGTAGAATTATAAAAAGACAACATTCAGTTGTCTATGGTAAATGGTTTGAACTGGAAGAAAGAACTTTCCAATTTACTTTGGGCTTTGCGTACCACTCCCAAAGCAGCTACTAAAGTTTCTCCGTTGTCTTTATTAAAAGGGAGGTCAGCTTCTTCCAAGTTAGTCAGACCTTGGATGCATGATTTGAGTGTTCCCAAAATTAATTCTGATGTGGTGAAGGCTAATTGTCTTATAGCCTAGGATAAATATGTTACTAAAGAACCAATAAAGGGAAGGAAACAAGTTGTTTTCAAAGAAGGTGATTGGGTTAGAGTGAGGCTTCCTGGTTACATCATCAAGGGTCATTCCAAGTTTTCATGTCCCAAACAAATTGTTTCTGTGAGGGGCAGGTCTGTGATGTTAAGGGATGGTAAATGGTGGAATATGGAAAGATTGTCAAAGCAAAATGTACATATTAACTCCAGAAGGGAATTTCAAAATATTCCTGTTCCTGCACGCAATGAACACAGTGCTACACAAGATACATCTGGTACCAGAGATTCTGCAAGAGTACGAAGACTGCCCATCAAATACAAAGACTATGTATGATTTGTGTAATATATATATTATTGTTTTTATGTTTTGTTTTATTTACATACAATCTGGTTGTTTTTGTAGTTTATTATTTCGTTTCAATTGTTTAGGGGGAAGATGTGTTGGGTCTCATGTACCTTTCATGTATCTTTAATTGCTGTGTGTTTATCTTTGAGTACAGCACATGCCACCATGACTGATGTTCCAGTATGTGATGGTGGCATGTGGAATGGTTAGAGGCAGTTGTATTTCGCTGTCCTTCTGGCCGGTCATTACTTGGATACCTCTTCTTCATCTTCAATAAAGAAGTTGAATATAATTGGATTATCTTGCCTCCTTTCACCCATGCTGTGGGCACCGCTGCAGCCACAGAGATGGAAGGCGCGGGTGTCAGCGAACAGAGAGTGCCCCTAGAAGCCAGAGGGGTGAGCTGGTCGTGTGGGCTGCATTGTAATGACGTCAGCGACGAACTAGCAAAGTGTCAGGTTTCCCTCCAGGTGAGCCCGCGGGGTAACAGTTGCTGTGAGGCTGTGACAAGACCCCCATGAAAAGGGGAAAAAGAATGACTCCTGAGTGGCAGAGGTGATCAGGAGTCCTCGCCGCACCTAGCGTGCGCGCAAACAAATCATGACACACAGAAGGCGGAGAGATGGTGTGTTGTATGAGGGAACCAATCAATCAATCAATCAATCAATCAATCAATCAGGGGTTTGTAGAGCGCGCTACTCACCTGTGAGGGTCTCAAGGCACTGGGGGGGGGCAGCTTCGGATTAGTCAAAGAGCCAGGTCCTTCCTGAACCAGTGCAGGGTAGGGGACCGTCTGATATTCACCGGACGCTAGTTCCAGGTCTTTGCCGCAATTAAGAGTAGGACCTCCGCTAGGGCAAGGTCAGCGGAGCAAAGGTTTCTACTGAGTACGTGGAAGGAGACTCTCTCATTGAGGTATTTGGGTCCGATGTTGTTAAAATATTTGTAGGAGTGGATGAGGAGCTTGAAGGTGATTCTCTCCTCGACGGGGAGCCAGTAGTGTTCTCGTACGTGTTGGGTCATGTTCTCATGAAGCGGAGTCCCGAGGACGAGTCTGGCTGCGGCTTTCTGGGTGGTCTGGAGTCTGTGTAGGAGAGTTCTGTTGATGTCGGCATATAGGGCGTTGCCGTAGTACAGTCTACTGGTGATGAGTGCGTGGGTGACGGTCTTTCTGCAGTCGGGGGGATCCATTTGAAGTTCTTTTGGAGGATGTGCAGGCAGTTGAAGCTGGTGGAGGCGTCGGCGTTGATCTGGCCGGACATGTAGAGCGAGGAGTCGAGAATGATGCAGAGGTTCCGTGCGTGGTTGGTAGAGGTAGGTGGCTACACTAGGGCGGCAGGCCACCAGGGGTTGTCCCAGGCGGAGGTGGAGGGGCCGAGGATGAGGATCTTGGTTTTCTCTTAGTTGAGTTTCAGGCAACTGTCTTTCATCCAGGCAGCGACGTCCTTCATTCCTTGGTGGAAGCAGGCGTAGGATACTATGCTGAGCCCAGGCTGTCTGACAATGGCGGTGAGGGGGGCCAAGTAGATGTTGAAGAGCGTTGGGCTGAGCGACGATCCTTGGAGTACTCCACAGTTCAGAGGGTTCGGAGAGGTAGAGAGGAAGTCTAATCCTCTGGGATCTTCCAGAGAGGAAGAATTGGAACCAGTCAAGGGCGGCTACTTGTATTCCTGCATCGTGAAATCTGGCTGTGAGCGTGCGATGGGAGACGGTGTCGAAGGCTGCGAAGAGGTCTAGGAGGATGAGGGCCGCAGTGTGTCCCTGGTTGAGTTATGTGCGGATGTCTTCCGTGGCGGCGAGGAGGGCTGTCTCGGTTCTGTGGTTTCTGCGGAATCCGGATTGTGAGACGTCTAGGATGGAGTTCTCTTCGATGAATGCGGTCAGCTGGGTATTCATGAGTCTCTCAGTGACTTTTGCCTTGAAGGGGAGGAGAGAGATGGGCTGGTAGTTCTTCAGGTCTGTTGGGTCGGCCGTTTTCTTCTTGAGGAGGGGTTTGACCTCCACCCTCTTCTAATCATCTTGTAAGATGCCGGATCTGAGGAAGACGTTGATGGTCCGTCCTAGTTCAGGTGCAATGGCAGCGGCGGCCCTGTGGAATATGTGTGCTGGCCAGGGGTCCGTTGGGGCCCTTGAGTGGGTTTTCTTCATGGTCGTGGTGATGAGTTCGATGGTGGCAGGATTCCAGGTTATGACGGTTGGTTTGTTTTTGGTGGTGGAGCTGGTGTGGTGTCCGCTGTCTGTTCACTGAAGTTGTCGTAGAGGACCTGGATCTTGAGATGAAAATAGGAGCTGAGCTTGTCGCAGTGTTCCTGGAAGGGTGCTACGTCCATGGCTTTGCAGGGGGTTTGCAGGGGGTTTGGTGAGCTGATGTATGACGTTGAACAGTTCATTGGCGTTAGAGACGTTGGCCTGGACTTTGGGGCATATTATCAAGGGGGGCGATAGGCACTTTTCGACGGTTTAGCAGCCGTTTTCGGCCGCTAAGCGCCGACAATTCTATCGCCCTATTATCAAGCTGTCGCTAACAGCAGTTAGCGACAGCTTGAAGGCGATAGCGAGCGGTTTGGGGCCCGCTTTGTATGTCAGCGATATTTATCGCTAATGACATGCAAAGTTGGCGTACCCAACCCGTTAGCGACTGAAAGCAGTTGATAACGTCTCTATCGCCTATTCACAAGGCTGGCGTAGCGATGGAAATATTCCCACTATTGCCAAAAACTAACGCCTGCTCTGATCAGTTCTTAGCCATGTTATCCAATGGGAGGTGGATAACATGGCTGAGAGCATTTCGTCGCTAATGCGAGAATATCGCTGTATTCTCAGCGATATTCCCCCAATTACGCCGCTATCGCTGGATATTTTAGCGCTATAGAGAAAAGCGTTGCTAATAGAATGTTTTCTCTGCTAAAATATCCAGCGATAGGCAGCGAAAAAAAAAAAGTCGCTAAGCGCATTTAGCGATAAATATCGCTAGTTGTTGGTAATATGCCCCTTTGTCTCTTACGAAGGTCCATTTGGTTCCTTTTATGCGCTGGTGGTATTCCTTCAGAGCGGTCTTGTGGTTGTCTTGTGCTTCCGTGGGTTTCTTGTTTCGCCAGGTTTTCTCTAGGCGTCTGCAGGAGCGCCTGGCTTCTTGGAGTTCTGTTGTGAACCAGGCTGCCTTCAGAGGGCGTATTTTGGCGGGGTGGCGGAGGGGTGCGAGCTTGTTGGCGCAGCAGGAGATCCAGCGGTGAAATTCTTTGGCTGCGGAGTTGGTGTTGGTCATGGCGCAGCGGGAGTCTTGAACGAGGGTGCTGTTGAGGTGCTCCTCTGTTATCTTGCTCCAGTTCCTTCGTGGTGGGCGCAGGTCGGGCTTGGGTGCGGTGATGGTGTTGAAGGTGAAGTGGACGCAGTGGTGATCCGTCCAGTGCGGCTGAGAGGTGTGGCTGAATCTGATGTTGGTTCCTCCTGCGAAGATGGGGTTGAGCTCTGTGAGTGGGCGTGTTGACCAGCTGCTTTAGTCCGAGGTTGTCAACGTTGTCGAGGAGGAGGGTGGTGGAGTCTGGGTCGTTGCTGTTGTCGAGGTGGAAGTTGAGGTCTCAGAGTAGAATGTTGTCCATGGAGGTGATGGCGTGGGGTGCAGCAAGCTCGGCAATGGTGGTTGTGGACTGGGTGCGAGGTCCCGGTGGTCTGTAGATGATGGTGCCACATAGAGTGGCCCTGGGGCTGGTCTGGGTCTGGAAGTGGAGGTGCTCTGTGTTGGAGTAGGGGTCATTTGTGCTGGAGGTGGAGAGTCGGAGGTGGGTCTTGTGTGCGATGGCTAGTCCTCCTCCTGGACGGTGGGTGTGGTCCTTTCTGTGGATCTTGTAGCCATCGGGGATGGCAGTGGCAATGTCAGGCCGGAGGTGGTGATGGTCCAAGTTTCAGTGAAGAAGGCAATATCGGGCAAGAGGGTGTCGATCAGGTCCCAGATCTCGACGGCGTGTCGGTGCAGGGAGCGTATGTTGAAGAGGATGCATGTCCGGGATTTGATGGTGCTTGCATCCGGCGGGTCTTCGGTGGTGGTGGTGGGGGGTTGTCGATGGTGAAGGATCTACGTTAGGATTGACACGAGAACTGCCCTTGGGTGGTGTTGGGCGAGGATCTTTTGCAGTTGGTTTGTGTTCCGGGATTGAGTGCATGGAGGGTGGCGGAGTCGTAGCAGCGGGACCTGGTGGAGCAGGGGTTCGTGGCGTGGCCGCTGTCGGGTTGTGGACGGCCGCATACGGGCTTGCCTTAGGTGTGCCTTTGGCGCTCCAGTGGTGCGACTGCACAGCGGTCTGCATATGTAGGGGAGGGGAGGGACGCACAGCTGGGAGGCGGGAAACTGGTGAGGGCAGGGGGTAGGGGCCGAGGGTCAGAGTGGTGGGAATCAGGAGGAAGGGCATGGTGAGGGGAGGGAGAGGGGTACAGTGAAGCACACAGTGAGAGGGAAGCAAAAACAGAACAATGCACAAGAATGGAGACAAGCACAGCAAGGACACAATGGAAATAGAAATGAAAACGTACAGTCAGGGGTCAAGAAATAGAAAACAGAGGAATCAGGGGTTAAGTACCAAGGCAAATACCGCAATGCGGCAGGCGGACAGAAGAGTGGGTAGAGGGCACAACAGCACAAAGAAGAGAATAAGGAGAAACACAGCAAGGGCACAGTAGAAAAAACAGAACAATCCAGGGTCAAACACTACAAAAACAGTATAATCAGGGGTCAGGTATAGATTAAATACCGCAATGTGGCAGGCGACAAGAGAGCGGGCGGAGAGCAGCCTTGAACACCCAGGTTGGGGGCTCAGCGGCAGCAATGGAGTGAGTGGAGCTGCCGGGGAGAGTGCAGTCCTGTGACCAAGGTCCAGGTCTTAGACTGGTGGCCAGACCATGCCACCGGCCCTCTAAGGCCCTAACTGAAGGGGGAGCCCACCTCACAATAGCCAGAGAGAGGGAAAGGTACCACCTGAAAGACCCACCCTGCACTGGTGAGTGTTTTAAAGGAGAGTGTTGCGGGGAGAGAAGTGGCCCACCGAGGGACACAGAGGTGTATGGACATGGCGAGTGCCTCAGTGAGAGAGTGGCAAATGGCAAGCGACATATCGGCGTAAGGGGTGAAAACAGCAACACCGGCAGGCAGCTCAAGGAGACTGCGAGGGGTCTCCGTGCCTCGAGAAGAGCAGGCCAGAAGTGTATCGTTCCACCCCCGCAGAGCAAGGAGAGAGAGTGGGACAGCCGCAGTGCCTACCTCTGAGGGGACATTAGATTTAACAAAATAAACAAATAAATAAAACTAAAACTTACTGGGGTAAAGTCAGAGTCCTCCTGTGGAGCACGGCTGCCTGGGTGTATCCTGGGAAGCAGCCGTATGCAGAGGAGCGGCTGCCCGGTGAGAGAGCCGCCAACGGCGTGTGTGCTGAGGGGCAGATGTTAAGTAACCAAACAGCTGGATTACTTAAGTATCTTTATTTGAGCATTACAAGTAAAAGAACAGGTAGTGCCAGGAACACAACCAAAAGGGTCTGCAGCCAGTCAATGACTGCCCGTCTCCCTGGAACTCACTTACACACTACTATTCTAGGCTCGAACTCCCATGAGCCTTAAAGTAAACTTACAATATAAATGTGAGCAACATAACACATCCCCCCTTACAAAAATAACAATAAATTAGAAAAAAACAATAGAATAATAAAAAAAAACATAATAACACACAGGACATCCATCCTATAAAAACTCACATGACATACTCATTCAACCACAAAGGTAACATCCTTTTCCTCTTGGTGCAAACAGTATCCTCCTCAAGACTTGACTGTATATTATCGTCAGTGCCACAAGCACCGTCCACAAAAGTTTTACTCACACCACCATCCACCACTAACTCATCCACCGACCCTTCTCCTTCCCTTAATTGAGAAGGCACACCCGAGACATCCACATTACAAGAACCACCTTGAGACTGTACACCATGCTTTTCCTCCAAAGCCAAACGAGATAGCAAATCGCTATTTTCAAAATAATCTTCCACCCAATCAAAATCCCTTGCTACATCATTTCTAGACTCCACTCTATCATGATCCAAGCTGATATCAAATGCAACATCCTTGAGATTCCACACTTTCCCATCATCCAATCTAACAGAGTTTCTAAAAACTTCAACCACCTGTTTAGCCACATCAAACTTGTTCTCACCTTTCTGAACTTTAAAAGGCTTCTTAACACAAACCCAGCCTCCAATTTTAACCTGAGTATCTTTAGTACCATGATGTTTGTCATACTATTCTTTGCTCTTTGAATGCACATTTTCCAAATTCTTCCTCACTTCATCAATTGACCACTTTTCCAGTTTACCTCCAAACATCCATCCAGGGCTAAACTTATACCTTGGAGACCTGCCTCTCAAAATCACAAAAGGGGATAACCCTGTACTATTATGCTACTATTCTCTCTATTATGCACAGTAACCCTGTAAGACCATACCGCCTTCTGAATTTGCACCTTCCAATCCAAATTCTTATTAATAGCAGCTTGCAAAATTCCTTTAATCACTCTATTAAACCGTTCCACAGTGCCGTTACCACTTGGATTGTATAGAGCTGTGGTTTTATGCTTAATTCCGCACCTTCCAAAATAATCCTGAGCTAATTTTGATAAAAATTGTACACCATTGTCCGTTAAAATGTTTACTGGCAACCCTTCCATTTTAAAAATCTTGTCCAAAAACTTAAGAACAGTTTGGGTATCTACCTTCTCCACAAATTTAACCACCGGCCATTTTTGAAAAAAGAACAATGGCAACCAATCCATATTCTTTAAGTTCCCCCACCGGACCAAAAATGTCCACAGCAATCGTCTCCCAGGGAAAACTGGGAATTAATCCCTCACTCATCACTGGTTTCAAAGTCCTCAAAGACTTGTCAGCTGAAGTGCAAACCGAACATGCCCTCACAAAATCCTCTACCTCCTTATCAATTTTGTGCCACCAAAACAAACTTTTGACAGCCACCTTAGTCCTGACTATCCCAAAATGTCCCTCATGACACATTTGCACAACCCTTTTCCGTAAACTCACAGGAGGAACAATTCTGTCTCCTCTTAGTAACACATCTTTTTCAAAAGATAACTCCAAATGTACTTCCAAAAATGGTTTCAAACTATCAGCAATGAACCTTTCCTTAGGCCATCCCTCACAAATAAACCTAGATACATCAACTAAAATCTTATCTTTACCATGATATCTAGCCCAATCTTCTTTACTAATAGCAGGAACACCAGAATCTTGAACCAAGGCCACACTAAAGCTTCCCCACGGGTCATCTACACACTCCTCCAATGGTGTAGGCAATCTGGATAAACAATCCGGCCACCATGTTATCCCTACCTGGCATGTAACCCAGCTTGTAAATATACTCATTAATACGCATCGAAATTCTTGCAAGTCTAGCTGATGCCGTAGCAGTCCCTTCTGTGGATAAAATATGGACCAACGGCTTGTGGTCCGTCCGAATATGTACCATCTTGCCCCATACAAAAGCACGAAAATGCTCTATAGCCCATGCACAAGCCAGCGCCTCTCTTTCTATGATGGGATATCTACCTTCAGCTGGTGACAAAGCCCTGGATGCAAACAAAATAATCCTTTCTTTCCTGTCACCACCAACCTGCGAAAGTACTGCACCCAATCCCTTATCACTTGTGTCAGTAGTCAGCAAACAATCCAAATTAGGGTAAAAACTAGAAAGCGAACTCACCTTCTGTAAATCCATCTTAATCTCTACAAACTCCCTTTCACATTCCTTGGTCCACTCAAATTTCGCATTCTTCTTAAGCAATGATCTAATGTTATAAACTTTCAAAGCAAAAATATTTATGAATTTTGCGCAATATTCTGCCATCCCTAAGAACGATTTAATCTCTTCTTTAGATCTCGGGGCAGGCGCAGCTAAGATACTTTCAACCAAAGACACCATCCTCACTAATCACATGACCAAGGTAGGGAACACTCCTCTCTCCAAACTTACACTTTGACAATTCCACCGTCAAACCAGCTGTATTTAAAATTTCAAACATTCTCATCAACTTAGAGTCAAGGTCCTCTTTGTTAGTTCCAGTAATCAGAACATCATCCTGGAAAAAACATATACCTTCCATTTCACCAAACAACTTATGCATTAATCGCTGAAAAACAGCTGCAGCCGATGCCAGGCCAAACGGTATTCTCCTAAATTGATAACATCCGAATGGCGTGATGAAAGCCGACAGATGTCTCGACTCTGGTTCCAAAACCACCTGGTGATAGGCAGCAGAGAGGTCAATCGTTGAGAACCATGTTGCCCCTCTTAAAGATGAAACCATCTCATTTATTTTTGGCAAAGGGAACCTTTCTATGACAATATTTTTATTGAGATGGCGTAAATCAATGCATAAACAAATTTTTCCGTTGGGCTTCCTCGCGACAACAATTGGAGAAATCCATTCAGACGTGTACACATCCTCAATGACCCCCTTAGACAAAAGACCTTGAATTTCTTTCTTCACTTCCTCCCTTATTAACATGGGGATAGGTTAGTTTCAACCGATCATCATAAGTTAGCGCAGGTGACAAGGATATCTATTTCCTACCTTGTGAGTGCTAGTCGTAATTGAACAGCGCGCAAATGGAGGGTATAGCGAAATCAGTTTCAGGAAATATTCCACAAAAGTTCAGTTTCCTTTTTGTTTTCAAGTTCCGTTAAATTGCCAAAATCCATATGTTAACTTCCTTCTTCTTCCGTGTTTTCCCTCGTCGCCACTTGTTAAGTAACCAAACAGCTGGATTACTTAAGTATCTTTATTTGAGCATTACAAGTAAAAGAACAGGTAGTACCAGGAACACAACCGAAAGGGTCTGCAGCCAGTCAATAACTGCCCGTCTCCCTGGAACTCACTTACACACTACTATTCTAGGCCCGAACTCCCACGAGCCTTAAAGTAAACTTACAATATAAATGTGAGCAACATAACAGCAGCCGTCAAGGGTAGTGCCCTACCCTCAGGGATAGTGCACGGGTGGCCGGCAGGCACGAAAAGGGTAGGCCGTGCCAGCATGCTGAAAGGCCCGAGCACTGATAGGGCAACGAGACTGCAAGAGAGCGGCAGGAGCGGCCGCGAGAGTGAAGGGGAATGAAGTGTGGCCCGCAGAGTGAGTAAAGCTGCTGAGGCCTAAGGAGTGTTGCAGGAACAATCTCACCGGCGCCCTTCACTGACAAGAATCAAAGCGCACGAGGGCTGCCAGGTGGGGGACTGACTACAGCTTGGAGAGCCCCAGCGGATGGGCACAGAAAAAAGAATATATATAAAATAAAAGGGACATCAAACCAGCATCTAGAAAAGAAAAGAAAAATGACTAAGGTTAAAGGCACAGACCTGCAGCAAATGGAGGACTGACTGTTGTAGCATGCAGTCAGGGCCACAGGGAGGGCAGCTAATATCCTTTGCCAAAAGAATGACAGATGACAGCTTCAAAGAAAAGAAAAACCAGGTAGAGAGAGAATGATCCCCTGATTCAGCACAGGGACCCATCCACTCCAGCGAGTATTGTGCAGCACACTGGCAGGCAGAGAACAATAGTGGTAAAAGAGCAGTGAAGCTTTCATGAAAAAATGCAGTGACGCCTAGTGGCCACATGCGGGCACTGCAGCAGTAAAGACGAAAGTGAAGCACTGCACGTGGACAGCAGGTGGAGTACAGGACAGTATTCCAAGGCAGCAGTCTCGGGGGAACCAAGGAAGTGTGCAGTATGCGTGTCCGGCGGTGAAAGGTGTGACTCATCCTGCGAAGCGGTGACCTGAGAAGAGGTAAGAGCGAAATGACCTATGAGAGGTCAGTGAGAACGACCTGCAAGGGATCGGTGAGGCAGTGACCTGTGAAGAGGTCAGAGAGAGGAGTGACCTATGACGAGGTCAGAGAGCAGTGACTTATGAAGAGGTCAGAGAGCAGTGACTTATGAAGAGGTCAGAGAGCAGTGACCGAAGAAGAGGTCAGAGAAGATGACCGAGGAGAGGTCCGTGAAGAGGACCGAGGAGAGGTCCGTGAGAGGACTGAGGAGAGGTCCGTGAAGAGGACAGAGAAGAGGTCAGAAAAGAAAGACCTGAAGTCCAGGACATCCAGTGAGAGGGGAATACCTGCGAGAGGAGCATCCTAGTGAGAGGGATGTCTTGCAACTACTCCACCATTTGAAAAGAAAAGCAATGCTGCCGGTGGGGAGAAACACGACAACCAGGACTGCTTGGTGGGAAGTGACATCCATCTGATCCACCATCCCTCTACCTGTTTTCGTCACCACTAGAGCGATGCCAAGAAAGACCGTAAGAACAACTTCCATGCACAGAGTCGAATAGAGACTGGACCCGCCGAGCACCCTGAACTGGTGGTCCTAGCTGCTGTTATACCATCATCTTTATGTTGCAACCAGCTGAAGAGACTCATTGGGAGTTTTGGTTATTGTATTTTATGTTCTTTATTCTCTCCCACAGGTTTGGACTGCATTGATTCCTGTTTGAATCAAGTTTGGGATGGATGTAGTGACCTACTGATCACTGTTCTAGTTGCTGCCAGCACCAGCCACTCCCTGAGGGCTGGCTCACACTCACACCACACCCATCCAGCACAGGCGTCACTGATCAGGTGACCCTGGCAATAAAAGGGGCCGGGCGCACATGCCCAGGGCCAGTTCTACACTACAACCAACTGTGTCTGTGTCCAGTCATTATGTATGCATGAGGGCCTGGGGCCCTGCACCAACATTACACATGGAAGGGGTAAAGGAAAGCAAGGGGGCACTTAGACGGTACAAAGAGAGGCTGCATTGTTCCTTCCAGAGCAGGCAGTGTGAGAGGGAGAGAGTGAATTATTCCCCATACAGCGGGCGAGGGGTTTACTTACATTCGTCAAGCTGCATTATTAACCTTAAATAAGGTGTAGGGTGAAATGGGTAGGCCTCATTATTTAATGAAGGGTAGTAACATACTATCATGTCCAGACACACCTGCTCTGCTTCATGTGGTGCTGGAGTACGTGTTAATACTTGATGAAAATTACTAGTCTGTTTATTGAACACGAGGGGGCTTATTTACAAAGAATGAATGCAACGCAGTGCCGCAAGCCATCTGGCTTTGCAGAGCCTCGTTAAATTCTGAAGCAGAGGGATGCAGGATATCTACAACCATATGATGGATCCCTTTTCTCACATCTGCACTGGCGCACAATTAGCCGCCATGCGCCGACGTAGGCACCCTTGCACCATGGTGCAAGAATGCCTGCATCACAGGGATGATTGTTTATGTGCAGGAAGGTGTCTCTTGGCATTTTGAAACTTCAATGTGTCCTGCATTAGCACACATGGAAGTTGCAAAGCGTAATTTTTTTTATTGATTGTTATGTGCAGGAAGGTTTCCCAAGAGGTGAATGAATACATTTATCCTTGTTGTGCCTCCCGTGACTTTATTAATGTCATTAATACCCGCGCGGCTTACCTTACTCCACGCATCATTGTCCTCCTTTGGGTCTGTTATGCACTCTCCATCATGCCGTTCTGCCCCACACGCTGCTCCATCCGATGATCAGATCCATTCTGGCAGCAGCACATCCGTATTTGCCCTGCTCGGCGTTCCCCGCGTATGCTCCACTTCGGATGAGTCATTGTAGTGCCTGCCAGGATTGCTGAAGGTGCCGCCATGGACCACGAGATCCGCTGATTTAACGGGTGCCCCTGAGAATGCCTCTGACAAGGTAGGTTGTCTTAGAACGTTGCCCGTGTTGTTTTAGGCAGAGTATCTTTCGGTGTAGCTTTTGTGTTTCTCCTCGCGGCTGCCGCTTTTTGTTCAGCCTTCTGCTCTGCATCCCTTTCCTTGGCTGCTTTGCTTTTAGTCGCCGAGTCAGTGACTGCGCCTGTGTTCCTCGCCGCTGCCTGTTTCATTGTTACAGTGTGGGCATCGGGCGATTTCATTAGATCTGCTGATGATTTGATATCCTTTGTCGTATCCTTGGTATGCTTCGCCTCTTTAATTTCCTTTGGTTTGACTCCGCGTGGAGGCATAGCAGCACTCGCAGCACTATCGTGGAAAGTTTTTAGAGTTTTTCTCGAAGCCGGCCACGAGCACTGAAGTACCTTCTGCACTTACTACTTGTGGCATTCATAGAATGAACTTACTACTTTTGGTATTCACAGAAGTTAGGATTTTGTCTTAAGTCTGTCTTAAGTCTGTCTTAAGACAAATTTAAGACAAAATCCTAACTTCTATGAATACCAAAAGTAGTAAATTCATTCTGTGAATGCCAAAAATAGTAAGTGCATTCTGAGAATGCCAAAATAGTAGTAAGTTTAGGATTGAGTCTTAAGTTCATTCTGTGAATCGGGCTCTTAGAGATTAACTCCATTGCCTTCCAGAGGTGTGAGGTTAAAAGCCAGAGTATAAAAGCTGAGAAAGGCAGAGCAAAATCCTCCGATTTTAAGGTAAAAATCCCCCCCCCCACCCCTCACCCCCCCAAGGTCATATTTCAAAGTACATCCTATTGTGGTTGACATTATAATACAGGGAGAAGCACTTAAAAAGGGGTTAGTGTACAGGTACTCATAGTATTTAAAGAGGGTCAGCATACACCGCCGGTTGCAGCAGAGCGGACTCCGAGAGACTGCTGGATGGGGGCTGGGTGATTCCAGCGATAGTCAGAGTCGAGATGCATGGGCGAAAGAGGTGAAATACAACAAAGCCTCATTAACAAGTAAAACGTCTTTTAAAGACCTGTGAAGTACTCGGGTGTGCCTCTGTGTGTGCCTGGGAAGCTGTCTCAGCCCGGGCTGACACATACGCAGGGTGGGGTGACAGAGAACAGCAGGGAGTGTGAGCCGGGTGAGGTAACGGAGGGCAGCAGGGAGTGACAGTCGGGTGAGGTGAGAGAGGGCAGCAGGGAGTGAGAGCCAGGTGAGGTGGCAGTGGGTGACAGAGGGCAGCCGGGAGGGAGACCTGAGTGCGGTGACAGAGGGCAGACTGGAGTGAGAGCCAGGTGAGGTGAGAGAGGGCAGCAGGGAGTGAGAGCTAGGTGAGGTGACAGAGGGCAGCAGGGAGTGAGAGCCAGGTGAGAGCCAGGTGAGTTGACATAGGGCAGATGGGAGTGAGAGCCAGGTGAGGTGACAGAGGGCAGCAGGGAGTGAGAGCCGGGTGAGGTGACAGAGGGCTGCAGGAAGTGAGAGCCAGGTGAGGTGACAGAGGGCAGCAGGGAGTGAGAGCCGGGTGGGGTGACAGAGGGCAGCAGGGAGTGACAGCCCAATGAGGCGATAGAGGGTAACAGAGGGTGACAGAGGGCAGTAGGGAGTGGGAGCCGGGTGAGGTGACAGAGGGTAACAGAGGGTGACAGAGGGCAGTAGGGAGTGAGAGTCGGGTGAGGTGACAGAGGGCAGCAGGGACTGAGAGCCGGGTGAGGTGACAGAGGGCAGCAGGGAGTGACAGCTCGGTGAGGCGATAGAGGGTAACAGAGGGTGACAGAGGGCAGTAGGGAGTGGGAGCCGGGTAAGGTGACAGAGGGTAACAGAGGGTGACAGAGGGCAGTAGGGAGTGAGAGTCGGATGAGGTGACAGAGGGCAGCAGGGACTGAGAGCCGGGTGAGGTGACAGAGGGCAGCAGGGAGTGAGAGCCAGGTGAGGTGACATAGGGTGACAGAGGGCAGTAGGGAGTGGGAGCCAGGTGAGATCTGGGTGAGGTGGCAGAGAGTGAGAGAGGGTGACAGAGAGCAGTAGGGCGTGGGAGCCAGGTGAGATCTGGGTGAGGTGACAGAGGCTGACAGAGGGCAGCGGGGAGTGAGAGCTGGGTGAGGTGTGCGTTAAGAGCCTGTGATGTGATGTTTCCCGCCAGCCTGTAGTCAGGCCAAGACCCGGGAGCTCAAGCCTGGTCTCCGCTCTCACAGCACAGCACACAAATGCTCACCGCCAGGTTGGCGCTATATATAATAGATGCATGCATACCTAAACGGACGGGTGACTGGCACCAAAGGGGGGCTTTGATCTGACAGCTTGGGGTGAGTGTTCAAATTAAAGCCAGAGACCCCAGCCCCAGTGGTGGGACATAAATTTCACAAACCCTGCTAGCAGCAAATTCGGAGAGAAAACAAGATGGCTTTTACATTACACATGGAGAGTGGAGTGTGGGGGGACTGTCTCTGGGCTGGTGACGGGGACGTGTAGACACAGTACGTGTGCACTGTCCGAGGCACAAAGACAGATGGAGACAGAAACAGACAGAGACAGTTAGAGATAGAGACAGGCAGAGACAGGGACAGACTGACAGATAGAAACAGAGACAGATAGAGGCAGAGACATATAGAGGCAGAGACAGATAGAGACAAGGGCAGACAGAGCCAGATAGAGGCAGAGACAGATAGAGACAGGGGGCAAACAGAGCTAGATAGAGGCAGATACAGGGTTAGACTGACAGAGGCATAGACAGATAGAGGCAGAGCCAGATAGAGGTAGAGACAGACAGATACAGACGTCGATAGAGACAGAGAGAGAGAGAGACAGAGAGAGAGACAGAGATAGAGGCAGGGGCAGATAGAGGCAGAGACAGATAGAGACAGAGACAGACAGAGATAGAGACAGAGACAGACAGAGATAGAGACAGACAGAGCCAGTGACAGACAGAGACAGATAGAGGCAGAGACAAACAGATAGAGGCAGAGACAGACAGAGACAGACGGAGACAGAGAGACAGAGAGGGAGATAGAGGGAGGGAGACAGAGACAGGGACAGAGACAGGGACAGACAGGGACAGACAGAGAGACAGAGAGACAGAGAGATGGAGAGGGAGATGGAAAGAGACAGAGGGAGAGAGAGGGAGGGAGACAGAGGGTGACAGAGGGAGGGAGAGTGAGACAGACAGGGAGAGAGGGAGACAGAGAGAGTGAGACAGAGGGACACATAGAGAGGGAGACAGAAGGAGGGAGAAATAGGGAGGCAAAGGGAGACCGAGGGAGGGAGTCAGGGGGAGGCAGAGGGAGGGAAAGGGAGACAGAGAGAGGGAGACAGACAGAGGGAGACAGAGGGAGGGGGACAGGGGAGGGTGACCAAGGGAGGGAGACAGAGACAGACAGAGGGAGACAGAGAGAGAGGGGGACAGAGAGAGAGGGAGACAGAGAGAGAGAGAGAGGCATACAGACAGAGGGAGGCAGAGGGAGACAGACAGAGGAAGACAGAGGGAGACGGACTGTGGGAGACAGAGGGAGGGAGACAGCGAGAGAGAGAGAGAGAGAGAGAGAGAGAGAGGGAGGGAGAGAGAGAGAGGGAGGAAGGGAGACAGAGAGAGAGGGGACACAGAGGAAGGGAGGGAGGGAGGGTGAGATAGAGAGAGGGAGGGAGACATAGAGAGAGAGATGTGTGTATGCCGGGTCTGGTGGCTTAGTGGATGAAGGCGTCCGCAGCAGGGGCCTGTGTTCAACCTCATGGTCACAGTGTTTTTGCTCTAGCCCTGCCCCCTGCCCCACTGAACCCGCCCTTACGGTGCGGCCCTTGCCCACAAACCACACTGTAAATTTGGCCCCGAGAGGTTTGTGAGTACCCATGGGTTAGTGGCTCAGCTCAATATAGAGCCCAGCATAGAGTCTACTAAAAAACAAATGGCGGCTTCTGGGGGTTCCTCACTAACGAACCCTATAACTATGCAGGGGCAAGAGCTCACAGAAGGAGCAGAAGAAGCGAAAGGGGATGCTGATGCCCTGGGGGATATCTCACCCCCTAATCTGGGAGGGAGTCAGTTAGCGGTGGCTGAAAAAGGACTTAAATATCCCATGGGGACTTCATCAGCATCCATGGAAGCGTTGTTTCGTACCCCTTCGAAAGACATTAAAAAAGGGGTTTGCTGTATTCGAATCCAATCAAGGTGAGATAAGGAGTTTCTGTGAATCCCTGGACAGGAAGATTAGCCTCTTCAATTCAAGAACCGGAGGGCTTATTATCAATGGGGGCGATAGGCAATTTTCGTCGCTTTAGCGGCCGTTATTGGCCGCTAAGCGGCGAAAATTCTATCGCCCTATTAGCAAGGTGTCCCTAACAGCAGTTAGCGAAGGCTTGTAGGCGATAGCGAGTGGCTTGGGGCCCGCTTTGCATGTCAGCGATATTTATCGCTAATGACATGCAAAGTGGGCGTACCCAACCTGTTAGCGACTGAAAGCAGTCGCTAACATCGCTATCGCCTATTAGCAAGGCAGGCGTAGCTATGGAAAAATTCATGCTAAGCGCGAATATCTCCAAATACTAACACCTGCCCAGACCAGTTCTTAGCCATGTTATCCAATGGGAGGTGGATAACAAGAGCATTTCGTCGCTAATGCGTGAATATCGCTGTATTCTCAGCGATATTCACGCATTTCGCCACTATTGCCAGGTATCTTATCACTTTTGAGATAAACATTGCTAATAGCACGTTATCTCAGTGATAAAATATGGCGATGCTTGGCGATAGAAACATTGTCGCAAAGCCTATTTAGCGATACTTTTCGCTAGTTGTTGGTAATATGCCCCATAGACCCTTTAAAACTCCGTAGGAGAAATAAAGGAAGAGCTTAGTACAGCTAATGCTGATATCTTGGCTCTTAAAAGGGAGGAGCAGGAGGTCCGAGACAAGCTGGAGCAGTTAGAAAAGAACTCCCGGAGAAGTAATCTCGACATTTTGAATATTCCAGAGGGGAAGGAAGGAGAGGACCTAAAGACTTTCATTGTCAAGTTATTAAAGGAGGCAAAACAGATTGAGGAGTCAAAGGAAAAGCTAAGGAAAGACATTGAAAGGGTGACTAGGGACCCCTACAGAAGAAACCCAAATAGAATTAAACCTAGAAAGATTTTCCTGAACTTCCACACATACTGTTTGAAGGAAAAAATCTTAAACATGGCCCTGAATGTGAAATCTCTGAGGGGGAAAGATTTTTTATTTGAAGTACGCTCCGATCTTGCTCGAGCCACCTAAGACAGGCAATGGGAGCTGGGGAGAATACTAGAGGAATTTAAAAAGCTTGGGGCTGTGGAGAACCGCAGCCTTATGGCCCGGCGGCACAGGGTACGCCTAAATCCCCGGAGTTCACCTGCCTTATCAAATACAGAGACACTGACTCTTTGTCTGGCGTAGGAGATGGTGTTTATTAGCTGCAGCTAGTACAGTGGTCTTAGAAGTCGTCGGTGCAACGAGGTTCAAAAGAGACTGCCACTTAACTCAGTGGCGCACAGGTTTATATACAGTACAACACAATGCAAAAAGGCAATTTCACAAGAGCATGAGCTATAAGCAAACGTTAGAAACAATGTTTTAAGACTAAGGCAACTCAAATTCCCGGTCTCGTTTGTTGCTCGACCTCTTAAGTAAATTACGAATGAATCCACATTATTCAGTTTACGAGCAAAGAAAAGACACAGGTGTGTGCTGCAGGAGGACAGTCGTGAAACAGGAGAATGCAGGAGACATATAGCGAAGAACATGCAGATAAGATAAGTAAAGGAAACAATGCTGTGAACCAACATGTAGTCCGGACGGGGATTAATCAGCTCAGACAGGAATTAGTGTACTCGGCCAGACCCTGACACTCACTAGTAAACATTACCAGAGAAGCCACCTGACACGCAAGGGCAGAAACGACAAAAACATTGCTTTCGCCGAGCTGCCTGAGTGAGGGCAACACAAAATGGCGGCGGTCACAAAATGGAGGCTGAGTACGAACGAATTCGTAATTTTCAGAACCTCAGACCCTCCTTTTGCAATTACTCAGGCAAAGACAAACCAACTCACGCTAATCTGAGTCAGAGTCGACACTGATGTTCATAAGGTCTTCAAGTTGTTGCTGCACCATCATTCGAATATTCTCTGTCTTCTGAGTAGCAGATTGTGGAACACATAAAGTAGCCAACAGGCCACAGACTGCAGGACCACATTGCACACATACACAACAAGAGAATATGACGGCTAAGATTGCTCCCAGGAATGTTAAGATCTTCCATCCCCAAGTTGACAATATTCCCCAAATCCATCCCATAAAAGACCAATCTCCTTCGTCTTGGTGAATCGACTCGGAGATCGTGTGCAATTTGGAAATGGCTTGGTATACTGCCGGAGCGTCGTCTGGAATATAAATGCAGCAACTAGATCCGATCAATCTACAGACACCACCTCGGTCTGCTAGAATGACATCTAGAGCAATTCGGTTCTGCAACGTCATAAAACGGTCAGCCTGAAGCTCTGCTGTAATGTTACCTATCGCACCTGCAGTAACATTAATAGTGGTCTCAACCACTCAAACCAATTGCCTAATATGCCTACTGTTAATCATTGGACCCCAAAAGGGAAGGAACCCCTTTAAGGAAGTCTCCTCCCTCTTGTTCTGCCGTGTCTTTGGCATCAATTACACCTCTGCTATGTCTAGTTTTGTGGTGGTCTGACGGAGCCGTATATGTAGGGGGAAGGAGAAAAGCTATGTAGCAAGTTCCAGAAAAGTTGGAAGGAAGCCAAGTATAGGCTCGGTCATTGCAGACAAAGTACGTTCCTTGTGACGGAACCAATGGAGGAAAATCAAGGGATGTAAAGAAATATGTATATGCACATTTCTGCTGTATGTCCGTTTTCTTGCTATTCATTTGGAGACAAAAATTACCTTGATGTGGCACAGTCCATACTGGAGAAGACTCACCCTTCTTGGTCTTGTCCCCAAGAATAGAGACATAGTTGGTAACACTCCATCCATCGTAAGCTTTCTTCTCATCTAATGGAATCCTACTCTTCTCTACGATTTTAGCCATTACTACTATGCTTTTTATTAGGGAACTATGACTAAAATCTAGTCCAATCCCAGAAGTTCTTACAGGGCTTCTAAGTCTGCTGTGATATGCGGCTGAGAACATTGTCAAATAAGCCCAAGCTGAACCTTTATAAGAAAAAGGAAGAACCAGATATGGCATTCCCTTTTGCGCATTACGTGGCATAAGACCGCACACCCAACAGTCAGTCATTTTAAAACAGCAAACTGATGCTGGTGCAACAGCTGAATGAACGTATTGTTCATATACTCGGCTCTCCTAATCTGCTCATGAGGGGGTAGAGTATGCATTTTATGTGAGAGGATAGAAAGACGAGAAGGCAAAGAAGATGTAGAGTTAGTGACATTTCTAGTATGTAGAGTATGAACGATCCATCCTGTGCAAGCTAATAAAATACATAAAACCATCAAAACACACAAAGTTACGCCAAAACGACTACGCAATAATTTACAGTACTTAACTCGCATTTCCTTCTTCCTGTTCTCCCTATCTATGGTTGTTGCGCCATCCATCTTTGTCTAAAAAAAATTTCGCTCACGGCACTCTTCCTCAATCACTCAGCTATTTATTTCTGTAAAACCTGAGGCACTTGCTGTGAGAAGTTGGCCCGATATGCAGTGTTCACTATTCTAGTGACCACTATGTATCATTCCAAACGACCCTTATGGTGATTGGTTGTAAGTCAACCTTAGACCAGCTATCCTAGTAGCGTGGATACGAGCAGTCTTCGGGCTAAACTCTAGAGGGCGTGTTAAGCCAGCTGTTATACCATCACATACCCCTTGAACACCAAGTGAAAGGACACCACACAAGTGTTATGAAAATAAACTGTATATTTATTAGAATCACAACAGCCCTGTACTCTTTATGAGGACAGGGTACTAAGCACAGAACCAAAAGCTCTTAGAAAATACTTCAAGTGCACAATTAGAAACAAGTGCCCGAGGGCACGGAAAGTTTAGTGGTCTCGGGCGGACCCGATAAGGCAAGTCGGAAGCGAGGGACTCGGGACCCTAGAGTAAGGAGGCTATGCAGGCACCGAAATGTCGAAGTTACCTAGCCACGAGGGCTGCGGCTGCACAAGTCTTACAGGCGTCGGGGGTCTTCGCTGACGAGCCAGGAGCCGGAAGAAAAGGAGTTGCTGGCCGGCGACCAGTGTAGAATAGTTCGTAGAGATCCAAGCCTGGATCAGAGATCAATGATACCTGAAAGCAGAGGGGACCAAGTTCGTACTACTAGCCAGTAGTCAGAGGGTACCAGGAAGGCACCGGATGGCCGTCACCTCGTCTAGGTGAGTGGGCGACGCTAGGCTCTGCAGTCTCACGGACCAGGAGGCGTTGTCGGAGACCAGGATGGAGGTGCGAGCTGTCCCACGAAGGTTGATGCTGTCGGCGTCGCTGGGCCCAGGATTGGGTCAACAAGCCTTGGCAGATTTCAGGGCCACGTGGTGGGCCTAAAATGGCGTTTTGAGTGGACCAGGAGGGTCCGGGGTGCTCCTCTCGGAAAAGGGAGCAAGGGCCGGTCTGGAGCAACCAGACCAGCAGCGTTGGTTGTCGGATGTCGTCAAAGAAGGACACAAGCCAGCGGCTAGTGATCGGACAACGTGCTGAGCGGCGAGCAGAAGGGCCCCACGCAGATCGTGGAGATGCTGGGAGTCTGCACTTCGGTGCTGGAGCTGCTCAGGATAAGGGTCGTTGGAACGATACATAGTGGTCGCTAGAATAGCGAACGCTGCATATCGGGCCACCTTCTCACATTGGTGAGCAGCGGTTGGGATTTGAGCTTGCTGTTGTTTTACCACGCGTATCCTAAGAATATCTTGTGAAAGATCGCATAAGTACTCCAGGTACATATAACTTAGCTTAGAATACTCTGAGTTCTACTGAACCAGCTGTTGTAGCTCCTCAAGGCTTAGCACACCTTGGCTACAACTCCTAGCAAGGGATCAGTAGGTAAACCCATAGTGTAGGTAGGTGCATCACTTACACCACACTAGAAGCAGCATGTCAGACAAAGGAGGCAACTCTGAGTCTCCCCTTGTGTCAGTCGACCTTCCACAGGTCACCTCCAGATATGCTGCACTTAGCTTCCACGAGATGCGACAGATCTGTACATCTCGGAAGTTAACCTCTTGACACGCCGCGACGTTTAGACCTTACCGAAGTCCACAACATTTACCACTTGGAGCATTGAACGCATATTTCAGAACTATTCCGATCAAAGCACTAGTCACTGTTTCCACACCATAAATATTCCCGTTCGGCATCAGTTTTAAACGTGATAGATACCAGTGAAGATTCATATATCGCATTTTTTACCACCCACAATCTGGTATTCGCCCCTGAAGAAGGGAACAGGGCTTCCCGAAATGCATCGGGCGACAGCAAGAGACCATACATAATGTTATTGTTCCAAATGGACAACCATGTAATATAGTGGTTTATATGGACATATATATATATTTGTATTTTCTTTCATGCTATGAATTACATAGACGTATGAAAAGTCTTTAGCGTATGATTTACAAGATGATTTAAGAACTCAGTATAGTTCTCGAATAATTATTTTGCAAAATAAAATTAATGTTGGCAATACAAATTCATAGACTTTTGATTTAATAGAGTCTTATAATCAGTTTACTTTGTGAGAATAATTATTCTCCTAGGAACAGTGCATCCTGCATGTAGGCTCAGCTTGCATTTTCATTTCTGTTTTTGTACTATGTAGCCAACATAGTCTAGCAGTTTGCACCCTTGGTTTACCTTACAAGATTGTTATAAATCTGAGTGCTCCTCTTTACATTGTAATTGTACATCTCGGAAGTTAACCTCATAAGTGCTGCGCCAGTCCAACGGCCGACGGCACCACTACCTCGGGAGTGCTGCCGTCGGCCGTTGGACGTTCCAACTGCACCTGCGCAATGCAACGTTCAGCACTGGAGCTGGACGTTCCATAGCTGCTAAGGTGTTAAAACAGGGTGCAAACCCTACCATCCCGTTCCTGATTGGTCTCTTGGAGACTTATGATGCTAGGAGGGCGGGTAATACCGACCCTTCTCATCCAGAAACGGAAATGCCTCCCCTCGAGGGAACCCGAGGTGACCCTGACCTTATCCATCTCTCCGCCGAGGGTGAAGAGGAGGACGAGGAGCCAGAGACATCTGGGGACGAGGCAGACCAAGGTCCAGTCGTAGTTAGTCAGCTAACTCAGGACAACTTAAGCCGGCACGAGATTGGTACTAGGGGACCCTGGGCCCTCTCTCGGGCCAGCTTAACATTGAGAACGGACGAATTAGGTCTCTGTCGAGAGGCTCTAACAGATCCGCTCGAACCAATGGCTCTCGAGGTTCTGCTCGAAGAGGGATGACATCACCTCAGAGGAGAATGTACGAAGCAAAGGAGAGGGAAGTCAATCTGCGGATCGAGAGGGAAGAACTTGCCCTAGCCAAAGAGAGACTCGCCTTTGCTCGAGAGCAAGAGTTGAGTGGGACAATTCCCACTGGTGGCAGCATTCCCCCACGGGAACCCAGGAGTTTAGACACTAAGCACCTGAATAAGATAGTGCCCCCCTTTAAGCAAGGGGACGACATCCACAAATGGATTACTGCTTTGGAGCGGGCCTGCACTGTACAGTGCATCCCCCAGAGTCAGTGGGCAGCTATCTTGTGGCTCTCCTTTGACGGTAAAGGTAGAGATAAGCTCCTCACTACTAGAGTCGAGGACGCTAACAATTACCAGGTCCTGAAGAACACACTGATTGATGGGTTCGGCCTAACCACTGAGCAGTACAGGTTGCAGTTCAGGGATACCCAGAAAACTCAGTCTCAGGACTGGTCTGATTTCGTTGATTGTGCCACTAAGGCTTTGGAGGGCTGGTTGCTGGGCAGTAAGGTTACTGATTACACAGGATTGTATAATTTGATCATGCGAGAACAGATTTTAAACAATTGTCAGAACCAGTTGTTGCATCAGCACCTTGTCGACTCGGATCTGACCTCTCCCCAAGAATTGGGAAAGAAGGCAGCAGATGGGTCAGAACAAGGGTTAAGCAAAACCAGGGCCAGAACCAGGGTGGTCAGAAGAAAGCAGACCAGAAGGGTAAAGATTTGAAAGGGGAACAAACTGACCATAAGTCTTCGACAGGTCCCCAACAACCCAAAGAGGGGGGGGGGGTCAGGCTTCCCAGAAAAAGAAGAATCAAGAAGGCCAATCGAAAAGGTGGTGCCAATACTGTAAAAGTAAAACTCACTGGTTTAGTGAGTGCACCAAGAAAGGAGGGCAGACTCCTGCTACTGCAGCCCCTAAGGCACCTGTGCCCCCTAGTACAGCCAGCAGTAACAGTGCGCCTCCCAAGGGACTAGTTGGGTTAACCTTGGGTTCTGAGGGGTGTGACAGCTTAGCTGGTACGCTCACTCAGGCTGTCCTTGTCTGTACAGGGGATGTGGATATATCCCCTGATGTCAGTCCCAATACTTTGGGCAAATACCGACAGACGCCTTTAATAAATGGAAGAATGGCTCAGGCCTATAGGGACACTTGTGCCAGCGTCACCATGGTGACGCCTAACTTTGTGGACCCTGGACAGATCATGCCAGGTACAGATTTCCTGGTGACCAATGCCAGCAACGTCACTACCAGTCATAGTATGGCGATTGTTGCTTTCTCCTGGGGAGGGGTAAATGGCCAGAAAAAGGTTGTTGTTAGTTCAGACCTCCCAGTGGATTGTTTGTTGGGCAATGATTTGGAGTCATCACAATGGTCAGAAGTGGAGCAACGGACTCACATGGAGATGTTAGGCTTGCCAGCACACGTGTTTGCTGTGACCAGGTCACAGGTCAGACGATGCCCCACTGAACAGGTGCTGGATCCTGGAACAACGGACCAGACACCACCCAAGAAGAAGAGCAGTCGGGTTAAGGCTTCGCCTTCCCCCTTGCCCCAGGTCGAGGATCAAGTCTCAGAGGAGGCAGACCTCCAGGAATTGCGGGAAACTGAACCTAAAGAACTCGAACTTGATCAAGTTGAGTTTTTGGGCTCAGGGGGACCCACACGAGAGGACCTGGGGAAGGACCAGTTAGACTGCCCTTCCCTTGAACCCCTCAGACAGCAGGCTGCTGCTGAGGCTGCTGGGAACGCCACAGGTACCCACAAGGTATACTGGGAAGATGGACTCCTGTACACTGAGGCAAGAGACCCCAAGCCTGGCATGACCAGGAGGCTGGTCGTCCCCTTGTCTCAGCGTGGTTTCCTCCTTACCTTGGCCCACGAGATTCCCTTAGCAGGACACTTAGGCCAGACGAAGACGTGGGACAGGCTTGTCTCGCACTTTCACTGACCTCACATGAACGAAGATACCAAGGAGTTTTGCCGCTCCTGTGTCACTTGCCAAGCCAGTGGTAAGTCAGGTGGCACGACAAAGGCCCCCCTTATACCAATGCCTGCGGTGGGGGTGCCCTTTGAACGGGTGGGGATTGACATTGTCGGTCCCATGGAACCACCAACGGCATCAGGGCACAAGTTTATACTGGTGGTAGTGGGTCATGCCACCAGGTATCCTGAAGCTATTCCCCTTAGGACCACTACAGCGCCTGTTGTGGCAAGAGCCCTAGTTGGAGTATTCTCCAGACTGGGCTTCTCTAAGGAGGTCGTCTCCGACAGAGGTGCAAACTTTATGTCGAGCTACTTAACTGCTATGTGGAAGGAATGTGGTGTCAACTACAAGTTCACTACACCCTATCATCCACAATGCAATGGGCTTGTTGAGAGATTCAACAGGACCCTCAAAGGGATGATTCATGGACTACCTGAAAAGCTTCGGCGTAGATGGGACGTCCTGATCCCCTGCCTTTTATTCGCTTACAGGGAAGTCCCACAGAAGGGGGTTGGCTACAGCCCTTTTGAACTTTTGTACGGGCATCCTGTAAGAGGACCCCTGTGTTTGGTGAAGGAAGGATGGGAGAGACCTCTCAAAAAGCCTGCAACCAACATAGTGGACTATGTGCTTGGCCTCCGCTCGCGGATGGCTGAATACATGGAGAAGGCATCCGAAAACCTTAAGGCCAGCCAAGAACTCCAAAAAGCTTGGCATGACCAAAAGGCTGTCTTGACTGTTTACCAGCCCGGACAGAAGGTGTGGGTGTTGGAGCCAGTGGCCCCAGCAGCACTCAAGGACAAATGGTCCGGGCCCTACACCATCCTGGAGAAAAAGGGAGAGGTCACCTACCTGGTAGACCTGGGAACTCCCCGGAGCCCCCACAGGGTGCTTCATGTCAACAGGCTCAAAGCATATGTCGACAGGAAGGACATGAGTTTGCTCATGGCCATAGATGAGGGACAGGAAGAGGAGAGTGACCCTCTCCCCCACCTGCTCACTCAGAATCCTGACGATGGATCGGTAGATGGTGTTGTCTTTTGTGACAGCCTCTCCGAACATCAACAGGAGGATTGTAAACAGGTTCTTCAATCCTTCCGGCATATGTTCTCTCTAACACCCAGTCAGACCAATTGGTGCACCGATGAGGTTGACACTGGTGACAGCTTGCCCGTCAAGAGTAAAATCTACCGGCAGCCTGATCACGTTAGAGACTGCATCAAGAGTGAAGTGCAGAAAATGTTGGAGCTGGGAGTCATTGAACCCTCGGATAGCCCTTGGGCTAGTCCCGTAGTTCTAGTGCCGAAACCTCACACCCCGGGCGCTAAGAAAGAGATGAGGTTCTGCGTAGACTACAGGGGTCTCAATGCAGTCACTAAGACTGACGCCCACCCAATACCTAGGGCAGACGAGCTTATCGATAGATTGGCTTCGGCCAACTACTTAAGTACGTTTGACCTGACAGCTGGGTATTGGCAAATCAGGTTAGCTGAGGACGCCAAGCCTAAGACCGCATTTTCTACCCCTGGTGGGCATTATCAGTTCGTGGTGATGCCCTTTGGTTTGAAAAATGCACCTGCCACCTTCCAACGGTTGGTGAATCACGTTCTCACCGGGCTGGATGACTTCTGTGCGGCGTATCTTGACGATATTGCTGTCTTTAGCTCCACCTGGGAGGATCACCTGGTCCACCTGCGGAAAGTGTTAGAGGCTCTGCAAGCAGCAGGTCTCACTATCAAGGCTACCAAGTGCCAGATAGGGCAGACACAGGTTGTATACTTGGGCCACCTTGTCGGTGGAGGCCAAGTTCAACCACTGGAGAGCAAGATACAGTCAATCAGGGACTGGGCTCCTCCAACCACCCAGACTCAGGTTCGAGCTTTCTTGGGCCTGACTGGTTACTACCGGAAGTTCGTCAGAAATTACGGATCGATTGTGACTCCGCTCAATGAACTGACGAGTAAAAAAATGCCAAAAAAGGTTCAGTGGACAGCGAGCTGTCAAAAAGCATTCGATGACCTAAAACAGGCCATGTGCACGGCACCTATCCTCAAGAGTCCAGACTACTCCAAACCATTCATTGTCCAAACAGATGCTTCTGAGTTGGGTGTGGGACCTGTTCTATCTCAACTGAATTTTGATGGTAATGACCAGCCCATTGCTTTTATAAGCAGACGGCTGACCCCCAGAGAGAAAAATTGGTCAGCTATAGAGAGGGAGGCCTTCGCTGTGGTGTGGGCCCTGAAGAAACTGAGGCCATACTTGTTTGGCACTCATTTCAAGATTCAGACCGACCATAAGCCCCTCCTATGGCTAAATCAGATGAAGGGTGAAAACCCCAAACTGCTTAGGTGGTCCATTTCCCTACAGGGGATGGACTTCACAGTGGAGCATAGACCTGGCACTGATCATGACAATGCAGATGGGCTCTCCAGGTATTTCCACTTAGAACAAGAAGACTCACCTGGTCAAGGTTAGCTTATTGTCCCAACGTTTGGGGGGGGGTCCGCCCGAGACCACTAAGAAAGGGGTGGGTACATGACTAGGTCCTGCCCTAGGGGTGGGACCAGGAAGGGGGGTAGTTACACCCCTCTCCCCCTGTTGGACTTTCCCCAGGTCAGGGGCTGCGCGCCCCTGGAACTAGTTCTAGCCGGCAGATGCGTAGTGAGCACCGGGGTGCCACTCCGCAGTCACCTTCTTGCAAAGCCCTACCTACCCAGAATACACAAACCCTGTCTGGGACGGTGCGAACACCGCCCTTGACAGGAAACCCTTTTTCCGAGCTCTCCTCGCTGGAAGGACTCCCAGCAGCAGGAGGTCAGACTCGTGTCTGTGGTGGCAGCGTCCATTTTGTGGAGCTGAGGCTTCAGTTAACTTCAACCGGGGTTCACAGTTACGTACATGTCGTGTCCCTCTAGATGGGCGGAATGCTAACCTCGTCGCCAGAATTGGTGAGGGGGCAGCATCCCGATTCGTATGACACCTTACTCGACATGTCTTGATAACGCGATACCGAAGTTACCGATATGATACGTGTTATCATGGAACAGCCATTGGGTCTTGGTTCCGCAAGCTGCAACCGGGCTCGGCTCATGCCAGAGCCCAATTCACACGGTTCCATGCACTCTGCCTTCAGGATTGTCAAGGCCTGCCATAGGAGTGACTGATAGGAACTCGGGTGTCCATTTTAAGGTTAGGCATAGGGATACTATACCTACAGCAACGGGCGAGTACGCCACATTGCCCCAGCTGTCGTGCAGCCAGTTGTGTCAGATTTAGATGGCCATCCAGGGGTGGCATAATACATGCTTCAGCTCCTGGTAGGCCATGGGTACACCGATGCCCTGAGTTACAGGGTCTGACAGGGTGGCCCAGTTCCAATTGGGTAATGCACCTAGGGTACACACAGCAATTTAGTGAGAGAACAGCTAGGCTGTGGGTCTGATTGGCAGGCCCACAGCCCGAGAAAGTCGTAAACCAGTGAAACAAAAGCAAAAAGTCCGGGTGATCATAGGATTGCATACCCTACTCTCCTACATGACCCCCCCCCCCCAAACGTTGGGACAATAAGCTAACCTTGACCAGGTGAGTCTTCTTGTTCTAAGTGGAAATACCTGGAGAGCCCATCTGCATTGCCATGATCAGTGCCAGGTCTATGCTCCACTGTGAAGTCCATCCCCTGTAGGGAAATGGACCACTTAAGCAGTTTGGGGTTTTCACCCTTCATCTGATTTAGCCATAGGAGGGGCTTATGGTCGGTCTGAATCTTGAAATGAGTGCCAAACAAGTATGGCCTCAGTTTCTTCAGGGCCCACACCACAGCGAAGGCATCCCTCTCTATAGCTGACCAATTTTTCTCTCTGGGGGTCAGCCGTCTGCTTATAAAAGCAATGGGCTGGTCATTACCATCAAAATTCAGTTGAGATAGAACAGCTCCCACACCCAACTCAGAAGCATCTGTTTGGACAATGAATGGTTTGGAGTAGTCTGGACTCTTGAGGATAGGTGCCGTGCACATGGCCTGTTTTAGGTCATCGAATGCTTTTTGACAGCTCGCTGTCCACTGAACCTTTTTTGGCATTTTCTTACTCGTCAGTTCATTGAGCGGAGTCACAATCGATCCGTAATTCCTGACGAACTTCCGGTAGTAACCAGTCAGGCCCAAGAAAGCTCGAACCTGAGTCTGGGTGGTTGGAGGAGCCCAGTCCCTGATTGACTGTATCTTGCTCTCCAGTGGTTGAACTTGGCCTCCACCGACAAGGTGGCCCAAGTATACAACCTGTGTCTGCCCTATCTGGCACTTGGTAGCCTTGATAGTGAGACCTGCTGCTTGCAGAGCCTCTAACACTTTCCGCAGGTGGACCAGGTGATCCTCCCAGGTGGAGCTAAAGACAGCGATATCGTCAAGATACGCCGCACAGAAGTCATCCAGCCCAGTGAGAACGTGATTCACCAACCGTTGAAAGGTGGCAGGTGCATTTTTCAAACCAAAGGGCATCACCACGAACTGATAATGCCCACCAGGGGTAGAAAATGCGGTCTTAGGCTTGGCGTCCTCAGCTAACCTGATTTGCCAATACCCAGCTGTCAGGTCAAACGTACTTAAGTAGTTGGCCGAAGCCAATCTATCGATAAGCTCGTCTGCCCTTGGTATTGGGTGGGCATCAGTCTTAGTGACTGCATTGAGACCCCTGTAGTCTACGCAGAACCTCATCTCTTTCTTACCGCCCGGGGTGTGAGGTTTCGGCACTAGAACTACGGGACTAGCCCAAGGGCTATCCGAGGGTTCAATGACTCCCAGCTCCAACATTTTCTGCACTTCACTCTTGATGTAGTCTCTAACGTGATCGGGCTGCCTGTAGATTTTACTCTTGACGGGCAGGCTGTCACCAGTGTCAACCTCATGGGTGCACCAATTGGTCTGACTGGGTGTTAGAGAGAACATATGCCGGAAGGATTGAAGAACTTGTTTACAATCCTCCTGTTGATGTTCGGAGAGGCTGCCACAAAAGACAACACCGTCTACCGATCCATCATCAGGATTCTGAGTGAGCAGGTCGGGGAGAGGGTCACTCTCCTCCTCCTGTCCCTCATCTATGGCCATGAGCAAACTCATGTCCTTCCTGTCGACATGTGCTTTGAGCCTGTTGGCATGGAGCACCCTGTGGGGGCTTCGGGGAGTTCCAAGGTCTACCAGGTAGGTGACCTCTCCCTTTTTCTCCAGGATGGTGTAGGGCCCGGACCATTTGTCCTTGAGTGCTGCTGGGGCCACTGGCTCCAACACCCACACCTTCTGTCCGGGCTGGTAAACAGTCAAGACAGCCTTTTGGTCATGCCAAGCTTTTTTTAGTTCTTGGCTGGCCTTAAGGTTTTCGGATGCCTTCTCCATGTATTCAGCCATCCGCGAGCGGAGGCCAAGCACATAGTCCACTATGCTGGTTGCAGGCTTTTTGAGAGGTCTCTCGCATCCTTCCTTCACCAAACACAGGGGTCCTCTTACAGGATGCCCTTACAAAAGTTCAAAAGGGCTGTAGCCAACCCCCTTCTGTGGGACTTCTCTGTAAGCGAATAAAAGGCAGGGGATCAGAACGTCCCATCTACGCCGAAGCTTTTCAGGTAGTCCATGAATCATCCCTTTCAGGGTCCTGTTGAATCTCTCAACAAGCCCATTGCATTGTGGATGAGAGGGTGTAGTGAACTTGTAGTTGACACCACATTCCTTCCACATAGCAGTTAAGTAGCTCGACATGAAGTTTGCACCTCTGTCGGAGACGACCTCCTTAGGGAAGCCCACTCTGGAGAATACTCCAACTAGGGCTCTTGCCACCACAGGGGCTGTAGTGGTCCTAAGGGGAATAGCTTCAGGATACCTGGTGGCATGATCCACTACCACCAGTATAAACTTGTGCCCTGATGCTGTTGGTGGTTCCATGGGACCGACGATGTCAATCCCCACCCGTTCAAAGGGCACCCCCACCACAGGCATTGGTATAAGGGGAGCCTTTGTCGTGCCACCTGACTTACCACTGGCTTGGCAAGTCACACAGGAGCGGCAAAACTCCCTGGTATCTTCGTTCATGTGAGGCCAGTGAAAGTGCGAGACAAGCCTGTTCCACGTCTTCGTCTGGCCTAAGTGTCCTGCTAAGGGAATCTCGTGGGCCAAGGTAAGGAGGAAACCACGCTGAGACAAGGGGATAACCAGCCTCCTGGTCATGCCAGGCTTGGGGTCTCTTGCCTCAGTGTACAGGAGTCCATCTTCCCAGTATACCTTGTGGGTACCTGTGGCGTTCCCAGCAGCCTCAGCAGCAGCCTGCTGTCTGAGGGGTTCAAGGGAAGGGCAGTCTAACTGGTCCTTCCCCAGGTCTTCTCGTGTGGGTCCCCCTGAGCCCAGAAACTCAACTTGATCAAGTTCGAGTTCTTTAGGTTCAGTTTCCCGCAATTCCTGGAGGTCAGCCTCCTCTGAGACTTGATCCTCGACCTGGGGCAAGGGGGAAGGCGAGGCCTTAACCCGACTGCTCTTCTTCTTGGGAGATGTCTGGTCCGTTGTTCCAGGATCCAGCACCTGTTCAGTGGGGCATCGTCTGACCTGTGACCTGGTCACAGCAAACACGTGTGCTGGCAAGCCTAACATCTCCATGTGAGTCCGTTGCTCCACTTCTGACCATTGTGATGACTCCAAATCATTGCCCAACAAACAATCCACTGGGAGGTCTGAACTAACAACAACCTTTTTCTGGCCATTTACCCCTCCCCAGGAGAAAGCAACAATCGCCATACTATGACTGGTAGTGATGTTGCTGGCATTGGTCACCAGGAAATCTGTACCTGGCATGATCTGTCCAGGGTCCACAAAGTTAGGCGTCACCATGGTGACGCTGGCA
Organism: Lissotriton vulgaris; assembly: GCF_964263255.1. Lineage (NCBI taxonomy): Eukaryota > Metazoa > Chordata > Amphibia > Caudata > Salamandridae > Lissotriton > Lissotriton vulgaris. The sequence continues at coordinate 257,360,698 of NC_141685.1, forward strand.
CAAGTGTCCCTATAGGCCTGAGCCATTCTTCCATTTATTAAAGGCGTCTGTCGGTATTTGCCCAAAGTATTGGGACTGACATCAGGGGATATATCCACATCCCCTGTACAGACAAGGACAGCCTGAGTGAGTGTACCAACTAAGCTGTCACACCCCTCAGAACCCAAGGTTAACCCAACTAGTCCCTTGGGAGGCGCACTACTACTGCTGGCTGTACGAGGGGGCACAGGTGCATTAGGGGCTGCAGTAGCAGGAGTCTGCCCTCCTTTCTTGGTGCACTCACTAAACCAGTGAGTTTTACTTTTACAGTATTGGCACCACCTTTTCGATTGGCCTTCTTGATTCTTCTTTTTCTGGGAAGCCTGACCCCCCCCCCTCTTTGGGTGGTTGGGGACCTGTCGAAGACTTCTGGTCATTTTGTTCCCCTTTTGAATCTTTACCCTTCTGGTCTGCTTTCTTCTGACCACCCTGGTTCTGGCCCTGGTTTTGCTTAACCCTTGTTCTGACCCATCTGTCTGCCTTCTTTCCCAATTCTTGGGGAGAGGTCAGATCCGAGTCGACAAGGTGCTGATGCAACAACTGGTTCTGACAATTGTTTAAAATCTGTTCTCGCATGATCAAATTATACAATCCTGTGTAATCAGTAACCTTACTGCCCAGCAACCAGCCCTCCAAAGCCTTAGTGGCACAATCAACGAAATCAGACCAGTCCTGAGACTGAGTTTTCTGGGTATCCCTGAACAGCAACCTGTACTGCTCAGTGGTTAGGCCGAACCCATCAATCAGTGTGTTCTTCAGGACCTGGTAATTGTTAGCGTCCTCTACTCTAGTAGTGAGGAGCTTATCTCTACCTTTACCTTCAAAGGAGAGCCACAAGATAGCTGCCCACTGACTCTGGGGGATGCACTGTACAGTGCAGGCCCGCTCCAAAGCAGTAATCCATTTGTGGATGTCGTCCCCCTGCTTAAAGGGGGGCACTATCTTATTCAGGTGCTTAGTGTCTAAACTCCTGGGTTCCCGTGGGGGAATGCTGCCACCAGTGGGAATTGTCCCACTCAATTCTTGCTCTCGAGCAAAGGCGAGTCTTTCTTTGGCTAGGGCAAGTTCTTCCCTCTCGATCCGCAGATTGACTTCCCGCTCCTTCGCTTCGTTCACTCTCCTCTGAGGGAATGTCATCCCTCTTCGAGCAGAGCCTCGAGAGCCATTGGTTCGAACGGATATATTAGAGCCTCTCGACAGAGACCTAATTCGTCCGTTCCCAATGTTAAGCTGGCCCGAGAGGCCCCAGGGGTCTCCTAGTACCATTCTCGTGCCGGCTTAAGTTGTCCTGGGTTAGCTGACTAACTATGACTGGACCTTTGTCTGCCTCGTCCCCAGATGTCTCTGGCTCCTCGTCCTCCTCTTCACCTTCTGCGGAGAGATGGATAAGGTCAGGGTCACCTGTGGTTCCCTCGAGGGGGGGCATATCCACTTCTGGATGAGAAGGGTCGGTGTTACCCGCCCTCCTTGCATCATAAGTCTCCAAGAGACCAATCAGAAACGGGATGGTAGGGTTTGCACCCTGTTTTAACTTCCGAGATGTACAGATCTGTTGCATCTCTTGGAAGCTAAGTGCAGCATATCTGGAGGTGACCTGTGGAGGGTCGACTGACACAAGGGGAGACTCAGAGTTTCCTCCTTTGTCTGACATGCTGCTTCTAGTGTGATGTAAGTGATGCACCTACCTACACTATATGTTTACCTACTGATCCCTTGCTAAGAGTTGTAGCCAAGGTGTGCTAAGCCTTGAGGAGCTACAACAGCTGGTTCAGTAGAACTCAGAGTATTCTAAGCTAAGTTATATGTACCTGGAGTACTTATGCGATCTTTCACAAGATATTCTTAGGATACGCGTGGTAAAACAACAGCAAGCTCAAATCCCACCGCTGCCACCAATGTGAGAAGTTGGCCCGATATGCAGTGTTCACTATTCTAGTGACCACTATGTATCGTTCCAAACGACCCTTATGGTGATTGGTTGTAAGTCAACCTTAGACCAGCTATCCTAGTAGCGTGGATACGAGCAGTCTTCGGGCTAAACTCTAGAGGGCGTGTTAAGCCAGCTGTTATACCATCACATACCCCTTGAACACCAAGTGAAAGGACACCACACAAGTGTTATGAAAATAAACGGTATATTTATTAGAATCACAACAGCCCTGTACTCTTTATGAGGACAGGGTACTAAGCACAGAACAAAACTCTTAGGAAAATACTTCAAGTGCACAATCAATACAAGTGCCCGAGGGCACGGAAAGTTTAGTGGTCTCGGGCGGACCCGATAAGGCAAGTCGGAAGCGAGGGACTCAGGACCCTTAAGTAAGGAGGCTATGCGGGCACCGAAATGCCGGAGTTACCTAGCCACAAGGGCTGCGGCTGCACAAGTCTTACAGGCGTCGGGGGTCTTCGCTGACGAGCCAGGAGCCGGAAGGAAGGAGTTGCTGGCCGGCGACCAGTGAAGAATAGTTCGTAGAGATCCAAGCCTGGATCAGAGATCGATGATACCTGAAAGCAGAGGGGACCAAGTTCGTACTACTAGCCAGTAGTCAGAGGGTACCAGGAAGGCACCGGATGGCCGTCACCTCGTCTAGGTGAGTGGGCGACGCTAGGCTCTGCAGTCTCATGGACCAGGAGGCGTTGTCGGCGACCAGGATGGAGGTGCGAGCTGTCCCACGAAGGTTGATGCTGTCCAGGATTGGGGCAACAAGCCTTGGCAGATTTCAGGGCCACGGGGTGGGCCTAAAATGGCGTCTTGAGTGGACCAGGAGGGTCCGGGGTGCTCCTCTCGGAAAAGGGAGCAAGGGCCGGTCTGGAGCAACCAGACCAGCAGCGTTGGTTGTCGGATGTCGTCAAGGAGATCACAAGCCAGCGGCTAGTGATCGGACAACGTGCTGAGCGGCGAGCAGAAGGGCCCCACGCAGATCGTGGAGATGCTGGGAGGCTGCACTTCGGTGCTGGAGCTGCTCAGGATCGGGGCTTCTCGGACCCCAGAGCACTCACCAGAGGATTCCTTCGGTGGTCGTGCTGGATTAAGAAAGCGTGCAGGTTTTGATGATAGCCGGTCCCTCGAGGTCTCGTCGCACCCACAGATCTCAGCTGAACTGACGATGTGGGTAGAGGTCAGAGGTGCCAGGGAAGCCGGTTCTCGTCGAGCTGGGTCGTCGGATTCCTGAGGAAGGACTTGCAGCAAACCGCAGAGTTCTTAGATGGTGTCTGCGGATGCAGGGTGACTACTGCTTAGCCACAAGGGAGAAATCTTGAGAAGAGTCTTGAATGTCCTTTCGTAGAAAGTAGTTCTTGATTCAAAGATGATCTAATTTGGAAGGGTCCCCGCTCCGGCCTTTATCCTAAAGAAAGGGGTGGGTACATGACTAGGTCCTGCCCTAGGGGTGGGACCAGGAAGGGGGGTAGTTACACCCCTCTCCCCCTGCTGGACTTTCCCCAGGTCAGGGGCTGCGCACCCCTGGAACTGGTTCTAGCCCGCAGATGCGTAGTGAGCACCGGGGTGCCACTCCGCAGTCACCTTCTTGCAAAGCCCTACCTACCCAGAATACACAAACCCTGTCTGGGACGGTGCGAACACCGCCCTTGACAGGAAACCCTTTGTCCGAGCTCTCCTCGCTGGAAGGACTCCCAGCAGCAGGAGGTCAGACTTGTGTCTGTGGTGGCAGCGTCCATTTTGTGGAGCTGAGGCTTCAGTTAACTTCAACCGGGGTTCACAGTTACGTACATGTCGTGTCCCTCTCGAAGGGCGGAATGCTAACCTCGTCGCCAGAATTGGTGAGGGGGCAGCATCCCGATTCGTATGACACCTTACTCGACATGTCTTGATAACGCGATACCGAAGTTACCGATATGATACGCGTTATCATGGAACAGCCATTGGATCTTGGTTCCTCAAGCTGCAACCGGGCTCGGCTCATGCCAGAGCCCAATTCACACGGTTCCACGCACTCTGCCTTCAGGATTGTCAAGGCCTGCCATAGGAGTGACTGATAGGAACTCGGGTGTCCATTTTAAGGTTAGGTATAGGGATACTATACCTACAGCAACGGGCGAGTACGCCACGTTGCCCCAGCTGTCGTGCAGCCAGTTGTGTCAGATTTAGATGGCCATCCAGGGGTGGCATAATACATGCTTCAGCTCCTGGTAGGCCCTGGGTACACCGATGCCCTGAGTTACAGGGTCTGACAGGGTGGCCCAGTTCCAATTGGGTAATGCACCTAGGGTACACACAGCAATTTAGTGAGAGAACAGCTAGGCTGTGGGTCTGATTGGCAGGCCCACAGCCCGAGAAAGTCGTAAACCAGTGAAACAAAAGCAAAAAGTCCGGGTGATCATAGGATTGCAGACCCTACTCTCCTACACTTGCCACTTACTAAAAGGTCAAAAACCAGGTTACAGTCTGTGACTCCTACTGTGACCCTGCGACGGAGACAGACGGCAAGTCTAAAACTAACTAAAAAAATTATATCAGCAAGGAAGGAAAAATACGAAGAGTTCAAAAAGAAATGTCCTGAAATAGAAGAATGTTCACAAAAAGAAGTTCAATTCGCTTTATTGCTTCTGGGTCTTAAATGGTAACGTGCTTTACTCGGCACAGTCTGGTCCTGGAATAAAGCTTCTGGATTCTTAGTATCTATCCGACGATGTAAAGGCACAGCAGCTTGAAGAATATCATCATCCGCCTTTTCTGACTGAGTCTCATAAATTTGATCGTCACTGAAGGGAACAAAACGAGGAATTGCTTCAGTGTCCGATTCTCTCATACCACTATGAATCCACTGATCAAAGGGCAACGGCAGTGGCACTTTTTTACAGTGCACGCCATGGACCCAATTGCGCTTTCCCACCACTTTGACAGCTGTGCGGGTGACGAGCAGGACTTGCGTAGGTGTGGACCAGCGAGGCTCCAGATTCTTCGTCCGTTGGAAATTCTTAATACAGACCCAGTCTCCCGGTCGAATCGTATGACCTGGGTCTGTAGAGGCCTCTGGCAAAACACTTCACACCGACGAATAACACTCAATTTAGTAGTCAAATCATGCAGATAGTCAATCAACAAAATACGGTATGTCAGAATATTTTTTAGGACGAGGGCCACCCCAAACATTTGCCGGGCGTCCGAATACCACCTCATAGGGGCTAAGTCCCATACGAGAGTGTATCGTAGTTCTGGTCGACAAAAGCGCTAGGGGCAAAGCATCAGGCCAAGCAAGACCAGTGCTAGCCTGAATCCTAGCCAATTTCAATTTGAGTGTGCCATTGTAACACTCAACCAAGCCTGCTGATTGTGAATGGTTTGCCGCATGGAATTTTTGCCGGATGCCAAGACCAGAACAGACTTTCTGCATAATCTGGCCCACAAATTCACTTCAATTGTCACTCCAGACAATGCGTGGCAAACCAAACCTAGGGAAGAATTCCTTTATTAGGACTTTAGCAGTCGACAAAGCAGTGTTATCTTTCAAGGGGTAGGCCTCTATCCAACGGGAAAAGGCACATACCACCACCAGAACATACTTGAGGTTGTTGCAGCGATCCATATGAATGTAATCAATCTGCAACACCTCAAAAGGATATGACGGAGGGGCAAAATGACCTGCTGGAGTTGGGGGTACCCTTTCCTGGATTATGCATTAAACAAACAATTTAATGTTTAACCGCATTTTCTGCACATTTCAGAATCCCTTCATTGTGCCATACCGGAGCCAAAAGCTAACATATGCCCTTCGCACTAATATGAGCTGGACCATGAACCATAGTCACAACCGGTAACACATAAGCATCCGGCTATAACCATCGCTGATGTTCCGACAATTCTGTCCAGCAGCCCATCTGGTCTAACATTCCCGTACTTTCTTTCCACATACTCAATTCCTTTTCAGTAGCCTCTCCCTGTATCGTTTTCACACTCTCAATCGTGTCTTCACACATTCCAACTTCCCTAACCCAATTTGCAGGGCCTGCCACATACATTCGGCTTGTAATGTTTCTAGTTGTTGTTTTTGCTACCTCATCTGCAAATGCAGTCCCACGACCCACATCATCTGTAACTTTCGTGTGTGCACTACACTTTATGATCGCTATTTGTGTAGGTAAGGTAAGAGACTCGAGAAGATCCGTCACTAACTGGCCATGTTGAATCCTTGTTCCATGGGAAGTGAAAAATCATCTCTCCCTCCACAATTTGCCAAAACTATGAGCAACGCCAAAGGCGTACTGGCTATCCGTGTACACATTCACTCGCTTTCCCTTTGCTAACACACACGCTCTAGTCAAGGCTATCAATTCAGCTGCTTGGGCTGAATTATGTTCAATATGTGCTGTCTCAACAATAGTGCATAAGGTAGTGACAGCATAGGCAGAGGTGGTTTCTCCATTCGGGAGCTTAAAACAGGAACCGTCCACCCGAAGGATCTCGTCCGGGTCCTTGAGCGGAGTGTCCTTTAAATCATTTCTACCCTTCGTTTCTTCCTCCGTTCGGAGAAAACAATCATATTTCTCCTGATCATCTTTCTCATCTGGGAGTGGCAACAACGTAGCTGGATTTAACGTGTTACATCTCTTAATGTGTACATGACTTGCTAGAAGTGTCAGCTCGTAACCAGACAAACGAGCACTCGTGAGATGCTGCGTTTTGGTTCTATTCAACAAGGTATCCACTGCATGTAGAACCATAACAACAAGTGTGTTATCCAATACTAATCCAGCAGACTGTCTAATAGAGATTGCGGCAGCTGCTGTAGCTCTAAGACAACTGGTCAAAGCTTTAGCTACTGGGTCTAATGTAGCAGAGAAATAGGCACACGGCCTTTGCTTATCTCCGAATTACTGTGTCAGGACTGACGATGCGCAACCTTCTCTCTCATGAACATATAATGTGAAGGACTTGTTGTAATCTGAAGTCCCTAACACCAGAGCAGAACACAAAGCAGTACGTAAATCAACAAAACTTTGCTGACATTCATCCGTCCAAGAGAGCGGATGGGGCGTATCTTTCAACGTTAGTGCCAGCAATGGTTTCGCTAGAAGGGACAAATTTGGAATCCATTGTCTACAATTGGAAGTGATACCCAAAAAGGCACGCACTTCTCTCTGTGTGATAGGTACAGACATCTGTGAAATAGCATGAATACGTTCTGGGGTCAATCGCCTTCCCTCCTTCGACAAGAGATGACCTAAATAGGTCACTTCTTGGCAGGCATATTGCAGCTTAGAGGGGGACACCTTATGATTCAGAGCAGATAAATGATGCAACAAAGCAACAGTCGCACACTTACACACATCTTCCGTATCAGCAGCCACCAGTAAGTCATCCACATACTGAATAAGCGTAGCGCCTGGAGGCAAGGAAAATGAATCAAGCTGAGATTTAAGAGCTTTACTGTAAATAGAAGGACTTTCACAACAGCCCTGAGGAGCTCTCTTAAAGCGGAAACTTCTGCCACCTAAAGAGAAACCAAAGAGGTCCCTACTCTCCTCAGCTATAGGAATGCTAAAGAAAGCATTCTTAAGATCAATCACTGAAAACCAAGCCGCTGAAGCAGGAATCATCGTTAACAAGGCTGTAATGTCCGGAACAACAGGAAACTGTGGTACCACTATTTTATTTACCTCTCTCAGGTCAATAACAAATCGATAAACAGGAGGTTGTGAGGGATCCGTTCTTTTAAGAATCGGAAGAACAGGACTGTTACAAACATTGCCTCTCGTTTCTTCAACCATGCCTTTCCGAATAAAGTCATCAACAATAGCCAACAGTGCTCTTTCTCCATCAGTTGAGATACGATATTGGGGAATACGTGGCATCCTAACATTCTCTCTAACTGTAACAACATAAGGCGGGATCGCAAGACGACCCACGTCATTTGGACCTGTGGCCCAAAGACTTTCCGGGAGAGAAAGCAACTCAGGTGGAAACTGATCTCGAGACAAACACATGGGGGTCATCAATTTCTTTCCCAATGTAAGATGCACGCCAGAAGGAGAACAATACAATGTTCCATGCAGTCTTTTCAACAAATCCAAACCCAGCAAATTCTCCCCACAACCAGTTGTCAAGATAAGGGAAGTTTCAAAATCATAACGGCCAATCGAGACAGGCAAAGGGCAAGAAACCGGATTACAGACTGGGGCGCCAGAAAATCCCACGGATGTATTCACAAAGCCATACAAAGGTGCCCCAGGGAGTTTAGAATGCATAATAGAACTTCTCATCGCACCAATATCCAAAAGAAACTGTTCTAAAACGCCCATAGTATTGACAGTAACAGATGGCCCATTTTGATCTACTGGAATCGACACAACTCCCTCACTTTGTCCATGGCTGTCCTATTCGGTCTGAAAGTCATCAACTCCATTATAAATACGATAATCATCATTGTAATATTGTGCAGACGGAACTGCTTGTTGATCAAAATAATTCAAAGTGGATGAAGAAAAAGATCGCTGCTCCTGAGAGGGCGCACCCCGCCCTCTACCTCTAGATCCTGTCTGAAAATTACCACGACCTCGAGGAGCAGACATCCCATTATTAGGCTGTAATAGAACCAGACAATTATTCTTAAAATACCCTTCTTCCCTACAATATGCACATTGGTTCGGGCCTAACGAAGGTTGCGGCGCATAATACTCAGGCTTTTGTAACAGTCTCTGAAACTGTGGGGGCTGTTGGAACTGGGAAGACTGCTGATTCTGATTCGAGCGAGGTGGGTAGGCCTGCTGCAAAAGAACCTTTGTTTTTAGATCACTATTTTTCTTCTCTTGTTTCTCCTTCTCCTCCTTATCTCTGTTCTCATAATACTGTGCAGTAGCCAATATTTTAGCAGGGGAAGAGACAGCCCATGCGCTTTCCGAACTTTTTAACTTGTTCGACAACTCAGGAAGTAAATTGTATACAAACGTATCCCCAAATAATCGCTGACCACCCTCTACACTCAAATCCTGACCACTATGGTCTATAAACGTCTCTTCTAAACGAGTGAAGAAATCCGAGAAACTTTCATCTTTCTTTTGCTTGCACGCGGCCAGTTTATCCCAATTTACTCGCACTGCAGGCATCATTGTCTTCATCAATTCGCTTATTCTCCCTGGAAGAGCCGTAATCAAATCCTCAGGCTTCACACCGCCTACCTGATTCGCATCGGCGGCTCTAATAGCAGCCCAATCGCCACCTAATTCAACCAAGTGATCTTCCTTACGAATCCGTGCCCATATACCTTGCGGATCGACATTTCCGAACAACATATCCATATCGGCCAAATTCATAATGCAAGCGTCGACTGTTTGGGACAATTCTTTATAGTATCCAGCTGGATTCTTACGAGGGTCCGGAAGGGTGCTTTTAAGCGCTAAAACTTCAGACTTCTTCCAAGGCTCATTGACCCATATACGCTGGAAATGAGCGGCGATTGGAGGTGGACCCTGTACTGCTTCTCTCCATACGGGAGAAACTTCACGCATCGGATAATTCTTACTTCCTTGTTTATTGGCGGGATTAACCTCAGAAACAGACAAGGACAGAAACATAGTGCGAAATGCAATGAGTTTATTCACTGCCTCTTCAACCCCGTTTCCTACAATAACGCCTTTATCAAAGTCTGCCTGCAGTTTCAGTAATTCCAAGGGAACTGTATCTGACTCCATATCATCCCAACCTTTAATAAGAGTTTGACACATGACATTAAAAACATATCTCTGCGTAGGTTCCGACCGCTGATAAAAGTTACTCATAATATCTGCAGTACTGTATTCTAATCCCCGCTCAATCCATCTACGAGCGAGAGAACCCAAAAGCACTTTCTCGTCCGTAAGAGGAAGCTGATAACGAGATTGTCATCTAGAAAAAGCTGGAGACAAAGTGAAAGACCCAATAAGAGAGGAAAGGAAACTTGAAACAGCATCCACTATCCTCCTCTGCGAGGTAGGGGAGTCCTTCAAAAGAATAGGAGACGTGGCAGATGTAGAGGGCAGCGGAGATTGAAACATAGCAGGCTGCGGATTAGGAGCAGGAGAAGACGGAGGCTGAATCACAGACTGCAAGGATGGAGCAGAAGCAGGAAAAGAAGAATTGACAGGCTGAGCCTGTTGCTGAACAATTGGCAACTGAGCAACCACTTGCTGAGCAACAGGAGGGGGCAACGGAGGTGCGGTAGCATTTTGCACATAGGGCGGAGGGGAACTCAGCAAACAAGTCATTAGGGCATCTTCTTCTAAATCCTTATTTTTATCTAAAGAGGAAGTAGGCAACATCGGATAGCATCTATCTATCGCCATACGATGTTGTCTCTCTGACACCTCCCTAGCACCTTCTTCATTATCTTTAAGCTGTTGTGCAGCCTGTAAAATCGACATATCTTGTACTTTCTTATCCTTTTTTGCTTGTTTAATTTCTTTCTGTTTGGCTTCTTTACGCCAAAGGCGGAAGGAGTCAAACATAGCCGGCCGGGCTTTTCTTTTAAACAAAATCGTTTCTAAATTATCTAGTATAGTGGGGTCAAAACTACCGTTTTGGGGCCATCTTAAAACTCCACTATTTTTCGTATATCGGACCAATGTCTCGTTAAAGGTAATGGGACCAATACCATGTTTCGAATAGAGCTCATAAGTGGGAGTTCCAACTGGAGGGATCGGGCACGATTCCTCTAACTGGGAATCCCTTGTGCAAACTAAACAACAAAATCTCTTAAACTTACTCAGCCCAGGCATCGTTACTTCTCTAGACTGATCACAAACAACAAGGGGTATAGATCATTGGAACAGTATAATCGTACTTACCCCTTGGCTTCAGGGATTGCAATACCTGAATGTACCAAAAGAAAAACAAAACAAAACAAAGGTCTGTGGGAGCGACCCACCAAATACTTAACTAAGAATCGTTCCACACCAGCGAAGGTCCGTCTATCATCTCGCTCTACAAAACGTCATCAGAAGGGTCCAAGGCAGGATGATAGTCAGGGCAGCAGTCATCAGCAGCCGTCGGAGAGGAGTAGCCGCGCTGTCAAAGACCTTCGGTCCACTTCTGACATGCAGGGGTCAATCAGGTAGTGCGCCTCCTCCGGTGTTTTCTTGCGGGGCTCCTCACGACCCTCAGGCTCAACCGCTACCGCTGAAGTCGCCCCACGTTGGGCGCCAGTTGGAGAACCGCAGCCTTAAGGCCCGGCGGCGCAGGGTACGCCTAAATCCCCGGAGTTCACCTGCCTTATCAAATACAGTGACACAGACTCTTCGTCTGGCGTAGAAGATGGTGTTTATTAGCTGCAGCTAGTACAGTGGTCTTAGAAGTCGTCAGTGCAACGAGGTTCAAAAGAGACTGCCACTTAACTCCGTGGCGCACAGGTTTATATACAGTACAACACAATGCAAAAAGGCAATTTCACAAGAGCATGAGCTATAAGCAAACGTTAGAAACAATGTTTTAAGACTAAGGCAACTCAAATTCCCGGTCTTGTTTGTTGCTCGACCTCTTAAGTAAATTACGAATGAATCCACATTATTCAGTTTACGAGCAAAGAAAACGCACAGGTGTGTGCTGCAGGAGGACAGTCGTGAAACAGGAGAATGCAGGAGACATGTAGTGAAGGACAGCAGATAAGATAAGTAAAGGAAAAAATGGTGTGAACCAACATGTAGTCCGGACGGGGATTAATCAGCTCAGACAGGAATTAGTGTACTCGGCAAGACCCTGACACTCACTAGTAAACATTAGCAGAGAAGCCACCTGACACGCAAGGGCAGAAACGACAAAAACATTGCGTTCGCCAAGCTGCCTGAGTGAGGGCAACACAAAATAGCGGTGGTCACAAAATGGAGGCTGATTACGAACGAATTCGTAATTTTCAGAACCTCAGCTGTAGCCCAACTGAAGTTCCGAGCGTCCCTAAAAGTTATGTACAAGAACAAAATGCATAATTTAAGATCGCAACAAGAGGCATACAAGCTTTTGGAGAGCATTAGGAAAGGGGGCGCCTTACCAGAAATTTCTTGGCTTAACTCCTCTCCTTCTGTGGCCAAAAATTCTCCAAATTAAACCCTTTCAGTGTCTCTTAATTGAGTGGGGGGTGCTCGCAGTGGGGACAAAATTTACATACTGTAGATGCACACACTTACAAACAGAAATATAAATATAAAATGAATAATGGATGACAAACGAAGAGGGCAGTTGTGCAAAAACACTGAGGGGCAGAGTTACAATAACTGGCGCATCCCTGCGTATCAGCAGGGATGCGTCAGTTATTGTGCGCCGCAGCTCCGCCACCCTGGATGCGCTGCATTTATAATGCGGCGCACCAGGGTGCAAAAACGGCACACATGCGTCACGCATCTGTGACGTAAAATCGGCGCATTGCTGGGGTTACGTCGCAAGCACGACGCAGCTCCAGCAATGCTCTGGGGGGCTCTATCTCCACAATGCTGCGTCAATCCTTACGCCTGCTTCAAGCAGGCGCAGGGTTTTGACGCAGTCACTCAGCCACTTTTGGGAGGCGTTCCTGCGCCAGAACGTGCCCCCCCCTCTTGCGATGGAACGCCTCCTTCTGGCGCAGGGCTTTACTACATGACGCATCAAGATATGCGTCTTTATTAATAACTAGCAGCCCGTTCCGACGTTGTCCGGGTATGAATTGCTGCCGGCCAGTAGTATATTGTTTTGTAGGATTTCGTTTTGATAGCATTTCTTATCTGTGAAAGGCCTGTGAAACGCTCCGATTTACAGTGCACTGCTGATGCACTTCAGAGTGCGCGTTCAGTAGTGTGTAAACTCGAGTTTCCCTACTTTATTTTCCCTTGCAATATTATATAGCGCAAACTCAACAACATGGCATGAGCACAATTTACATCACAGAAGAACACATTCATTTGTGGAAGGCACGGGGAGACAAAGCGATTTGCCCGGAATTACAGGATATTGAGCTGATGCCGAGATTCGAACGTAGCTCTCCAGCTCTAAAGTTCGCAATTCTAGAACTTGTGGAAGGGAGGTGTGTCTAAAAGTGTATGTCGGTGCTGGCCATCAATGAGAGAGACCTGTGAATTTTTCAAATGGGTGGTGAAAAAATATGAGTATGTTGCTGGAGATGTGGGCCGCCGTGCCACCAATGTACTTACCGGGGGAGGGTAAACACCCATTATTCCGCAACTTTCTTTCCGCATACCAACACTCCGCATACTTTCATTACGAAAGTACCATGACTCCGCAATGCCATTATAACGCATGACATTACATTTTATATGCTTTTACCACGCATACATTTACAACGAAATTCGTTGTAAATGCATGAATGGTGAAAGCATGTTTTTTTTTAAATGTTTGGATAAGGTAAGTATGGGTATAGGGGTATATGTTTTGGGGTACTGAGGTATATGTTCTGGGGTGTTTTGGTATTTTAAGTGTTCAGATATAGTTTTGGGTTATGGGGTACAGGGGCTGTTTTAGGGTTTAGGGATAGGTATGGGTTTTGGGGTACAGGGGTATTTTTAGGGTTCAGGGCTAGGTTAGGGTTTTGGGGTATAGGGGTATTTTTAGGGTTCAGGGGTAGGTTTGGGTTTTGGGTTTTGGGGTACAGGGGTATTTTTAGGGTTCAAGGCTAGGTTTGAGTTTTGGGGTACATGGGTATTTTAGGATTCAGGGGTAGGTTTGGGTTTTGGGGTACAGGGTTATTTTTAGGGTTCAGGGCTAGGTTTGGGTTTTGGGGCACAGGGGTATTTTTAGGGTTTAGGGGTAGGTTTGGGTTTTGGGGTACAAGGGTATTTTAAGGGGTCAGGGCTAGGTTTGGGTTTTGGGGTACAGGGGTATTTTAGGGTTCAGGGGTAGGTTTGGGGTTTGGGGTACAGTGGTATTTTTAGGGTTCAGGGCTAGGTTTGGGTTTTGGGGTACAGGGGTATTTTTAGGGTTCAGGGGTAGGTTTGGGTTTTGAGGTACAGGGGTATTTATAGAGTTCAGGGCTAGGTTAGGGTTTTGGGGTACAGGGGTATTTGAAGGGTTTAGGGATAGGTTTGGGTTTTTGGGGAACGGGGTATATTTATAGGGTTAAGATGGGTTAGTGTTTAAGGGTGTTGGGGTATTTTAAGGAGTAAGGGTTAATGTTAATGTTAATGTTAGGCTGCATTTATAAAGCGCACTGACACCAGAGGTTTCCTGGCGCTGAGATTGAAAATCGGGCAGGAGAAAAGGGCTAGTGAGAGTTTGAAAAGAGCCAGGTCTTTAAGCCCTTTCTGAAGCTCAGCAAGGTGTCAGAGGTTTTAATGTGTAGGGGGATGGAGTTCCACAGCTTGGGTGCCAGGGAGCTGAATCTACGGCCACCCAATTTTTTTAGCTTGAACACTGGGGAGGTGAGAAGATGAAGGTGAGCAGAGCGGAGATTGCGGGTCGGGCGATGGGGATTGATGAGGGATTTCAGGAAGGTCGGGCATTTGGTATGCAGTGCTTTGTAGGTTATGCATCCGATCTTGAAGGCGGCCCTTTGCTCAATGGGAAGCCAGTGCAGCTTGGCCAGAAGAGGTCTAGCAGATTGCCATTTAGGGACTTTACATATAAGTCTTGCAGCCTGGTTCTGCACCATCTGGAGGCGGTGGAGCAGGGACCTGGAGAGGCCCCAGTAAAGGGCATTGGAAAAGTCGAGGCGGGAGAGAACGAGGGAGATGACAATTTGCACCAAGGCCTCGTGAGAGAGCAGATGAGTAATTTTCCGGATTTTGCGGAGCTGGAACATACTAGCAGAGATAATGGCTCCAACATGAGTTTTCAGGGAGAGATCTTTATCAATGGTGACACCCAGACTTTTTACTGAACTCGATGGAGTAGGGGCGGTGCCCAGTTCAGCTGGCCAGAATTGGGGTCCCCAGTGGGCAGAGCTAGAACAAGGCAGGAGGAGTTCTGTTTTTTCCGGATTTAGTTTTAGTTGATTAGACATCATCCATTGTTGGATGTGCAGCATTACAGCCTGGAAATTGGATGTCGCATCCGGGGTGTCTAAGGGAAAGATGATCTGCATATCATCTGCATAGTTGAGGACAGTGCAGTTCCAGTTGCTAAGTGACTGAATTAGCGGGCGAAGATACAGGTTGAAAAGTAGAGGTGAAAGGGAGGATCCCTGAGGGACTCCACAGGTGGTGGGTACCTGGGTTGCAGTGAAGGGGCCTAGGTGGACTGTTTGCACTCTGCCAGAAAGGAAGGACTTAATCCAATCCTGTGCAGGGCCATGGATGCCAGCTTGTCCGACACGGTGGAGTAAGATGTCATGATCCACCGTGTCGAACGCGGCCGAGAGGTCCAGAAGGATTAGTGCCTGGGGGGACCCTCTATCGGCATTCTCCCGAAGAGTATCAAAGACTTTTACAATGACTGCCTCGGTAGAGTGGGCTGGCCTGAAACCTGCCTGGTTAGGTTCCAGGAAGCCAGAGCTCTCAATGAACGCTGACAGACAGGTTGTGACATGGGCCTCCAATAGTTTAGAAGAATAGGGTAAGAGGGAGATAGGCCTATAATTGGCTGGATTGGCAGGGTCAGCTCCGGCTTTTTTTAGAAGGGGAACCAGTATGGCCTGTTTGAACGCGGAGGGGACCGTGCCAGTACTGAGGGAGGTGTTTAAGAGAGGGAGAATACTGTCTGGTAGAGCTGAGAAGATTGCTCTGAGGACCGAGGGGGGACAGCAGTCCTCGGGAGAGCCAGATTTGATGCGGGTTGTAAGCTCAGTAAGAGTGCTAGAAGTGATAGCTGGGAACTGGGTGAAGACAGATGAGTTGAGGGGGGAGGGGTCAGGGCAACTAGGGGGAATAGACGAGGAGATGGCGTTCTTGAGGGTGGGTTATGATTATGGGGTGCAGGGGTATTTAAAGGGAGCAGGGTGGGATTAGCACACGATATGAGACATGGCATGAAGGGCGGAACGTACCACACGCCCCCAGCGTTTGTCACGCCCCCAGCACACGCCCACATCACAACGCAGACATGCCCACAAGGGACTACTTTGCTGGCACAGTTCTTTTACCTTTTAAATGTATATGGTGGGCGTCTGCATAGCCTATGTCCTTCTGCTGCAACTGCCCTTTCCAACGCTGTATTGGGTGTTGTGATTGGTGCTGTGGTTCCTGAGATTACCCGCCTTAAAGGTTTGGGCTCTCTCTTTATTATAATAGTATGGATTTCTTGTTTGTAATTGAAAATTTGATTAATCCCTTTAGTACCCCTTGTTCTACTTTTTCATCCTCGTTGTAAATACCCCACACCATGGCACGTTTTTTGCGCCACCGCTGCCCCCGAGTTTGTTATGGTTCTATTGTGTGAAAGAGGGACAGAGAGGCGAGTTGCCTCCGAGTATAGCAGAAAGGACTTCCATCATGTCCAGGCCAATAGTTGGTTGGGTTCTCCAGTAAGGGGTTCAGAGGAGGGAGGGTCTTGTGGGGAAGGGTGGGGGGAGTGCCCTGGGTGGGGAGCAGGCAGGGAATTTTGTTTAAAAAAAATCCTCATTTACCTTAGTTAGTCCGCTTACCTCAGCTGTCTCAGTCATTCTAGTTTTAAACATCTTGGTCTGATCTTGGCGATCTCTTTCCTCTATGCCACATATGTGCTTTAAGGTCAAACTATCGAAAAAATGGTCCAGTTTCTATCATGGAACGTGAATGGCTTGCGCTTGAAATGAAGAAGGACAAAAATCCTACAATACATTAAGGACTCCCTCGCGCAGCTTATTATCGTACAACAGACACACCTGTCGAAACGCGAATCAACTGAGGTATTAAAAATAAATGGGTTGAAAAAGTGATTTATACTGAACAAAGCGCCAATATTAGGGGAGTGGCACTATTGATAAAAAAAACAAGCCAAAGCATGCTCATTAGACTCAATAGTTGATACTGGTGGCAGGTGGGTCATTCTTAAGTTATTTATTCTGGGCACTATTTCACTGTGGTAGACTATTTTTTCCCAAATCATGATGATCCCATCCCTTTAAAAACCATCTTTGCAAATTTGCTAGACTTTCCAGACCTCGTGATCATAGCAGAGGATTTTAACATTGTATTGGATCCCAAAATGGACAAATCACCAAATAGTAGAGCCACAATACCATCTAAATCCCAGGCATACCTCCACTCAGTGATGAAGCAGAGGGGACTTAGGGGCATATTAACAAGGACATGCGGTATTTTTTTTTTTATCGCCGCCTATTGCCGGATATTATTGCAGAGATAACATGCTATTAGCAACGTTTATCTCCAATGCGATAAAATATCCGACGATAGGGGCTAAATGCATGAATATCGCTGGAAATCCAGCGATATTCAGGCATTAACGCTAATGAGGACTTAACCTGAATATCCACGTCCCATTGGATAAACATGTTAAGTAATGGTCTGAGCAGGAATCAGATTCTGGTGATAATCGTGTTTAGCGTGACCTTTTTAATCGCACAGCCTGCCTTACTAATGGGCAATAGCTGTGTTAGCGACTGCTTTCAGTCGCTAACAGTTTGGGTACGCCCACTTTGCATGTCATTAGCGATAAATATTGCTGACATGCAAAGAGGGCCCCAAACCGGTCGCCATCACCTAAAAGCTGTCGCTAACTGCTGAGGCTTTTACTATATTGGGATTATAGCCATATATCCAGGATTGACTATGTCCTGGTCAGCCTGACCTTGAGGGGGAAAGTCAAGGACATTGTTTACTTGACGCACATCTATCTGATCATTCAGGGGTATACCTAGATATGGATCTGGAAAATAGGCAGAGTGTTAGAGTCTGGACTCTTGACCGTACGTTGCTTCAAGATACAGAGGAATGAAGCATATGAGTCTCAAGATGAAGGACTTCCGAGGCCACAACGTGGGGTCAGCCTCGAGCCCCATAGTCTGGGACTCTCTAAAGGCTTTTCTAAGGGGGTACCATCACTAGTAGGTTATGCTTTAGAAATAGGCAGTATAGAGAAGAGGTTGCCTAAAGAGAAGCAGGGTCAACACCTGTAGACATCTTTTCTCTAACTCTTGCAAAAGAGACCCATTGTGCAGTGATGCACATGTAATACACGCTTTGGCAACTGGTCCACATGTCTGTTGTCAGGTGGATAGTGTGAACAGCACTCTTCTGCAAAGCTGCCCCAATCACCTGCTGCACATCTTGATGTAGTGCTGGAACCACAACTCTGGCAAAATTGGACTGGCTAGGAACCTTCCATTTAGGGCGGACTGTTGCCACAATTTCTAGAAAACCCACCCCTTCCACAAAAGAAAAAGGGAGAAGGTCCAGCGCTAACATTTTAGCCAGCATTGCATTATTGCATTAGGGTGGTTGCGTTCAAATAGCGCATCCGACCAAAACATGCTTTTAAAGGTGGTCTGGACCGTTTTACGTGATGATGATGATGATGATGATGATGCAGACTTCTTCAACCCAGTTAGGCTCATTGATGTACTTTTTCACATTGTTGTCTCTCCCAGACTCTCAGTGTGCCTCATACATGTTGCTGGGGTAGAGGGTGTGGGCGCTACCACTGCAGTGCTGCTGCCAGGGGTACTGGGTGTACCAGAAAAAATGTCTGTCGCTTCTTCACTTCCCCCCTGCATGATCAGCCACTCGTCATCATCATCAGATGCAATATGAATAGATACATTTGGATTTGTTGTACTTTTGTATTCCCGGATCTTCCTTAGGTGCGCCTCCTAAATGATAGTGTGGTGTTTTTGGAGATGACCTCTCTGGCCTCCGGTACCATAGTTGGTACCAAGCTTACCCCGACTAACTACAGTTTTACAAATCGAACAAACGACCATGTTTTCCGCCTTTTTGCTAACACTAAAGAAGTACCAAATTGGGGACTGGAGATGTCTGCTGGTGGTGGAGGTGCTACTTTTAATGCCACATGAAGTAGAGGATGAGCGTGGTTGAATTTGACTCTGTTGTGCACTTACAGCACCACTACTTGAGGTAATGGAGGTCGAGCTGGATGGAGGTCCCTGCCGGCCCTTCTGACGAGAAAATATGGAAGCTGTAGGTCGTGTTGGTGTAGTAGTTACCTGCATTGGTGGTGGTACCAGTGCCACGCCGCCCACATCCTGCTCAGCAGCAATTTGGAATAGGGTAAAAATGTCTGTCTGCTGCATGCCTGCTGGGGCTGGAGTGACGACTGTGATGACTGGGTCATCGTCAGACTGTTCATCAGCAGCAGAATACACCACTTCTTGTTCGTCGTCATCACCCATAAGTGGAATCCTTGCGGGAACCTTCCTTTTAGGCTTAGCTACCTTTGTCGGCTAATGGTGTGCCTCTCTCAGACTGCATTGGTGGGTACCAAGCAACATCAAGATCATCAGAAGGAATGGGGCTTGAAGAAGAACTAGTAGTAGCCCTCCTTGACCTTTTTCTTGCTGGGGATCTGGAAGACAATGGATCATCATTAGGAGGAGTGGCTTCCTCGGATGATACCTCCGCTTGAATCTCGATTTTTTGATGTGCCCCTACTTCTGGAGGAACAAGCATTGTGGGCAGTTGTGCCGCTCCATGCGCCTCTAGTTGCGCCTCTCCTTGCGCCTCTCCTTGCGCCTCTCCTTGCTTCTCTCCTTGCGCCTCTCCTTGCGCCTCTCCTTGCGCCTCTCCTTGCGTCTCTCCTTGCGCATCTCCCTGCGTCTCTCCTTGCGCATCTCCCTGCGTCTCTCCTTGCGCATCTCCCTGCGCCTCTCCTTGCGCCTCTTGTTACGCCTCTCCTTGCGCATGTACTTGCGCTTGTACTAGTTGCACCTGTGGTTGTCGTTGAGGCTGTGGTTGTTGAACACTCGTCAGATGAGTTACACCCTGCGTTGATTGGATGCTACTTTCTTGCGATGTGCCAACATCACTGGTTGATGGTGATTGAGCAATAAAGTGGCTGCCTCTGCAGCACTCATGGTCTTGGACCTAACTTGGCGTAGTGGCACTGAGCCCAATGAAGCGGAGGTGCTGCTCCCAGCTTGGTCGCCGGCGGACTCCGCTGTTGCAGGCATAGTTTTTTTCCCCCGAAAAAAGTGTCTGTGGGCACACCAGTCTCCTTGGTAAGTGGTGCCACTTGCTTCTTCTGCTCCTTCTTACTGGCAGTGGCACTGGCAACTTTCTTGGTAGAGGAGCTACGACCACCTTTCTTTGGGCCCATCTTCTTCAGATGTCAGAACAGCAGGCCGCAGTTGCACGAGTTGCAGAGATGTCTGTGGCCAAACGTGACGTTGCGTGACGTTGTGCTGCACACACCGCTGCAGGACTTCTTCCTGGCACTGATGAATGATGAACGATGACTGATGGGGTTCTCTTGTGCACCTAAAAGCAAAGGAACATCAGTTAAATAAATATGTCGTGCTTCAATTAATATTTGCAACTAGGCCTTTATTATTATTACAACACACCCAAAGACCCAAAATAAAAATTGCAATTCTAATAAAAAATGAATGTTTACATTAATAGAAGAGGAACCACACAGAGAGAGTTGTTTCATGCACCACTGAGTACCCCTGGGCCTAATGGATGAAAGCAAGTCAAACTGGGTGCAGGCCTGAGAACACTGCCTAGCTTCAAAATGGCCCCTTGACCCCCAGCCACATGGCCAGGCCCTGCCTGCACCAGGCCTCAAAATGGCCCCCACCCACATGGCCGGGCCCCAACACCACCCCAAAAAGTTGAAAAACACACAAAAATCACCACAATCCAATGCCATCCATCACCTCAATGATGTTTAAATTCAAGACACCCCACAGAAAGACTTGGTCCATGCACCACTGAGTACCCCTGGGCCTAATGGATGAAAAGCAAGTCAAACTGGGTGCAGGCCTTAGCACACTGCCTGGCTTCAAAATGCCCCCTTGACCCCCAGCCACATGGCCAGGCCCTGCCTGCACCAGGCCTCAAAATGGCCCCCACCCACATGGCCGGGCCCCAACACCACCCCAAAAAGTTGAAAAACACACAAAAATCACCACAATCCAATGCCATCCATCACCTCAATGATGTTTAAATTCAAGACACCCCACAGAAAGACTTGGTCCATGCACCACTGAGTACCCCTGGGCCTAATGGATGAAAAGCAAGTCAAACTGGGTGCAGGCCTTAGCACACTGCCTGGCTTCAAAATGCCCCCTTGACCCCCAGCCACATGGCCAGGCCCTGCCTGGACCAGGCCTCAAAATGGCCCCCACCCACATGGCCAGGCCCCTACACCACCCCAAAAAAGTAAAAAAACACACAAAAATCACCACTATTCAATGACATCCATGCCCTCAATGATATTTAAATTCAAGACACCCCACAGAAAGACTTGGTCCATGCACCACTGAGTACCCCTGGGCCTAATGGATGAAAACAGGTTAAACTGGGTGCGGGCCTGAGCACACTGCCTTGCTTCAAAATGCCCCCTTGACCCCCAGCCACATGGCCAGGCCCTGCCTGGACCAGGCCTCAAAATGGCCCCCACCCACATGGCCAGGCCCCTACACCACCCCAAAAAAGTAAAAAAACACACAAAATCACCACTATTCAATGACATCCATGCCCTCAATGATATTTAAATTCAAGACACCCCACAGAAAGACTTGGTCCATGCACCACTGAGTACCCCTGGGCCTAATGGATGAAAACAGGTTAAACTGGGTGCGGGCCTGAGCACACTGCCTTGCTTCAAAATGGCCCCTTGACCCCCAGCGACATGGCCAGGCCCTGCCTCGACCAGGCCTCAAAATGGCCTCCACCCACATGGCCAGGCCCCAACACCACCCCAAAAAGTCAAAAAACACACAAAAATCACCACAATCCATTGCTATCCATGCCTTCAATGATGTTTAAATTCAAGACACCCCACAGAAAGACTTGGTCAATGCACCACTGAGTACCCCTGGGCCTAATGGATGAAAGCAAGTCAAACTGGGTGCAGGCCTGAGCACACTGCCTGGCTTCAAAATGGCCCCTTGACCCCCCCAGCCACATGGCCAGGCTCTGCCTGGACCAGGCCTCAAAATGGCCCCCACCCACATGGCCAGGCCCCAACACCACCCCAAAAAGTCGAAAAACACATAAAAATTACCACAATCCAATGCCATCCATGCCCTCAATGATGTTTAAATTCAAGACACCCCACAGAAAAAACTTGGTCCATGCACCACTCACTACCCCTGGGCCTACTGGCTAGTGTGGCTTTACAGGCACCCCAAAATAAAAACAAATCCACATATAACAGTCAGCTAAAATTCAGTGACAGAAATGAGAGCTAAGTTCAAATAAACTCACAGAAACAGTCGTATCATACACCCATGACTAACCCTGGGCCTACTGGATACTGTGGCTACCCACAATATATTTTTTTTTAAATTGTGAAAAAAGTTTTAAAATTGTAATTGCAACAACTGCAATGCCCCAAACAACACCAACTTATTTGTAAAATCTCAAATCCAAAAGTGATCCAAAGTCCAAAAAGTCCTCAAATACAAATATCCAGCAGCAGCCACAAAAAGTAATCCTTCCAGCTCCAGATCAAAATGTAAAGTGACCAGGACATGGACAAAGCAATGGGAGGAGCCTGCTGAACAGGGACAGGAAGTTGGAGACTCGGGGGCACTCCTTCCTCCCACCCCCCAAAAATGGACTCCTTGCCCAACAAAGTGCAGCCAAATGTCAATCTTAGGAGTTATTCTGATCAAAATCATCCTTTTCAGAAGGTTTATGCTGCCTGCGGTGGATTTCTTATGCAGAATTGCATTTTTTGCAAGTTTGAAAAAGCAAGCTGTTCAAATCCCCCGCCGGAAGTCAGCTGCATCTACGTGTTCGCAATTGTTTACTACCGCAATACTTGATCGCGGGCCCTTATGACGTACTCGCGTTGTCAAACTCTCGCTGTGTAAGATGGTGGGCCGTGATGACGTAGTCGCGGTCGAAAAACTCTCGCGCGATCACGCAGCAAGATCCAAAATGGCGCAGCAAGCGCAAACCGGGAGGAAAAACAACTCGGGAACTCAGAATCAAGGTAAGTCAACCGCCAGCTTGCGAATTGCTGATATTTGGGCACATTCTCACGATTCGCGGAACACGAATTTGCCAAAAATCCTCAAATTCCACGAACTGAACGAATTTTCAGCCCATACTTAGGAAAAACCGACCTGCATGACTGAATCCCTTCTATCTACCAAATGTTGTTGGGCAGTGATGCAAAAAATCGACTTTTTATTAACCTTGATAGGAGCTACTATAAGCGAACTAGATTTAAAGTTCTCAATGCTGTGTATAGGGTGTGGTCAGCTGTTAGAAAGAAGTATAAGATGGAAAGGGTATCTTGGTATAACCCACTAACTGCCACCACTCTTCTGCCAGCGGTATTTTGGGACCGGGTGGTGGATAATTGGCGCGATAAAGGGGTATGTTCAGTTGGAGATTTATTTGTTGACGAGGGACTAATGTCTTTTGTTATGTTAAGGGAGCAATTTCACCTGTCCCGGTCCAACATCTTTAAATATCGACAAATTCGTGATTATCTGCTTAAAGCCCAATGGGTAATTCAAGCTAATCCCCTTATTGAGGCAGTGAGGAAAAGCCCATGGATTGGCACACTATATACCCTTTTGCTAGATACTTCTGAGAATGATCTTGAGGCCCAAAATCATAAATGGGACATTATGCTCTGGTACTCGGCTAGAAACTTCGATCGAACTAGCTGGGAGATTGTTTTTGTCAGCAAATCTGGCTGCCCAGCATTATAAGACAGCTTTCGATCTATATTATACCCCAGTCAAAATATCTAAGTGGGGGGGACCTAATTAGGGTAAGTGCTTTTGCTGTGGGTGTGACGCCGCCGATGTGGTACATGTTTTTTATACGTGCGGGCACTTAAGCACTTTGTTTGGTCATATAGAAAAGTTTTTAGCTGAGATTCTGGTTGGCCTGTACAACTATCTGCAGCTCAGGTATTGCTGGGGGTTACAGGAGGATCGGCAACTGAATAATTAGCCTGTAAATCTTGATATTTGATTTTTCTAGCTACAGCTGTGGCTTGACTCTGTATCGCCTCAATGTGGTTACAAAAGGATGCTCCTTCTTTTGAACTATGGAGAGCCAGATTTTTGTCACTATTTAATATGGAGTACAGCCTGTATGCTGTGAAAGGTAGACGAAAAATGAAATTAGGTTGTGAGATTTGTGTCATGATTTGCCGAAAGCGCCTGCAGAACTACCACTCCCAGAATGCCTGGCGAAGGGGAGGAGCCGAAGACATATAATCTCACGTAGCGCAGGCATGCGCTGTACTTGATTCCTTATTCGAATTCTGGTAGTGTTGCAGCGTACTAGCAGTACGTCCTGTTTTGGTTTTCAATTCTACAGGACCTCGCGTTCCCGGCTGAGACGCCGTCCTGGTTTTAAGGAAAGATCCTGTTACTGTTTTGGAAGTTCGGCAGCTGCCGAACTATTTCTCGAAGTCCTTCCTGCTTGTGGCAGCAGCGGGGAAGGATTCTGCGCGTTCTCAGCTGAGACGCGGTTCTTGTGGGGGCCAATGTGACCAGTGGTATATTTGGAAGTCCGGCGCTGCCGAACTATTTTCTTGGTCCTTCCCGCTTGCAGCGGCAGCGGGGAAGGAGACTACGGACCCGATTCACAGAATGAACTTAAGACTCAATTCTAAACTTAACTACTATTTTGGTATTCACAGAATGCACTTACTACTTTTGGCATTCACAGAATGAACTTACTACTTTTGGTATTCACAGAAGTTAGGATTTTGTCTTAAGTCTGTCTTAAGTCTGTCTTAAGACAAACTTAAGACAAAATCCTAACTTCTGTGAATACCAAAAGTAGTACATTCATTCTGTGAATACCAAAATAGTAGTAAGTTTAGGATTGAGTCTTTAGTTCATTCTGTGAATCGGGCCCTACGCGTTCTCGGCTGAAACGCGCTACAGCCTGCATTTGTTTTCCACTGTTTGGATTGCCTTTGCTCTCTTCCTTCCTGCTTGCGGCGGCAGCGGGAAAGGGTTGCCATTTCCTAGATGTTTCTCAGTACTTCTTGGAAGGCGAGACGATGTCGTGGTAAGCCTCCTTTGAGGTTCTAACTTTGTTGTTTCAATAAGCCTGGATTCAGCATTCTTTTTCGTACTTAACTATTTAGCTGGGATCAGCTAGGATTTCATTGAACCTTTATTCTTCGTGGTGCAAGACTTATTTAGTGACAGCAACTAAGTACTCTTTTCAGTTATTTTAACCCTGGGTCTTTTTGGTTCATCGGTTACTGGAGAGGGGTTTTCATTTCGTTATTGGGAGACTGGAAAGGGTATGTATGTGATGTAGTACATTATCCTTTATGTATTTCCAAGAGAACAATTGATGGAATAATAACATTGGTTTTATGTTTTAGGAAGTTACAGTGTATAGAGAGGCATCAACTACATCAATCAGAGAGGAAGGGTTCACCTCTTGAAAGCTTATTTAGGTAGGTGTTCTACTAGCGAGAATTTATTGAGTGTAGTTAGAGATTTATGTTATAATTCTTGTGTTTTCTCGTTTCAGTTATCCCGTCTGTTGCTGTTCCTTCCCTTTCCCATCCCTCGCTTGATTACCTCTATGCTCTGTGTATGGTCAGAGTATGGGCAAATCAGGAGGTGGACCCCTTTGAGCATCATCCTGATCCTGAGGAGTCGACGATCGTGACAATTTGGGGACCAGTGGTGGCCTACATGGATGCATAAATTCTGTTAAGTCAATTCTTTTTGTTTGGCCGGAATAGTCCCTTTCATAGTAGCTGTGTATCCTTTATATCTATATGTATAGGCAAATTTGTCACTGTTATGATTCTATGGTTAATACGGCTAAATGTATTATAACAAAATTGTTTGCCATGATCTTCATCTTCTCCTTTTCTTTCGCTGTATCGTACGTGCCTTGTTTTGTGTCCTCATGGATTTTCAATTAAAAAAAATTAAAAAAGAAATGTCCAGGCACGGAAACCTTGATTGGAGAGCTCAACATGTCCTTTCTACTATGGCCCTTGTGTAGCTCAGTGCCACATTGTAGTCTCTCTGTGCCTGTGTTTGTGTCACCTGATGGGTGTAATCAGACATGGTAAGAGTACATAGCCTTGGTCAGCTGTAAAAGAAAATGGAAAAAAGGTACATGAGCCTTTCTTTTATTGTGATGTGTTAGCGGATTTGATGGAAGCCGGCGTCCCAGGTCCGCAATACTGTCACAAAATGCGTGACACAGGACTCCCCACTCAACGTTAGGCCCAGTAAGGACGCCATTTGACATAGCCCTGCTCACCCCCTTACTAGCTTGGCACGAGCAAGCAGGCCTATCTCCAAGGCACGAGTGTACAGTATGTGCAACCACGCCCACAGCAACCCACTGGTGACACCACAAATGGACTGCACACGAGTTTGATAAAACAAGTATAAACTTTATATAAAAAGATTTATGATCAGACCACACAATACAAGAATCAACATATAATACAGGGTAATATTTGTCCCAGCTGGCTGGTAGGTTCAAATCCCAACCGCCGCTTTTAAAATGCTATGCTGGTCATAATGCTAGAATCACACACATTTCAATGGAAAGACAATAGTGCACTGCGTAATGATACACTCCTGTGCTGAGCAAAGGAGAAATAATACAATGCGTAACGATACACTCTGGTACCTTGCAATGGGATAAATAATGCAAAGCATACCACTACAAACATGTATTGTGCAATGAAGGAATAATGCAATGCGTCACACCCCAATCACGTACTTTGCAATGAAGAAATACTGCAATGCGCAACGCTACAATCATGTACTTTGCAATTCAGGAATAATGCAATGAGTAGCTACAAACATGTACTTTGCAAAGAAGAAATAATGCAATGCGGGCCGCTGCAATCCTGTACTTTGCAAGGGAGAAATAATGCAATGCATAGCACTACAATTGTGTGCTACGTTATGCCGAAATACTGTCGGGCATCATAAGACAGTTCGGCAGTTTGTTAGCAGCAATATTGGCAATGTGTATTATGACCGTCAGCCTCTTCCATAACAGTTGCCCCCACACGGATCAATGATGACCTGAATCACAGCTTCTCACTGTGGCCCCAGTACCACCACTCCTTTGGTCAGTATGGGCCTCACCCTGAGCCGAAGCAAAGGCTCATATCACCAGATGGACTGAGAGGCCGAGAGAGTGTCCCTTCAAGCCTGCACCCCGCCCAGGCATTGTTCCACGATACCTGGGGGCACGACCCCACTCTCCTCTCCGCCTTCAATGGACTGGGCCTGCTGTGTAGAGCTTCCTCAATGGGCCTCAGAGGCTCAGCCTTGCAGCTCAGATTCTCCGGGGCTGCCGGTCCGGGCCGCAACTGTTAGGAAGGTCTCAGGCGGCCACAAGGCACACGTAGCTCATGTCCCTAAGACTGCATTACTCCAGGTCCACGTTTACGTTTACCACAGCACCCTCTGGGACTCTCCTGGCACAAAGCCACACATACAATGCTGATGAGTCCTTATGTTGACTCCGAGTGCACCTTCACCAGGCACTCCTTCCAGCGGTCTCAGTTGGCACCAAAACACGTACACTGCGCTGCAGAGACTCAGTTTCTTCCGGTGCACACGATGATCCGCCGATCACCTCCACAGTCCCAGGTTGCACCAAAGCACACGCACTGCTTCACTGAGACTTACTCCAACTCTGGTGCTTCGATATCCAGGTGCTCTTCAACAACGCCTCCAGCTGCACTTCGACACACTCACCATGTCCGAGCCTCACTTCTCCTCTGGTGCACTCGATGACCAGACGCTCCTCACCAGCGCCTCCCATGCACCCCGACACGCACCCTGTGCATCCGAGACTTATTCAACTCATCCTTCGATGCACGTGCCCACCAGGCGCTCTCCACCAGTGCCTGTGGTGCACCATGACACGCATCCTGCGCTCCGAGACTCACTTCTCCTCCGATGCACGTCCCAACCAGATGCTCCTCACCAAGGCCTGCGGTGCACCACGACATACACCCTGCTCGTCCGAGTCTCACTCCACCACCGATGCACATACTGTCCAGACACTCTTCACCAATGCCTGTGGTGCACCACGACATGCACCCAGCATGTCCGAGACTCACTTCTCCTCCGATGTACGGCACCAAGGGTTGGTCTTTCCCCAGCAGTCTATTCAGTTTTTTCTTCCTTAGCAAAGGTTCCTCTTGACCACGAAATTAGTCCAAGCCGCTCACAGTGTCATTTCTGCCTTGTGCTGCCTGCCGACGGATTTATCATTCATCAGCCATCAATTCCTGCATTTTGAACGCAAGCCTCCCCACTGTAGCGGACTCGCTGGTGTGAGCGTGTCCTGCAATCGGCAGGATCCGATACCGCTCCTAGCTCGAGTCCTGTGGGTAGAAGGCTAGAGGCGAGTCTTAGTGCGGCGGATACCGACCGGGGGACTGCGAGGACCAGCATTCCACAGGTAGCCCAGCTGGTGCCTCTTCCCCCGGCGGCCATGCCCACCACCTCCCGGCTTCATAACCTTTCGCGACACCCGCTCCGCGGTGCCGCGCACAGTGTCATTTCTGCCTTGTGCTGCCTGCCGATGGATTTATCATTGATCAGCCATCAATTCCTGCATTTTGAACGCAAGCCTCCCCACTGTAGCGGACTCGCTGGTGTGAGCGTGTCCTGCAATCGGCAGGATCCAATACCGATCCCAGCTCGAGTCCTGTGGGTAGAAGGCTAGAGGCGAGTCTTAGTGCGGCGGATACCGACCGGGGGACTGCAAGGACCAGCATTCCACAGGTAGCACAGCTGGTGCCTCTTCCCCCGGCGGCCACGCCCACCACCTCCCGGCTTCATAACCTTTCGCGACACCCGCTCCGCGGTGCCGCTCACAGTGTCATTTCTGCCTTGTGCTGCCTGCCGACGGATTTATCATTCATCAGCCATCAATTCCTGCATTTTGAACGCAAGCCTCCCCACTGTAGCGGACTCGCTGGTGTGAGCGTGTCCTGCAATCGGCAGGATCCGATACAGCTCCAAGCTCGAGTCCTGTGGGTAGAAGGCTAGAGGCGAGTCTTAGTGCGGAGGGATACCGACCGGGGGACTGCGAGGACCAGCATTCCACAGGTAGCCCAGCTGGTGCCTCTTCCCCCGGCGGCCACGCCCACCACCTCCCGGCTTCATAACCTTTCGCGACACCCGCTCCGCGGGTGCCGCTCACAGTGTCATTTCTGCCTTGTGCTGCCTGCCAACGCATTTATCATTCATCAGCCATCAATTCCTGCATTTTGAACGCAAGCCTCCCCACTGTAGTGGACTCGCTGGTGTGAGCGTGTCCTGCAATCGGCAGGATTCGATACCGCTCCCAGCTCGAGTCCTGTGGGTAGAAGGCTAGAGGCGAGTCTTAGTGCGGCGGATACCGACCGGGGGACTGCGAGGACCAGCATTCCACAGGTAGCCCAGCTGGTGCCTCTTCCCCCGGTGGCCACGCCCACCACCTACACGTATTTCATTGACATCACCTTTACCGCGACGAGGGACGCGCGCGGGACAGAGCTTGGGGCGAAGACCGGGCAAAGAGCGGGCCGTTTGAGGCCGTTCGAGAACGTTAGAGATCGGACCGGGCCCCTGCCCTAAGCTTTGCTCAAACGGACCACAACTGTACGTACCCATGTAACTCATCGACATTGAAATTGCCCATTTATTTTTTTGCTACCCACTAAGTTTTAGTGAAATTCCCTCCCCAAAAATGAATACGAGGAGTAGTAAATCTAAGAAGGCAAAAAAAGGTGGGGTCGGCGAGCAGCTGTTAGGGCCCATGGACGACTTCATCACTAAGGCAAACACCTTCATCGACCAAAGTATTAGTCTGATTGAGGGCAGAGTATCGACTGATCTTGCCATTGCAAGGAGATCATCCATGGGGCTATTGGCTGTAGCAAGAACCGCCAAGACAGAGAGAATTTCAGCACAATCATTGCAAGGTAATAATAGACTCAGCCTTCCGAACGTCGTAGACCTTTCAGCTTCCCAACTTTCCCTATCAATCTCAAATTCTGACTTAGAAAAACCCCCCGAAATTTTGCTTGATCATACCCCAGAGGAAGTAAGACAAGCAAGAGGGAGGAGGGAGGGGGCTGTTAAGAAGAGAAAGGAAAAGGAAAAGGGAAAGGTAGATAAAACCGCAGCCACTGATATGGCCGACTTAATCGATCCCACTGTCACTTCAAACCCGGTAGGGACAACCCTTCAAACAGCTGATATTATTGACCATCATGTATTGATACATCATTCCCCACATACTATACCAGATACTATTATTACAGATTCACCTGCCTTTCTATCTCCTAGTAAAGAACCCGATATTCTGGAGTTGGTAAATAAAATAGCCTCACTATTAAACACCTTCTTCCTCCCTTTAGAAAGCAGATTATTAAATATTGAGACTCAACTGGCTAAACTTGTAAGTTCTATAAAACCTAAGTCAATTCAAGAACCTCAAAAAAAGGGGACAAATAATTTGGCTGTACCTATCCCGCAGAAGAAAACTACAACCTTAGTCTGCCCATCTCCCAAACAACAAATAGCAGCAAAGGCTCCCATAGTGGTGAACCCCCCCCCCCAAAGCTACAACGCTTACACTTCAGACCAACACGGCTCCAAAAACACCAGTAACAAAAACACCAGTCCTAAAAACACCAGCCCCAAAAACTCCTGCTCCCAAAAAACCAAATCCTCCAGCAAATAAAGGAAGCACGAGAGGAGCACACGAGGGCAGATTCCCTGTTAACTTGCCACCTGAGGCATGCTCATTCGTGGTAGTGATGACTGGTGTACCAGAACTAACGGGAGAGACTGTAGAACCTAATTGGTCCTTAACAAATAAGGTCCAATACTGGCTAAATACAAACCGACCCATTCCCCCCAATTGGTCAAGCAGGATATCAACGGTAAGCCGGACCCCATGGGTGGGACATAGCAAGAAAATAATACAGGGAGACTGCATTGTGATCACCTTTGAGGATCCAAGAGTAGTTGAGTACATTTGCTCCTGGGAACATCACAGTACAAGCAGCGGGATTGACACAAAGTGTCTCTCCTTTTTCTACCCTGAAAGACACCAGAATAGCCACCTTAGTGAATTTGATAATATCTGGCGCAAAGCAGTCCCACAGCCCTGGGAATTCGACATCCCCAGACCAAAAATGGTCCCGCGACATAATGATTATGATAGTCTCTGGTGGCCAGTGGACCCCAACTATCAGCATCATGAGGGTTCATGGCAGATCGCGGGACCTCGGAATAGAGGTAGAGAATGGGAACAGTGGGGCGGACCTCCACAGCGACCATATAGACCTATTTATAGAGAAACGCCACACTGGGAAAATTGGTCGGGTATACCGACCACGAATCGGTTCAGTGGCCTAGAAATGGTCGACTGACCATCAGCTGAAATTCCAACTCCTGAACAAATTACCCCAGTCCCAGATCCCCCACAGACGATGACTGCAGGGCCAGAGAATAAAATACAATTTCTGTCTATTATTTTCTGGAATATCGCAGGCCTCCGCCCAAAAATAGAGGATGGCTCTGCCGCTCACTTTCTTGAGGAAGGCAAGATAATATGCCTACAAGAGACATGGGCTATGAAGGAGTTACACCTTGTGGGCTACAAAACGCACTTTTCCCCAGCCCTTCCAAGTAACGCGGGAAGGCCGAAGGGGGGTCTGGTTACTTACATAGCCAATACAATACTAAACTTGAAGATACTAAAAATAGAATCTGCCCCAAACTTCCAATTGCTTTGCCTTTCGGTAGGGAAAAAAGTAATCATCATCCTAATAAATTTCTATAACAATTTAGAGGTCGACCATTGTATTAACATCCTCTCAATAATCCAGGAAAAAATCGCCCACTATAGAAAATTGTACGGAAAAAAGGGTATCGTCCATTTATTATGGGGAGGGGATTTTAATTTACACCCCTGTCCATGTTCGGGCAACCAGAGTTGCGGAATAGTGGATGAGTACGATAACCCTCTCGTGCACTTTCCCCACGCACGAACGGGGGCAGTTATGAATAATCTTCTCACAGATCTTGAACTGTCAATAATAAATAAGAAAGACCCTATCAAGAATAAACTAGAACCAACATACCTAGGGAGGGGACATGAGACCACCGTCGACTACATTCTTTCGACAGATGGATTGAGACACCTAATCAGGGATTTCACACTTTTGATAAACACCCTAAGCGATCACTCCGCACTTAGGCTGGATCTCGACATGAAAAATCTAGTAACCCACACAACAATAATTGCACATACCCTATCCCAAAATAGGCTTGAATTGGGCAAAATAAATGGGTTTACTATAAAATGGGAAAAGACCGATCCCATTCAACTAACCAATAAATTAATAAAAATAACATACCCCAACATAATAAAATGTCTAGATCTTTCAACTGATGATGGGACGGTCCTCGAAAATTTTAAGGCTATATTAGAGCAAATAAAAGTACTGTTGACTAGGAAATTAAAGCAAACTAAGACAACTCCAACAGGATGGTTCAACCATGACTGTACTATGATGCAAACCAAGTTAAAAAAGGCCCTTAGACAACCAAATAGGGATCGGCAGCAGATCCAGCAAATCAGGCTCCAGTAAAATAAGGTTAGGAAACTGAGAAAACAAGAGCTGAAACAGGCCCTATGGGACGACCTTCATAAAAGTGCACTTACGAGGAATAGTGAGTCCTTCTGGCGGATAGTTAAGTCCCCCTTTTTATCCAATTCTAATAGACCCCAGATTGATGTGGCTATAGAAGAGGAAACCTGGGTAAATAATTTCTCAAAATTTTTTAAACTAACATCCCCAGCAGAAGAATTACACCACCTTCTTCCCCCAGTTGAATTCCCAATTACCCTACAATTCGACATACTCGATGTAGTACAGGCATTAAAATCAAGTAAAAGTGGCAAGGCAGCTGGACCCGATGGGGTGCCCGTAGATCTGTTTAAACATCTCCCGGATCTTTGGGCCCCCATACTCACGAGAGTATGTACTGCAGCAGCGAAACTGGGACTGATGGAGTCTTGGTCCAACTCCATCATGGTGCCAATCTTCAAAAAGGGGGACCGCCAGGACGTTAAATGTTACCGTCCCATTTCATTGTTAGACTCTCTGGGAAAAGTAGTCGGTAGAGTAGTCTTAGAACAACTTCAGCAATGGGCAGACGATAGGAAGATTCTATCGGACCTACAATTCGGATTCAGGGAAGGTTTTGGAACAATAGAGAAGGCCCTCAATCTAAGCATGATTGTATCTAAGTACATTCACGCAAAGCAGGGGACAATGTACATGGTATACGTGGACTTGTCCTCTGCGTTTGACTGCGTATCTCATGCGAAGTAATGGACCCTCTTGAAAACCATGGGGGTGGATCTCCCCCTCCTGGATTTTCTAAGAGAGCTATACGCGGAAGCCTCTGCAAGAGTGTGCTATGGGACAAAAGGTGAGCTCACCGCGTCTTTTAGAGTAGAGCGAGGAGTCAGGCAGGGGTGTGTCCTGGCCCCCTTCCTCTTCTTGCTGTATACTAACGGACTGGAGGAGAAGATGTTGAGGGGGAGCAGGACCTCCCCAGACTAAAATAACGCCTAATCCCCGCTCTGCTCTACGCGGATGACGAGGTCATCCTGGCCCGCACACCAATAGAACTCCAGAAATCCCTGACCAAATATGCTGAATTTATGAGCGCCTTAGACCTACACATAAATGTCAAAAAAACTTTTGTT
The DNA here is from genome assembly GCF_964263255.1 of Lissotriton vulgaris. Lineage (NCBI taxonomy): Eukaryota > Metazoa > Chordata > Amphibia > Caudata > Salamandridae > Lissotriton > Lissotriton vulgaris. The sequence continues at coordinate 257,394,478 of NC_141685.1, forward strand.
ATGGTGGCTGGTGGAGGGCGCAAACGTACAAGGAACATCTATTTAATTGAACAAAAACTTGAGAGTACTCCCCAGTACCCTTACCTGGGTATAATGATAGATGAAAGATTAAATTGGAGGGCAGCCATTGAGTCCAGTAGGCATCTTTTCAAGAGAGCAATTGTTGCATTGATGAACTTTTCACAACGACTTGGAAGGAGACCACCAGTCAAACTGCTAAAAATCTATGCAGCAAAATGTCAATCTATTGCTATGTACGGGGCCGGGGTATGGGGGCATACTGATGTTGGCTCTCTCCAAATAGCAGAGAACTCCTTCATGAGATTCCTTCTATCTGCTCCAAAGTGTTCTTCCATCTACGCTTGCCATGCGGAATTGGGTATCCCTTATGTAGAAGATCTGATAAAGGTTCAGCCATTGCTACTTTGGAGACGCATCTGGCTATCGGATAAGAATGTACTGACCAAAAACATCTTAGAGGATTCCATGGCACTGGACTGTGCGCACAAAATTGCTTGGCTTACCTATGTTAGGCACTTTTTCTCAGATTTGGGACTAGAAAAGTACTATATTACACCAGAGACCCTAACTGAAATAAGTAAGAAAGAGTTGAAGCAAATAGCTATGAACCACCTAGAGTCTCTCAGACTTACCCTGCTATCGACTAAACAATCCGTACTGCATGCAAATATGGTACAGCTCACCCCGCAAATCCAGCCCTACCTTACACTAGAAATCAGCACATACAATAAGATGCTCCTGACAAGGTTTAGACTCAACCTTTTTCATAGACTAGTGGCCTTCCCAAAAAAAAACACTTGGGACTTAAATCTGGCTTATTGCCCATGCGACAATATATCCTCAGTCATGTATGCATACGATACTGTTTTGTAAATATTTTCATACCCATAGAAAGATTTGGCTATACCCACTGTTAAAGTGTTGGGGTTTCAGACAGTGTCGTCCAGCCATGCTATCTTTGCAGATGTTAGACTCCGAACGCACCTGTTACCACGTACTAAACTTTTTAAAATGCATTATTAGGCACAGGAACAACCTCTAAAAACTGAACTATTTGTATGAATTGATTCCTCTTTCTTTTTAAACTTTGGAATTTTACAAATGTATATTATCTTGATATATCTGACAATTTTAAACATTTAAATGTATGAATTTTTGCTGTTGCTTTTATGGTTTTGCAATATCAAAAACCGAATAAAGAATTTATATGTATATAGTCCAAGCCTTTTCAGTCTCAATCCATTTCTGTTCCATTCCAACGTGCAGGGGTTTCAGCTCTCATAGTTACACCCCTAAAAGTTTGTTACGCTCAGGGGTCCTTGACCCCTGCCTAGATCGGTTCTGGGTGTCTCCCTCCCACTGTCACCTTTCTTCCTTTGATACTGGGGGTCTGGATCCTTAATCACTTAGCAGGAGGTGGGTCAATTGGTTTATAGCACCAGCCCAGGCCTTTTCACCTCCCTCGCTTCTCCTCCTCCTATTCTCCAGATGCAGGGCAGCCTGGTACCATCTCAACCCCTCCCTGGGTCAAGACCTCTCCCAGCTCCTCGCACCTCTCAGATTCAGACAGTGAATCCAAATTCAGCAGAGACACTGTCAGGCTCCGTCTCTATGCTCCTTGGGGCTGTGCAGAAAATACCTATACCTACACCCACACAACCATCCCGGAGCCTGAAGTAAACAACACAGACTCACAGAATAGTTCCGCAAGCGCGGGACAGGAAGGGAACAGCGGGGAGGGAGATCTGAAACGACAAAGGACACGAGGTTTAGAACAACACCCCCCCCCCTTCTTCCTCAATGGATTCCTCTTAACCACCAATCTTACACAATTCCATTCTGTCTCTCAACCCCTACCTGAAAAGGAAAATAACGAAGACTTTGTATACAGGAGAGATGTGCTGAGGGTACTACTAGAAACAGCAATCAACTAGAAAAAGGACAATGAATACATTCAGATAAGGTGTTATTCCCTAAAGGTTATATGTACATAACATCAAATCTTGACATACCACAGTAGTTCTGTGGTCTGTTTTGGACTGCCCTTTTCTTTCTCGTTAGATACCCCCCCAGGGATTCTCTCTCTCCTGTACTGAAGAAAATAATGTAGAAAAGGGTGTGCGCATAAGGAAACAAAGATTTACTTCACCAACATCTCTTTCCTTTTCTGAAACAAGTGTTCTATAAATCTAAAATCCTGTAATCACAGGAATAGTCTTTCTCTGGCAACGTGAATCACTAGTGTAGCAGTCTTAAGATCAAACCGCCTTGACTGTGAGCATGAGTTTGCAAAATCCAGGAAACACACTTATGCTTGACAACTCCTCTGCAAACCTCGTACTAATAACCAAAGTTCCCCTGCATGAGAAAGCAGCCGCTCTTCTCCTCCAACAGGAAAAACTAATGTGGGTTCTTCAGAAATACACAGTTAATCATGCCATGATAGATACACACCGCCGCGTGCATCGAAGGAGGGCCCCTCGAACCACAATGACACCCAGCCGGGCGCCTCCAGATCACAATTCAAAACGAATGTTTGTTACTCACAAGTCAGTAGCTCATTCTCACTCTTACCGACCAGAACTCCAGCACAGCAAGAATTATCGGCGCCATCAGCAGTCTCTGCAGCGTATTAGTTCCTTGACGTGGTTTGCGTCGCTACGGAACGTAGCCGAATGTATTGCTGGGAACTGTAGTTTGGTCCTGGAAGAGTGCCGATTGCCACGCTTTCCGCGGACAGCGGCACACTGCGACCCTAATCCTGACAGACACACAGAAATGCTTAAAGCACAAAACTTGCCACTTTCTAAAAGGGTGGTTTCTGAACACAAAGGGCCCGATTCACAGAATGAATTTAAGACTCAATCCTAAACTTACTACTGTTTTGGTATTCACAGATTGCACTTACTACTTTTGCTATTCACAGAATGAACTTACTACTCTTGGCATTCACAGAATGCACTTACTACTTTTGGTATTCACAGAATGAAGTTACTAATTTCGGTATTCACAGAAGTTAGGACTCCTAACTTTAGGACTCCTAAATGCCTTCTGTGAATACTGAAAGTTCTAAAATTACGATTTTTCTCAATTTAGTAGTAGTAAAGTTAGGAGTACTAACTTTAGGACTCCTAAATGCCTTCTGTGAATACCGAAAGTCCTAAAATTCCGATTGTTCTCAATTTAGTAGTAGTAAAGTTAGGACTACTAACTTTAGGACGCCTAAATGCCTTCTGTGAATACCGAAAGTCTTAAAATTAGGATTTTTCTCAATTTAGTAGTAGTAAAGTTAGTAGTCCTAACTTTACTACTACTAAATTGAGAAAAATCGTAATTTTAAGACTTTCAGTATTCACAGAAGGCATCTAGGAGTCCTAAAGTTAGGAGTCCTAACTTCTGTGAATACCGAAATGAGTAAGTTCATTCTGTGAATACCAAAAGTAGTAAGTGCAATCTGTGAATACCAAAACAGTAGTAAGCTTAGGATTGAGTCTTAAGTTCATTCTGTGAATCGGGTCCGTAGTCTCCTTCCCTGCTGCCGCTGCAAGCGGGAAGGACCAGGAAAATAGTTCGGCAGCGCCGGATTTCCAAATATACCACTGGTCACATTGGTATATTTTATAAGAACCCTGCATATAAGAGTCCCAGCAAATGGTGAGCTGATGGCACCACTCCGCCTCCTGTCTCGGTGGAGTCGGCACGGAATCTGGGTATTTTCTATGATTCCTCACTTTCTTTTGACCTTCATGTAAGAAATATAGCAGGCTGCTGCTTCAATATCATAAAATCCTTGAAGAAATGCTTTGATTTTCTTCCTATCGAAGGTAGAAAGTCTGTCACAGTCTCTCTTATACTTTCTCGCCTCGATTATTGTGACGAGCTGATGGCAGGGGTAAAGAAACAAATGCTAAAGAAGTTACAGAGCGTCCAGCATGCAGCAGCGCGGCTGGTGCTTAAACTTTCTAGAAAATCTTCAGCGTCTGCAGCTCTTAGAACTCTGCATTGGCTGCCGATCCAAAAAAGAATTCTTTTTAAGATTCTACTGACCATTTTTAGATCTCTAAATGATATCGGACCAAGGTATCTAATAAATAGGTTTACCCGCTATAATCCCATCAGAGCTTTGAGGTCAGCAGGGCATAATCTTGCTAACATCCCGAAATTTCTTCGCAAAACCAAAGGAGGCAAAACACTAGGTGTTTTGGCCTCCAAGGCCTGGAATTTGATGCCAAATGATCTTAGAATGCAACCTACAGAGGCCGCTTTCAGGAAAAGGCTTAAAACTTGGCTATACAATCTGACAGACACCTATGTGCTGAACATCATCTAGTGCCTCCTCACAGTTCTTCTCTACCTTTCCATAGCGCCAGGATGCTCCTTTCGGAGCGACAGTTTCGCGCTTTATAAATACCACATAACTTTAACATATCTAGAGGTCCCCGAACCCCTAAAACACCTAAAGGAGACATTAGGGGTTCTGAATATGTAAACGTATTGCAGATCCTCAAACCACAGTGCTCCTAGCACAAAAGTCGATTTTGGGAAGCACTTTAGTTCAATGTGGTGAGTAAAATGTGCAATTTCACTAACCCCAGGGAATATAAATATAATTTTATAAGGATCGTCCCTATACCTACTTGACCCCCGTCCTCCTCCCACCCCCACCCCTGGGACACCTAGGAGAGACCCTGGGGGTGCCTAATATGCCAAAGCATTGTAGTTTATTAACTTTTAAGAGCCCTAAATACAAAAGTCGAGTTTGGGCATAATTAGCATTTTAAAAGCAGTCCTACAACACAGGGCTGCTTAGAAGCTGACCTCAGGCTTCAGCAGTGCACACATGCAAGTGCAAAAATACTGCAAAGCCTCTAAACCGCCATGCCCTATTATATACTATGGACTTAGGGGTAGTTTGAATCCCCCTGCCCTATTATGTACTCGGTCCTTATAGGGGAGGTCATGCCAAACATAGGGGTACCCAAACCCATAGTGCACCCTAGTGTATGTAGGTGTTTTACTGTATTCTAAGTGTGTTTTCCGTATTGCACTGACCCTGGGCCTGTTTAGGCAGAGCTCAGAGTCAGTCCGAGTCAGGTACCAGCAGTACCAGTCAACAAAAACTTCAGGGTGCCCAGGGCATAGGATGACTTTGCAACAGACATGTGTTATGGGAAATATAAGAACAAATATTTTCTCCTGTTTTACTTCTCCCTTAAGGAGGTGTTATTTCTATTATACAAAGGGAGGTCTGATTTGTATAAAACACTATGGTTGGAAGCACTGGAATGCCCAAGTAACTGCCTTGGAATACTCCTTTGACGCACTGTAGGGCAAAGCTGATCAGAGCAATATATGCGCAACACAAAGGGCAACTTTCCCTCACAAAAAAAGTTTTGCCTCCATCTAGGCCCTTTCAATCAAGTCAGGCAACAGGAATTGCGTGAAATCTGTTTGAAAATTAGCCACTCGAGGGCAGATTTACAAGAACTGATGCATCCCAGCATATTAGCACAGATGCATCAGTTTGATAGCGTGATGCAAAGAAAACCCTTGCGCCACCATGGATGCATAGCATTTAAATTGCGGCACACCGTGGCGCAAGGATTGACAGATACATCAGGCTTCTGTTGGCATACCGGTAACGCATTGCTGGAGTCTTGTCACAAGCACAACGCAACTCCAGCAATGTTCAGGAATGCCTATTTCTAATGTGCTGTGTCACTCCTTATGCCTGCTTCAAGCAGACGTAAGGTTTTGACGCAGTGGCGTTGTAGAAGTGACTCGATGAAATCGTGCAGATTTTACTGAGTCACTTTTATGAAGCTGTCTTGCGTCGGAACGCCCACCCTACATACGTTATACCTGACGCAGGTATAATGTGACTCAGGGCATTACAATGTGATGAATCTCCCTAGATGCGTCAGGTTGTAAATGTGTCGCAACGTGGTGCGTTGTTTATGCCGCAGCTGCTTCAAAAAAGTGATGCAACGGCGGCGTAAAAGTGTCACAAGGGGCTTGTAAATCTGCCCCTCGGTATGCTTGTAAAGCAAATGAAGCATTTGCTTTTCAATAGTAGAATGCAAGCTATTACCCTTATCATATTGGGCATTGGGCAAGGGGTGCCTCGGTAACAAAAGAGCAAGCCAGGACATGGCCATATTCATCCCCCTCCCCCCACCCCACTATTAGCTCTGTCGCTGGATGGTGCAGAGCTTCACGCTTAGTATGGAGATCTATGAAGTTGTAAACCCAACTCAAGGGGTGAGAAGAAGGCATTCCATGGCATGGTTTGCTTTCAAAGTTTTAGTACATACAGAAACATGGACATTTGTGGACATTCCCAAACTCCAATCCCTCCCCATTCCACCCAGAAAATGGTTGGCAATTTAATCCATCAAAGGGGATTTTGCAGCATGGGAAGGGGAATAGGGCAACCTCAGATTTAATGGGGGTGTAGGCAAGGGCTATCTCTACAGAAAACATATAGGGGCATATTATCAAGCAGGGCGTTAAAATTATCGCAGTTTTAGCAGCAGAAAACCGCCGCTAAAGCGGTGATAATGGGCTTGATAATATGCCCTGGAGAATTCCAATAGAAGCCCATGTTCACACCAGAACATGGGTTTCTATTGGAATTCACAAGGCCATATTATCAAGCCCATTATCGCTGCTTTAGTGGCAGTTTTCTGCTGCTAAACCGGGGATATATGACGGTACCACGCATACTTTTACAACGCGTACCGTTACAACGCTACTTTTACCACGCAAGTCATTACAACAACTTGCATGGAGGGGCGCTGGATAGTAAATTTTTTAATTTACTATTCCAACTCCAGTCCCCGTGGACTCTAGGGAAGGAGTTGGATAGTAAATTAAACTATTTACTATCCTGGAGCGCCCCCCAGCGCAAGTCTTTGTAACGACTTGCGTGGTAAAAGTAGCGTGGTAACAGCACCGCGTTGTAAAAAATGCGTGCTAACCGCTGTATACCCTAAACCGGCGATAATTTATAACGCCCTGCTTGATAATATGCCCCTAATTCCCCACGGAAAAAACAAAGTGCATTTCCCCAGGGCAGGCCATTCCACCTGTGCAGATGCTATCGAGAGTCACAGGCAGATTCAGAGCAAGCAGGAAAAGTTACCACACCTTCCCAGTGGTACACTGGAAACATGTGTCTGGCACAGCTTCCCAGGTGTAATACAGGGAAAGTTGATGAATACAAAATGGTAAACAATTTCCAGGAGGTCTGCCATCTTCTGATTTCGTTGTCCTTAAAATAATAAGATTAATATTTCATATTAAAATGTTTTGAATTGTCTTTGGCCTTACAAGGGAAGTTATGGATGCACTGAGCGACTGACTTCAGGGGCCCATTGTGATGTCACACTGTGGAGCTCCTGGTCAGAGAGACATGCATCTGAACACCTGACTTTTACCCTCCAGGGAAGCAGGACCGTCCCAGGTAAGCATCTAAATATACATGTCAGCAAGAAAACAGCATGCTATGCAGAACTGTAATAAAAGAAATGATGAAACATTGTATTACAGAAAAACAATATCAAAGACAAGAAAACTCTGAGAAAGATATGATTTAACAGTGACGAAAAGAACTTTAGCATAGAGTAGTTGTACTGTAGTGATAGTCTCACAGCTGGTTTGTGGGTCTCTGTAAATGTATGATGCTTATAGGAATTATGCAACCCAACCATACGATATTCAACACTTTTATTCTCTCCCTACCTACTCAAATATACGTCTGCTTGAGCTACGTTTTCTGTCATGAATCTCAAGCTACCTTTCTAGTTTTGCTACCTCCTTTTCTACTTCTCTTTTATCTAAGTGAAGTACTTTCAGGTTTAGAAGTGGCTTTATTGAGTATCCACATAGCTGGCAGACAGCCAAGTAACTGATATGGAATTTTGAACCACAGTTACATGATTGAAAACACGCTGATGCAATAAAGGTGATCACAAAGCTAGTGCCTGACAGTACACTCAAAGATAAGAGAACACTAATGAATGAAACATAACATATGGAGGTAAAAATTACTACACTAGGGGCCATATTATCAAGAAAGGGCGATACATTATTGCTGCTTTTATCGGCAGGAAACTGACACTAAAGCGGCGATAATAGGCTTGATAATATGCTCTATGGAATTCCAATTGGAGCCCATGTTAAATGTGAAGGACATCTAACATGGGCTTCAATTGGAATTACATTGAGCATATTATCAAGCCCATTAACGCCGTTTTAGCGGCGTTTTTTTGCCGCTAAAACAGCGATAATTTTATCGCCTGTCTTGATAATATGCCCCCTAGTTATACAAAACCATGGATGTCTCAGGATTGAATGGCCCAAGTAATACATCTGAATCATTTGAGCCTCTCATTAGTACTACTATATAGTTGAAACTTAAGGTTTGTTCTGAGCTCTTTTTTGAAGCTGGGATATTGGAGATCCTATCAAAGGGATTAAAGCAAGGAGCGCTGTTTATTTACAGCAAAGGTACCAAATCTATTTCTGCAAAAGTAAGCTTTAATGGACACCTGCAGCATTCTAGTTGGAGACATTAAAGCAGTTTGCTAGTTATGTATGATGAATCCAGAATGTAGTACACTTAGAAACAGACATTTGAACATGATTGGATTTTACACATTAAGGCACTGGGGATCACATCTTGCTGCGAATACATGGGGCCCGATTCACAGAATGAACTTAAGACTCAATCCTAAACTTACTACTATTTTGGCATTCACAGAATGCACTTACTACTTTTGGCATTCACAGAATGCACTTACTACTTTTGGTATTTACAGAATGAACATACTACTTTTGGTATTCACAGAAGTTAGGATTTTGTCTTAAGTTTGTCCTTAAAACAAACTTAAGAGAGACTTAAGACAAACCTAAGACAGACTTAAGACAGACTTAAGACAGACTTAAGTTAGGATGTTGTCTTAAGTATGTCTTAAGTCTGTCTTAAGTTTGTCTTAAGACAAACTTAAGACAAAATCCTAACTTCTGTGAATACCAAAAGTAGTAAGTGCATTCTGTGAATACCAAAATAGTAGTACGTTTAGGATTGAGTCTTAAGTTCATTCTGTGAATCGGGCCCATGGTCTCTGTAGGCTTCCTACAAGTCTAACCCCTGCAGCCTGTGCACTCTGAAGGGCTTATTTACAAGCCCCTTGCGCCACTGGTGCGTCCCTCGTAATATGGGAAAAAGTGGCATACTGGCGGCGCAAGAGGCTTGATGCAGTGGCCCTCATCGCAGCCACTGACGACATCAGGTTTATGATCGACAACGGGGAAACCACCGCACTCATCCTCCTGGATCTCTCAGCAGCCTTCGACATGGTTTGCCACCACACCCTGATACAACGCCTCAGCGATACTGGAATCCAAGGCGCGGCCTTAGAATGGATCATCTCGTTCCTCGCCGGTAGAACCCAGAGAGTCCGCCTGCCCCCGTTCTGGTCCGCGGCTACCGAAGTCATCTGCGGCGGTCCACAAGGATCCTCGCTCAGCCCCACCCTCTTCAACGTCTACATTAGCCCCCTCACTGCCATTGCATGCAAACACAACCTCAACATCATCTCCTATGCCGACGACACACAGGTGATCCTCTCCCTAACCAACAACCCAGACACCGCCAGAGCCAGCCTCCAGGAAGGAATGAAGGACGTTGCGGAATGGATGAAGCTCAGCCGTTTGAAACTGAACTCAGACAAGACGGAAGTCCTCATCCTGGGACCGTCCCCCTGGGCCTGGAACGACTCCTGGTGGCCACCTGCCCTGGGCAACGCCCCCAAACCCACAGACCAGGCACGCAACCTGGGCTTCATCCTGGACTCCTCCCTCACAATGTCCAAGCAAGTCAACACCGTCTCATCATCCTGTTTCAACACCCTGCGCATGCTCCGCAAAATCTTCCGATGGATCCCCACCGCAACCAGGAAGACGGTCACCCAGGCCCTTGTCACCAGCCGCCTGGACTTTGAAACACCCTCTACGCCGGAACCACAGCCAAGCTCCAGAACAGACTACAGCGCATACAGAACGCCTCGGCAAGACTCATCCTTAAGTGGAGAAGTGTGGCTCACTGGTTAGAGGAGGCAGACCTGGGAGCAGAGGTCAGCCCGGGACCAGGGTTCAATGCTCGGCGGGGTCTTGAGTCCTAAAATGTCCATGGACTCGACAATTCTCGCTCCGGTGCCTACTCGATTCATGGGTTCACACTCTGCGACTCTGGGCAATAGCTTGCTTAATCTCCACAACGGCCCCTCGCGGCGGGATGCCTGGCTTTCACCTTGCGGATAGTTATCTCACAGGGAAATATCAGGACGGGTTCCCTAAGCAAGCGCTTAGAAACCGCTTGGGGATTTGCGCTATATAAATTCCTGTACATTTACATTTACATCCTGGACATCCCCCGCCACAGCCACATCTCTGCCCATCTGAAGGACCTGCACTGGCTCCCCGTCAGCAAGAGAATCACATTCGGACTCCTCACCCACGCACACAAGGCTCTCCACGACGCAGGCCCCATGTACCTCAACAACCGCCTCACATTCTACACACCAACCCGCCAGCTCCGCTCCGCCAGCCGCGACCTCGCCACCGTCCCAAGTATTCGCAAAGCCGCCGCCGGAGGAAGATCCTTCTCCTATCTGGCAGCCAAGACATGGAACTCCCTCCCCACCCACCTCCGGCTGACCCAGGACCATCTCTCCTTCAGGAAACAACTCAAGACCTGGCTGTTCGAGCAGTAGCGACCCCCCCCCCCCAGCGCCTTGAGACCCTAACGGGTGAGTAGCGCGCTCTACAAATTCCTTGATTGATTGTAAGTATGCCCCTGAAGTTTGTGCACTTATTTACAAGCACCTTGCACCACCGGTGCATCACTTTTCACCATAATAAAAGTGACGCAATGGCGGGGCAAGGGGCTTGTAAATAAGCCCCTATATTGTATATATTGCATTGTATTGATACAATACAATGCATCACTTTTTTGCGGCACGGATGCATCAGATTTATGGTTTGGCGCGTCACAAGTGAAGAGTAAAGTTTTAAAAAAATGGCGGTGACGGGCCGCCTTGATGTAACAAAAGCTGACCCAACTGCTGAAAAAGTCGTAAGTCAGAATTACGTATTCTGGCACCAGACACACTTTCCCTGCACCACTTTTTCGTTGCGCCACGATTTGGAAATAGGCAAAAAAAACACTCATCTATCTCAAAAATAAATGTTGGAGGCAAATAAAGGTTCCATGGAGCATGCTAGCCAGGATGTCCCGCCCGAAACACAGGGGAAGAGGAAAGTAAATTTTATGTTCCTGTGTTTCCGAACAGGGAGCCAGCTCACCTCACGCCCTTGGGGCACAGGACGCAATACACCAAAAAGTTCTTCTCAGGAAAAAGGGGGGACACAAACCACTGCAGCACCCCTTCAGTCTCTCCTCAGTCAAGAGCTACAAACTGCCACAAGCCCCAGATCACGAAGCAAGGGTCAAGTGTCTCCCTCAGCCTATTCAGCAACTCTTCCTAAGGCAGAGGTTTTCTTCCCGATGGTGGACAGGTCAAAACACCCAGAGGCTCGACCAGTCCACAGCGTCTTCAAATGCTCCCAGCACTTCTCGTAACAGTATATTGTGTTCAAAATCTGTCATACTTAGTAGAAGTTACAGGTGAAAACGATGGCACAAATGGCTGTTTTTTTTTAACTCATTTTCAATTTTTTCTATTTTCAACTGTTAGTTTCTATATGAAAACCTTGAAGGATCTACACAAATGACTCCTTGCTGAAATCAAACTGTTGTCTAATTTTCAGAAATGTATAGCTTTTCAGGATCCATCATTGCTTTAATACCCATTTTTTACCATTAACTGGAAAGAGTTTGAAAGCACAAAAAATAGCTATGTTCCAAAAAAATGCCAAAACTGTGTCAAAAATTGGTGTTCTGTCAAACGTTTGCTTGCCGCAGGGGGGCTGGGAAGATGGTGCTTTCAGCATCACAACCCCTTTGTTGATACCATATGCGGGGGAAAAAACAGACGCTTTCATCTGTAGCCCTTTTTTCCCATTTAAAAAAATAAAATGAAGAAAAGGAGGCAAAATTTGAGTGGATACCTTATGTGGTCAAAAAGTTACAGGGGTCTAAGTGCTTACTACCCCAAATAGCCCAAAAAAGGCTTAGCACGGGGGGTTGGCACCAGGCCTAGCAGTGAAGGGGTTAAATGACATTTTATAACTTCTATAACTTAATGTAGCACACATCAAAGTTGCAAAACGGCATTTAAAAAAAAAGATTTTTTATGTACCTGAAGGAGACCCTTCCTGTACATAAACAATCATTGGCCTTTTGCTGTTTTCATGTGTGTTGCACAGCGGAGCACACATGAAAACGGCTAAATAGAGGAGAAAAGAGACATTTCTCCTCGTTGCACCAGAGTAAGACCAGATTTTCGCTGGTCTTAATTCTGGCGGTGCATCCTATTTACGTCTCCTTGTAAATAGGGGGCAGCGTCATAATAAATGGGTGTTACGGTGCAAAGCCCACATCAACACCCATTGCCCTCCCCTTCCACGCTAATCATAGCCTTATTTACAAGGAAGCGTTAAGCCACGTATCGCCACAGGAACTTCGTAAAAAGTGATGTTCCTGTAGCGATAGGGGCGTGTAAATATGCCTCGAGAGTGTTGCATAAACTCTGACTTCAGTGTGGTTCTGCGAAGTTTGCTTTCCCACCCACAGGTGACACAAGTGAACTGGGTTTAATACATCAAAACTGCATATAAAAGACAGTTTATTGTAGCCCCCCCCCCCCATGCATAGCTGAAGCAGAGGTATTGCTTTTGGATTAATAACAATCCCGGTTACTGGGCCAGGTGCACTATGGTAACAGAAACAACTGTATTTTGTTATTCACAATATCACACACACATTGCACTAAGAAGAATATACACTTTAAATACAAGCATTTATAATAACGGGACAAACCTGTTTCTCAGCACCTCTAAAGTACTACACAAGACATCATAAAAACAGCAAGAAGGCAAACTGTGAACAATGAGAAAAAAAATATTTCTAAAATGGTGAAAACGTAATCTAGCACCTAACACCCTAAAACCTACTTCTATCCGCTACACTATAAGAGCCTGAAGAGCATGGTTGTAAAGAATGTAGTGGTGGACAGGAGAGATTTCTTCTGTTGCACAGCTAAGTGGTGGTTTCACAAAGTGTCCCCAAACAATATCAAAGGTGGCTGACTGATCACTGATCATAATGCGCTCATGTTTAGCCATAATCATACTTTCTCTACGCCAATCAGACTGTGTTGGGGCCAATGTTGATTTCCAAAGTCTCTGACCCATGTTAACAAACATTTTTCATTGGGTTGCTTTTGCATAGTCATCCTGTGCCCTGGGCACCCCCCAACTTTTGGATGAATGGTACTGATAGTAACTGACTCTGACTGACCCTGGGCATTGCCTAAACAGGCCCAGGGCCACTGCTATGCTGAAAACACTTAGAATACAGTAAAAACACCTACATACACTTGGGGCTTGCAGAGCGACCCTTGACACTGTTGCGCAGGCAGGTCGCTCCCCACGCCGTGCAGCTCCACTTGACTGCGCCTGTGCCTCTGGTCCCAGCTGCTCTGTGAGTTCGAGGCTTACTTGTCTGCTTCACTGTGTTCTTTTTCTTTTCCTGTAAACAGTATAATTTGTGCTTGTTTTTCCCCTTGTTTTCTGAATATTTTGAGCTTGCTTTCCCCCACATTTATTCCCCTGCCTGTTGTGCCCTTTTGCCTTCTGCACCCCGCCGGTCCTGCTTTCCTGCCACTGCATCCCCTGCAGCCTCGCCCCTCTGCTCGCTCATTCATCGTTCCCCCCCTCCCAGCTGCCCCTCCCTCCCACCTCCCCTTCTTATGGCAGCCGCTGCACGGCAGTGAGAGCGATCCTTGACCCTGTTGCCAGGTAGGTCGCTCCCCACGCCGTGCAGCTTCACCTGACTGTGCCCGTGTCTCAGGTCCCAGCTGCTGCTGTGAGTTAGAGCCTTGCTTGTCTGCTTCACTGAGTTCTTTTTCTTTTCCTGTAAACCATATAATTTGTGCTTGTTTTTCCCCCTCGTTTTCTGTATATTTTGCGCTTGCTTTCCCCCTCGTTTATTCCCCCGCCTGTTGTGCCTGTTTGCTTTCTGCTCCCCGCCGGTCTTGCTTTCCCGCTGCTGCATCCCTTGCAGCCCGAACCCCCGCTCGCTCATTAGGCAAGCCTGTCTGCACCTGTCCGCGCCTGGACCACTCCCAGCGCCAGAACCCCTGGCTCCCATGATCGCAACGCTGCCCAACTCCGCTACGACGCCAGCACCCTTCACGCACTCAATTCCGGTCGAGAACACACCTGCTACCAGGCCACCCCAAAGCGCACCCAAAAACCCTTCATGTTTTTAAAAAGTAAATAGTGCCTAAACTCGACTTTGGTGTTTAGGGCACCTAAAATGGATAACCTACAATGTTTTGGCATATTAGGAACCCCCAGGGTCTTCCCATAGGTGTCCCAGGAGCGGGGGGTCAGGTATTTATAAGGTGGACCTTTGTATAATGAGTTTTATATGCCCTGGGTTAAGTAAAATTTCAAATTTCACTCCCCACATTGCTCAGAGTTAAGTGGATTAGCCAGGCTGCTTTGAAGAGGTGATAAATAGGCCCTGGGGTTGACCAGCTCTTCTGCGAGGGCAGTTTGCTGTTCCACAGGAATGCCAGGGCAGGGGAAGGAGCCGTAAGCCATGGTCTTCAAAGAGGAGGGAAGAAACCAATGTCATTTACAACTGTAAACTTTTCACCTCAGCCAGAGCTAGGTTTTTGGAAGGAATACACAGATGCAAGGGGCAGAGCCACGGAAAGTAGCCATCCTAGGGGTGTGTTTAGCCAGCTCTTACCCCCCTGCCAGAAAATCAACCATCATGAATTTGGAGAATTTGGTGCACTCTAGGAAATAATGCCACACTCACACAGGATGTGGTCATATCCTTGGGGAGTTGACCTGCTCCCATTGGTCAGCATTGACCTCCTGCTTGACCCAGAGAACTTGGAATACGTATCTGAGCGAGTCTCTCAGATCTGCTGCTTGGAACTTAAGAAAGCAAGACATTACCATGCTGAGAAGTTGGGGTGCAAAAATCTAAGGCCTGCCCTATGAATATTGCACCAGCTGAAACTACAGCCCTGTGGATTACCTTACTGAAAAAGAACTAAAGAGTGCACTCCCTACAAGCTACACGACCCGACGGACCTGAAAAACTACCAGCCCATCTCCCTACTCCCCTTCGCTGCCAAAGTCACAGAGAGACTCGTAAACGCTCAGCTGACCACCTTCATCGACAACAACTCTATCCTAAACTCCTCCCAGTCTGGATTTTGCAGCAACCACAGCACCGAGACCTCCCTCCTCTTCGCCACCGAGGACATCCGCATGCTACTTGACCTGGGACACACGCAGCCCTCATCCTACTAGACCTCTCAGCAGCCTTCAACACCGTCTCTCACTGCACGCTCACAGCCAGACTCCACGATGCGTGGATACGAGGAACCACCCTCAACTGGATCTGATCCTTCCTCTCTGGCAGGACCTAGAGGTTCAGACTCCCTCCCTTCCTCTCAGAGCCAACAGAGATCAACTGTGGAGTGCCCCAAGGATCGACGCTCAGTCCCACGCTCTTCACCACCTACATGGCCCCCCTTGCCGCCATCGTCAGACAGCATGGGCTCAGCATAGTCTCATAGGCCGACGACACCCAGCTCATCCTCTCCCTCACAAAAAACTCTGAAGACACCAGACTCGGCTTCCAGGAAGGAATGAAGGACGTCACACACTGGATGAAAGACAGCTGCCTGAAGCTCAACTCGTAGAAGACCGAGACCCTCATCCTAGGACCCTCCAACTTGGCCTGGGACAACACCTGGTTGCCCTCTGCCCTCGGGAGTCCACCCACCCCTACAGACCACACAAGGAACCTCTGCATCATCCAGGACTCCTCCCTCACCATGACCCGCCAGATCAACTCAGTCACCTCCACCAGTTTCAACTACCTTCGCATCCTCCGAAAGACCTGTGTTTGACTCTCTCAGCGCCAAAATCGAGTCTGGATCTCCGGCAGACCCGCTGAAACTGGTCCAACTTAAGACCTTGGGGCCGGTCTACCGCACCCCGGTGCTGTCTTTGATCAACCTGTCCCTCTCTTCTGGAGTGGTTCCCGTGAGATGGAAGCAGGCAGTAGTCACGCCAATCCTGAAGAAGGCGACCCTCGGCCCCCTTAAACCTGAAAACTACCGCCCTATCTCCCTTCTCCCTTGGGCCACGAAAATAGCGGAGGCCCATGTGAATGCCACTCTTTCAGACCATCTTGGTAGGTTTAACATTTGTGACCCTACTCAGAACGGGTTCCGTGCGGGTCACAGCACGGAGACGGCCCTTCTCTCTATGGTCGAGCATTTGCGTTCCGTGCTGGATTCAGGTCGGACGGCGGCACTATTGTTATTAGATCCCAGTGCTGCCTTCGACACGGTCTCGCACACGATTCTGCTTCGGCGCCTTGAGGAGGTGGGCGTCTCTGGCTCCGCCTTGCGCTGGTTTCGATCTTTCCTTACGGATAGGTCATTCCAGGTGGCGATCCCGCCCGGTATGTCGTCATCCTACCCGTTAGACCAGGGAGTCCCACAGGGGTCATCACTGAGTCCCACCCTTTTTAATCTGTATGTGAGACCGTTGGCTGCGGTCGTTAAGCGGTGGGGCCTGACTATGGTCTCTTACGCAGATGACACGCAGCTGGCGGTCACACTGAGCAGGGACTCAGGCCCGAAGGCTCCCAGGTTCTGTGAGGTTCTGCGGGAAGTGGCTAACTGGATAAATTACAACTGTCTCCAGTTAAACACCAAGAAGACGGAGATTATGGTGGTTGGTAAACAGGTGGCTTTGTGGGGCGACAAATGGTGGTCTTCGGATTTGGGTGTGACTCCCCTCCCAGCGTCAGAGATAAAAAACCTGGGGGTGTGGCTTTATCCTTCTCTGAGTTTCATCTGTCATACCAAGAAGGTGGCGGCTTCTTGCTATGGCATCATCAGAGGACTTCGACCCATCCTCAAATTCTTTGATGCACCCACAAGACAACTGGTGGTCCAAGCATCAGTGCTGTCCATGTTGGACTATGCCAGCTCACTACTGGCGGGGGTTAATCAGTCAGAACTCTCTCGTCTGCAGCGGGTTCAAAACGCGGCGGCCCGACTGGTGACAGGTCTGCCTAGGCGGTGCCCGGTGTCCAATACCCTGCGCTCTCTACACTGGCTCCCTGTGCAGCAGAGGATTAGATTCAAGGTTCTTTGCCTTGCATTTAAAATCCTCAAGGGTACCTCCCCACAAATCTTGGAGAAACTGCTGATTTCCTATGTCCCCTCCCGCACTCTTAGATCATTAGGCCAGAACTTAGCAGTGGTCTCGCGTTTTAAGTTGAGCAGAGTTGGTGGCCGCTCCTTCCGAGTCATGGCGGCGAGCTGGTGGAATTCTCTTCCTCCGCATATCCGGGCCATCGATGAGCTCCTTCAGTTTAGACGGGCCATCAAGACCTTTTTATTTGTTTAGCCCTTTTGATGTGTCTCTTCTCCTTTCTGCTTGCTCTTAATGCTGTGTTGTGTTTACCTTTTTAAAGCGCCAGGACGCCCCTTTGCTGGGGCAGCTGTGCGCGGTACAAATAAAAATAACATAACATAACAAATGGATACCCCCTGAATGCAGAAAGACCGTCACCCACGCACTCATAAGCAGCAGCAGACTGGACTACAGCAACGCCCTCTACGCCGGAATCAACAAAACTCTGCTGCACAAGCTCCAAACCATCCAGAACGCCACAGCAAGACTTGTCCTAGGGACACCATGACACGAACACATGACACATGACCCAACCTTCACTGGCTCCCCGTCGAGAAGAGAGTGACCTTCAAACTACACAACATTGGACCCAAAAACCTCAACAAGAGAGTCTCTTTCCACATACCCAAAAGGAACCTCCGCTCCACCAACCTCACCCTGGCAGAGACCACCCGAATCTGAAGAAACAGAGCTGGAGGGTGAGCCTTCTCTTACATCGCAGCCAAGACCTGGAACGGGCTCTCAGCAAAAATCAGATGCTCCCCGTACCTGCACACCTTCAGGAAGAACATCAAGACCTGGCTCTTCGAGTGAACTGGAGATGCACCCCCACTTACTCCCCCCAGTGCCTTGAAACCATCATGGGTGAGTAGCGTGCTTTATAAGCCCCCTGATTGATTGATTGATTGATTGATTGATTGAGGTTAACAGAGCTCACCTGGACCATCACCACCAAGGATCCTCAACCTAGAGAATTACCAGTGGATTTGTAAGGGTTTTGTCCAAGTGGATTTTGGGAGCTGAAGTCCTCAACTTTCAAGACCACCTTGGAGCTTCCAGACCCTTGGAGTGAGTTTGAGACACTTTGGGGCCCCTTGGGGAACTTCAGGAAGAAGTTACAAAACTTTGGCGAACTTTGAAAAAAAGCTCTAAAGGGGGGCCGACTCAACCTGGTCAGCCAAGCCGCCAGCCTTCAACTACGAGCAGGCCAAGCCTCCCAGGTTTGTTCCGCTAAAAGCTCTGTAGGTCCGACTTCCAGAGTTTGACCGGGAGTAAAAGAAATCCGAGGCAAGCGAACCCTCACTGAATCTGGCTTGGTGAAGAGCATTGAGGGACCCTGTGAGAAAAAGCTACATAAAAGTTTCTAAGTCCGAAGGTAAAAACTGTTACTGGGACCTACCGCGAGAGGTAGCTGCTCAGGGCTCCATCGCAGTCAGCCTGAATCTTTAACTTTGAACCAATTGTGACCAGATTTCCCAATATGGTGCTACAAGTTTCTAAGTGCTATAAAGTGATCACTCTTTAAAAAATTCATATCTACGATTCCCTACATTGGATTTTTGTTGTTTTGGTGTCTTTTTAAAGATACAAATATCTCCTATCATCCTCAATGTTTACCAGAACTTCCATGTTGTCCTTTTCTTTCATTCCTGCAGGACGCTATACATGTGGATAAAGAAAAGGACAACATGAAAGTTCTTGCACACATTGTGAATTAAATGGGATGAATATGAATAAAGTTAAAAAGTCGAATCTAGAGCAGGATAAAATATCCACTCACGCTGTGCGTCTGGGAGAGGAGCGTTCACATGCGCTCCCCACAGCATTGTACTGATCATGGTGCATTAGGGCAAGGCACAGCCCAGTTTCGCACGCAACTCTTTAAAGTTTGAAAATATGGAATATAGGCAGAGCAATTACAGTGTGCATAACACCTCTTGTGATGTATTTGTAGATAATGAAGTCATAATTATACCTAGGTGCTGTCTGCATTTTTCCAGTTTCACCTCTCTTTCACAGTATTCCGCGAAATATATTGTGAGACACAAATATTGCCTCAAAATATTGTAATATATACAATATCATTGGATAGAATATAGAAGGTAAATATATCATTTTGTAAGTTTCTTTATATGTTTTTAAATATAGTTGTGTACAGAATATATATTTTTTAATTATTTAGTTCAGTTTTACTAGTTTTTGCGCTATAAATAGTTATTATTTTAATGTTAAGCATGTTTAATCATTTTTTGCTCAGTTTTATTTCAGTTGATTTGGTAAGATCTTGTTTTTTATTGTATGTCAACTTTTGTGTGGGATGTTCAGTTTGTAGGGGAATAGATTGGTACGTTTTTAAAATGTTTATTCATAAAAGATTATGACTTTTTAAAATATTATGATTTCGTTAATTAGAGTACTAATATATACATTATTTTAGTTATTTAATAGATATTTTTACTGATATGGTAAAATATTTTTGTCAATAGATTTATCAGATAATTGATTTTGCTGACTAATTTTTTTAATTACATTTTATAATTTAATGATATTGTGTTTAAGGTTTTTGTATAATATATTAATTTGGTAGTGTTATTATTTTCAATGATGTGTTTTATACAATGTTTTACACAACCAGAAAATTAACATTGACATATTAGAAAGTATGGTTCCATGTTTAAATATCAAAAACAAAAATATAGTCAACAAAAATATCGACGTAAAAAAATTGATTGCAAAAATATCGACTCCCTATACTTAAACAGGTAAGTACAATAATATCAACTCAAAAATATCGATGTAAAAAAATATGGATGTTAAAAATATCGACTTTAAAAAAATAACATAACAAATTAAATTAATTAAATATTATTATTATTATTATTATTAACAAATTAAATTACATTCAGGGGCCGATTCCGATTCGTGAGAAAAAACAGTCGTACGACTAGTATTCGTAGCCGTCTCCGTACGAATGGAAAAAGACCGTCCGAACTGCGTAGTACGATCCGTATCCCGAAAATACGTCCGAATATCAGAGAACCGTACGAACCATAATGGAAGACCCGTACGAAATGGCGTCAGAACCCAAACCGTACGATTTGTGAATATGCCGTACGACCAAACAAGTACGATCCAGACCTGGGACCGAGTACGCGATTTGTACAGGCAAACGTAGTCGCGCCGGAAGCATGGTTCGTATGGAAAATATTGCGAATGAGCGAGCCGCACCAACAAATACGAACCGCACACCAATCGATAAAGCGTACACGAACCCCCACCCCGAAAACGGCACGTATGAGCGAGCCACACCAGCAAATACGAACCGCACACCAATCAATAAAGCGTACACGAACCCCCACCCCGAAAACTGCACGTATGAGCGAGCCGCACCAACAAATACCAACCGCACACCACTCAATAAACCGTACGCGAATCCCCACCCCGAAAATGTTACGTATGAGCCAGCCACACCAACAAATACGAAACGCACACCCCCCCCCCCACTAATAAAGCACACAAACCCCAAAACCAGCACAAGGAGGGTACAAACGAGTCGCACAACACCACAAAACATGTCTCCTGTGTACACATCATTTTAAAACAATGTCCTGGCCACATCCAAACAGCCAAACAGAGGGCCCAAGTCACACCCACCCCTTATAACACACCCACAAAAAATTCAAAATAAGCCACACCCACAAATGGACCAATAAAAGGGCCCACACATACGACCCATCATCCATTGCAACATACCTATTTGTGCAAAGACACTGACAGGACACCAACAACTGCACCCATACACCTTCACATATACACCCTATCTCATTCACACCCACACAACCCCCTACACAATCAGACCCACACACCCTCATCCATACACACCATCAACCCCTCAATCACATTCACCCCACACCATGACCACACCAAGGAATCCAAAGTTCACTAACCCGGAGATGGAGATCCTTACAGATGAAGTCATCAGAGTTGAGCCACAGCTTTTTGGTGCATTGGTCAGACAGACCTGCATTGCAGAAAAAATCCGCCTGTGGGAGAAGATCGTTGATAAGGTCAATGCTGTTGCACCCATCAGGCGCACCAGGAGGGATTGCCACGCCAGGTGGTACGATCTGCGGAGGATGGTCAAGAGGAAGATGGACGAAAACTACGCCAATGCACACCACACTGGAGGTGGTGGTCCCCGCAGACCTGCCCAATACCATCCCTGGGAGGAGAAAGTCATGGCCCTGCTACCACCGGTGGGAGTTCACAAAATCGAAAGGAGCCATGGAGCCTGGTGAGTATCCAAAAAACTCCTGTAACATGGGGGACTCCCAGCAGTCCCTAACAGTATGGGGGTTGTTGGTCATGACTCCCAGCAGTGCCTAACAGTATGGGGGTGGTATGTGGGTGGGTGCAAAGGACTTCCATCAGTGCCTTACGTGACTCCCGGCAGTGCCTAACAGTATGGGGGTGGGTGGGCATGACTCCCAGCAGTGCCTATCAGTATGGGGGTGGTATGTGGGTGGGTGCAGAGGACTACCAACAGTGCCTAACATGACTTCCAGCAGTGCCTAACAGTATGGGGTGGTAAGTGGGTGGGTGCAGAGGACACCCAGCAGTGCCTAATAGTATGGGGTGGTATGTGGGTGGGTACAGAGGACTCCCAGCAGTGCCTAACAGTATGGGGGTGGTATGTGGGTGGGAGCAAAGGACTTCCAGCAGTGCCTAACATGACTCCCAGCAGTGCCTAACAGTATGGGGTGGTATGTGGGTGGGTGAAGAGGACTCCCAGCAGTGCCTAACATGACTCTCAGCAGTGCCCAACAGTATGGGGGTGGTAGGTGGGTGGGTTCAGAGGACTCCCAGCAGTGCCTAACAGTATGGGGTGGTATGTGGGTGGGTGCAGAGGGCTCCCAGCAGTGCCTAACAGTATGGAGGTGGTATGTGGGTGGGTGCAGAGGACTTCCAGCAGTGCCTAACATGACTCCTAGCAGTGCCTAACAGTATGGGGGTAGTATGTGGGTGGGTGCAAAGGACTCCCAGCAGTGCCTAACAGTATGGGGGTGGGTGCAAGGGGAGTGCCAGAAGGCTGGAAGGAGGAGGGTGAGATGGTGCAAGGTGTAGGCTAGCAGGCTGCACTCATCCCATATGGCCCAGGTACACACCCATGCACCATGCCAATGCACAGGGAGTGTGAAAGTACTGACAAGATAGCTGACACTGGGCCCTGGTGTAGGCAGCACAAGGCCCTCCTGTGACCAGTGCAAACACTAACACAAGGACAAGGTCAGATATCCTGCACAGGAACTCACAACCACCGTCATGGCAGCATGCTTCATGGGGGGACAGACACACCACGAGGGATGTCCACTTGCAAATCACACTCAAATTACTAGCATGGCCTGTCACACACACCCCTTACATAAACAGAGCCTCTGGGGACAGGCAATTGAGTGCACCACTGTCACAATCGTCATGTAACACAACAAAACAAATACTGATCTGATGACGCATCCAAGCTAAAAATGCACAGTGCTGAATCACAAGTCCATTGTGCCTCTCACACAATGCTGTAGCCACAGCTTTTGGACACTGTGGATGCACTTAAGTAGCACCATGGACCTCTGCATTGACAAGGTGATGCATCTTGGAGAAGTGCCACATTCTAAAGCCCTGTGCCACAAGTAGGGATACTGGTCCAGGGGGGTTGGCAGTGGGTGGCCATCACACCACAGCAACAGCTCACAAAAGTTGCTGACTGAAATCAGAAAAACTTCCCCTCTGTCTCTATCATAAACATGCTGCATTTAAACCCTGTGCATGCTTGAACCAGGCATAAGGATTGACGCTGCATTGTGCAGATTGGGGCACACAGAGCACAGCTGGATCTGTGTCGTGCTGGTGACACAAGCCACAGCAATGGCTGTGGCAGTCATCGTAAACAGTCCCAAACATGTCAATGACCCCTGAGCACATGTCAATCTGATTCCACAACATGCCCATACACAAGTGAACCACGACAACAATCAAAAGCAGGTGGAACAGTGCTTACGAAAATGGATAATCAAATTGGATGTTGTATGATAGTGCATTAACAGTGCCTGTCTCTTACACCCACGGGGCAACGTGTGGTAACTACCCCCAACCAGGGTGGAGATGGATCCCTGTTCCAGGCTCCGCAGGACCCTGACCCCACCGACAGCGACGCCTTTCAACACACTGTGGTTGAATCCAACCAACCTGGCCCCTCTGGATCCAAACCTCATGCAGCAGCTGGATCAGACACATCTGTGCCAACCACCACACCCATTCCCGCCCATCCCAGCAGACAGCTCGGAGCCCTGACCATAATCCACAACAGAGCCAGTCTGATAATGAGGGACAAGGTTCGCCGGACACCCAGGTGGTGGCAGACAACACCACCACTGCCATCACTCATGGGTCCCGTCAAGCCAATGTGCCTACAAGCGCAGGCCAGGCTCGTTTTGGCAGCGGTGGTGGGAGTGGCGCAAGGCGGAGGCGAGAACCTGACCATCAAACTGCAGGGCCCGGTATGTCTGAACTCCGAAACATCATGGAGACATACCGGCGGGACAACAGGGAGTTCAGCCAGGTAGTGGAGACCCTCAACAAAATTTAAAATAATCAGGTCGAGCAGCATGCCAGTTTACAATGACACAAGGGATGGATGGAGGCTAGATGAGCTCTTGACGGTGCATAGGGAAATAAGCCAATCACTCCGTCAGATTGCTGTCAACATGCAGCACCCTCCCTGTGTCACCAGGCCCGAAACATCAAGGCAAAGACCAACACCAGACACAGGGAGGGAGGAGGAGGAGGAATTGTCTGACGGAGCGTCCCAGGCATCGTCAAGGCCTCAACGTGTGGGTCCCCCAAGGAAGGTGGGTCATCTATGGCTAAGACGTTGAGAGGCCTAGCACATGCACTTACAGATCCACACTGACGCCAACAACACCCTCAGAGGAACACTTATCGACAGATCACCTGGAACCGGACCATAATCCATCAACTCCATCCCTGACCTCATCAGCATGCATGCCCTCAGCTACATGGATTACATACTCCTTTGGGACATGAACTTCCAGCTTGAGAACAACAACGACGCAAACTCCACTGCCATGATCAACAACCTTGTCAACCTCGGATTAAAACTACTCATGACAACACCCACCCACACCGCTGGACACACACAGGACCCCATCTTCTTCGCAACTCCACACGTCTCCTTCAACCACACCACCGAACACCACTGGATAGACCACAGATGCCTCCACTTCATCTTCAGTAAACCCACCACACCACCCCGCACACAGCACATGCCACGCCGCTGCTGGTGCAAGGCCACCGTGGACTAACTGACCGCCACCCTCGCCCTGGGACCACCGCCGACCACACATACCCCGACTCCGCTGCCATCAACCTCAAACAGTGGATCAACAACTGTGCCGCCACCCTCGTCACACTGAAGACCTCCTCCACCTATCACAACAACAAGATAGCCGCATAGTTCACCAAAGACCTCAGGACCTCCAAGTGCACCTGTCGGAAGCTGTAAAGGAGCTGGCTCCGCTACCAAACACCATACAGCTACACCGCACACAAGAGCGCCACACGCAGACACCACCAACTCATCAGGACCACCAACAGGACAGGCTAGACAGCAATTGAACTCACAACTCACCCCTACAACACCAATGACATAGCACCATCACAAGACCTGTGTGACTCACTGTCCACCTTCTTATCAATCAATCAATCAATCAATCAAGCATTTATATAGCGCACTACTCACCCGGAGGGTCTCAAGGCGCTAGGGGAGCGGGGGTCCGCTACTGCTCGAACAGCCAGGTCTTGAGCTGCTTCCTGAAGGCAAGGTGGTCCTGGGCCAGGCGGAGGTGGGTCGGGAGGGAGTTTCAATTCTTGTCGGCCAGGTAGGAGAAGGACCTTCCTCCTGTGGTGGCTCTCCGGATGCGGGGGACGGCGGCGAGGGCGTGGCTGGTCAATCGAAGTTGGCGTGTGGGAGCGTAGAAGTTGAGGCGGCTGTTGAGGTATCCTGGGCCTTGGTTGTGTAGGGCTTTGTGTGCGTGGGTGAGGAGACGGAAGGTGATTCTCTTGTTGACCGGGAGCCAGTGCAGATCTCTCAGGTGTCCGGAGATGTGGCTGCGACGGGGGATGTCCAGGATGAGTCGTGCTGAGGCGTTCTGAATCCGCTGGAGTCTCTTCTGGAAATTGGCGGTGGTTCCGGCGTAGAGGGAGTTGCCGTAGTCCAGACGGCTGGTGACGAGGGCCTGGTTGACCGTCTTCCTGGTCTCGGTGGGGATCCACCGGAAGATCTTACGTAGCATGCGCAGGATGTTGAAGCACGACGAGGAGACGGCGTTGACTTGTCTGGTCATGGAGAGGGAGGAGTCCAGGATGAAGCCCAGGTTGCGTGCGTGGTCTATTGGTTTGGGTGCGCTGCCCAGGGCGGGGGGCCACCAGGAGTCGTCCCTGGCGGAGGGTGAAGATCCCAGGATGAGGACTTCCGTCTTGTCCGAGTTCAGTTTCAGGCGGCTGTTCATCATCCACTTGGCTACGTCTGTCATCCCTTCGTGTAGGTTGGCTCTGGCGGTGGCGGGGTCGTTGGTGAGGGAGAGGATCAGCTGGGTGTCGTCGGCGTAGGAGATGATGTTGAGGTTGTGTTGGCGTGCGATGGCTGCGAGGGGGCTCTTGTAGACGTTGAAGAGGGTTGGGCTGAGCGAGGAGCCTTGAGGAACGCCGCAGATGACTTTGGTGGCTTCTGATCTGAACGGGGGGAGGCGGACTCTCTGTGTCCATCCGGCGAGGAACAAGATGATCCATTCCAGTGCCTTCTCCTGGATTCCGACGTTGCTGAGGCGCTGCACTAGGGTACGGTGGCAGACAGTGTCGAAGGCCGCGGAGAGGTCTAGGAGGATGAGGGAAGCTGTTTCTCCGTTGTCGAGCAGGGCTCGGATGTCATCGGTGGCTGCGATCAGGGCGGTCTCGGTGCTGTGGTTGGCCCGGAAGCCAGACTGCGAGGGGTCGAGGGATCCGTTCGTCTCGAGGAAGGCGGCCAGTTGCTTGTTGACGGTCTTCTCGATGACTTTTGCAGGAAACGGGAGCAGCGAGATGGGGCGGTAGTTCTTGAGGTCGGTGGGGTCGGCAGATGGCTTCTTTAGTAGAGCGCTGAGTTCGGCGTGCTTCCAGCTCTCCGGGAAGGTAGCGGTGTCGAAGGAGGTGTTGATGATGTCCCGCAGGTGGGGTGCGATGACAGCGTCGGCCTTGTTGAAGACGTGGTGAGGGCAGGGGTCGGTCGGAGTTCCGGAGTGGATGGAGTTCATCGTGCAGATGGTGTCTTCGGTGCTGATCGGGGTCCAGGCGCGGAGGGTGGTAGTGGGGGGCGGTGGTTCAGTCATGGCGTGCGTCGGTTGAGTGCTGAAGCTGTTGTGTATGTCCGCGATCTTGTTGTGGAAGTAGGAGGCGAGGGAGTTGCAGAGGTCTTGTGAAGGGGTGATGTCGTTGTTTCCGGCGTTGGGGTTGGAGAGCTCTTTCACGATGTTGAAGTGTTCCTTGCTGTTGTGGGCGTTGTTGTCCAGTCGTTCCTTGAATGCAGTTGTCTTGGTGCTGTGGATCAGTTGGTGGTGTTTTCGGGTGGCGAGCTTGAGGGCGGTCATGTTGTTTGGTGTTGGGTCTCTGCGCCAGGCTTTCTCTAGGGCTCGGCAGTTCTTCTTGGAGCTCTTGAGTTCATCGGTGAACCATGGGGCTTTCTTGCTGCCGGGTCTGCAAGGTGGGGTCTTCAGAGGGGCGAGGTCGTCTGCACAGTTGCTGATCCACTTCGCGAGGTTGGTGGCCTCCTGGCTTGGGTTCGTTGCGCTGGTGGGAGGGTTAATGCTCAGGGAAGTCGCGAGCTGGTCGGCTGTGATCTTGTTCCAGCTTCTGCGTGCAACCTGTTGCTGGTGGTGGTGCATCGTGGTCCTTCTGAAGCTGAAGTGGACGCAGCTGTGGTCCGTCCAGTGGAGTCCGGTGGCGTGGCTGAAGGCGATGTCCTTGCTGGATGAGAACACTGGGTCGAGTGTGTGTCCGGCGTAGTGGGTGGGGGTGGTCACCAGCTGCTTGAGACCGAGGTTGGCGAGGTTGTCCAGCAGGGTGGTGGTGTTGCGGTCGTTGTTGTTCTCCAGGTGGAAGTTGAGGTCCCAGAGGAGGATGTAGTCAGCGGTGGGGAGGGCGTGCGGGCTGATGAAGTTGGCGATGTCTTCGCTGAATTGTGTGCGTGGTCCCGGGGGTCTGTAGATGAGGGTGCCTCTGAGGGTGGTCTTGGGGTTGATGTGAATCTGGAAGTGCAGGTGTTCGGCGGGTGCAAGGGTGTTGTTGGTGTTGGTCGTGATGCGGATGGTGTTCTTGTGTACAATGGCGATGCCTCCTCCAGTCTGGTTGATGCGGTCCTTCCGGGTGATCTTGTATCCGTCCGGGATGGCGATGGCGATGTCGGGCGCTGAGGAGGCATTCATCCAGGTTTCCGTGAGGAAGGCGACGTCTGGGGCTGTGGTGTCGAGCAGGTTCCAGAGCTCGACGGCGTGTCTGTGGACGGAGCGGGTGTTGAGCAGGATGCACTTGAGGTGGTTGCTGCTGGTGCTCGGCTTGGTCGGTGCTGGTGCAGTGCAGGTCCGGATGCAGGTGAACTTGCAGGAGTGGCAGCAGAAGGGTCCGTGGGTGCTCGATCGCAGCCCGGGATTCGACCGGGGTTGAGTGCGTAGAGTTCGGTGGCTTCGTAGGTCCGGCGGGTGGGCTGGTGTCTGTGGGAGCCAGGGGTCCTGGCACTGGGCGCGGTCCAGGCGCGGACGGACGCAGACGGGCTTACCTTTGGCGCGCCTTCGGCGCACAATCAGCGCGCCCGCTGCGCATCAACGCTGCGCGTGCGCACTGTCACCATTTATGGCGAAGTGCAGGGAGGGAGGAGCAGCTGGGAGGCGGGAGCGGGGAGGGTACAGAGGGAAGGGGGCATGTCCACACTCCCGGCGGCGGGAAGCAGGGAGCGGGGCGGGTGGGCGCAGGGAAGACTTGCACAGGGGGACAACAATACAAGAAAGCACAAAAATTGGAATAAAAAACAAAATACAATACAATTACACTGTAAGTGGCGACAATTACACTATAACCAGAAGAGCAAGAAATGCGGGAGAACGAGCGGCGGCGGGGGGCGTGGCCAGGAGGAAGGAAGGCTCAGTGAGGCTGAGAGCAGCGGCAGGCGGGGGGCACACGCGACAGCTGGTGGCCGTGCGGCGCGGGGGTGTCCTAAGATTAGGTCACACTCACCTGTGCCGCACGGTCGCCATTTATGGCCAAGTGAAGGGAGGGAGGAGCAGCTGGGAGTCGGGAGCGGGTAGGGTACAGAGGGAAGGGGGCGTGTCCACACTCCCGCCGGTGGGAAGCGGGGAGCGGGGCGGGTGGGCGCAGGGGAGACTTGCACAGGGGGGACAACAATACAAGCAAGCACAAAAATTGGAATACAAAACAAAATACAATACAATTACACTGTAAGTGGCGACAATTACACTATAACCAGAACAGCAAGAAATACGGGAGAACGAGCGACGGCGGGGGGGCGTGGCCAGGAGGAAGGAAGGCTCAGCGAGGCTGAGAGCAGCGGCAGGCGGGGGGCACACGCGACAGCTGGTGGCCGTGCGGCGCGGTGGTGTCCTAAGATTAGGTCACACTCACCTGTGCCACACGGTCGCCATTTATGGCCAAGTGCAGGGAGGGAGAAACAGCTGGGAGGCGGGAGCAGGGAGGGTACAGAGGGAAGGGGGCATGTCCACACTCCCGGCGGCGGGAAGCGGGGAGCGGGGCAGGTGGGCGCAGGGGAGACTTGCACAGGGGGGACAACAATACAAGCAAGCACAAAAATTGATCATCAACATCCACAATAGCTTCCACTCCGCTACCCCACACACACAAACGAGTCCACCCCCCCCTTAGACCAACACCCACAAAAATAACCTAACCGCCTGGTACAACGTCAGCGACGAAGACACCATCAGGACCATGGACTCCATCCACTCCGGATCCCCATCTGACACATGGGGCCCGATTCACAGAATGAACTTAAAACTCAATCCTAAACTTACTACTATTTTGGTATTCACAGAATGCACTTACTACTTTTGGCATTCACAGAATGAACTTACTACTTTTGGTATATACAGTAGTTAGGATTTTGTCTTAAGTTTGTCTTAAGACAAACTTAAGACAGACTTAAGTTAGGATTTTGTCTTAAGTCTGTCTTAAGACAAACTTAAGACAAAATCCTAACTTCTGTGAATACCAAAAGTAGTAAGTTCACTCTGTGAATGCCAAAAGTAGTAAGTGCATTCTGTGAATACCAAAATAGTAGTCAGTTTAGGATTGAGTCTTAAGTTCATTCTGTGAATCGGGCCCATGGCTTCTCAACATTTTCAACAAATCCAACCAAGCCAGCGCACCCCTTCTCCCAAAAACAATCAACATCTCCTTCGAGTCAGCTACCTTCAGTGGGAGCTGGGAGAATGCTGAGATTAACGTCTTAGTGAATATACAAAATGCGGACCACAAATACCTCAAGAACTTCAGGGCCATCTCCCCTTCACAGAAAAGGTCACATAGAAGATCGTCAACAGACTGCTGACCCGCTACCTCGAAGACAACAACATCATGGGACCATCCCAGTCTGGATTCCGCAGCAGCCACAGCACGGACACCGCCCTCATCACCGCCAACAACGACATCAGAATCCTCATGGACAAAGGAGAAGCAGCCGCCCTCATCCTTCTGGACCTATCACCAGCCTTCCACACGGTTTGCCAAGACACCCTAACAGCATGCATCCATGACGCCAGAATCCAAGAGAATGCCCTGGCCTGGGACACATCCTTCTTCTCCGGCAGAGCCCAGAGCGTCTGCCTCCCACACTTCCATTCCAAGACCACTGAGACCATCCGCAGCGTCCCACAGGGATCCTCCCTGGAGTGGAGAAGTGTGGCTCACTGGTTAAAGCAGGCAGACCTGGAAGCAGAGGTCAGCCCGGGACCAGGTTTTAATTCCCGGCTCAGCGGGGTCTTGAGTCCTAAAATGTCCATGGACTCGACAATTCTCGCTCCGGTGCCTGCTCGATTCACGGGTTCACACTCTTGCTTAATCTCCACAACGGCCCCTCGTGGCGGGATGCCTGGCTTTCACCTTGCGGATACCCTGCCGGGGTTATCTCACAGGGTAATATCAGGACGGGTTCCCTAAGCAAGCGCTTAGAAACCGCTCGGTGATTTGCGCTATATAAATTCCTGTACATTTACATTTACATCCCTCAGCCCGACTTTGATCAATATCCACATGGCACCACTCACCCATGTTGCACTACAACATAGCCTCAACATCATCTCCTTCGCCAATTACACACAGCTGATCATATCCCTCACCAAAGAACCACACACTGCCAAAGGAAACCACCACAGAGGAATGAAGGACATTGCCAAATGGATGAAGACAGCAGGCTGAAGCACAATTCTGACTAAACGGAGGACCTCATCCCTGGCCCTAGCACCTCAGCCTGTTGGCCAACAATGCTAGGAACAGCCCCAGAACCCACCAACCACGCACCAACCACGCATGCACGACCCTGTGGGTCATCCTCAAATCCTCCCTCACCATAACAAAGCAGGACAACGCCATCTCAGCTTCCTGTTTCAACACCCTCTGAATGCCCAGCAGGATCTTCAAATGGATCACCTCAAACACGTGAGAAACAGTCATCTGGGCCCTCTCCACGAGCTCACTGGATTCCGGGAACGCTCCCCATGTAGCTACAACAACCAAACTCATGAGACGGTTGCAATGCATCCAGAACGCCTCGTCACATATGATCGTCGATTTCCCCAACACGGCCACATCACACCACACCTGAGAGGCCTGCACTGGCTCCCTGTCAACAACAAGATCACCTCCAAACTCATCATCCACGCACACAAAGGGCCCAATTCACAGAATGAACTTAAGACTCAATCCTAAACTTACTACTATTTTGGTATTCACAGAATGAACTTACTACTTTTGGTATTCACAGAAGTTAGGATTTTGTCTTAAGTTTGTCTTAAGACAGACTTAAGACAGACTTAAGACAAAATCCGAACTTCTGTGAATACCAAAAGTAGTAAATTCATTCTGTGAATACCAAAAGTAGTAAGTGCATTCTGTGAATACCAAAATAGTAGTAAGTTTAGGATTGAGTCTTAAGTTCATTCTGTGAATCGGGCCCAAAGCTCCTAACGACGCCAGACCAGCATACCATAACAACCGACTCAGCTTCTACAAACCCACCCGCAGCCTCCGCTCTACAATCCTCGCACTTGCCATAGTCCCTCACTTCCGGAAAACCACCGTCAGTGACAGATCCTTCTCCTACCTTGCCTCAAAGACCTAGAACGCCCTCCCTACAAGGCTACAACAGACCCAGAATCTGCTGGCCTTCAGAAGACTTCTCAAGACCTGGATTTTCGATCTGTAGCAGCCCCCGCCCAGCGCATTGAGACCCTCATGGGTAGGTAGGGCGTTCAAAAAATGAATAGATTGATTGTTTGATAGATGGCTTAGCCAAATTGTGTGTGTAGGATTGGAGAGCTGTAGATGATAGTTACAATGAGGGTGGTCAGGCTTTTGGTGTGATACCGGATGTGCAGATGTTTGACAATGCGGAGTGTGTCCTTGGTGTTGTATGTGACTCTGAGGGTGTACCTCGTTAAGTTGGACCAATCATAATCCTGGTTTTGGTGTGTGGTCCCTGTGGGTTTTAGACTATTCGTCTGTGATGGCTATGTAGAAGTGGTTTGCTGATGTTGCGTACTACCACGTTACAGTAATGAAGGCGATGTGTGGTGCTGTTGTGTTGACGAGGTAACACAGTACAATGTGGTGCTGCTGGGAGTTGTGTGTGTGCTGTACGAGGCACATGACCTGGTTGTATGTAGACGCACTGTTATGGGGGCTGCGTCGTGTTGCCAGTATGAGTTGCACACACAGGCTGAGAAGCTGTCATGGGTGTGTATGTGGTAGCATGATACCTGGTGGATGATTGTCTGGTGTTCACTGTGTGGAGGGTGGCTGGAGCAAGAGTCTGTTGTGTCACATGAGTCAGGAAATGAGCTGAGTGTCTTGCAGTGTGCTTGTTGCCGGTACTGACGGACCTGCCTTTGTCATGGAGGTTGTGCAGCAGTGGCACAGACAAGCTGCGGCATGCTTTAAGAATAGATGGATGGAGGAGTATCTTGTAGGCGTGTGTGGTGCAGGACCTGGCCACTCGGTGCTGCGTTGTGGCTGGGGATGCAGCAGCAGGAATGAGTGAACACATGAGGGCAGAAGGGGTGAGACAACATACTAAACAAGCACACAAAACCAAGGATTCTAGCAGGGCACAAAGTGACATGTGTATGTGAAGGCTGGAGTGTCTGGTTACCCATGGGTCACCGCAAGCAAAATGTGTGAACAGTCGGCAAAGATCATGGGCACAGGATTAGGCAGCCTAAGGCCAAGTGGGGGACAGGACAAACAGCGTCAGCAGGTGTAGCCTGCACGCCGTGTGTAGCAAGCTAAACAACACATACACAACCATGTACATCAGGCACAATATGGTACATTTGCCATTGCCAACAGCATGCATGTTGTCACTGTACACGTAAACACATATGAACAATCATCGTAAACAATTCCATATTGAACGCATGCAGACTGGCAAGAGATGTGCGTAGACAGCAATGAGGCACAATGTACTGTGGTAAACACACTTACTACACAATAGGATAAAGTTGTTTGTGAGGCCATGCTGCATTAACCAATGTACATGCCCAGTGGCATTGCTCTGAAGAAAATAACAGTTATGCAATGATGTTACCTGTAATGCTGCTGAAAGATTCTCCACACGACTGCCAGGGACTGTCCGTACCTTTGATCATCAGAGTTGTGCGATGCTGAAAGGGTTCCATCTCCAAATAGCCCCTTGGTCTGAGAAAAATGACAGACACAAAAGGGAGATCAGGCGAGGGAAGGAGAGGATGGGAACTGCATGGAGGGAGATCTGAAACAAAGGAAAACAAGCATAAGGATTCAATACTTTTGTCACAGAATCACAGAATACCTTGGGACCTACACTGTACCAGTCACACCTGTGAAGTGTAACCACTGCCACTGTAACCTATGTGTGATCACAGATTTAGCAATGAGACTAGATCAGATGCTTTAACACTGACACATAAATAGGTAGTACAGTTTCTCACCTAAACAAAGCAAGTGTAACACTCACAAGGCTGCTACTATGCAATTAGATCCATGCAGCCATCAAATATTTCACAGTGTATGATTGAGGGTCCTAATCTCAGAAAAAGTAATGTATGGCAGTGCTACTGACACAAAGCCAACAATCCGTATTTAGCCCTGTGAATCCGTAAGGGCCATGACGGGAAAGTAGACATCACCCGCAAGAGCCGTTAGCAGCTCCTCCAATGAGGAAGGGAATGACCTAAACACAAGGAAGCCCCGCAGGAGCCAGTCATTGGCTCTTGCAACTATGCCCCACTATGCTAAACATGACAAGCAGGTGAGACCACACTCAACAGCAAGTAATGAGGAACAAAGCCACAAAAATAAGCCTACCATGACCATGAGATGCTGCACGGCACAAAATAATCCTGTGAATAACTTCACTCGACTGGTGCCACAGAGATTTAACATTTGCTACAGCCCAACGTTGTGATGACATCAGCGCAACATACCTGGCATCATGGGAATGGAAAGTTAACATCAACTCACAGAGAAGGCTAGCGAAGCAGGATTCTCCATCGGCACTGAGGTAACGACACGACAGTGACATGACATACTGGTACAATGGGCAATGCATCCATGCAAACAGACCCACAGGGCAGTTGAATGAACATGTGGGACATACATTGGCCCACACCTACACAACATGGTTTTTGGTAAATCAAACTGTACTGGACCACAAGGTTGAGTGGATGATCCAGACACATCCTGCTGCACACAGTGAGGCTGCAATTCCCCACAGAGGCCGTGGTTGTGATGTCCCACACAATGTCAAACCGTGGTATTTGCAATGTGTCATGGTCAAGGTTTACACACATTGATGTATTCACCAGAGTCAAAACTCAACTACAGATGACTGTCAAGAAGGGTGACTGTCCTGTCATTGGAGTGAGGCAATATGACTCAAATGTCAAAGGGACATTGTATACAGTCAGCTGGACACACAGTATGCTACACATGCCACTCTATGGTACAAGCTTGCACAATATTTTACTAGGACTCACCATCATGAGAAGAAGTTGCGTATGAACTGACTCCGGATATCATCCTCCTCCTCCTCCTCCTCATCGCTTGCATCCTGGCCAAGGCCTTCATCCTCAATGGGTGGATGTTCCAGCTCATCAGGATCCAGGATGAGTGGCACGGCCTTCTCAACTGCCTTGTTGTGCAGCATGCAGCACAAAATGAAGATGTTACACACCTTGAGCGGGGTGTATGGGAGGGATCCACCAGTCTTGTTGAGGCACCTGAACCGGCTCTTCAGGAGTCCAAACGTTCTCTCTATCACTCGCCTGGTCTGCCCGTGTGCATTGTTGTACCGCTGGTCTGCAGCTGTTCTGGGGTTGCGGAGCCGAGTCATGAGCCACGGCATGTAGGGATATCCTGAGTCTCCTACAAATTAACATCATGGCAATGAGTGTGTAATGTGATGCCGTCAGAGAAATACATAACATTGAGACATACATGAGAAACAGAGTTTACCCACCAACAAGACATGCCCGATGGTTGCGCAGCTGCAGTATCATCTGTGGTACCCTGCTACGCCTCATGATGAATGCATCGTGGCACAATCCTGGAAAACGTGCACAAACATGTGAAATCAGCATGTTAGTAAGACACACCACCAGGGCATTTATGGAGTGGTAATGTTTCCTGTTGCGGTAGGCCTGCGCCTTGTGGTGGCACCAAAGAAACATGTGTTCCATCAATGGACCCAATTACATGTGGCATCCCACCCAGGGCATAGAAATCACCCTTGACACCTGTCAACTCTTCTGGAGTAGGGAATTTGATGAATTCATCAATGTGACTCAACAAAGCAGCTAACACATCACGTAGTACACGGCTGAACATGGTCTGTGACATCCCCCCCACATCGGCTATGGTAAATTGGAACGTACCTGTGGCAAAGAAATGTAGGGCTGCCATCACCTTTACCTTGGGTGTCAGCGCAGTTGGATACCTGTGTCGTGGTAGGAGATGTGGTTCCAGCCTGTCCGTCAAGTCCTGAATCAACTGTTGAGTGAATCTGTAACGGCGGATGCAATCACGTTCCCTCCTGGCATCCAAGTCTGGCAACTGCCTTGGCAGAGGGGGTGCCCTGTACGACATGTTTGTGGAAAAAGGTGTACAACTGTCAGCCAACAACTATTACAATGTACATAGCACAAGCAACAATGCTTCAACACATCAAATCACCATTGAGTCTGGCATGGGCTGTACATCAAGGACACATATGCCAGCTGGCTGGCACTCCTCCATTAGAACCTATACACCTGTTGTCTGTGAAATGGACATGACATGCACACAAATTATCTGCTGGGCTGGTCTGAGTGAGCAGGACAATGTATCACGTCATGTGACCTGCATGAGAAGGTTGTCAACACATCCAGACAGCTGACTGCAAGGCACACACCCACGTCACATTTGCTATTGATTGCACACATCTGTAATATTGTGAATGAGGTGTGCATTTGACTAAACTACACCACAGCCATTATCAGAATGCAGACCTGTATGTTTGTGGACAAAAGTTCTATGATGCCATCACACACATGAGCAGTTGAAATGGCTCTGTGGCATGGTGGGCGTATATGGGAAACCCTTGCAATCACGGCACAGACCCATCATAGATGCACCTACAGCAGATTAAGTATATGGGATACAAACAGCATGCCTAATCTTTCACTTGGCACACACATTACATACAGGGTCATGCTGGGCATCAATTTTACAAGTGAGACGGTGCCCCTGTCCCTGGCATCATGTGACAGATGCCCGTACTGAATAGTGTGTTATCCCAGTGTTGATGTGCATCACAACATGTTTATGAGGTTACTTATGTGACTTATGTAAAGGTTATGTGAATCACGTAGTGCCCCATCACAAATGACATGTCTCAACAGCTCATCACACATCAACTGTGCCACATGATCACATGCCCTGTGCTGTATCACTGTCTGCCACACCTAGGGCCTGCTGATGTGAGGATGCCCTGCCAATATATACATTGACATCCTCATTATGACCTTACACCTACATCCCTGCCATGTGTTTTCCTGGTATCACTATTGTAATGGCGCCATGCCTGGGCTCGTAAAACGCATCATACACATGCATTCACTAGAGCGTGTCAAACGCCCAGTACCCCAATAGTACGTGTGTGTGTTTGGGTCGTTTAACTATTGCATTCGAGCCATACGCGAGCAGAGCGTACCCCAATAGTACGAGTGTGTGTACAGGTCGTTTCACTATTACATTCGAGGCATACGCGAGCGACCCTACCCCAATAGTACGTGCGTGTGTACGGGTCGTTTCACTATTGCATTCGAGCCATACGCGAGCAGACCCTACCCCAATAATACGTGCGTGTGTATGGGTCGTTTCATTATTGCATTCGAGCCATAATCGAGCGGAGCATACTCCAATAGTACATGCGTGTGCACGGGTCGTTTCACTATTACATTCGAGCCATACGTGAGCGGAGCGTACCCCAATAGTACGTGCGTGTGTACGGGTCGTTTCACTATTACATTCGAGCCATATGCGAGCGGAGCGTACCCCGCCATTGAGTGTGTGTGTGCAGGACGTTTCACTATCGAATAAGTTACATTTGCGACGGAAAACGCACTGTACTTGTGTGGGGATCCCAGAAAATACATAGGGAACATCTAGGGGACGAGTAGAATGCCCAGAATGCAGGCTAGTTGTCAAGGAAACAGAGATTTGAGTGTGTTCTATAGGTGTTCAGATAAATTCAGCTGGCCAAAACTATACAATGTTGCAAAATTTGCTGTGGTGCTCAAGCTCAATTTTTAAACCATGCAAATGTATGTCATGGCCTTATGTGTAATGGGATTGGATGAAACATAGGATGCAAACTAATCTGGCCTATCACACTGTACTCCTTGGACTGACAGTCCCTCAGCAGCACTGATTTAAGGCTGAATGTGGCTCTGAGAGGGCACTTGCCTGCACAACATTGGAGTGGACAACACTGCGGCTGTCTCTGCATTCCCTGGACCCTGATTTTGCTGAGCATGGAGAGGGCACCTGCATTCAGTGAGGAGGAGAACGAGGCCCTGCTGGATGCCCTCCTGCCAAACTATAGCAAGCTGTATGGGAAACCAGGGGATCCGGTGAGTGGTGAATGTTGAGTGACACTACAGCCATTGTGTATTTATGGAACAGAGATGCAATGTTGTTTGGAGTGAGTGCCGGGTGTGTACGTTGTGGTATCTCCCATGCAGTGAATGATGTGGTTAAATAGTGTTTACTGCTTACCTGCATTGTGCTAACTGTGACATTCAAAGCAATGTGAATTACACTTTCTGCTGTGCCACACCTTGCATGTTTTTTAGGCATGATTTACTGAGGTGTAACAGTGTTCCCCCCAGAGTGACAGATGAATGTACTCACTGTTGATGATTGTTTTTCATGACCTGTGTGGATGTTGGACAAATGCATGCTTTGAAGTCA
This sequence comes from Lissotriton vulgaris, assembly GCF_964263255.1. NCBI lineage: Eukaryota > Metazoa > Chordata > Amphibia > Caudata > Salamandridae > Lissotriton > Lissotriton vulgaris. The sequence continues at coordinate 257,432,767 of NC_141685.1, forward strand.
TGGACATTGAAGAGTGTGAATGTTCCTTGTCACCTGGCTATTTGTGTATGTGATGTTTTGCAACACTGATGCATGACGTATGCCACAGCTGTACCCATCTGATGTGACAAGTATGCAGTGCTGTGTGCATGACTTGGATAGTTAGCATGATGCCTGTGTCACATCTTTCTAAAGTGTGACATGTGCAAAGTGATGTTGTATACACTGTTGACAATGACAAGCAAATGATCTGTGCCAGGGTGTGCATGTGTGGTCTGCTGAGGGTTCTTAGGTGTAGTGAGATATGTGACAGCATGTCACGTGCTGTCCACCACCCTGAAGTAGCATATCTTGTTCAGTGTGTGCCATGCTCAGTGAGTGGTTTGCACCCCTTATGGCATCTGTTGCCTTTCGAAGGCATGTAGTGCATTGGTGTTTGCTCACCGGCCACATTCACATGGACAATGATGCAAGTCCGGTCAGCATCCTATGCCCTGCTGTCATCGTCAATGTGGTGCAAGTGTGTGTCTTTGGGACATGGACCAGGTGTACTGATCTTGTTTCACTTTATCTTCCTGACAGGTATCTGCCTATGAGAAGGGGGAAATCTGGATGGACATAGCCAGAGCTGTCAGGTCTGAGGGGGGCCCTCCCTGAAGGATCTGTAACATCGGGAAGAGGTGGCAGGACATCCGGTGCTGGACCCGCCGTATCGCCCGGGTCCAGCTGAAGCTTGAAGCTCCACACCGGCATGGCGGCTTTCGTCACCTCACCCCCCACATGCTCCGGGTCCTGGAAGTGGTTTTTCCAGACCTCCATAGGCAGTTGCAGGAGGGACAGCAGCAAGGAGGGGGTAGGTACATGTCTGTTTGTTGTCATGTGTGTCACATGCTACCTGCAGTGCTCAGAAGCCTGGTAACACTCCCACAGTTGGGGTGGTGTGGTCAGACAGGCAATTTATGCATTGTCATTTCGATGACCCATATTCAGCTGGTGCTCTTTTACATCCCTTCCCCTCCTCCACATTTATCACCTGCTTCGGGTATTTCATTTTTGCGCATGTACTCCTAGGGTGAAGTGTATTAGTATGCATATTACTTAGCACATAAGCATGTTGGAGGGAGGTCTGTGACACGTGTTAGTACCTTACCTGTTCCACGACCTGTGCACTGTGTTTGCCCTTCATGATTTGTTTGCACTGATCATGAGTCTTAACATGGAGTTCAGCACTGGTCTGCCTCAGTGGCCTTTGTACCTGGTATACTTTGTATTTCTCATGTGTTAGCTCCATCTGCACACTGTCCATGTATACAATGTTTGGCTTGTGCATACTCACACTGAGCAGTGCGTTTGTGCATAATCAGAAGAATATGTTGCTGGTTGTTTGTGACTAATATGGATGGGCTGCCACACGAGGTGACCTTGGGTTAATTTAAATCGCTGCACAGTTATTGATACTCTGATAGTGACTTTTCACTACTTGAGCTGTATCACTCACATTGACGGGGTGATGGTGTTGTTGTGCAGGGGAGGTGTGATGGGCCAGCCTGTTTCGCCTTGTCAGTGGTGAGCTGTGTATGTAATTTCTGATGTGAATTCATCACTATGCACTTACCCTGTGATGCTGGACAATGCTGTCATTGTTAGATTTAGAGGTATGTTGTTAGCTCACAGAGATGATTGTTCCACATAGATTTGTGCAACATGTATGTATTGGTGGTGCAACGCAGTTTTGTCTTGGTGTGCACACTACTGTATTCAAATTTCCCATGTGGTTGAGGGTGTGTCAACAATTGCAGGCAGATTAGCTTCGGCATTTTCAGGATTTTGGACATGTGGGCCACTTCACTTGACAGCCAGTGTGTGTTATGTGCTAGGAACTGTATGATCTGGTGATAGATGCCCCTGTGAGGAGTGTCACAATAGTATGTGGTGATGGAGGGAGCCTCTGTACCAATCATATACTCACACCCAGTCAACAGGTCAGGGTTTTATCCATCACCTTTCTGTTGCACACTCTGCCCCCTAAGTTCAAACATGGTCATGTGCAAATCTGTCTGTCCATGTGCCTAATGGGAACAGTCTAGTCAAAAATGTCAAGCCATGCCTTCCCTGGACTGGAAACAAGGTTCTTGGGACCACTTTCTGGCATTACAGCCGTCTTCAGCCATGCTTGTTTGTATACACATTTGTGTTTCACGCACGCCTGGCTGTAGAATGCTGTGATGCCAGTGAGAGGTGATAGAAAGCTTGTTTCAGGTCCAGGGATGGCATTACATGGCAGTTTGGGCAGGACTGTTCCCATGTGGCACAGGGTCAGACAGATTTGAACATGACCATGTCTGGACTGGGGTGGCAGAGTGGGCAACAGAACAGTGATGGATCAACACTTGAGCTGTTGACATACAGTGGCTCATCATTGTGACTCTCATTCAAATTGTGGCCTGGTCTGTTACTTGTATCTTTGTATACAAGGAGCCTTGTGTCTATTACAATTGCGCAGTACTGGACTCAAATATGTGCTGAGTTATGTGGCATGTTACTCATGATGCATGCCATGATTAGAAATGTCCCCAAATGATTTGTTGATCATATGTCTGATGTGTAAAGGTGACTGATATATATTTTTTATTTCTCCTTGCCAACAGCATCATCACCTGAAAGTGGAGGAGACACAAGCATGGACCAGGCAGAGGGACCCAGCCACAGTGCCACCAGCTTTGAGGTGTCGGAGGGAGGCAGTGGCACAGAGGGTGAAAGGAGTCAGGCGGCCGGGCGTCATGAGCAAGACACCTCATACCATGCGGACGGCTCGGCTTCGTACTCCCATGAGGAGGGGGGAATATGCAGCAACAGCATCTGCACCCACTATGTCTGTCCCCTCCTCCTCCAGACCCATCTTCACCCTCCCAGTTGCTAGGGCCCCTTTGGTCCTTGCTGCCCCCGTGTCTCCTTCGCCCCCGGCACGGCAGCCCCTGCCCCTGTCTCCCATGCTGCCCTCAGTGCTGTGTCTGTGGACATACTCCGGCAGATTGAATTTGGTCAGGCGTCAGTGCTGACTGTTCTCCATGGACAAACCAAAATCATGGCAGAGTTGTTGTCATTCATGGAGGGCATGTCATTTGATATGTCTGACCCACGTCGGAGTTTGTCGTCCATAGACTCAACACTGAAGGCAGCACTTGCCTTCCTGCAGCATCAACCCCCCCCCCACTCCTACCGACCCATCCACATACCCCTCTCCCATACCTGTCAAACATACATGCAGACGCACCAGATCACACACCCCATCAGGAACACCCAGCACACCCACACGTAAGTCGAAACGCAGACCTCCAGGCACCCAATCTCAGGGGGATGTACGCACACCCACAGGGACAGGGGACAGACATCATCCACCCACCCACAGACACACTACACCTGACTCACAGCCCTCTACCTCCACTCCCATTGTGTTCCCGGGTTCAGGTGGTAGCCTGTCAGAACTGGCAGCAGTGTGCAGCACTGAATATGTTGCATCCTTTTGCGCTGCACCTGCCACTGTGGAGGAATCCTCCCCACCTGCACCCTCTACACATACCCTTCCCTCTCCTGTCCCTGCTGTGCCGGACAATGACTCCGATGATGCCCCCCATGTGTCCACAGACTTCTAACTCCACCATGTGCAGGCAAGTGTTGAGCTGACAACCTCCACAAAGTCACCATTGTTGTGGACAGTATTTTGGACTCGCCATTGGCCTTCTGTGAGCCTGGACTAATTTATTTATTCATTTACATGATGGCGCTGAATAAAGCATTTTATTTTTCTTTATAAACTACTGCACCTCAGGGAATTGCTTTAGGTGCTGTGTGCCTACGAGGTGGTGTAATGTTGATGGTTTGGTATTGTGAAAGATGTCTATTTTTCTGATGGGAATGAGGTGGACCATGGCATCTCTGTGCTATCCCAATGTAGCAGCACATTATCTAGATTGGTGTGTGCAGTTTGCATACAGACATTATCCAAAAGAGTGTCCCTTCCTCAGTGTCACATGAGATCTTCACTACAGACAGTTGCACAATTGTTGTGGTGACTTTTGTATGGATTTCCCCTAGGATTGTACATTCCCTTCGGCAATGGCCATGCGTGCTCACAAATGAAATCAGATAATTGGTCAGTGCCATCCATGCTACTCCCTGTGCTTGGGTTTGTAATGTGTAGTACTGCCTTCAGGGGGTCCATCATAATTTTTCACACTATGCTTGACAATGTTATCCGCCTTGAAATCATGATTCAGATTGTAAACTTAGAACTTTGTGCACACAAAACACATTTGGGTACTTTGTATCTAGGGGTTTTCTAGCCTCTTCCTTCCATGAGGGAGTACATGTTTCACCACCTGGACATTCACAGCATGTCCGGGATGTACATAACAATTTATTAGTGCATTTGTGCTTCATTTGTTTGCTGGTCTGTTACATGACTACACACAATTGAGTCATGATGGAGGGGAGGGGGGTGGCAGCAAGATACATGGGTGGATATGCATGTGGGATCTGACATGAAAAACCACATGTGGTGTGTCACCCAGTGTGTGACAGGATACCATTCTACGTCGTTTTTGTATGCTGTTGGAAATGCACACCCCTATGACTGAGCACTGCTGGGAGTCCTATCTACACCCCCCTCCTATGTATGGGCACTGCTGGGAGTCCAGTGCACCCAACCCCTATACTGTCTGGGCACTGCTGGGAGTCCTATCTAGAAACCCCTCCTATGTCTGGGGACTGCTGGGAGTCCTATCCAGCCAGCCCTCCTATGTCTGGGCACTTCTGGGAGTCCTATCCAGCCATCCCTCCTATGTCTGGGCACTGCTGGGAGTCCTGTGCACCCACCCCCTATACTGTCTGGGCACTGCTGGAGTCCTATCTACACCCCCGCCTATGTCTGGGCACTGCCGGGAGTCCTATCTACACCCCCACCTATGTCTGGGCACTGCTGGGAGTCCTATCTACACCTCCCTCCTATGTCTGGGCACTGCTGGGAGTCCTGTGCACCCACCCCCTATACTGTCTGGGCACTGCTGGGAGTCCTATCTACACCCCCTCCTATGTCTGGGCACTGCTCTGAGCCCTGTGCACCCAACCCCTATACTGTCTGGGCACTGCTGGGAGTCCTATCTCCACCCCCTCCTACGTCTGGGCACTGCTGGGAGTCCTATCCAGCCACCCCTCCTATGTCTGGGCACTGCTGGGAGTCCTATCCAGCCACCCTTCCTACGTCTGGGCACTGCTGGGAGTCCTGTGCACCCACACCCTATACTGTCTGGGCACTGCTGGTAGTCCTATCTACACCCCCCTCCTATGTCTGGGCACTGCTGGGAGTCCTGTGCACCCACCCCCTATACTGTCTGGGCACTGCTGGGAGTCCTATCTACACCCCCCTCCTATGCCTGGGCACTGCTGGGAGTCCTGTGCACCCACCCCTTATACTGTCTGGGCACTGCTGGGAGTCCTATCTACACCGCCCTTCTATGTCTGGGCACTGATGGGAGTCCTATCTACACCCCTCTCCTATGTCTGGGCACTACTGGGAGTCCTGTACACAGAACCCCTATACTGTCTGGGCACTGCTGGGAGTCATATCTTCACCCCCCTCCTATGTCTGGGCACTGCTACGAGTCCTATCTACACCCCCCTCCTATGTCTGGGCACTGCTGGGAGTCCTGTGCACCCACCCCCTATACTGTCTGGGCACTGCTGGGAGTCCTATCTACACCCCCCTCCTATGTCTGGGCACTGCTGGGAGTCCTATCCAGCCACCCCTCCTATGTCTGGGCACTGCTGGGAGTCCTATCTACACCCCCTCCTATGTCTGGGCACTGCTGGGAGTCCTATGTACACCCCCATATTATGTCTGGGCACTGCTGGGAGTCCTATCCAGCCACCACTCCTATGTCTGGGCACTGCTGGGAGTCCTATCCAGCCACCCCTTCTATGTCTGGGCGCTGCTGGGAGTCCTGTGCACCCACCCCCCATACTGTCTGGGCACTGCTGGGAGTCCTATCTACACCCCCCTTCTATGTCTGGGCACTGCTGGGAGTCCTGTGCACCCACCCCCTATACTGTATGGGCACTACTGGGAGTCCTATCTACACCCCCCTCCTATGTCTAGGCACTGCTGGGAGTCCTATCTACACCCCCCTCCCATGTCTGGGCGCTACTGGGAGTCCTATCTACACCCCCTCCTATGTCTGGGCACTGCTGGGAGTCCTGTGCACCCACCACTCAGATGTGACGCACCGTACACATACATTACAGACGTGTGTGCGGCACTTATCACTATTGCAATGTTCATATGCACTAGCGTGTGGCCCACTGTACCCCAACATTAATGGCGTATGTGCGGCACGTATCACTATTGCAATGGCGATATGCGCGTGCGTGTGGCGCACTGTACCCCGACATTGATGGCGTATGTGCGTCACCTATCACTATTGCAATGGTGATATGCATGTGCGTGTGGCGCACCGTACCCCGACATTAATGGAGTATGTGCAGCACGTATCACTATTGCAATGGTGATATGCGTGTGCATGTGGCGCAACATACCCTGACATTAATGGCGTATATGCGGCACGTATCACTACTGCAATGGTGATATGCGCGTGCGTGTGGCCCAACGTACCCCGACATTAATGGCGTATATGAGGCACGTTTCGCTATTGCAATAGTGATGTGGGCGTGTGGCGCACCGAACAGGAATCCTTAGTTTGTTGTGGTACGTTGTACTCACCATCTGCGTCGTCGTCGGTTTCGATGTACAAGGTCATAGGCGTTCAGGACTGGGATGACACAGACGATGGAGTTCATGTCGTGTATTTCGCATACCGGGGTGTGGTTCGGGCCGGACTCTGCTTTTACAGCAGTTTTCAGCTCTCGTAGCAAAAGGGCCATACGGAGTGTCACCGACACGGATCGCACTTCCTGGTCCGGAAAGAGCGGCCTATTCACGTTCGGACGTAGCGTACCGCGTCAGCCGGATACAATCCGTATGTACTTTCTAGTTGTATGGTGTTTGGTACGCGTTGTACGGAGTGGCGCTTTGGGTTCGGTTCGTACTGGCTCGTTCATACATGGACGTTGTAGGTGTACGAATCGTACGGGAAAAACGCTCCGTACATCTAATCGGTGCGCTTTTCCCCGAATAATAAAATAAAAGATTCTATATTTAATTAACACATTAAACTATTAAAACAAAATAATAGATATATTTAATAACAAATAAAAACATTAGTAGTTAAAACAATGGATTACTATTCCCACTCCAGTGAGTACAACAGTAGGGAAAGCGCTGGATAGCGGAGGGGTAAAATTTACTATTCCCAATCCAGTGAGTGCAACAGTAGGGGAAGCACTGGATAGCGTGGGGGTAAACATTACTATTCACACTCCAGTAAGTGCAACAGTAGGGTAAGCGCTGGATAGCGTAGAGGTACAAATTACTATTCTCACTCCAGAGAGTGCAACAGTGGAGAAAGCGCTGGATAGCCTAGGGGTAAAAACTTACTATTCCAACTCCAGTGAGTGCAACAGTAGGGAAAGCGCTGGATAGTGGAGGAGTAAAATTTACTATTCCCACTCCAGTGAGTGCAACAGTAGGGAAAGCGCTGGATAGCATAGGGGTAAAAATAACTATTCCCACTCCAGTGAGTGCAACTGTAGGGAAAGCGCTGGATAGCGTAGGGGTAAACGTTACTATTCCCACTCCAGAGAGTGCAACAGTAGGGAAAGCGCTGGATAGTGGAGGGGTAAAAATTACTATTCCCACTCCAGTGAGTGCAACAGTAGGGAAAGCGCTGGATAGCAGAGGGGTAAAATTTACTATTCCCACTCCAGTCAGTGCAACAGTAGGGAAAGTGCTGGATAGCGTAGGGGTAAAAATTACTATTCCCACTCCAGTGAGTGCAACAGTAGGGAAAGCGCTGGATAGCGGAGGGGTAAAAATTACTATTCCCACTCCAATGAGTGCAACAGTAGGGAAAGCGCTGGATAGCGTAGGGGTAAACATTACTATTCACACTCCAGTAAGTGCAACAGTAGGGTAAGCGCTGGATAGCGTAGAGGTACAAATTACTATTCCCACTCCAGAGAGTGCAACAGTGGAGGAAGTCCTGGATAGCGTAGGGGTAAAAACTTACTATTCCAACTCCAGTAAGTGCAACAGTAGGGAAAGCGCTGGATAGTGGAGGAGTAAAATTTACTATTCCCACTCCAGTGAGTGCAACAGTAGGGAAAGCGCTGGATAGCATAGGGGTAAAAATAACTATTCCCACTCCAGTGAGTGCAACCGTAGGGAAAGCGCTGGATAGCGTAGGGGTAAACGTTACTAGTCCCACTCCAGTAAGTGCAACAGTAGGGAAAGCGCTGGATAGCGTAGGGGTAAAAATTTCTATTCCCGCTCCAGTGAGTGCAACGGTGGGAAAGCGCTGGATAGGGTAGGGGTAAATATTACTATTCCCACTCCAATGAGTGCAACAGTAGGGAAAGCGCAGGATCCCAAAACAATAAAAAACAAAACTATCAACATTTTTATTAAATTTAATTTCCAATTGTAACATAATTAATATATAAATGTAAATATATTATTAACAAACATAAAAAATAATTATTTACACATTATTTAGCACTATAATATCCACAACACAGACCTAAAATTAATTACAAAATTACATTTAATATTTACTAATTAATTAATAGTAATTAATTTTAAAATATGTAATAATGAATCAATAAAAAATTAATTACTTACCACCCTTCACACCATTTACACATATAAACACCACAACACACACCTAAAATCATTAAACAATTAACATAATTATTAATTAACTAATTGAAATTCATTAACAGCTAATTAATAAACTATTATTAATTAATAATTTGACACGTTACTTAATCAATTAATTTTATATAATGAAATTACTTCCGACCCTATTCCCCTATAAACCCATAACCCACTACGGAACTAATAACGCAAAATTAAACTTAAAGTACATTAATAATTAGAAAAATTATAAAACATATAATAAAATGACAAACAATTCCTATTAAAAACACTAAAATACATAACATTATCAATAAGTGGATATTTTTGTCAACTATATTTTTGAAAACGATATTTATTACAACTATATTTTTGTAATCGATATTTCTTACCTGTCAGTTGATATTCTTGTAAACTCTATTTTTGTTGTCGATATTTCTTCCAAACGATACTTCTGCTGAGATATTAATGTCCCACGATATTTCTCCATTGATATTCCTGCTCTGCACCAGAATATATATTTTGGAGATATAACATCGACATCTTTTCACACACTTTAATTGTATGTGTACTTTAATTTACACACTCCACGTTACACCTCTCCACTGTATAACAGTTGATCTTACATCACTTCACTGTACACTATGAAGAATATGCCACTCCAGTTCACGACACTCCAGTATATGCCCATACATTGTGCGCTAATCCAGTGTATGTTATTTGACTATACTTCACTCAACTCCATTGTGCACCACTCCAGTCTACAGCACTATACTCTACGCTATTATACTGTCCACCACTGTATTTTATTAACTTTCCGTGAGTATGCCAGTTTACTAGAAGCCCGTAAACTGTACTGCTCGCAACTGTATGCTATTCCACTGTACCCAACTACACTTTATGCTATTACGCAATTCCCCTCATGATTGTACACTTCTGGAGTGTACGCTATTCCAATGTACGCTACTCAACTCTATGAAATGAAATGAAATGTGGCATTTACTGAGCGCAAACTGTTGTTCCCAAAGTAGCCTCCTGGCGCTATACAAATAACAGGCAAACTAGTGAGGAGTTAGGGCCTAGGTAAGGGCAAGACAGGATTCATCACTTATTCCATAGATCCAGGTCTTTAGAGCTTTCCTGAACTGTTTTTCTGATGCCTTTTTTCTCAGTTTGTTAGGCATAGCATTCCAAGCTTCGGCACCTATAACTGTAGCAGTCTTCCCTCCCCTGGTTTTAAGTTTAACAGCATGCAATTTGAGGAGGTTAGCAGTGGCACTCCATTGTACTGAAGTGCAATATACACCACTGGACTGTACCACAATCCACTGTCTGCTATGTCACTTCACAAGACTACATTCTGCTCCACTCCACTAAAAAACACTTCACTGTATGTCACTAAACTCTACTCTTCTATATTTAACCCTATTAAATTGTACGATACTCTACTGTATGCTACTTCACTATATGCCACTCCAGTGTACATCGGAACACTTAACACCACTAAACTCTACGTTATTACACTGAACATTACTCAGTTCTACACTGTTGCAACGGATTGACATACTACACTTTATGCTATTGCACCCCACTGTAGTGTATGGTATTCTGCTCTGCACCAATGCACTGTACGGCACTCCAATATACGCTACTCCACTTTACACAATTATACTTTGCAACACTGCACTGTACCACTCTGGACTTTACGTAAGCCCACTATACACCACTGAATTGTACCCCACTTCTCTGTATGGCACTTCACTGTATCAAACGTAAATCTATGCTATTCCAGTTTATGCCACTGTCCGCTATTTCAGTATACGGTATTCCAATATAGGCCCCTACACTGTACAACACTCCAGTGTATAACAGTACAGTGTACACACCTACACTCTACACTATTTACAGGATGGAACTCAAATTTACCGCAGGCCACTCTATGCTATCCCACTGTATACCACTGCGCTGTACACCGCACCACTATATGCCACACCAATATACGCCACTCTACTGGATCCAAATTCACTCTATGCTACTCCGCTGTATCCTACTCCACTCTACTATACTCCACTATTACATAATATACTGTTCCACAGTACACTTCACAACACTATCCTTCACTATACTATACCACATTCCACCTAATAATACTCTACTCCACATACTCTACTTCACAAGACCAAACTATACCCTTGGATGTTAAGTTATAGCATCGGAAATCATTGCATTAATGAAAACACTTATAAAATCTCAGATATATTTTGCCAGGACCTATGTTCTTTCCCTAAAACTGCATTGAAGTCTAAACCCAATTGCCATCTCTGGCCACAATTCAGCCCCTGGTAAATGGTGCCCAGGGCACTGTGACCAGAGACGGCCTCTAAGGGCTCCAGCACTTATTGTACCACCCTTAAAGGTCCTGTACCATTACACTCATACCCTGCCTTTGCACGCTGCGTGTTTTGGTGCAGAACAAAGTGAAGACTTGATATGGCAAACATCTCTGTGTGCCATGCCTACAATCCACTGCCCTGGCATAGGTCAGTCACCCCTCTAGCTGGGTGCACTATACCAGTGGGGAAGATACAGGTGCATGAGCTCTGTACCCCTACAGTGTCTAAGTCCATTCTTACGTTTAAACAAAAGGGAGGGTGTTTTAGGAGAATTTTTATTGACCTAGCATTGCTACAATCCCTAATCCCTTAGTCTGCCCTGTTCCCATGATACACTGGGCCAGGGACAGACTGATTTGCATATAGCCAGGTTCTGAGCTGGGATGGTGCAGTGAGATAAATAACGGTGATGGATCAAGCCCTGATCTTTGGACTGGGTAAGAGTGGTCTGCTTAATTCAGACACTCTGTTCATCACCACCCCCTTTTCTGAATCGTTTTTGGCCACTATAGGTGTGGCATGGTATACTCAGACATGAGTCCCTTTCTCACTGCACCATCAGGATTCAAGCAAGCCGGGCCGAAGACGGCTGAAATGCCAGAAACCGGTCCCCGGTAGCTTGTCTTCTTTCTGGTGAAGAATTGGCTTGGTAGTTTAGTCTGCCCTGTTCCCATGATACACTGGGCCAGGGACAGACTGATTTGCATATAGCCAGGTTCTGAGCTGGGATGGTGCAGTGAGATAAATAACGGTGATGGATCATGCCCTGATCTTTGGACTGGGTAAGAGTGGTCTGCCTAATTCAGACACTCTGTTCATTACCACCCCCTTTTCTGAATCGTACATCAGGATACAATCAAGGAATCCAAGTGATTCGTGGTGAAAAATTGTGTTCCCATCAGATACCCATCCTGTACCGCCCTACATCATTTGGGATCCTTCACCCGAAGGAAGTGGAAGAATATCCACTGTGGATTAGGTAGATTGTAGCCTAACCTTTTTGAAGGATACAGGGATGTGATGAAAGAAAAGTAGTATCAGGGGGTAGGCTGACTAGCAGTGCAAAGAAATAATTGAAAGTGCTATGTGCAAAAATACGTGGATGAATTAATATTGGGTTGTGGAAATGGAAGATACATTTTAATGGGATCCTATCCACACCCAAGGATAAAAACAGTGCAAAGTAGTGTATAACAAATAACTACTTAGATGGAATCGAGGTAGACATGTTTCTGCAGTGTGACAGAGTCAAAAGATCCCTTCCTGCTTCATCAGTACCTTAACAAAAATGCTACTGCTATTGTGTGAATTATAGTGATTTAAAAATTAAAATCATATCACCTGGAAAGCGCCCATGTAGATGATCCAGATGGTCATAGAATCACATTGGACAAACAAACACACAAAAAGTACACAGTTAATAACGATAGCTTATAAAGAAAAACACATATCTTGTGAAGAATTACAAATGCCAATAAAATATTGGTCAACGGTTGCTTAATAATCAACCCATTTAGTCGAATCAACATGTTGATATGAAAAACAAACGGATAACTCTGTATCCACTCACCCACTATAGGGGGAATTCACTCTCCACCTCACCCGGCTACAGCTCAGGTAGAAATGGAGCACCGCTCTATTGGAAGAAAGAAAGGAAATACTAAAGATAAAGGAAGAACTAGAGAGCTTAGCTAGACACACCCTATCTCAGAAAAGTCATTGGTATTCTGTATAAGGTTGCAGCATGGCATGCTGCAACATTCATATGCGCCTGAACATGCGCAACTTAAAGCATAATGTATCTTCATTTATCGGCTATTTCGTCATATTCAATGCCAGCTTAAAAATAGAGGGACCGTGTTACATCGCAGTTACCTTGTTACTGCTGGTATTATAAAATGCGTATTCTAAGCTGGTTGGCGATTAATAAGACAGCCTTCGCATATACTTTGGCTGCTACGGAAACCAAATCGTAAACATGTTTTGCAACGAAAGGGAATCCTGGCTGGTTCTCAAAGGGTGCATTCACAAACCCCTGGATATCGCATCCATTCAAGCGAAATACTGCCGCGATACCAAATGAGGTATGTAAAAGGTCTAGAACCAGAGAAGCTTCCCGCCCAATGTACGCTACGAGTCCAACTGACTCCAAACGCAAAGTTTTCCGTATTCCCTTGGCCCGCTTACCTGTCCGTCGGTACTCCGGACATCCGTCTTGGCTGTCTTGTGGGAGGTGCCTAGACGGACAGGAAGCGGCCATATAAACTTTTCTAACGGGCTATGGTGCAGATCATGTGATCGCGCGTGCTTCGCGTCACGATCGTATAGGGCTGATGGGAGTTGTAGTTTTCTATGTGTTTATCGCTACAACAGCCGAAATGGAAGACATACTACCGTGAGTCTATGTTATTGCGAAGATTTTCTTTTTAAGAAAAAACAGACAGACTCTCTGATAATTCTAAAGTGGCCCGAGCGAGTGTGATTTAAGATTCTAAAATTCACAAATTCGCTCGCAGCCATAACAAGGGAGCCCTGTGCCACCAAGTTAGAAAACGCCACTCATTTGTTAATATAGGAAATATTGCAGGCATATTGGCCGAAAAAGTTTACTTGAAACATTTACTACTGGGAGGCAGGAACTTTATAAAAATTTGTCTCACCATCATGGAAGTATGTTACAGTATTTGGTGGGACTATGTAATTTGGGGATTATCTCCTCCATAAGATCTTCATATACAGTACTCATACATCTAACGGAGCACCTTGCTCTGTAACTCCAAATTACTAGATGCTGGGTCACATGCTATACCTAATGTTAGTGCTCAAGATAAGACCACCCAATTGCAAAAGAATGTAATCATATATTAAGGGGAGGACTACAACGACATCCAAGGAATGTCTTCATTCAAGCCCGTTTTGTCAGTTTGTAACCTATATCGTATCGAGCTCTTATGTACAAAAATAATCATCCCCGCAATGCAGGCACCCTTGCACCATGGTGCAAAGGTACCTGCATTGGCGCATGGCAGCCCATTGTGTGCCAGCGCCGAGGAAAAGGACAGGAATGCACTGTATCTTACAGATAGGGTGCATTCCTACCTTTTCATTTTCCGGAGGGAAGCACATCAGGAAGGCCTGCCGCACTGCCCTATGGCAGAACCTCATAAACGAGGCCCAAAGGGACTGATATATATCAGGCAGCATTACGCCAAATAAATTGGCTTAGTGCTGCCTGATAAATATCAATTAATGGTCCCTATTTGTCTGGGGCAATGAAATAGGGAGCTCTTCGCCCCCAAATCATATTGAAGCTCAAGCCTTGCATGATCATTTTAAAAAGCTCTATACAGGCGCGGATGTTCCACCCTCTGTGGGGGGCACCTTCTGCCCTCTCCAGCTACTGGACGAAGACTTCTTCTCATTGAACGAGATCGAGGAATCAATTGGGCGAATAGTCCAGGCCAAAGCCTCAAGGCCAGATGGTGTTCCGGGGTACCATTTTTATCTGACATCTCGAACTGGGCTTGTTACATACTACTACGTAATTTCGAGCAGCGCTTCTAGTCCAGGGTCCAGGCTGGGGGCAGAGGTGGTCCCAATCTACAAATAAGCATTGGCACAGACCAATAGGTCTCGCCTTTGGGACCTTATAAGTGTTTAGCCATGCAGCAGTTGATGTTGTTGCACCAAGGATGTTGTGCTGCATAACTTTAATACTTATAAGGTCCCAAAAGCGAGACCTATTGGTTATGGCAATGTTTGTTTTCCTTGTAAGTAGGCGTGCGCGCGGTGGCTAATTCTGTTCTTTGCATTTAGTGCTATTTCTTTGTGCAAAAAGGAATCCTTGCTTCCATTGTGGACACAAAGGTGCAATTTACATTATGAAAATAGCGCTTATTGCTGGTAGTAAGTTATGGAAATATTCTACTGCAAGAGAATATTTAGCCAGCATGGGTGGCCGTTGGCACTCATTAATTATGGTCAGCTGCAATTAGCGCTATTTTTTAGCACATAAATGCATCCTCATGTCTATTTTGGACACTAGTGGACATTTGTGCACCAAGAAATAGTGCTAAATGCAGAATCACTCTTCTCTCAGAATTTTGAGTCATCTCGTGGACTCCTTGGGTAATTCCATTTGATTAAGCTGCACGGAACTACCTGAGTTACGCTCACCCCTACATATATGAGGCCTTACCTGTTGGGTAACCATTCCAAGACAGGTACATTTGTCTCTGGATTTTCTTACTTCAAGTCTGCCTCCACATAGTGTGATGTTTTTCAGTGCCTGCAATGTGTCTTCATCTAAGATGCGTTCTTTATGATCTATTCTCTGTTTTAGCAGAGGCCGCCCTTGACGAGGGCCTAATTGTCCGGCAATATAACTGCCTCCGGTTACACGGGAAAACCGGTTTGCGCAGCTTCAGGGTGCCCAACAACAAAGGGAGATTCTACACCTATCCGGGAAAGACCGCGCGCCAAAGGTGGCTAGAAAATACCTGGCCAATAGGTGCTGCTCATGTGCACTGCATGTTCGTGCCACACAGAAGTAGCTGGGCACAGGCAATAATAGTGGAGTAAGGGCATAAAGGTCCAAGTATTCGAGCAGGGAAAGATTTATTATCTCGTTTGTATTATTTAATTAAATTTGGTGCTCACTGGAAAAGGCAGTGCTAATAAAGAAAGTGATGCATTTAAACCCAGCATGCCAAATATACATTACAATATGGTGCTAATCATCACTGTTCTATCGCCATAGACATAGTTTTAATTAACTTGGCATTGTAGACACTAAAATAGGATCGCACTCCCCTATTCTGTCAAATCTTTTAATTTCCCTGTGTTGAATAAAATGAATGTGTCCATCTGTAATGCAACAGGTGCTCCTGTAAAGCGCTCTGATACTGTTCAGTCAAGTTTGCACTGTATAAACTCCTGGATAAAAAATGAAAACATAAAAATCAAGGCCTCTCCCTAGCTGTTTAGCAGTCATGGCATCTGGAGTGCATTTCCAGTCAGCACTTAGCTTCTTACTAGTTATTGTGCGAGGGATGATGGTCTTGCCCGCGCCCTCTGCTGCGGTGCAGCTCGCTAGAGAAGGTGGTATATGAATATTTTAAAAACACATCTGGCCAAAAAAGGCTTTCAGGAGTGCTAGGGGATATGGTAGGGCACAAGTCCTAAAAAAAGCGTGCACACCTAAAAAGTGTTGTGAGAGCCTTTTCCCTTGCGGGAGCAAGCCACGGGCAGCATGTGTTTGCAAGTTAATTACAAACATATGGTAACAAGCTCGCTCCCGCAAGGGAATCGCCAAACGTGCATGCTTTGCCATTGAAGGCAATGTAACATGTGCATGTTTTTGGGACAAAAACCGTAGCGATTGCTACAGGTCTTTTTCCTAAGCAGCGCATGCGCTCTGCGAAGGCGAGACCTAAAAAGGCGACATAGGCCAGCCCTGTAACTATAGGCCTATTAGCCTGATAGCCTTTATTGCTTTATTGGAAAGTTGTAGTTATTGGTCAAGGCAGCCTGTACTTAGCTTTTATCGATCTGAAGATTGCCTTTGACTTAGTCCCCAGCCCAAAGCTATGGCAAGTGTTGAATGATATGGGAATTTCTCCTTCAATTCTTAATTTGGTCATCCGATTCACGAAAACAATTTTGCTCAGATAAGATGGGGCACAAAGGTGCAACTTACAGACCGCATTCCAGTTAGTAGAGGTGCCTGGCCAAGGATGTGTTTTGGCACCCACTCTGTTTTCCCTCTACAATAATGAAGTCGTAAGTTTTTTTATCTTTAGAGCTTGCCGATGCCCCGTCTTTAGGTGGGAAGAAGGTAGTGACCATCTTAATTTCAGACCCTGCTGGTATCTAAATCTCTGGCAGGGTTGCAGTCATTACTAACCAGATTTAATCTCTTTTTCAATGCTCGGGGCCCTGAAATTAATACCTCCAACAAGACAAAATTCATGGCTTACAACTACACAAGTCATATAAGGGCAAGCCAACTCCAGGAGGGATACCCCTTGAAAGAGTAAGCACCTTTGAATATCTAGGGGTTAAACTCTTGGAGAAAATGTCTTGGAAGCCCCATATATCAAAAATGACATTGAATCACAAACGTGCAACAGGGGCACTAGTGACGGAACACCACTCCTACCATACCTGACCAGTTGCTGCTGCCCTGCAGGTCTCCGATCTCAAAGCTGTTAGTTTCGCCCTGTATGGATCTGAATTGTGGGACTTTGAAAAGACAATGGAGCTCACTAGATCAGAGCATATATTTTTAAGGAATCGAGGGGCATATTACCAACAACTAGCGATATTTATAGCTAAATAGGCTTAGCGACAATTTTTCTATCGCCAAGCATCGCCAGATTTTATCACTGAGATAACCTGCTATTAGCAACGTTTATCTCAAAAGCAATAACATTTCCGGCGATAGCGGTGAAATCTGTGAATATCACTGAGAATACAGCAATATTAACGCATTATCGCTAACAGGGTCTTAGCCATTATATCCACCTCCCTTTGGATATAATGGCTAAGAACTGGTCTGAGCAGGCGTTAGTTTTTGGAGATATTCAAATATATCCATTGCTACGCCTGCCTTGCTAATAGGCGATAGCGATGTTAGCAACCGTTTTTAGTCGCTAACAGTTTGGGTACGCCCACTTTGCATGTCATTAGCGATAAATATCGCTGACATGCAAAGCGGGCCCCAAACCGCTCGCTATCGCCTCAAATCTGTCACTAACATCAGTTAGCAACAGCTTGCTAGTAGGGCGATGTAATTATCGCAGCTTAGCGGCCGAAAACAGCCGCTGGAGCGGAGATAATCTAATATCGCCAGGCTTGGTAGTATGCCCCCTAGTGTTGCTGCCCCAAAGTACCTCACTCCATCCCCTAATGCTAGACATGGGCCGACATCCCATTAGTGACATTGCTAAGCTTTGTCCCCTGCTATTCTGGGCTAGAGTTCGGAGCCATGGGAGAGGTCATCTGCCTGTATTCTTCTAATAAGGTTGGAGGGCTGAGCGATATAAAGAGGCTTGCATTTGGCATAGGGCTCAGAGAAGCTTGGAAAACCCTGATTCATCCCTGCTCTAAAAAGATGCAGTAAAGAAGCATTCTTGGGAATGGGTTACACAAGCAGATCCCAGCAGGACTGACTGGGGAAAACTAACCACAGAATTCCTACTTCACAAACAGACCAGACTTCTGAAACCTTACCATGACCTAATACAAGTAACCCAAGACAGAATGCTTTATATCCAACTAGCAGCCCGTCCCGACGTTGTCCGGGTTCGAAAAGTAAACTGTGTAATCTTGTTGGCGAAAGGTCCCTCTAGTTAATGTTACTCGTGTTTACTTGTTTGTCCTTGCCCCCCGTGAGATTGTTGTTGCTTCTGCCAAGACGATATTTTATGTAGCACTTGGTGATGTTGGCGAGTGAAATATTTGTTTAAGCCCTGAAGTCAAGTTTTCTCCTTAGCGCCGCAATAAGTGGGAGTGAATAAGCGGCGAGTGAATCCGTAGCTTTGTTCTTAGGTTTAGAACGCAAGTACTGTGGTGAACGCTGACTCGCTTAAGGGCCATGCGAAAGCCTGTTTTTTTTTATGTATGATATCTCCGTGCGATAAATATTGCAGCTTCAGAATGGCAGAACGCTTACTCACCTAAGCCGTGAAACACCGTGTAAGCCGCACCTCTTTTGCTTGAGGTCATCCCCCTGTGACAAACATAAGGCTGCAGTTCTAACCGAAAACATGTCCTACTTCTCCAATCTTACCACTAGTCTCAGGTCTCCTAGAGAGCTATTTAAAATCGTGGATACTCTATCCATGGTCCCCGTCCCTGACCCTATTGTACCTTCCCAAGAGCTGTGTAACCAGATTTCCACATTTTTCCGCACTAAAATCAAGGATATATACCCAGCTCTAGAAGACTGCAATCTTAACACCAACACTGCTCTCCTTCCGATAACTCCCTCTCCTCATGACGCGATTGCCTTACCTCGCAACAGTATGACAAGTTTTCCCCCTCTGACCCTGGAACTTCTCTACCAACTCCTTAATAAACTAAAGTCTGGCTCTCCCCTTGACCCCTGCCCCTTAAAAATCCTGAAGGAGTGCAAAGAGGTTCTCCTGCCCCCTTTTCTTGACATCATGAACCAAGCCATCTCCAAGGGCATTTTCCCTGCATCCTGGAAAATGGCCACTGTCAAACCACTACTCAAAAAAGCCTCCCTAGACCCTACCATCTTAAAGAACCTCCGTCCGATATCCCTGCTACCTGCCCCCGCCAAGCTATTAGAGGCCCACCTCAACTCTCACCTCAGCGCCTTCCTGGATAAATCCTGCCTGCTAGATTCTTCTCAGCATGGCTTCCGGAAGGCGCACAGCACAGAGTCAGCTCTCACAGTGGTGGTAAATAACATCCGCACTAAGGTCGACAGAGGTCAGACTATCCTTCTGATCCTGCTCGACCTTACAGCTGCATTCGACACCCTGTCCCCTGCCACTCTGATTGCCCGCCTCAGCGAGATGGGAGTGGAAGGTTCTGCTCTAAGTCTCTTGGCCTCGTTCCTCAACCAACGCATGCAGAGGGTCAAACTGGGTGACTTCCTCACCCCAGCCAAGCCTGTGCAATGTGGGGTCCCGCAGGGCTCTTCTTTGAGCCCCACCCTTTTTAACATTTACGTGACCCCCCTTGCCAGGCTTGGAAGATCATTTGGCTTGGAAGTACTGTCGTATGTCGACGACACCCAGATTATGGTCTCCCTCAATCAATCTGTGGAGACCGAGGCATCCAATTTCAAGACCTGTATGGAAGCTGTAGCAGGTTGGATGACCCAAATTTTTTTTAAACTGAATGGGGAAAAGACGGAGGTTCTGGTCTTCGGAGGCAAACACGAGATCTGGTCGGCTGACTGGTGGCCATCGGCCCTCGGAGTATGTCCCACGTCCACCCTCGCAGCGCGCAATCTAGGAGTTATACTTGACACCACACTTTCCCTTGATAGACAAGTTAATAGAACTGTCTCCACCTGCTGCGGGGTGCTAAGGATCCTCTGCAAACTTTCAGACTATCTTTCCTTGGACTCCAGGAAACAACTTGCGGAGGCCCTTATCTCCTCACGCCTAGATTATTGTAATGCTCTCTATCTGGGCATAAACAAGAGTCTGATTCAACGCCTGCAAGTCGTGCAGAATGCTGCTGCCAGGTTTGTTGTCAATGCCCCTAGACGCTCTTCCGGTTCGGCCATAAGAAAACATCTCCATTGGCTCCCGATGTTGTCCAGGATAGATTTCAAGGTTTTATGTCTGACTCACGGTGCCCTTCATGAATCCGGTGCAGAGGTCATTAGGTCCCTTGTATCTTTCTATACCCCTGGTAGGGTCCTGCGCTCTGTCAACAGGAACCTCCTGTCTACTCCCTGGACAAAGAAGGCCAGATGGGGATGGAAGGCCTTCTCTGCTCTTGCCCCGAAGCTCTGGAACCTCTTCTCGGATAAGCTCAAGGGCCTCGCATCACCTGATCAATTTCGCAAAGCCTTAAAGACCTGGCTCTTCACTAAAGCTTACCAGTAGTCCCCTCTTTCGTTTTGTGCATCGTTTCCAGCTCTTCCATTCTATGCGCCTTGATGCCCCTGGGCAAAGTTCTGCACAATACAAATCTATTTTCATGCATTCATTCATTCATGAGCGTGACCAATGGTGAAATCGTTTATAAAATATTCCTCGCAAGGCTTGCATGTGTTATGCGAGTTATGGGGCGTGATTGGTCGGCTGTGAATGCAAGCCGCGCCCCGTCCCTGATGTCAGCGTACAACGGTAATGCCCAGGTCAATGAATCTGCCTCCCCGAAGTGTGTGTGAGTGAGTATTTCGCGTTTGCAATATGCTGCACTGTGATTATTGAGCGTTTGAAATAAGCTGCATTGTGAGCACGAATGGTTGAAATACTCTGCACTGTGAGCGCAAATGGTGTGTTTTTGCTTTGCACCGTGACATCTCCTCGCATCTCAATGCTCTGCTCGCACATCTAACGCCCACAACTTGCCTCTCTGAATGGTAACGGCCACATCTAACGCCCACATCTCACGGCCACATCTCCTCACTGTTTGGTTTTGCACCGTGAACTACAATGTTAACGCCCACATGTAACACCCACAACTTGCCTCTCTGAATGTTAACGCCCACACCTAACGCCCAGAAGGGACTACTTTACCACTGATGGCGCCCCCCCCCCCCTTTTTATTGTATATGGTGTCCATTTATATAGCCTATGTCCATCTCCTGGACCTCCCCTTTCCAACGCTGTATTGGGTGTTGTGATTGGTGGTGTACTTTTCGAGTTTACCTGGCTCAAAGGACACAGTTCTCTCTTTATAATAGTAGTATAGATTGAGGAATCCTCACTGAGCTCACCTGCAGTGAGTGCCGCTTTGTTCTCCCTCTTACCTTCCTGCGTGCTAAGCCTACGCCTCGCGGCCCCCGCTCCGCGGGTGCCGCTCGCAGGCTAAGGATTTTGCCAAAACTTCTGTTCCTGGACCCCCCTGAGTGCATTGGAGCACCAACGCGACCTCGTGGAGCAAGCGACTGCATCACAAGGCTGAGGCGGGACTGCGAGGACCAGCGTGCAGCGCGGCGCTGATCGGCCGCAGCTGGTCCTCTTCCCGCCCCCCCACCAATATAGTCATCACGGGGTGTGTGCAGCATTGGAATCCTCACTGAGCTCACCTGCAGTGAGTGCCGCTTTGTTCTCCCTCTTACCTTCCTGCGTGCTAAGCCTACGCCTCGCGGCCCCCGCTCCGCGGGTGCCGCTCGCAGGCTAAGGATTTTGCCAAAACTTCTGTTCCTGGACCCCCCTGAGTGCATTGGAGCACCAACGCGACCTCGTGGAGCAAGCGACTGCATCACAAGGCTGAGGCGGGACTGCGAGGACCAGCGTGCAGCGCGGCGCTGATCGGCCGCAGCTGGTCCTCTTCCCGCCCCCCCACCAATATAGTCATCACGGGGTGTGTGCAGCATTGGAATCCTCACTGAGCTCACCTGCAGTGAGTGCCGCTTTGTTCTCCCTCTTACCTTCCTGCGTGCTAAGCCTACGCCTCGCGGCCCCCGCTCCGCGGGTGCCGCTCGCAGGCTAAGGATTTTGCCAAAACTTCTGTTCCTGGACCCCCCTGAGTGCATTGGAGCACCAACGCGACCTCGTGGAGCAAGCGACTGCATCACAAGGCTGAGGCGGGACTGCGAGGACCAGCGTGCAGCGCGGCGCTGATCGGCCGCAGCTGGTCCTCTTCCCGCCCCCCCACCAATATAGTCATCACGGGGTGTGTGCAGCATTGGAATCCTCACTGAGCTCACCTGCAGTGAGTGCCGCTTTGTTCTCCCTCTTACCTTCCTGCGTGCTAAGCCTACGCCTCGCGGCCCCCGCTCCGCGGGTGCCGCTCGCAGGCTAAGGATTTTGCCAAAACTTCTGTTCCTGGACCCCCCTGAGTGCATTGGAGCACCAACGCGACCTCGTGGAGCAAGCGACTGCATCACAAGGCTGAGGCGGGACTGCGAGGACCAGCGTGCAGCGCGGCGCTGATCGGCCACAGCTGGTCCTCTTCCCGCCCCCCCACCAATATAGTCATCACGGGGTGTGTGCAGCATTGGAATCCTCACTGAGCTCACCTGCAGTGAGTGCCGCTTTGTTCTCCCTCTTACCTTCCTGCGTGCTAAGCCTACGCCTCGCGGCCCCCGCTCCGCGGGTGCCGCTCGCAGGCTAAGGATTTTGCCAAAACTTCTGTTCCTGGACCCCCCTGAGTGCATTGGAGCACCAACGCGACCTCGTGGAGCAAGCGACTGCATCACAAGGCTGAGGCGGGACTGCGAGGACCAGCGTGCAGCGCGGCGCTGATCGGCCGCAGCTGGTCCTCTTCCCGCCCCTCCACCTGACCCTCTTATTTAATCTGTGGTAGCAACGCGCACGCGGGACGCGCACGGGGCCAAGACCGGGGCGAAGACCGGGCAAAGAGCGGGCCGTTTAAGGCCGTTCAAGGACGGCTGAGGACGGCCCTGGCCTTGAACCCCTGCCTTTTCGCCCTTAATCATCATTTAACGTCTAAGGTAGGCGGAACTGTGTCCTGTATTTTCGTATATCAACATCAGTGGCCGCCCTCCAGCTATTACACTATACTCTATTGACCCTGTGTTACAGATGTCGGCCATGCGCAACAGAACCAGAAGTTGTGCGAAAAAAGCTACGGTGGCAGCACAGGTGACAGGACCTATAGATCTTTTTATTTCCCGTGTACATGAGACTATTGACCAAAGCATTGTTTTACTGGAAAAAAGAGTCTCCATGGATCTTGCAAATGCTAAGCGCTCATCCTTGGGTTCTCTTGCTAATGCTAAATCACCCGCTTTGCAGTCTTCGAATAATTGTTCCCTACCCCTAACCATGCCCACTAATAGTGCTCCGACTGTACCAAATACTGTTGATTTATCGGTTGCCCCATCAGACTCAGACCCGTCTTTTGTTGATCTAGAGGTTACACCAGATGTAGAAGCCTGTCAGTCACCTGGCAAAGCGGCTCCGAGTCTGAGCGGGTTTAATGATGTGGAAACAGCTCCTGTACCTATAGTTACTCGGGGAATGGTTACCAATCACCCAAAGGCTATATCTAAGAGTAAAAACAAAGTAAAAGTAACAGTTAAGAATCATAATCTGATTTCCCCCACTCCACAAATGACATCAGGTATTCCTTGCTGGGTGCAAAACATGGTAACAGATTTAAAACTGGACCTTGAAGCCACAATAGCAGCACAAATCAAGCCGTTAATCTCCAAACTGGACAGGCTTACGTCTTTAATACATTCAAAATGGCCACACAAAACGAATGGGCAAGGGCCTGATCAGCCACAAGGGATTACAGAAGCAGCCCCTAAATGTTCATCATGTATCCAGCCCCCTAAAGATGTATTAAACAACGTTCAAGTAACTGTAGCCCCCGGGAACCCAGTTATATCTCATTTGTCGCAAACAGGGAATAATTCTGTTCAATCCACAACTATACCCACTCCGAAGGTGGTGGGTCCTATTTTGACTCACCAACACTCTGTTGTTGGTAATAATACCACCACTATTCAAGTAAAAGATGTTGTAGGGAAATCTAATACCCCTTTAGTACCTCTTCCTACGAACAAACCTGAAGGTTCTAAGCCAAAGCAGGCACGTTTCAGGTCAATTAATCTACCACCAGAGGTTTCCCCTTTTGTGGTTGTGTTGACAGCAGTCCCCCCGTTGAAGGAGGGAGTAAAAGAAACTTTCGTTGAGCTAAGAAATAAATGTGCTCAATGGCTCCACTTACATAAACCTCTACCCAACAATATGAACGGTGAAATTCTTACTGTGCGTAGAGGGGACTGGGTGGGCAGAAGCAAGAAAACAATAGTAGGGGATGTAATCACAGTTAATTTTAGAGATATAGGGGCAGCTAGTTATATATGTAATGCACCCAACAGTGGTCCTGCGACTCAAATTAACCCACTTCCTTTGTCTTATTTTTTACCGATGCCTTCAAGACCAAACCCTCCTTGTTCCACTTTCCAAAGTAACAGAGGATCTGTGTATCCCCCGCAACATGCTACTAAATCCTGGCAGCAACCACTACACCCTTCTTCTTTTTTTCCACATTATGTTAATTTTCAGCAGCAGCCATTACATGCTCCATCTTTTCCCCTGCACCATGTTAATCCTCAATGGCAACATCCTCCCCACTTTCCACCACCTCTATTTCAGCCTGCCCATCAGTGGCAGCAACCCTTTCAGCCACTACAACCAGTTAAACCCCAGTGGCAACAAACATGGCAGGACTTGCCCCCTTCCCAAGATCCCTTGTACTCACAACTTGCCCATCCTAACAGGTATGCTGTGTTGGACGAGGTAGATTGACTCAGCTCTACTGAAGCTTTGGATTTAAACATCTCTACGTCCTATTTAGATATGGCGAGTGCTTCTCCAGTTACACCTTTAGCCGCACTGCCCGAACTCCCAATGGTGTCATCGCTAATACCCACGCTAATACTCCCGCGGATAGAAAATAGGGATAGCCTTGATGCATGCACAGCTACTGTTACCCCCAGATTAAGCCCAGATATCATCTCTCGGGAAGATGGTCCTACTCTATTACGAGCACCTCAGCCAGAGTCGTCTGCTGTTGGCGATTCTGGTAAACCAGCAGGACTCTCTCTTGTTTCCTGGAACATTGCTGGCCTTGCCAGCAAACTAGGTACACCCTTCTGGACCAGTTTTTTGGGGGAGGGATTGGACATAATTTTGTTGCAGGAAACTTGGTGTCTGGACCCCATTAACATCGAAGGGTACGCATCGTACTGTCTTAGAGCCACCAAATCTAGCTCGGGTAGGGCTAAGGGGGGCCTTTTGATGCTTTTATCTACCAAGCTGTGTGATTGTATGGTCAAATACAGCACGACAGTTGGGACCCATAGCCAAGTTGTAAGGGTTGAGTGCAGGAAGAATATTGATTTAGTTGTAGTAAATTTCTACAACAATATCTTTGATGCTACCAGAGGGGATATTCTACCGCCTCTAGAAAGGGAAATTACCAAAGCCCTCGGTATTTCGAAAAGAAAGGCCGAGGTTGTCTGGGCAGGGGATTTTAACCTGCAGCCCTGCCATTTGTCTAACGGGAACATCTGCGGCTTTGGTGCAGCAATGAGTAGTCATTGGGGGGGTTTGGGTGTGAGGAAGGATTCTCCTCACTTCCAACATTGCAGTTATGGTTCCACATTAAACAATATGCTAGTCACACTAGACATGACCCTGTTAAACTGTAACATAAACAACCAGGCAATAATATGCCCTACATTTACAGGCAGAGATGCAGGATCATTTATAGATCATATTCTGTTGTCTAGCAGTGGAGACTTTACTGATCTGTATGTAAATGAAGAAAGTCTCAGCGACCATAACAGCCTTCGTGTTACCCTTCTGGGGCATGGTACCTCGACAGTTTCAGGTGGAAAATGTTCAACTGACTTAGTACCCATTAGACCAAAGGGTCTAAGGATTAAATGGACTGGATTAAATTCTAAGGTTAAGCAGAAGGAGGTTCTTACTAGCTGTAAGAACCAAATTAGTTTCTGTTTGGATGATGACTGTGACTCAGGCTGCTTATTAGCTCACTTTGTCTCCATGAACAGTGTTATTGATGGTATTTTTACTAAGGCCCCGTCATCCAATAGTGGTCCGAAGCAGGGGTGGTTCGATAAGACCTGTATAGTCGCCCTCCGTGATTTAAAGAATGCTTTAGGCACCAAACCACGCGATAAGACGGATATACAATATTTTAGGGCTAGATATAAATTAGCAATTAATACTAGGAAAAGGGTATTACAGACTGAGGCGTGGGATAAGTTGAAGGAAGCAGCCGAGACCAAAAACTGCAAACTGTATTGGGAAACAATTAACAGCCCGTTTCTCAATAAAGAAGATGTTCCATCTTATGTGGCATGTAGCGATTGGGTCAGTCATTTTTCCAAAATTTTCAATCCAGAAGGGTTATCTCCCGAGTCACTGTCACCTGAGTCTACCCCATGGCTACCCCTCCCGTTGGGAATAACATTAGAAGAAAGCCATGAAGCAATTTCTTTAAGCAAAGGAGGTAAGGCCCCTGGCCCCGATGGGGTCCCGCTGGATTTATACAGAGATGAACCAGCTTTATGGGCTCTCATCCTGGCGAGGATATTTAAACTGTGCGGCAGAAAATAATTTCCCGTCTACTTGGGGTCAATCGGTCATTATTCCTTTACATAAGAAAGGTGATAAATCAGAGGCCTCTAACTACCGCCCAATTTCATTATTGGACGCCTCTGTAAAGGTGATGAGTAGGATTTTGCTCAAGAGGCTGGAAGATTGGGCAGCTGATTTTAACATCTTAACTAGAGTCCAATATGGCTTTCGGAAAGGCCTGGGCACATTGGACCAATGTGTAAATCTGGACCTTTTAATTAACAAATATACTGTGGCTAAAAATGGCAACCTCTTTTTATGTTTTGCTGATTTGAGCAGCGCTTTTGATTTGGTTAACCACACCATTCTTTGGGAGGTTTTGCTTGATGCAGGGGCTCCGAGGGAAATAGTTCATTTTTTAGCTAGACTTTACAAAAAACTCTCCTGTAAGGTCCGCTATGGCACCCTTGGCGAATGTACCCCGTTTTTTAAAGTGTCTCGGGGCATACGCCAGGGATGTGTTCTGGCCCCGCTGTTATTTTCCCTTTTTATTAATGACGTCGACCGTTCCTTGGTTGACATCCCAGCAGATGCCCCCCTGATTGGTGGTAAACCTGTTCCGCTGTTACTTTACGCGGACGACGCTGTTCTTTTATCCCGAACACAGATGGGCCTTCAGCACCTAATCGATAATTTTATGCAGTTTATCCAAGTTAGGCGGCTTCGCGTGAACAAAACCAAGACGTATGTTATGTCATGCGGTCGGGCAGCTAAGCAGGCAAAGCATACCTTTTTCCTGGATAAGGAAAAGTTGACTCCTGTCAAGTCCTTTTGTTATCTAGGAATTACATTCAACAATAGCGGGTCTTGGACCTCGGAATTTGATTCTATCAGATTAAAAATGCTGCGGTCTACTAGCAGTATTTTTCGTTTTGCCTCTAAACTTGGCTCACGAAGCATTTTAGACATGATGAACATATACAATGTTTGTTGCGTCTCCTCTGCACTGTATGGGGCAGGTGTATGAGGCCATAGTGAGGGTATATCCCTGCAGAAGGAGGAAAATAAGTTTTTAAGGAGGTTGTTATGTGTTCCCCCTTCTGCCTCCATTCAGCTGATCCATGAAGAAGTTGGGATCGAGTTCATTTCTGACTTAGCAGCAGTCCGGCCACTTTTATTGTGGCGTTCTATTTGGGCTAAGCCAGAGACTCGATTTACTCAGGATATTATTCTTGATTGTATAGGCTTGGACCACTCTTCACGCATACAGTGGTTGAGATAGATCCACCGTTGGTATCTCCTTCTTTTTAATATGGATGTGTTCCGTGAGCCTGAAGAAGTTGTTTCTATTTCAAAAAAAGAAATTAAGACAACGTTTCTAAACTTCCGAAAGGCAGAGCGTGATAAAATTTCTGGCAATCTTATTACCGTGAAATTTTATAAAGATTTAAATTTAACTTCGGGGTTCCAATCCTATCTTGTGTATGTGACCCGTCCCTCTCATCAGTATGTTTTAACACGTGTCAGATTGGGTATTGTTCACCATCTGGTTGCATTTCCAAACACAAGAACCAGTTCAGATATACCCTGTCCGTGTGACAGTATTTCTCGGCAGAGTAGTTGCCACTTTTTACTTTTCTGTAAATTTTTTCATTTTCTCAGGTTAAAATACCTTAAGCCAATTTTTATCAAATATAATATCCGTACTACAGAAACAGCACTGATACTTTTATCCTCATTAGAGAACGAGGAGATCTGCTTTTTTCTGGCTACTTTTATTCTGAAGTGTACAGCTGCCAGGAAAAGTATTGTACCATAATAATTTTATACTTACCTGTCTGTACCCATGTTATACAGCTGCCAGGCATTGTATTATGCTGCTATTACTGTGTACATTCCTGTCTGTATATATACCAATTTCTGTAATTAAGGTATTATTTTTATTTGTTGATGTCCACAGTATATTATGATTATTCAAAAATTTTGATGTACAGCTGCCAGGAAAGGCCCATCGAGTAATCCCTACTGATCTCCTGTCTGTTTATTTATGAATGTCTTGCATTTTATAATAGTACGTTGACCCAAAATGGCAAGATTACTTATTAATTGTTGCACTCCAGCCTTTTTGCACATCGTCTTACCATCTTTTTTATAAGTGTTCATATGGTGATTTTAAACATTTTAACTATGTATCTTTTGCTTGTATGATTTGTATGTACAAATCGAATAAAAACTTTTTGAATTGAATTGAGATTGAGGTTTGGCACTCTCCCCATGAATTAGGTAAAAGCCAAATGGCATACTAAAGATCTGTGCTCTAGCAACTGCCCATGATGCAAGGCTCCCATAGAGTCATAGCCCTTGTGAAGTTCGCTTACCCTGCCTATGCATGCCCTATACTGAAATGGATTAAACCCATCTGTCAGCAGCTGGGCACGCAGGGCCCGATTCACCGAATGAACTTAAGACTCAATTTTAAACTTACTACTATTTTGGTATTCACAGAATGCACTTACTACTTTTGGCATTCACAGAATGCACTTACTACTTTTGGTATTTACAGAATGAACTTACTACTTTTGGTATTCACAGAAGTTAGGATTTTGTCTTAAGTTTGTCTTAGGACAAACTTAAGACAGACTTAAGACAGACTTAAGTTAGGATTTTGTCTTAAGTCTGTCTTAAGTCTGTCTTAAGTTTGTCTTAAGTCTGTCTTAATTATTTCTTATGTCTGTCTTAAGTTTGTCTTAAGACAAACTTAAGACAAAATCCTAACTTCTGTGAATTCCAAAAGTAGTAAGTGCATTCTGTGAATACCAAAATAGTAGTAAATTTGTGAATCGGGCCCGAGGTACTTTAAGGAAGCCTTGCGTTTTTATAAATCTGACCAAGATCTGTCTTTGTCTGCGCATTTGCTAAGTTCCTCGGCCACATGTGGTGTATCAGGACAAAAGTGCAAGGAAGAAGCACAGAACCCAGTGGGGTGGCCAACAGCATCTAAATGGCTTATGCTACCATGCACTATAGATGGGGAACAACATCATTAACCAAGATGCTACTAAGCCCCTGCTTGATTAACTGTATATTAATTGATTGTAGTATTTTGGTCAACATCCCATAAGGCCTTTTTATTGTGCAATTACCATAAATGTGATTCTAGGTTATTTTGCTCTTTTGTCTATATGATTAGCTCACGGATCTTTTATAGAGCTATTTAATTCCAGTGACATTTCGAATGCTCCAATCAGAATTATTTCACATTTTTATGAATTTGAATAGGAATGAACATACTTTTAATATGACTCGTTTCTCTTTGAATGTTGTATGTGAAACTTTTTAAGGTATAATGCCGAAATAATGTTAATATTGAATTGTTATGCAGATATCCACAGTTTGCACTTTGTGCTTTTTGGCACGGTTTTCCCGTAAATCTTTCAAATTGTCTGCCTCCGTTTCTACTCATTTGATTTTTGTCATTTTGGTCTTAAATATTTTTTTTTAAATTACTCTAGGGCATATTAGCAACAACCTTGTTAAAATTATTGCTGTTTTAGTGGCAGGAAACTGCAGCTAAAACCGTGTTAATGGCTTGCTGATATGCGTTATAGAATCCCAATAGAAGCCCATGTTAGATGTGCAGGACATCTAACCTGGGCTTCTATTGGCATTCTGTAACGCATATTAGCAAGCCCATTATCACCGTTTTAGCGGCAGTTTCCTGCCGCTAAAATGGCGATAATTTTAACAAGTTCTTGCTAATATACCCTGTAATTTTTAAAAATTGGTCTGGGATTTTTCTGGTGTTCTGTTTCACTTTATTACTGTTTGAAGTGCTGATCCTGATTGCTTGTGCCAAGCTACTAGGGGTGCAGCGCAGGTTAATTTGGGACTGCTTGTGACATAATTCTAACAAAGAATTGTGGTTGCTGCTTGAGTAGGGTTTCACCTCCTTCAACCAGTAACTCAATTTCTTGCAACATGCATAAAAATACAAGAGCCTTTCCCCCAAGTGATTGGCTCTGATGGCCCTGTCCACTTTATCCTTCAGTTTTTAAAAACTATTTTATTGAGTTCTCTAACACTTAAAACTATTCACTTTATTGCTCATAATGGCATGAGCCATCTTCTTGCAGCTTGAGTCATACCATCACCTCTACTTAGTAGTTGAATAAATTAACCATCTTCTTGTACCCTTATTACATGATTTTCCTTATTAAGTAAGCAAGAAATATTGGATCATGTGTTAATGTGTCCTATGCATTTCTAATTCTAGCCAGCGTAGAAATGGCAGTGTGCGATGCAAAGATTGGGAAACATGCCCCAGAATTTAAGTGTATGGCATTCATGCCAGATGGGCAAATGAAAGAGATCCAGCTGAATCATTTCTTGGGTAAGTCTAAAAATAATGATGGACTAAAAGGAATTTGACCAAAGAAGGCTGGGTTTTCACTCGTATCACACTTGGGGCAGTAGAATCACAGAGGTAAGGTAGGATTATATGAATATTAATCCGCGTCCAAAAAGTGCCAAATTAATTAATTTTTTTTGTCCTACCCGTCACACCCTCAGTCAGCAGGTCCGTCCACTCTGCCACACTTGCCAGCCTCGCCTCTCGCCCCGGCCGACTCCCCCGGCCTACTAGCGCGGGGGGTACTAGGCACGGCTTAACTTTTCAGCATTATGGGATGAGATTAGCAGTGGGCAGTGAATATTATATAGTATCCAATAGCAAAATAATTCTACAAAGAGCTGCAGTTCAACTAGTGGTTACTAGATGTCCCTCACAAGTCAAATGCAAATGCTTGATGAAAGGGTTTCAATGGTTTTGCATTTGACTCGTGAGGGACATCTAGTAACGACTAGTGGAACTGCAGCTTGATGTAAGAATAATTTCAATGCTTTGCATTTGACTCTTGAGGGACATCTAGTAACAACTAGGTGAACTGCAGCTCTTTGTAGAATTATTTTGATATTGGATACTATAATATTCACTGCCCAAATATGGGGCAGTCCTGCATTTCAGTAGTAGTGGAGCATTGCGTTAAGCCAAGGAAGCTAACGTCACACTCCACCACTTTGTTGCATATATGCCCCTATATCCTGGAAAATATAACCCCTTCATTTGCCTTCTATACCTAAATATCTGCCCTTTGATCTGGAAGTCATGGTATGTTTGCGTGATGCGGGTGTTATGCTTGATTATATTTATTGCCATGTTTGGGAATAAAATGACACTGACAGCTATTCTAACAATGAGAAAAGCAAACCTCACAGCATATCTTTTGTCTTACAGGTATGAATTACATATTTACATTTGATCAGGACATTTTACCTTCGGGTAATCAAATGTTATTATGTGAGGAACCTTGGACACTGAACTCTAGACATAGGCACACACCTATATTATATATTATATATGATGAAATTAAAATAATTGTTGGAAATAACTATATTGTCCAAGCACTATGATACATTGATGGCAAATTGGTAAACTCAGTGACAGTTATTACTATTTTGTTTATGTACTTGTGCATTAATCACGGTGAGGGTATTTAAGCAGGTAACAAAATACTTTCTCAACAGTGTGGTGAAAACTGGTTTCCAGTCGAAACGTGTTATGTGTCTGTTGTTGCCAAAATAAAGTTATAAATGACATGTCTCGAAGTGCCAGACCCTTCTGATTTCAAGTATGGACTTTGGTTGATCTGGAAGCACACCGAAAAAGTGCAATGATTTTGATATGTATATATATATGTATATACTAGCAGCCCGCCCCAGCGTTTCCTGGGGCAGAAAGGGGTTGGGGGCAGCATTTGAGGCTTGCGTGCAGCCCGCCCCGGCCCTCGCCCGCCACGATATTGTCTGTGAGCCTGAGCCCAACCTCCCACCCCCCTCCCCCTCCCCCCCGGCCCGCCCCGGCCCCCTCCCGCCCGTGACCCGGAGAGCCTCATCCTTACCTCACCGCCGGTCCCGATCCAGGCGCCCCGCCCGCACAGGCCGCCACTTCGCCCAGCAGCAAGCAGGGCCGCAGCAGTCCTCCCAGCAGGTCGCGATCTTTGATGCCATTTCAGGAAGTGTTCAGGAAGGGTTGGGAGCGCAAATGATGTCATCACGCAGACGTCGCGGCCGGCGCTTCTTGCAAGGGACTATTTTATTTTTATTTTTACATTTTTTAAACAACGTATATTTTTTATTTTTAATAGCCTATGTCCTTCTGCTTGCCCTGAGGTTTTCAAAGATGTCTTGGGTGTTTTGATTGGTGGTGTACTTTTCGAGTTTACCTGGCTCAAAGGACACAGTTCTCTCTTTATAATAGTAGCAGCTGCGTAGCTAGTGGGGGGCGGGGGGGCGGTCCGCCCCAGGCGGCACTATTTTGGGGGTGGCCGGGCGGCACCTCAGCAGTTTCATAATGAATACGACAGTAATCATCATTGGCAGCCAAAGTGCGTTGCGCAGCATAAATAAGCCTTGATGGGCCACTGTGTGTAAATGCTACTGCATTGCACGCACCACCTAACCTTCTTTTAAAAGTGCACCTTCAAGTT
Source organism: Lissotriton vulgaris (assembly GCF_964263255.1). Classification (NCBI taxonomy): domain Eukaryota; kingdom Metazoa; phylum Chordata; class Amphibia; order Caudata; family Salamandridae; genus Lissotriton; species Lissotriton vulgaris. The sequence continues at coordinate 257,466,233 of NC_141685.1, forward strand.
TTGGTCCCGGGCCGTCAATCTGGTAGCGCGCGAAAGCACTACCAATGACGGCCCTGCAAACATTTACCATGCAGCAGAGCCCGCCTATGGTAGACTTGTACACTGTCCTGTTTAACGCAATGCGCGCAGTGCCGCGCACCAACGCACGTGGTGACGTGCATGAATGCATCCAGTGACCTGAGACTCGGTCTGAATCATCCCCGGGCGGCTGACTTTGAATGCGGGAGGTATTGCGGCCACGAGGCGGACGAAATCGAATTGCTGCTCCACTTGCAAAAAATGTAAGTCAGTGTGCTTATGTAGTGTAGTTCCTATTTTCCCAATAGGCCCTGCGCATTGGAATAACATAAACAGTAGTATAGACATAGAAGTGCGGATCTTCCAGGTCTCCACTGACTATGCTAAACTTAATTGGGTTTGTTACCAACTAGCTCAGAGGTCACTGGAAACTTTCTCGACTGAATAGGAAGTGATCAGCTTCCCTGGTACAGAAAAGAAGGGATTCAGTTTTCCAACAACCGCATAAACATGACAACTTTGCTCCTTAGAATAAGAGTCAATCTCTAGAGTCGTGTGAAACAATAGACAGTTATTTTACTCAGTCAGTTTTGTGCAGATTACTTTCACCAATATGCAGAGAATAGAGAGAAGGGCGTTTTCAATAAAAGGTATTATTTATTGAACAGTCTTTCTTCTCATACAAGAGAAATGAATTGCCACAATTGCAAGACTAGTTATTATAAAAAGTGCGTACAGTAAAGTGAGGATTGCAAAATAATACTGTAAAAGCATTGATATGGTTTCTTAGCCATACAATGGTTTAAATGAATAAAACATATATACATTCATATATACATTTAGCTAACGTACTCAACTGGTGCTTCTAACTACGCCTACCCCAGTGTGCCTGATCTAAGCCTAATACTTGGGAGGGAGTAAGTAAGTAGCAGTTTTAGTTAAGTTGGTTTTGCCAAGGTTTGCTTCAAGAATTCTCTCTAAGGGTTTAGTCAACACCATACCTCTGGAATAGAATGTTGGAGGTCTTGTATCTCTTTACAGGACTCGATATCCCAGTCACTCGCAAGAGTAGGCTGGAAACGCCGGAGCTGGATTTCTCGGCAGGAGAAAAGACAGCGTCTCTCTCAGCGCGTCGAGGAAGAGGAGGGGCAGCCTCCGTGGGCAGCTTGCATCTGCTGGGCTCTGAAGGGGACAGCTGTTCTGCTCCTATGTTCACCACACCATCGCTATCATCGATGTCGTTGAGACAGCAGTAGCGGCAGTAGTAACATCAGCGTTTGCTTAAGGCAACGTTGGTAATATTTATACCTGAAAGGTGCCTGGTTTGATGTAAGTTTTTGGACATAAGACATCAATAAAGATGTCACTAGGAAGTGATCGTCTCTCAGTGCTCATTAGAGTTCTATTACTAATCAAAACATAGCAAGCGGGGTTTTCCCAGGTTGCTGAGTTTTATCTTGTTGAAGAACTAGGAGTGTAATCTAGGAATCTTAGATAGTGGCTTCTACTGTGTCATTTGCTCTAATGAGCTGCAGAGGAAGCTGCAGAGGAAGAGATTCTGAAATGTGGCTCTGATCGTGTTAGGCCAGAGACGAGTTTCTGAAATATCACTCTTGATCGTTTATGCCATTATAGGGGAATAAATGGATTATAGCCGTATAGGGGCATAAGGTCACAGTATTGATCGGGGTCCTAGATTAGAACGCGACACCCACTCCACAAATTTATGTCCATCAATTCAATAAAAACTATAGCAAAAGATGCATGTGTAACATTACCCACCCCAAAATACATATATGCATTTGGAAAATGGCGTATTTTGAAATACATGGACTGTTCTGTACGTCTTTAAGCATAGAAATCATTCAAAATGATAGCATATGTAATCAATGAACGATTTTGCGAAAAAATTACACATGAAATATTTTTTAATACAGAAAAGAAGGGCGAGATAATTTCATCACGTAGAATGCATTAGTTATAAAATGTGCTAGAGGCTGATGTAAAGTTATTATGTCTCTAGATTTACCTAAAAATAGAAGCTTCTGTTCTTTATGAATAGGTCTACTTTAAGCAAAGAATTTTTGTGCCAGAAAAAGGTAAGTATTTTTAAAAAGTGTTCAATTAAAAAAAAAATCTTGTTGAACGGGGGAATAGAGTTCCAACGCTTTTCAGCAGTTTTTGTTCATTAAAACTGAAGGCCGAATTCAGAGTTCATGGGAACGCTGTGTGTCGGAATGCTTTTCTAAATTATTGTTTCTGTTCGGGGGAGAACATCATATCAGACAGGCTCTCAAAGAATTGGTCTACAAAATCAGGTGACAGTTCGACCAAGTTCGATAACGCTGTAACTTGGCAGGTGTGAGAATGATTGCTATCATCAAAGTCTGGATCAGCAATGCTCACAGAAGGTCGTACCTGGGTGATGTTGCTTTATTTTTCGCTTCACTGTCACCACTAGTCATAGCACAGGAGTCTCAACGAATGCCGTCATCAGGATTGGTAGCCGCTGGGGACAACACAATGCGTGAGCCGTTATAGGACTTAGCAAAGTATCGATATCCATTGGTACTGCTGATGGAAGTGCAAGACAGATGTCCAACACGCACTCATCTCCGCATAGCATACATCGAAGCACAGGTAAGATGCAGGTCTGCCATATAGGTCTGAATGAAAGAAACCAGGTCATGTTCAGATCTCTCAGCCTGGCCAATCCAAGGACTCTAGTTATGCGGTCCCGGTAGCGTATTGCTAGGATCGTTTCTTCCATCCTTGTCGGAGTCATGTCTGAGTTTTGGCTTGCCATATCAGAGCAGGAGGGTCAAAAATAAAATGCCTGCTACAAGTCCCAAAAATAGGGGTATGCCGCCAAAGACTGAATGGACAAAATTATGAATGATTCCCAGAATTGCTTGAAATGGTGTTAGCAGTCCCGTAAAAATCGTCTTAAATATGCCTGGGATGCCTGTGGCACTAGACATGTTAAGGAGTTGGCTAAGCATTTCTGTGAAATGCACGGGGCAATTTGTTGATAAAAGGTCATGAATCTCTGATGTTGTCCTTGCAACTTGGAGTTCATACGTCTCTTTTGATGACGTGATGGGCACTGTTGTCTGTAAAAGCACAGACTTCATTCTGCTTAAAGTATCAATTCGTATAGAAGAGAAATTCAAACGAGGCCATATGGGAGTCTCAGTGTCTCCAGGGCCGTTTGGAAACAATGCTTGCATACAGCATTTGACCATGGAAGTTACGCTTACGAGATATGCTTTCCCTGGCAAAAGGCCACAACAGCTGCGATCCGTTCTTAGAATGTAACTCCCATTCGAGAGTTGCTTAAAGAAAGGCTCTATCTGTGTTGCAGGTGTGACATGTTGGTGGCATGAAAGGTTGTTTGAATTACCTTCACAGGCTCCGTGTAAATTAATACCCTGGCACAAAAGTATACCGCTTAGTGAATGTTTACAGTTTTCACCACTAAGAAATACATTTTTGTTGCTGTCACTATAGCATGTGTGTGTGTGTATGGTAATTTCCATGCTGACTTAATGTATCCTTTACCTAATCGTTCATACTGGCCAGTAGGTATGTATTCAAGGCAATTTTTAAATCGGAAAGTTGTTATCGGAATTGTGAAAATCACGTGTATTATCCATTCAATGACAGGACTTTCTGACATTGTCAAAGGTAATCTCTCAAATTTTTCGATGCTCAGGATTGTATAGTCTGCTCCTTTCTGTGCCAAGCTGATTTGTTTATCAGTAAGGTTTAAGATGGAAAACAATGACGTTGTGTTGATTAAACGCCAAGGCACATAGCCTGAACGAAGATTTTGCAGCATCCAGCCTAACTGTACAATAGAACACAATTGCGACTGGCCATGCTGTAACATTAGCAAGTCTTTGTCTATTATATCTATGGCAGATGATACAATATGGTCCAACAAATATATTCTGGAGGACAGAGTCATTAACCCATTGTCCACTACAGAAAGTGATTTTTCCAAATTAATACGATCAATTTCTCGTATTTTTTCAGATGTTTCAATTTATGTGACTTTCCAAGCCTCGTTGTATGTCGCATATATACTGGTAGCTATGAAACGCTTTTGACGCTGTTTGCGTGGTCCCATAATAAAATCGCGCAAATCAGCACCATCTTTAAGTAAAGATAAGTGTTGCTTAATTTCAGCCATTGTGGATGCTTCTAGCCATTCAAGGCACAGCTTCCCTACACTGTATGTTGTTACTATCCCTGGATGTTGTCTCTGGGAGTATCTAGGGTCTTGTCTGGTCAATGTTAACCCCTGTGTTTTGTTCAGGAATCTATCTTGACAGTTGTTTGTGTCAGTAGGCCAGATTAACCACTTTTTCCAATCAGGATGTGTTCTGTTTAAATGTAAAATTTTAGATACGTCTATTTCAATATCTGTTGTTGCATTATCAGGTATTGGCTTTGGAATAGACAGTTTGTTAAGGTCTTTGATCTTAGCTAGGCCAAGACAGGTTGTTTGTTGAATTGTTTCATTTAAGAACATTATTTGCTCTGGGATCATGCAGGCTCGAAATAATGCTTCTATGCCTTGCACCTGCCAATCTTTTGTACAGATTGTTTTTGTTTCAATGTTATTTTTCCAATAATCAAAACCAAATGTCATCCTTTTTTCATAAAATGCTTCTGAATATATCAATTTAGTATTTGTCAGCATTGTTTTCAATCCTGTTTTATCTAACAGTTTATAATAAAACGTTTCTGCATCACTGGTGTTAAACCCTGAGAAGTACTGGAATTTCTCATAGAATGTTTTAGAACTGCTTTTAGGTGGTGTAGCACAATGTTCCCATTGGTTATACTTAAAAACATTTCTAGGCTGTGCAGATTTATGCAAGTAATGATCACCATAGTGTGTGTAGCAGAACATCTGTTCATAACTAGACGAACCTTGTAAATAATCATGTTCTGTGAATCTTGCTGACATTACTAAATCAGACATCATATTATTAATACTTTCAAAGTCCCAATCATCTGAGAATGTACGATGTTTTAAAAAGTAACTTAATGAAACCTTGAATTGATGAGGATACTTCAGGATTTCGACCGGACCATATATTTCATAGTCAGTTTTGTCCCATACTACCCCGCCGGGTATTGGAATGGCTGTGACATTTACTGTTGACAGTTCTCTTTTCTTCACGTGGGATAATCTGTGTGGTTTGAGGACTAAGTTGATGTTCTGACTTGCTTTGTCCATTGAATTGTAATAAACCTTCCTAAAATTAAAACTAAAATTAGGCATAGTAGGAGTATGAATACCCCTGAAATAATCCAATGCTCAATCAATGGTGCATCCACACATATTTCTTTGATTAGTTGAAAGAGTTCTGTTGCTTTTTCTTTAAAGGTTTATTTTGTTTCTGGCATCACTTCGGGGTTGCTTTGATCCTCAGAAAAGTTATCGAAGTTGATGAAGTAGTCAGAGGCAGTTCTGTCAATTGTTGGAATTGTTCTTTCAATTTGTCTTTCGGTAGCACATTCTGATGCCACATCATTGTAGACTGGTGTTTCTTGACGAACTGTTTCAATCTGTGTCTCAAGAGGCACGAGTTCCATGGCAATATTGCATAGTCCCTCTCTGTGCACTGCAGGCTTATCGAATGTGATTAGTCTTTCAGTGTGAACCTCTTGGATTGTTGCAAGTTTGGGTATTCTGTTGTTTCTCGGGAGTCCACTGGGCCTACTGTTGATTATAGGCCATATGCTTGTGGTTTTACCAGGTCGGTTAATACAACTCTGTTCTCCTTTTTACCAGCAAGGGGCGGTAGTACTACTGATCTTGTTCCGTTGATTGCTAAGACAGGTACTGCTTTTCTGTAAGAAGGCCCAAATTCCTTCTTCACCGCTATTTTTTCTCTGACTAGATCCCCAATCTTTGGAATCCAGACAGGCCTTGCTGGGGCTGGTGGTGCCTCGTCAGTGGTAGCTGGCTGTTGCTTTAACTTTATGTTGCTTAAGGATTTTCTTGTTTCATTCAAGTCCTGTAAAACAGCCAAACGATCTTTGATGTCAAAGTCTGTTTTCTTATCTTCTACCACTGATACCTGACTATCTAAGTCCTGAATTCGCATTCTAGTTTCGAACAATAGTTCGTATGGGCTGAAACCTTTTAGAGAATTTCTTGGCAAGTTGTTTAGGCTTAACTGGACACTTATTAAATGTTTGACCCACCCAGCACCTGAACCTAATACCTTCGCTGTTATAGATTGCTTTATGTCCCGTTTTTTTCTTTCTACCACACTGTTCCCTTCGGGGTGTGACGGACAAGAATACCGCAAGCCAAAGCCATGCCGGCCATGGCCTCCTTATAAGCTCGAGAGCTGAAAGCAGGACCCTGGTCAGAATGGAACATGGCAATTGTGTATGTGCCGATAAAGACTCGCAGATCTTTTATAACCGTTCTGGCATCAGCCGAGCGCTGGGGCCACATTTTTTAAGTGTGTTTAGCCTTAATGATTAATAGGACGCTGGATGGCATGTAGACAGCATTACGCTGTTTCTAATTGGTAGCCGATCAACAGACTGGACCAGTTCACTACTGCGATCCCTGTCACAGTCGGGACAGTTCTTTACATATATTTGATGTTGCACGCTCATTCCCGGCCACCAGTCTACTGATTGTAATTCAGTCAGAGATTCCTTGATCTTTTTGTGCCTAGGACCCAATCCCATGTGTGCGTCTGCTATTAAAAATATTCTCCTGTTCATGTTTGGAATTACTCTATCCCCCACTCCAGGGATTCGAGCAAAAGGAACGGAGTTTGTATCAATTACGTATGCATAATTGAGTGGATAGTTCACTGGTAGTGTTGCACAGTCGCCTTTTACGGACGTTTTTACTGCCAGCATGGTTTCCCCGTCTATGTGTTTTTCTGAACGCTTTTTTGTGGCTACGGAAGCCGGTTTAGTTGCTTCCGCTGTGGCTGTATTAGCCAATGAATTCCCTGCAACGTGAACGCCATCACGTTGATGACTCAGAGTGTGTATCACGTGAGTCTTTTGTAGTTCTTTCTGTAAAAGAGCTACTTGTTTCCAAAGCATTTCATGCTTGATTGTGGCACCTGTGTCACCTTTGTAATCATTTTCAATCCAGCTCTGTAACTTGTTATTGTAAGAGTTGACGCAAAAATGCGAATCGCACACGATTAGTGTCGGGAATTCACGTTCTGCATTTTCAAGCGCCATCTGTAAAGATCTGATTTCAACAGTTTCTCACTGATTCAGTTTTTGTTATTTTCGGTCTGAATTTACCGCACAGCCAACGACCTTTAACAATCGCACAGGCTGCATCGTAGGATTTGTTCTCTACGTTGAATCTATCTGTATAGATTATACAGACGTACTGTGGGAGAGGCAGAAGTTCAATTGGCAGAGGATATTCTTCTTCATAAGTCAAATCATTCAGTTTTTCGAATTGCGGGGCAAAATAGTATTTCACATCTTCCGCTCCAAGAGAATCTACACACTGTATCCATTTCGGATCCAGTGACACTGTAGGCAGGTTTACTGGGCTGAATAGCGCCTCGAAGGCGGAATCCGCTGTGAGGATATTGATCCTTTTGCCATGTGCTAGTTCTCGTTCATTCGCTAATGCAGTTTCTACTGCTTTCACAGTATTTTCTGTTGGACTGAATGTTTTTTCCGCTTGTGTGTACAAGTGAGATTTAATTGAAATTGGTACCTTTTCTCCCTCATTAGAAATCAGGTACATGAATCCGCATCTTCCTGGGATGACTCGGATTACAAGATTGCGTGTGTTGTCACGTGTATCTAATTTTGTTTTTGCTAATATGTCTGTTTGCAGTGATCTCAAAATTTCTGTGTGTTTTTGAGTCCAAGTGATTGGTTTAAAATCAGGTTTAATTAGTTCGTAGAGAGGTTTAACCCTCTCTGCGTAATTTAGAATGTAAGTTCTACCGAAATTCAGGAAGCCTAGAATCGATTGTAAGTTCTTCAGCGTTTTTGGTGCTTGGAGTACAGCGCACTTCTCTAAGAAGTTGTCCGCTAGGCTTTTTCCTTCACTTGATAATTCGTATCCTAAAAATAATACTGTCAGATGGGCAATTCTTGACTTTTTAAAGTTGAATTTGTAACCCTCTGCTGCGAACCCAAGTATAATGGTGTTCACTCTTTTCAAGTGAGTCTCCAAGTCGTCGTCTGTGAGATAGATATCCTCTACGTAAGATAATGCCTCATCATCATATATTTGTAGTAACTCTGTTACTCTGGCTGAGAATAGTCCTGGGCTGTTCTTGAATCCCTGTGGGAACCTACAGAAATTTTTCTGAGACCCCATTACTGAGAAAGCGGTCAAGTATCTGCTTTCCGGTGCAATGTTTTGACAAAAGAAACCATTAGATATGTCTAATGTCGTTTTATATTTTTTCCTAACTATGTTATTCATTAGTGTAGCACTATGCGAATTTTGTACTGCAAAAGTTTTGCAACATGCGTTAAGGTGTCTGTAGTCAAAAACTAGACGATATGAATTGTCTGATTTGGAGACAGGAAACAAAGGATTGTTCATTTGAGAGGTGCATGTTTCAATCACCCTCTGGTATTCAAGTTGATCTAAAATCTCCCTGACTTGTTTTTTAGCTTCTTGCTTAATGGGATACTGCCTTTGTGCAGTCGGTTGACTTTTTAACTGGATTTTGTGAGGAGGAGAGTCCTCATCCCATCCTACATGATTTTTATATAATGCTGCTGCCTGGGCTACTGCCCATTTCCTTGCATAAGTATATTTTTTGTGAATCGGAATGTGATTCGAGAAGGCAGGCATAATCATTTCTTTGCCACGAGGGCACTCCCTGACAAACTCTGGGGGCCAATCTTTTTCAGCTAACAGAATATCATAGCCTTTTGAGAGTTTATCCCAAAATAGACCCCTTATTTTCCTAGTCTTATCACCCTCTATACGCAATGTTATTTCGTATATCTTATGGGGCTCGCTAACTCTGGTGTCGGCAGTTTCAACCTGAATGTATTCATTCGTGTCCACTGTCTCCAGATGACTTATCAGGATCTTGCGGGCTATAGTGATTTCTGCTGCACTGTCTAACATTGTCTGTGCCCACTCCCCGTTTTTCAACTGTGTCCTCAGTATTCTCGGCATGTTCGATTACTCTAATACTGGCTACCTTCTTTTTTGGAAATTGTAACTTTTTACTTTGAGCAGGTTCCTTGTCTTTGGACTTGGTGTGCTCTCCTGGGTCTGACCGTCCTCTTCTTTCCGATTTCTGCAAAAAAGATCGAGAGGGACGTGTATCAATACTTTACTTCTTCAAATTATCCCTATTTCTAAGGTTATATCTTTTCTCAGAGGGCTCCCTCTGGGGAGACTGGTGTTCTCGAGTTGGAGTTCTTTCCCTCCGTCGAGGAGACCTTCCTCTGGACTGGAAAACTTTTTCCTTGCGGTGGATTGTTTATTTCCATCTCAGCTCTTTTTAGGAGTGTTTGAATTATTTTTAATAAATAATTTTACTAACTCACTATATGCCTTTGTTAATTCTCTTATTTTAACTAAGAGTTCTTCACTTGACATTTTATCAATGTCCGGATGTGGTGTGTAGCTTGCTAGAACCGGCCACGTTGCTCCTAGTCTACTTAGTGGACCGAGCCTGGTAATATGATCATTGTGTTTTAGGGTGCCTTTAAACCAGAGCAGGTGCTCTTGGAATTTTAATGGGATTTCAATCTCCTCGAAAGGAGCATACTCTTCCGGTGGATCTCCTATTTTATAATAGTGGAACTCGTGTGTTGCGGCGTTTGCCGCTGGAAATTTTATCCAAGAATAGAATACCTCTGTCTGCCGATATTCGTGTGCCTCTATCACGAAGACGACTGTGCCACCTTGTGTGGTCAGTCCATTTTCTATAAGTTTTGACGTTATAGATTTTCTTAAATATGCCGGGATTATTATTCCACCCGGTTCAGTAGTCCCGTCGGGACCCTGCTGAGTCGCATCTACTGCGACATCAGTTCCGTTGTTTTCTACTGACATTTTATAAATGCAGGTTTTGCAGAGCAGGTCTCCAAGGAGACAAAGATTAGGTGCACAATATTTTGGAACACTGTATCCTTCAACGTTGAATAAACCAGAGCTTTACATAGGAATCTCTTCCTACTAAGTTCGGGCGGATTTTAACCTTTCACCCACTCCAGACGTCTATTGGAGTATTTACAGTAGAAAGGGGTCTGTGTGAAAAATGCACGACTGAGTTACTCTAACGTCTTGCGTTAGTTTTATCGCCTTACCAAACGTTGGGTGCCATGTAGTGTAGTTCCTATTTTCCCAATAGGCCCTGCGCATTGGAATAACATAAACAGTAGTATAGACGTAGAAGTGCGGATCTTCCAGGTCTCGACTGACTATGCTAAACTTAATTGGGTTTGTTACCAACTAGCTCAGAGGTCACTGGAAACTTTCTTGACTGAATAGGAAGTGATCAGCTTCCCTGGTACAGAAAAGAAGGGATTCAGTTTTCCAACAACCGCATAAACATGACAACTTTGCTCCTTAGAATAAGAGTCAATCTCTAGAGTCGTGTGAAACAATAGACAGTTATTTTACTCAGTCAGTTTTGTGCAGATTACTTTCACCAATATGCAGAGAATAGAGAGAAGGGCGTTTTCAATAAAAGGTATTATTTACTGAACAGTCTTTCTTCTCATACAAGAGAAATGAATTGCCACAATTGCAAGACTAGTTATTATAAAAAGTGCGTACAGTAAAATGAGGATTGCGAAATAATACTGTAAAAGCATTGATATGGTTTCTTAGCCATACAATGGTTTAAAATAAATAAAACATATATGCATTCATATATACATTTAGCTAACGTACTCAACTGGTGCTTCTAACTACGCCTACCCCAGTGTACCTGACCTAAGCCTAATACTTGGGAGGGAGTAAGTAAGTAGCAGTTTTAGTTAAGTTGGTTTTGCCAAGGTTTGCTTCAAGAATTCTCTCTAAGGGTTTAGTCAACACCATACCTCTGGAATAGAATGTTGTAGGTCTTGTATCTCCTTCCAGGACTCGATATCCCAGTCACTCGCAAGAGTAGGCTGGAAACGCCAGAGCTGGATTTCTCGGCAGGAGAAAAGACAGCGTCTCTTTCAGCGCGTCGAGGAAGAGTAGGGGCAGCGTCCGTGGGCAGCTTGCATCTGCTGGGCTCTGAAGGGGACAGCTATATTGCTCCTATGTTCACCATCGCTATCATCGATGTCGTTGAGACAGCAGTAGCGGCAGTAGTAACATCAGCGTTTGCTTAAGCCTCTCTGACTTCAGATAGGATCCAAGGAGTGCTGGCATCGGTAGAAGGATGTAGACTCCCTCATTGGGGTACAGATCCAAAGGGGTTCAGCGCCGCAACAAATGCACTACAGTACACAGGGTCGAATCATTTAAACAACCCTGCCCCCAGTTCAAATTACACAAATGGAGCAATGTTTGGTAAAGACAAATTTACGCACCTACTTTGTCACACATGATCGGTCTGCACAGCTGTTGTATGCTCACATGAATGCCCCTTTTGAGGTGACCAGTTTCCACATGGTATTGCAGACTCATGCCCACAGGCCACCCAGGCCTTCTCCCGGATCAGTGGTAATGTACCCACCTCCTTTTGCACATTTACTGGCCTTAGTGACGATCACTGAACTCGTGTCACCTAATATCCCACGCCCGTCGATGTGTCTGCTACATTCCAATGGCACTAGACAGGTTTCCTGTCCCCAGCAAGTTTTAGGCAACACTTCAAAATTTCAAGAGAACTCTGGTGACTAACGGACGTGCTGGGGATTGATTGAGTTTCCTCTAGTGGAAGTTTTGACCTAAAAGTAGCGCAGATGGTTAATATGCCTGCTGCAAAGCACGTGCACCATGCAGATCACTGAAATGCATATAATGTAAATAGTGCAGTGGGTTACTGCTTTTGTCCGAGAGATCCATTTATTAGTTGCAATTTATAAATTAAAATCTTAATATTGAACAGTGAACTATTAACCCTCATCTGAGAGCTGTGTGGAAACTCCAAGGTATAGGTTAGATTTGATTTCTCTCACAGTTTTTCTAGTAAAGACAACCTCCAGCCACAATGGTACATTTCATTTTAAATTCTGAGTTTGCGCTTCTCACAATCAAGCACTCAAACTATACCCAGTATGAATGCTCTATGACTCCTTTCCTACACCTCTTATGTAACATTTGCTATACACGGATTTATACACTTGGGATTCATTGTTTCTGTGTGATGTAAAGTGCTCTGACACACTACAATGGTAAGAGTAGCGCTATAAAAAAAACAAAAGCATGTAAGAGAGTGGTAATGGTCACTGTTAAAGGGTGGTAAACCACACTCGTTTAAATCGCTTGATTTTGCTTGCAAGAAAGTTGTTGAAATGTCACTCATAATTACACCGAAATTATGAAAATGTCACACATAGCAATCTGAAACCTTGGCAGCTATGAGTCTGAGCAGTAGATTCAGGTTCCAGGCATTATCAACCTCAGAGATGCGCACTGACATTACTAGTGCTGTGCAGCCTCCCCCGCCCCCACAACCAGTCGGGCAAGAGTGATGCCGCTCTCACCAACGTCATCTATCAGGAATAATCCCGCGCTGAGCGGGTTACGGCTGCACACATGTGCGTGCTATAAGGACCAATTCGTGCCGGGGGAGGTTGGCAGGTCAGCCTACGGTAATACAAGCAAAACACCGTTCAATCAGGATGAACCATCAAAACGTTATAGCAGAACTCGCATAGGCTGCTGTGCCCCGTCTGCTTTGTGTTTCTGTAACCTAATAAAATATTAGACTCTACAAACCACAAATATCGGTTGTACAGTCAGCTTTTAAGTTCCCTGATTTGAGTGACAATCATGTCACATGCGGTAATGTAACTTAAAATGCGTTAGTGTCACACATGATGTGTGACACTTACAGGGCTGTACACCTCAATAGGCCACCACAAGCTGTTGACCGAACCGACTCTCTCCCAGTTTCAGCCCATAAACGAGTAACTTGCTTCACGTGTCACTTTGACTGAGTGAGTCAGTTAAACCTCGGGCGCCTGGCTGGGGCAGGTCGTGTGAGAGCATACTTTTACTTTCAACTCTCCTTGTGCTGCGTGCGGGTCGTTGGGAGATTCAAGCAACAGCAGGTACGTTTGCCCTAGTTTATACACAGTTTTTTGAGGTGGCACTTCTAAAAAGATAAAATGCACATTATTCTGGAGGTAAGGTTAGGGAAAGGAGGACAGCGCTAGGAATAGAGGGCTTTATGTGCCATGTGTAGAAAGAGAGTGTGTTGCAGGCTCTGGCCTTGCCCTTGGACACGGAGACAAACGTTCACAGTAACAGGGAAAGTGTTTTAAATGGGCCTGCCCATCTAAATATTCTTCTATTCGGTAATGGAGCATTATTTTTCAGTTTTGTAGCAGTGTCGTTGTGTTTAAAGCAATAGAAAGTTCCTAGTATATTGAGCAGTTTTGGGCAAAACACAAAGTGTCTAGTTAACTCTGGTGATTAATTTACCTGCTGGGGAGAGATGGGAGTTTCGTCTAGTGGCAGTTTTCACTTGTGTAAGGTAGCCCAGAGGGTTAATATCGTAGCTGCTACGTATTCGCATTGCTGATGTGACATTCCATGTTTGCAGTGACTTATGAGTGACATTCCACAGCAAAACATAACATTTCAAAAACACTTTATACTCTGTTAAAATAATGAGTTGTATATTCTTTGTGCTTTAAGTCATAAGCTCTGACATCGTAGCACTATAAATACAGAAGTCGTTAACCACCACTCCTTACCTCCCTGCCAGACAAAAATCTGTTCCTTTACTGTATGGTTACATTCATCTGCAGTGACGGAATTAATCTATAAAATTTCATAATGCAAAAAAATGCATTTCCTACTGATTACCTTATCTTGGATTTATCTTTAAACATACAGTGTGCCTTTATTTTGAATGCTATCACCTGAAGATTAGACAATCAAAACTAGTGACTGAATAAACCTATTTGTCCTCCAACCCTCTTCCCCCTCGTCTGGCCTGGTACTGCCCCAGCTGCATAACTCAAGTTAGTCTAGTGATCAGGTGCGCTGAAATCACCTGTAGTATCCTGAAGGTGCTGCCGGGCAAAGCCTGCGTGGTGAAACCCAATGTGGTGGACCGGTCTGCAGACATTGCTGAGGTTACTTACAGGCCCAAGGCCTGCACGGCAAGGCTACTCTTTGACCTTCTTAGTCACTGTCCCTTGCTGTTATTCTAGGTGCTCCTAAGTACTAGTTAGCAGTTCCCCCTTTAAACTGTTCCCGCCACTGCCCACTGGACGGTCTACAGGGACCCCTTCGTGTTCGAAGGCCAGGCGCTGGTGATGGCTAAGTTGCTTACTATCTTTAAGCAAACTGTCCATAGGGCAGAATCGGGGCTGTTCACAGCAAAAAAATTCCCCCACACTTCCAGTGCGAGCTGCCTGCCAGCAGCACAATCATAGAGAGTACGCTGTGAGAATCTCACAATGCTGTTTGCGTGGTGAGCATGGTAACAGGAAAACAAACCAAAATTCAGCCACTGGCTGGGATTATCGTTGCAGGCTTTCTGTTGATGGTACAGAAGTGCCGGATCCTGGCTGTGTTTATGTTCTGCAGTGACAACAGACAACCAGGCGGAGGGCCGGGCCTGGTGCACATGTATTTAAGCTGCAGAACAGAAGTATATGTGTGTTTTTAGAGAAGTTTTGACACTGTACACTGCTACTCTCTAACAGCCAAAGCGTAGTCGGTTATAAGCTCCTATTTGCGGCGCAGGAGAACCAGTAGCGCAGCAGGTGCTGACAGTGGCTGCTTTTATCATAATATGAAGTGACATGTTGGGATTCTTCCAGGAGCTATAGTATGCGTGACTAACACATTTTAGTACGGTGATGCGGACATCAGTACTAAAATGCCTTAGTCCAACTCCTGATGCGTGGTACTTGGCAATACTGTAATACGCTTGCTGCAATGGACCTGTGCCATGCATATCAAAGAATAATATTTTATGGGCACAGCTCTGTGGGTTACTGCTTTTGTCACAGAGATTCTGTTGTTACTGTGTAGTTCAGAAGTTACATTCGTAATCTAGAACAGTAAGCTATGAACTGCTATCTAAGAGCTGCATGGTACATTTAGAAAATAATGTATTTTTTTCTCTGTCTTTTTTGATGTTGCTAAGAAAGGTTTGTTTGGGTAAGAAATACATTTTTATTAAAGTCGATCCTAAACACTGTTTTATGTTCTGAGTCTGTTCTTCTCCAGACCCAGCACTCTTAAAAAGTGCCTACCAGCATGGGTGGCATATGAATCTTACAACGTTTGGTGGTCTTTGCCTTATGTAACATTTTCTATGCACTAATTCACAAACGTATGATTCATTGTGTCTGGATGTGTGATTTTGAAAATGTGGAAAGGTTTTGCTTTAGGAGCAGGGATTAATGGAGTCCCTTTTAAATGTGGACTGTAACATCTGCAGTTGTAAAGCAAGCATTCAAGCCTTTGGGCATTCTGACTGTTAGATAAGATGTTTGTTACTGATGAGGTATGTTTCACACAAGATTCTCTATTAGGCACACTATGTCATGCCGCCTTCAATTCTGATCTGCTTTCGAGCCCGTGTTTGCTGAGACTAAGTGTGGTGGCAAAGCACATGCAAAGAAGGTGGGACTGTGTCTGACAAAGGGTAGGGTGTTGAAAATGCACTGGATAAAGTTAATTATTATGCATTTCCAATGAATGCATGACGATGCATAAAGCACAATAATGTATGAGATTCCATACATACTAGATGGTATCTCTGCTGTGAGAGAACTCATGTAGAGGCGTGCACCATATGCTATACACACACACACATGACTCCCCTACGGTGTCCAATTCTTTTTCCATCTTCTTTGTATCAAGGTAGTGATAGTTAATGATGTCTCTCAGCCTTGCCATTATTATTAACCCATACCTACTAGATGGTACCTCTACCTTGACACTCTTATTTAGAGGCATACACCCATTCTGTGTGAACCTTCTTTCTCAAAGGGCAGCAGCAGGCAGGAGTGACTCAGAGCTTAGCCAGTAGCATTTTTCCATACACATTAAATGGCACCCTTGTTTTGAGAGATCTCATGTAGAACATGCTCCATAAGTAGCATGCACACACAGTACTCCCTAGTGCTGACCCCAGTCTGTTTGCCCTATGTTTCACCCAGTACAATAGCAGGCAGGGGTGTCTCTGAGCTTATCCAGTAGTATTCTTCCACATATACACAATGATAGAGATCTCATGTAAAACATGCACCATAAGTATACAAAGTTATACTCCCCAGAGGTGCCCCTATTCTGTTTCCGTGTGAACAGGACATGGAGAACCTTATATGCCAACTAGAAGCAGGGTAATTGTATTATATTCCATCAATAGTCCTGTGGGACTTATTTATGTTCTACTTCAATCTTATTTTATAATAATTGTGTGTAGACTCAATTCTATTAGTCAGAGGAAAGGTACAGGATGCCTTCTTATTTGAAAAGAAGTTCATTTGTTGTCTAGGAACGATATAACTCATAAATTGAAAAATAGACAATAGTCTCATGTAATGAAAGATGAATTGTAAACATCTGCGTCGTTGACACAGTGTTCTGTGCAGTAAACATGACATGGATTATCTTTAGGGTTTTTTATGGCCATTATTGAGAAAGGTGTATATATTTTCGTTCTCACTTTGAGCATTATTGAGATATTGATCCATGCTTTTGCCTTGAAATTTAAGGAGCTGATTATATGGCCCATTAGTGATCCATTGCAAAGTCAGTTTTAGGAGCTGCTCTGCCTAAAGCCATGAGAGGCTGATAGGTTTAAAGGAGTTGCACAGCCTGAGATTTCACTGATCAATGGTGTGATGAGAGCCCGACAGCGCGTATGATGAAGAACTATTAGCGGCGATATTGCAAGTCTCTCGGACCTCTTTCAAGTGCTCGCCATACTTTCTCCACAGCACCCCCGAGGGGGGCGGCAATCTGAAGGATAGCCCCGGGCGCCACAAGCTCTAGCTACGCCCCTGAATAGTAGTATAGTTATATATATATATATATATATATATATATATATATATATATATATATATATATATATATATATATATATATATATATATATATATATATATATATATATATATATATATATATATATATATATATATATATATATATATATGGCAGGTAACTCCAACATAATCCTCATACCCAAAGGAAGAAAGAGCGCGAACCACCAAAGCTTCATTTTGCAATTAGTTTATTGCCATGCGAGGTGTAGTGGAAGCCATTGATGCGTTTCGTCCCTCCTGGGGGACTTGATCACATGACGCACTCATTTAGTTTTTTTTTTAAAATATATTTTATTGGTTTTATTTCTTACAACATATCATCACTGTACATTACGATGCTTTCAGCAGTAAACTTATACGAACCATCTCTTCAATCTTTCATTACAGTCACGTATTGCGGTGATACATTTAGAAACATTAGTCACATTTTACATTGCACAGGGTTGATAATGAGGCAATACGGTTAACATATTATAAACTTATTAAAGCTCTGTCTATCCGATCATTGTTAAGAGTGTATTCCCATTGCACTTGTCAGTGGGTACGATACTGGGGGGAGCTGTGTGATGGTAGTCTCAAGTTCTCCGCTTTATGGTTCGTGTTTGTAGTAACAGTTGGTGCTGTGTTTGTCAGCTGCGAGCAATTTGCTATGCCTATGAGTAGCAAGGGCTACATGTGGCCCCTGGTCTGTAATTCGCGGTATGTTTGTGTCTTTCGGACACGTCAGTCCCATCGTTGTTACCAGACCTTGGTCAAATGACTCGATATTCCGGATGTTTCCGCAAGTATGCGTTATGCTCCAATTACATTCCAGGGTTGAATGTGATATTCAAAAGCTTATAGTGCAAACAATAAAACAAACGTGTCGTAAGGTTAAGCCGTGTCGACACCAACATCTAAAGATCTACTTTATATGAAGAATTATCAACCCATTAACAATATGGTTGAAATAGAGACTGGTGAATGTGGGGGGGGAAACAAGTGAAATGGAAAAGAAGAGGGCGGTGGGTGTAGGCAGTGGGGGCATGTCTCTCTTGTGGCGTGTGTCTCAGGTGCGGCAAGCGTAATGTTTCTGGGGTGTGGGGAGCCTGCGGGGGTCCGTCACAACCGTGTTCCTGTTGTGGTAGGTCTCGTGCGTCGCCAGGGAAAAGTGGGATAAGCAGCAGTCTCGCCTCAGGGCGGGGGCACCACCATTCGTTGGGAGCGTGGCGTATTGTATGTCAGCATTAAGAATCCTTGTTACTTAGGACATGATTCTCTCCACCATCGCTGCTTTGCTCCTCCCGCCCCAGAAGAGGCACTTAAAACGTTGCGCCGCTCAAATCCCAAGTTCAGGAGAAATATCTTCACATTGCCTGCCTATATGTGTTGCAACGCATATATGTACAAATTCAAACCAAACAATATGACTAGTCACCTCAAACAAACAAACAAATTAGTCACGGCAAGCGTATCCTAAAACTGTTTTGCCAATCAAGAATACCAAAGGCTTGCAGCAAGTACCGTACAACGATTCTTACCAATAAAGAGCGTCCAGATTCCAACTGCCAAGTTCCAAGTTCCAAATTCACCCAAACAACCACTTACACGGCAAACCAACAGAAGAGGATTCAGTCGATGACCGGCGCCACCCAGATGGTCAGATCGGAGGGGAAGGAAGAATACCTCGGGATGCCAGGACTAAAAGGCGCCACTGGCAGTGATCACGTCCCCGGCAAGGTTCCAATCCTTCGTCACGACCAATCCTTCGAGCATCCGAGTCGTCGATGAGCCCCACGTGGGGCGCCAATTGATGAATACAGGCCTCAGCAAGTCCTCAGACTACACAAGAAATTGGGGGGGTTCAAGTAACTCCCTGGTCTATACATGCCTGGTGGAATGTTCCCAGTACTTCATCCCAGAGTTGTCCAATGGGGAATTTCCTGTGCCCCACTGTCTCTTCCCTATGTAGGACAATGCTTTCTGCCCTTGCCCAGTTATTAAACGAGGTATGCCAGTGTTTGACGTGCGGGGGTTCATTGCGCTTCCAGCGTTTAGTTTGAAGCCTTTTGACCGTAACCAGTCCCAGGTGCCAGAATCTGGAGTGAACTTTGTTGTTTTTTGTCCTTTTATAAAGGCCTCTCAATCAATCAATCAATCAATCAAGGGCATTTGTATAGCGCGCTACTCTCCCGGAAGGGTCTCAAGGCGCTGGGGGGGAGGGTTCCGCTACTGCTCGAAGAGCCAGGTCTTGAGGAGTTTCCTGAAGGAGAGATGATCCTGGGTCAGCCAGAGGTGGATCGGGAGGGAGTTCCATGTCTTGGCTGCCAGGTAGGAGAAGGATCTTCCCCCGGCGGTGGCCTTGCTGATGCGTGGTACGGTGGCGAGGGTGAGGCTTGTCGATCGTAGCTGGCGGGTGGGTGCGTAAAAGGTCAGGCGGTTGTTGAGGTACTTGGGGCCCAGGTCGTGGAGTGCCTTGTGTGCGTGGGTGAGGAGCCTGAACGTGATCCTCTTGTTGACGGGGAGCCAGTGCAGGTCTCTCAGATGGCTGGAGATGTGGCTGTGTCGGGGGATGTCCAGGACGAGTCGTGCGGAGGCGTTCTGGATGCGCTGGAGTCTTTTCTGAAGTTTGGCTGTGGTTCCGACGTAGAGGGTGTTTCCGTAGTCCAGTCGGCTGGTGACGAGTGCCTGGGTGACCGTCTTCCTGGTTTCGGTGGGGATCCATCGGAAGATCTTACGGAGCATGCCCAGGGTGTTGAGGCATGATGACGAAACGGCGTTGACTTGTCTGGTCATCGAGAGGGAGGAGTCCAGGATGAAGCCCAGGTTGTGTGCATGGTCCGTTGGTTTGGGGCTGGTGCCCAGGGCAGGGGGCCACCAGGAGTCGTCCCAGGCGGAGGGCGAGGATCCCAGGATGAAGACTTCCGTCTAGTCTGAGTTCAGTTTCAGGCAGCTGTTCTTCATCCATTCAGCGACGTCTTTCATCCCTTCGTGTAGGTGGTGGCGGGGTCGTTAGTAAGGGAGAGGATCAGCTGGGTGTCATTGGCGTAGGAGATGATGTTGAGGTTGTGTTTGCGTGCGATGGCTGCGAGAGGGCTCATGTAGACGTTGAAGAGGGTTGGGCTGAGTGATGACCCTTGTGGTATGCCGCAGATGACTTCAGTGGCCTCGGATCCGAACGGGGGAGTTGGACTCTCTGGGTTCTTCCGGCGAGGAACGAGATGATCCACTCCAGTGCCTTCTCTCGGATTCCGATGTTGCTGAGGCGCTGTACAAGGGTGCGGTGGCAGACAGTGTCGAACGCTGCAGAGAGGTCCAGGAGGATGAGGGCCGCTGTATCCCCGTTGTCGAGCAGGGATCTGATGTCGTCAGTGGCTGCGATGTGGGCGGTCTCGGTGCTGTGGTTGGCTCGGAAGCCGGACTGCGAAGGGTCGAGGAATCCGTTTGTCTCGAGGAAGGCAGCGAGCTGTCTGTTGACGGTCTTTTCGATGACTTTGGCAGGAAAAGGGAGGAGCGAGATGGGGCGGTAGTTCTTAAGGTCGGTGGGGTCTGCAGTTGGTTTCTTCAGGAGGGCGCTGAGCTCGCCGTGCTTCCAGGTCTCCGGGTAGGTGGCGGTGTTGAGGAGGTGTTGATGATGTCCCGAAGTTGGGGTGCGATGATGGAGTCGGCTTTGTTGAAGACGTGGTGGGGTCAGGGGTCGGTTGGTGATCCGGAGTGGATGGTGTTCCTCGTGCGGGTGGTGTCTTCGGTGCTGATCGGTGCAGGCGCATAGGGTGGTGGTGGGGGGCGTTGGTTCGTTGTTTGGGTGCGTGGTTGGTGCGTCAAAGCTGTTGTGTATATCGGCGATCTTGCGGTGGAAGAACGAGGCGAGTGAGTCGCAGAGGTCTTGCGAGGGAGTGATGTTGTTGTTTCCGGCGCTGGGGTTGGAGAACTCTTTGACAATGCTGAAGAGTTCCTTGATGTTGTGGGCGCTGTTGTCCAATCGTTCTTTGAATGCTGTCTTCTTGGTGGTGTGAATCAGCTGGTGGTGTTTGCGGGTGGCGTGCTTGAGGGCCGTCATGTTGTCCGTGGTCTGGTCATGGCCCCAGGCTTTCTCGAGGGTGCGGCAGTTCTTCTTGGAGGTCTTGAGTTCGTCGGTGAACCAGGGGGCTTTCTTGCTGCCGGGTCTGCTGGGAGGGTTCTTCAGTGGTGCAAGGTCATCTGCACACTTGGTGAGCCACTGTGTGAGGTTTCTGGCTGCTTCGTTGGGGTCCATTGTGCTGGCAGGAGGGTTCTGGTGGAGGGAGGTGGTGAGCTGCTCGGCGGTGATCTTGTTCCAGTTCCTGCGAGGGCCCTGATGCGGGTGGTGGTGGGTCGTTTTTCTGAAGCTGAAGTGGATGCAGCCGTGGTCAGTCCAATGGAGTCCGGTGGAGTGGCTGAAGGAGATGTGCTTGCTGGAGGAGAAGACGGGGTCAAGCGTGTGGCCAGCGTAGTGGGTGGGGGTGTTCACCAGTTGCTTGAGTCCGAGGTTAGTGAGGTTATCCAGCAGGGTGGCGGTGTTGCGGTCCTTGTTGTTCTCCAGGTGGAAGTTGAGGTCCCCTAAGAGGATGTAGTTGGCGAAGGGGAGGGTGTGCGGGCTGATGAAGTCGGCGATGTCTTTGCTGAAATGTGTGCGTGGTCCTGGGGGTCTGTAGATGAGGGTGCTCTGAGGGTGGTCTTGGGGTCGGTGTGTATCTGGAAGCGGAGGTGTTCGGCGGTGGTGAAGGTGTCGTCGGGGTTGGTCGTGATGCGGATGGTTTTCTTGTGTACGATGGCGATGCCTCCTCCGGTCTGGTTGACGCGGTCCTTCCGGGTGATCTTGTATCCGTCCCGGATGGCTATGGCGATGTCAGGCGCTGAGGAGGCGTTCATCCAGGTTTCTGTGAGGAAGGCGACGTCTGGTGACGTAGTGTCAAGCAGGTTCCAGAGTTCGACGGCGTGTCTGTGGACGGAGCGGGTGTTGAGCAGGATGCACTTGAGGTGGTTGTTGTTGGTGCTCGGCTTGTCGGGTGAGGTGCAGGTCCGGAGGCAGGTGAATTTGCAGGCTTGGCAGGTGAAGGGTCCATGGGAGCGCTTCGGGGTGGCTCCGTAGCAGGCGGGGTTTCGGCCGGCGTTGAGTGCGTGGAGGGTGGCAGCGCGTAGGTCTGTCATGTGGTCTGGCGTCGTCGGGGGCCAGGGGTTCTGGCACTGGGCGCTGTCCAGGCGCGGACGGGCGCAGATGGGCTTGCCTTAGGCGCACAATCGGCACACCCGCTGCGCGTACGCGCGGGCTCCATATGAGGGGAAGTGGGAGGGCGGAGCAGCTGGGAGGCGGGAGCAGGGGGGGCAATCGGGTACAGAAGAAGAAAGGGGGCGGGGCTGCGATGTGGCAGCGGCGAGAAGCGGGGAGCGGGTGGGGGTACCCAAGGGAATAGCGAGGCACGCTGAGTGAAGCACAACTGATTACAAGGCACAAGTTTAAAAACACAGGAACAGGAAAAAAAAGATACTCAGACAGAGGTTCAGCACACAATAACGGTAAGAAAATCCAGGGAGCACGGAATGGGGCAGAGAGAGGTGGAGCAGGGAGAACGAGCAGCAGCTAGGGGCACCACTGGCAAGCCATGCGGCGTGGGGGGTGTCCTGAGGACAGGTCTCCCATGTGTGCTATAATTGAATGTCAGTCGTTATTGCCAATAGTGCCGTCACTGTGAGGAAATATAAATTTTATGATCAGGTTGTGTTCCCTAGCGTGTACCCCACCGTCTCCATGTACCAGCTTAAAGTGCATGTAACTTCCCTCCTGTGCCAGCTATGAAGACGCAAATACATTTGCGTCCAACGTTAACATGTCCTCTTTCAGACCCACCCTGAATGGGTTGAATAGTCCGTTCCTAAGTATGCTATGCCAACGTCTTTTTGTAGTGTACTTTACACGTTTTTCAGCCCTGGCAAAGTAGGCCCTGAATTTCTGCCATCGAGCCTTTTTCTGGCTCTGACTCTGAAAGCCTCAGCCCAGGCTGTCTCTGTACCCGTGAACTCTGACTTACTTCCAGCGCGGCCCACCGCGCTCAGCTCAGCCTGCTGCCTGCCAAGACTGACTACAACCTTCGAATTATCTGTTCCGCTCCTCGAAAATACATTCCTGCCTACTAGTTTAAGTAAACATCCCTCCAGCTGCAAGTAATTCATAGCCTCTGTTACCATGCTCCCATGGAAGGCCCATGCCCCCACGCTTCTCATGCAGACACTTAGGCGCTTATACATGCACTCACAGTCAGTATAGAATAGCTTCTGCCCCAGAGACCTTTTCCGTTCAGATAATATGGTTCCCATACATCAGATATCAGATATGATAGAAGTACGAGTTGATCTGACATGCCAGACTTCTGTCTCTTTCCACTAGTGTAAATGTCAAGTCCCCTGCACCCTCCAGTTTCACGTCAATCACACGTCATGCAGCTGCGCGCGCATCCAAGCCTCCAATTTCTGCTGACATTGTAACATTTCTGTTTTGTGCCACCCACTTATGACACCTACCTGTGACGTTTCTAGCACACACCTCTAGTCCACGCCTAGTTCACGCCTTCTGATTACGTACTACTACCACGTGGATGCTGTTATCTTGCTTCTCTCAGCTGTTACGCCTACCATATTGGTTTCTATGATGTGATTTAAGTATATAAGCTATGTATTGTCAATAAAATATTGCTCTATCCCTTCCTGAACCCCTTGTGGTTGCAGGAACATGATATCCATTATCCATATCAATTTCGCAAATCATTAAAAACCTGGCTTTTCCCACAATCCCGCTAAAATCCCTCTGTTTCCTCAGCACCCTTTCAGCGCCATGATACCTCCGGTGACAGTGCGCTATACAAAATTCCCTTAACATAACATAACATAACATAACATCCAGTTCCGGAACGATTCCTTTTTTAGGAATAAAACCCCTAAGAACTCTAACACCACGGACTCTGTTTTTTTCTTTCCGATTGAGTTATTATTGATTAAGTACTTACCTGCATAGAAATTAAGACGGTAAATTAAATATTTACGACATTTTGGCGCCCGAACAGGGACCCCTCCCCCACCCCACGCGCCGGTTGGTGCGTTGCAAACTCTGTCCCCTGCCATCAGTTAGACGGAACCTACGCGTACCGGCAGGATTTCCTGTATCTCCCTCTGGCCCACGGAGGTGACGAAGACTGCAATCAGCACCCAGACGAGGCGGTGAGGAGTGCGGAGGATCCCGACCAGAGCCTAGCCGAAAGAAGCAAGGTCCGAGGTGTCAAGAGGCCCACCAGTTTTCCGAAGTATCCACGTGTCGAGTCGAGTCGAGTCCGGTCCAGTCCAGTCGAGTTTTCCGAGGCCTTCTGTTTTCCGTGCTTCCCGGTGAGTACCATTGCTGGGACGTATCTAGACGGGTTTGGGTACACAAGTCCGGTCTGCACTGTTTTAGACAGTGTATCTGTACTGTTTAGCAGTACATCAGTTATTTCAAGTTCTTGCACTGTTCTTAGCAGTGTATCTGTGCTGTTTAGCAGTACATCCGGTACAGGGGGTAGTCATATATGTCTCAAATGTCTTTTTCATGTGATTAATGTCGTGGTATGAGTGTGACTGTTTTTAATGTGCATTATTGTGTTCTTGTATAACTAGCCGTATTCAGTATTAAGTAGCAAGGATTGAGCATTCAGTACTCAGTAAACAAGATGCCGTTTTTCAACAAGCTAAAGCAGATAGGAACTAGGAAAGGGATACTAGAGGAAGAAATTCCTACCCCCCCTAGGGACACGCCTGGAAATTTTATATACCATAAGCATGGCTTGGATGCCATATTGTATCTAGATTTATGGGCCGACTATACTAAGCATCTAGACGAGAGACACAGATGGCCTGTTACCGGAACATGGGATGCCGAGTGCATCATGAAGGTAGAGGAAGCACTATGGAAAAAGAAAGCCAGACAATCTCAGAAGGACGCCATAGAGTTTTGGCGTAAGGAATCACATAAGCGTGCTGAAAAAGCACTACGTAGAGAAGACAGACTTAAAGAATCAGATCAAGCCCAAGAAAATGAATTAGTTACTGAAGGGATCCGAGTAAAATCAGAACAAATAGACCGCGCACGAAACAATCTCGTAAATGGCATGTATCTCGCGGCCGAGGGTTCGCCTGAGGCCACTTCAGAAATACCGAAAAATCTGCCGCCACCATTGGTTCCAACTAAAGTAACTCACAGGGCCACTAAAGACATATTCCTGAATTCCTATCTAGAGGATGTAGCACCCGCTTACACCCATCTGCCTGTCCGCGTCCCGCCTACTGACGGTGACGGAGGTGACAACCCGCCACAACTGCAACCAGGTTTTCCCGTTCGACAGCCCATCATTCCTCCACCCCCACCACTTCCCGCACCTAAAGTAGATCTACCGAAAACGCTTCTACCTGACCCTACATAAAGACAAATTCAAGTACAGATACAGACTCCACAGAGAGATAATGTCCAAGCTTCCGCCTCAGGAGGTGCGATAGTGGGTCTTCGGACCCCGCCATTAACACACAGATTACACCTTAGGGATATGCAGAGTCCTTTCACGTTCAAATCACCCCGTCTCGACCTACTCAAAGAGCCACTTGCAGTTTGCAGATATGATCCAGTACCCGGCAAAGACGATAGAATGATGATGGCATCACTACGGTTACGATATGCTACCGATTACCTGCTGTTATTTGCAGGAATGAAAGAGCGCCTAGATAGAATATATCACTTTGTTCAGACTGGGAAAGACCCTGAAAGTATTAAGGATGCCATGGAGCATCAGAAAGTTGACACTCAAGCATATATACTACGTTTTTTTATAAACTGTCTAATAAGAGAACGAGACAGGCCTGAAACAGAACAGGATGAATTAGATGCACTCAACAAGTGGGGTCAAAATATATCCGAAGGAAAACATGATAAAGGGGGTAGCATAGCCAGTATGTATAGGAAAATAAGAAAAGCAGTGATAGAAATACACGAAAAAGAGAAAGAAAAGGCTTCCTCCGAGGAGGAAGAAGAACTTGAAGAACCAGAAAAGACTACAGATACGATAGCGTATGTAGGTAAGGGAACTTACCTTAGGAAAGGCATTCGTCCAGAAAGCAAGAGAGTTTTTCTCTCTGGTTTAACCAACCCGAATTCTCCTGAACATCAGTTCCAGGAGACTGATAAAAGGCTTCGAGACCGAATAGGGTACCATGTACTCAATTCTATGGATGAACAAGAACTAGCTCGGTCAGCAGTATTATGGGCTGACAATCCGGATATATACAATGATGACACCGTAGTGCAGACATTTCTGAACCTTTCCCCAGACGAGCAGAAATTAGCAGGTGTATACATGATCCAGCACCTCCTCACGTTATACAGAAACCAACATTCTGATCCAGGTCCCTTACACGATACATTAGAAGCACTACTCATGGATAGATGGAGAGGTCTAAGTACCAAGTTAATACAAATAATTCTAGAACAACGACATAGATATAACACTTTCGTAAGCTCCGAATATGTTCCCGCCCCGCCCCCAGAAAGAAAAATGTATCATATGGAACGTCTGCACGGCATTGAAAGTCAGAACCCCTTACGAGAAGTGCATCCAGTTATGGGTGCCGATCATAACTTGAAACGTGTGTATGTACACACGCCTCTGACCAAGTTAGAACTGTTAGAAATGAAGAAACTAGTACCGTGTCATGATAAAGACCCTGCAGGTTTTCACAGAGAACTTAAAGACATGTTACTGATGGGGGACTACACATATGAAGATATCATGAAAATGTTAAAGGTACTGCTGCCCACGGGCATCTACGAGAAACTGAAGGAAAAGGAATGGGAGGTGGGAGAGAAAAAGATTGTATGGGCAGAAATAGAAGACGAAGAGAACAAACGTGTCCCAGGGGTAGGCCTTGGGGAGAAAACTAAAGCATTACCAGGTTTGATAGTACAGGTTCTGCCAAGATTATTGGCAACTAGAAAGGAAGACTGGGACGCAATTTCAGCATGTAAACAGAAACCAGATGAAGATACTAGTGACTTCTATTCAAGATTCGAGAAATGTTTCATTATTAATAGTGGTCTTAAACCAAGTAGCGAGTCGTACCCGCATCTTTTTGTATCAAAGTTAGTCGAGAATTCCCTGTTAGCAGTTAAAAACCGTGTATACAAGGTTGAGAGTACATGGCAAGCAAATACGCCATCACAGATGTTGCAAATGTTACAATACCATCAGAACAGAATTAGAGAAGAACAGGATCAGGAACAGAAACGTATGAAAGACACGAAAATGAAAATGTTAGTAGCCCAGTCGGTTCCAACTGATGGCCACAGAAAGGGTACGACCCAGACAGGTCACGCCGCAGCTCCCGTTAAAGGGACATGCAACTATTGCAAGCAGCCAGGTCACTACGTACATGAATGTCCAGTTCTGAAACATAACATAGCAACAGGTAAAACTAAAGAGAGACCACATCCACCGAGACAAGATCAGGCCCAGCAACAGACTTCACAGAACGTACAGCCCATGCAGAATACCCAGCCTATGCATGCTTCATCTCATACAGCACAGACAGTAGCGGTACCACAGCCACAGCCTATTGCCGCGACTCAGCAAGTTTCACAACAAATGTACCAGTATGCCCAATCTGCTTACCCCGATTACCAACGATACGCATGAAACAGCCTAGAGAGGGAGTTGGGCTTGCCTCTTATTGAAATTCCTGTAGATCAAGAAGGTCCTTATGTACACAGTCAAGTATTGGGAAAAGACAGAAAGTTTTTAATTGACACAGGGGCAAGCCGCACCACAATAAGCCATGACGAAGTCCCAGGGGCACCCCTCTCAGGCTCACAGAATGTTTCCCTTGGTTTTTCAGGACAGCCCATTGTAAATGAGGTATCAGAACCAGTCCCCCTGGCTGTGGGTCCGTTATCACGTGTTACAGACTTATTACTTACGAAATCATGTCCAGAAAATCTGTTAGGAATAAAGACATTGAAGGCTCTAGGAGCCATAATATGCTGTTCCCCGGAGGGAGTTAGACTCTTTCTGCGGGATTTCAAGGGTCATTATGTATTACGAGAGTTTGATGTCAGATTGAAAAATGTACCAGATCACTTGTGGGCAAAAGGCCCAACTGATGTAGGTTGTATGCATATCACACCATACCGTGTTACACTCAAGACAGGAGTTGTTTTACCACGAATCAGACAATACAAGTTACCACCCGATGCTGTAGTGGCTTACTGGAAATCATTGAAGAGCTCATTGCCCAAGGAGTGGTCGTAGAGACTGACTCCAATATCTGTAATTCACCCATCATTCCAATTCTTAAACGTACTGATCCCAATGCACCGCCAGTATATCGGCTGGTGATTGATCTGCGAGAACTGAATAAATGCATTGTTCCACAGTTCCCTGTGGTCCCCGATATCTCTTCCCTATTAACTGCTATTGATTCTGAAGCAACGTTCTTTACTGTAATTGACCTCAAGAACGCTTTATTTAGTGTACCCATTGATCCAGAGAGCCAATACCTCTTCGGATTCAGTTTAAATGGACGAAGTTTCAAATTTTCCCGCGCACCTCAAGGATTCACAGAAAGCCCCAGCATCTATAGCCAAGCACTGAAAAGACAACTAGATTGTTTTCAAATGCCAGTTAACACTGCTTTACTGCAATACGTCGATGATCTGCTGATCACCGCACGAAGTGAGCCCGAATGTGAACAAGCATCACTGACAGTATTACATTTTCTGGCCGACAAGGGACACAAGGTGTCTCCTTCGAAGCTACAATTCTGTGTTCAGCAAGTTGTGTACTTGGGTCACTTGCTGTCCAAAGTGGGGAGACAGCTCACTCCCGATCGCATTCAGTTAATTGTAAATATGCCACAACCCCAGACACAAAAGGAAGTGCGGGCCTTCATAGGCCTCACCTCGTACTGCAGACAATGGATCCCCCAATATGCATTTCTAGCTAAACCACTCATTCAGTTAACAACACAGGAGGCAGCGACTTCGACTGTTCTCCCTTGGACTCAGGAACACACACAAGCCTTTGAAGAATTAAAGAAAGCCTTATGCCAAGCACCAGTTTTAGCGACACCATGTTACAGTAAACCGTTTACACTTTTTGTTACAGAACGTGATGGTACAGCACTGTCTGTCCTCACTCAAGACCAAGCAGGTTCACATAAGCCTTGCGCTTATTTTTCAAGTACATTGGATTCAGTAGCCCAGGCACTCCCTGCGTGCTTAAAGTCAGTAGCAGCAACAGCATTAGCAATCAGACAGAGCGATTCAATTGTTTTAGGCCATCAATTAACAGTACAAGTTCCACATTCTGTAGAGGTTCTTTTAAACAGAACCCAGACTCAGCACTTGACTATAGCACGACTGACAGGTTACGAATTAACGCTATTCCAGCCACACATAGAAATCAGACGCTGCAGCATTCTGAACCCCGCAACATTGTTACCTTCAATTATGACAGATCCAGCCCCGCATGATTGTATAGAGATCATTAATGCAGTAACAAAACCTCGACGAGACTTAACAGATGTTCCACTGACAAATCCAGACCTGACACTTTATGTGGATGGTTCATGTATGAGAACAAGTACAGGAGAATTAGTGGCCGCGTATGCAGTGACCACTGAAACCGAAGTTAAAGAAACACATCGTATTGACACACTGTCCGCTCAAGCGGCAGAGCTTATTGCTCTGACCCGAGCCTGTATACTAGCCAAGAACAGAAATGTTAACATATACACAGATTCCCGTTATGCCTTCGGAGTCGTACACGACTTCGGCATGTTATGGCAAGAACGAGGTTTTTTGACCTCTCATGGTGCCAAGATCCAACACGGTCCCCTCATTCAAGCACTGTTAGAAGCAATACATCTGCCTTCAGGCATATCCGTCATGAAGTGTAAAGCACATACTAAAGTTACAGATTCTGTTTCCCAGGGTAACGACCTGGCAGACCAGACAGCAAAACATACAGCATTGACTCACACCCAGACAACTGACGTGACAAAGACAATAGTACCGACAAATTGTATGACAGTCAGGGATCCCACACTAGATGTAATCGATATTCAGACACATGCCACCCCAGATGAAATAAAGAAATGGACTGAACTAGGAGGGATCCAGACAGATCAAGGTTGGATGACGAAGGGAAAATCTACATGGTTTCTCCCTGACTCTATGGTTCAAGTCATAATCAATACAGCACATAGTCCAGCACATCTAGGAGAAAAAGCGATGTTAGACAGTTTACAAAATCTCTGGAGCAATAAACACTTACGAGCAGCAGCAAAACAGAAAGTGCGTACTTGCATGATCTGTTGTCAGTTCAATCCAGGTAAAAGCGTCCCTGTAGAGCAAGGTGGATTTCATCCTCCCGATCACCCTTTTGAAGTCCTCCAGATGGATTATATCCAGATGGACCGTTGTCGAGGATTCAAATATGTCCTCGTAATTGTTTGTGCACTTTCCCGTTGGACCGAAGCATATCCAGTCCCAGATTACACTGCTCCGACCACTGCCAAGCAGCTGGTTCGAGAATTCTTCCCACGGTACGGCTTGCCTCGTGTCGTGTACTCAGATAACGGACAGCCATTCTCATCCGAGTTAATGAAACAAGTTTCCTTGCTGCTAGGATATCAGTGGAAATTCCATTGTGTCCGACATCCCGAAGCCGCAGGCCTTGTAGAGAGGCATAATCAGACACTAAAGACACGCCTTGCTAAAATATGTCAAGAGAAAGGGGTCGACTGGATAGTCGCCCTGCCAGTTGCACTGTTCTACATGAGAATGGTTGCCCACTCGAGATCAGGACTATCCCCGTACGAAGTGGTCTTTGGTAGACCACCGAATATGTGGGGGATGCCCATTCCTAAGAAAATTACTGATGTTGATTGTAACATGTTGACAGATTACCTTGCCTCCTTGATGTCTGCACTCCAATCATGTCGTTCACAGGTTGCCGCAGCCTTCCCTGACAACACTGATGTAAAGCCGCATGATGTCCGTCCTGGGGACCTGGTTGTAATTAGGAACTTCGACAGGAAAAGTCCACTGGAGCCCCGCTGGAAAGCGCCGAAGACCGTCCTTCTTACTACGAGGACCGCAGTAAAGAAGGAGGGCAGAAAGGGGTGGATCCACACGAGTCATATTAAACAATGCAACGAACTGAAACCAGACCCAGACTCGTCCACCCCCTCCAAAGACTGTATTGAGCCTAGTGACTTTAAAGTTTCCGAACGAGAGAAAACTCCCCAAGAGGAGTATAAATTAAAACTCCGATCTAGCAAGTCAGACAGTTTAATTGTTTAAGTCCTCCCCTAGGTGAATCGGTTAAATAGTTTCTGACATGTATTCCCTAGATCGAGATAGAAAGAGAGAGAGACAACTCAAGAAACGTACATATTGCAAATCACTGCGTAGTCACTGTATAGTGACATTATTAATTATGTTTTTTCTAAGTCTTCTGATTATTGTTGCAAGTATACTGCTTCCTATCTATTACCCTATTTTCAAGCGTGAACAATCTGCTTACAATGTTTCTGCTGAACATTCTTTTAGTGAGTTACCTCCACATGAACTTTCTTACAGACTCGCGCTGCGCAACAACACATTCATTAGTATGTTACATCATTCCCATCAGACTAACAATGCTACAAACTGCTGGATATGTGGCCGACTCCCTCCCTACCAGAAATACAAGGGAGCTCTGCCCCTATTTCCGTACCCGTTCACTCACAATGGCTCCTGTGGTGCATGGTTTAAAATAAGTAATTCCTTAGATCCTGACATTGCTGTTTTCAAAGGGAGCTGGGTTTGGGGAAACTTGAACTTAGTTCTGCTTGATGTCTGTTACCCTGATGAGAAGGGACTCCCCACTAGAATAGGAACTGATCTAGAAAATGAAGTATATGGATTAGGTAATTACACAATTAACCTTATGATTCTTACTGTTGAATCCGAAGCTGCACCAGTTCTACCCGCTATGCCAGTATTACCAGTCACTGGTGAATTATGTGTCAGTAAGAAAGGTTCAGTACACTTAGGTCATAGTAAATGTACTACTGTGGTCGAATTCAGTGATCAAGGTAAATCGTCCTTTAGAGCTACCCGTCATTCCTATTTTGTTTGTGGTCATACCGCATACATACGTTTACCTCCAGATTGGGATGGTACCTGTTATATTGCATTCCTTCTGCCACCTGTTTTTCTAGCCCCTCCTGATTATCACAGAAATACAAATCTAGTAAAGACTAGACTCCGAAGAGATCTCCCGCTTGTCGACTACACAGAAACGGCATGGGAACAATACACCGATTTTAATAAAGGATTCTTTTTCTTTTTAGGCCCCGTCCAAAATAGTAAACTAATACGCAGATTAACTAGAACACTTGAAGCAGTAGTGAATGAAACTGCCTCCGCCCTAGGTAACTTAACCGAAGAGCAGTCCGCCATGCGGGTTGTTGTCCTTCAGAATCGTCTTGTTATTGACGTCATCTTGGCAGATAGAGGTGGAGCCTGTAAGGTCATCGGGTCAAGTTGCTGTGTTTTCATTCCAGAAAACGCGCCATCCGTATACAAAGCTATTACACGTCTTCATAAAATTGCCAATCTGATACATCAGAATCCAGGCACCTGGACTTGGTCCGGTTGGTTCTGGACAACGTTAACTGCTTGGGGATGGAAGATCCTATCCTTCCTAGGTATTGGCCTAGTCATAGTATTCAGTTGTTGCCTGTGCCTACAGTGTGGGCCAGCGATTTGTGGACTGTGTGCCACGTCATGCATTGAACATTCCAGTTTTCTCTCACAACGTCAAAGAAGGAAAGAAGAGCAAATGATGTTACAAGAACAAACTGATCGATTCATGAGGATCGATATATCATGAAGGGTCCGTAGGGAACAAGGAGGGAATGAGGAAATATAAATTTTATGATCAGGTTGTGTTCCCTAGCGTGTACCCCACCGTCTCCATGTACCAGCTTAAAGTGCATGTAACTTCCCTCCTGTGCCAGCTATGAAGACGCAAATACATTTGCGTCCAACGTTAACATGTCCTCTTTCAGACCCACCCTGAATGGGTTGAATAGTCCGTTCCTAAGTATGCTATGCCAACGTCTTTTTGTAGTGTACTTTACACGTTTTTCAGCCCTGGCAAAGTAGGCCCTGAATTTCTGCCATCGAGCCTTTTTCTGGCTTCTGACTCTGAAAGCCTCAGCCCAGGCTGTCTCTGTACCCGTGAACTCTGACTTACTTCCAGCGCGGCCCACCGCGCTTAGCTCAGCCTGCTGCCTGCCAAGACTGACTACAACCTTCGAATTATCTGTTCCGCTCCTCGAAAATACATTCCTGCCTACTAGTTTAAGTAAACATCCCTCCAGCTGCAGAGCAGAAGGGCCGGCCTCACTGTCTACGTGCAAGTAATTCATAGCCTCTGTTACCATGCTCCCATGGAAGGCCCATGCCCCCACGCTTCTCATGCAGACACTTAGGCGCTTATACACGCACTCACAGTCAGTATAGAATAGCTTCTGCCCCAGAGACCTTTTCCGTTCAGATAATATGGTTCCCAAACATCAGATATCAGATATGATAGAAGTACGAGTTGATCTGACATGCCAGACTTCTGTCTCTTTCCACTAGTGTAAATGTCAAGTCCCCTGCACCCTCCAGTTTCACGTCAATCACACGTCATGCAGCTGCGCGCGCATCCAAGCCTCCAATTTCTGCTGACATTGTAACATTTCTGTTTTGTGCCACCCACCTACCTGTGACGTTTCTAGCACACACCTCTAGTCCACGCCTAGTTCACGCCTTCTGATTACGTACTACTACCACGTGGATGCTGTTATCTTGCTTCTCTCAGCTGTTACGCCTACCATATTGGTTTCTATGATGTGATTTAAGTATATAAGCTATGTATTGTCAATAAAATATTGCTCTATCCCTTCCTGAACCCCTTGTGGTTGCAGGAACATGATATCCAGTTCCGGAACGATTCCTTTTTAAGGAATAAAACCCCTAAGAACTCTAACACCACGGACTCTGTTTTTTTCTTTCCGATTGAGTTATTATTGATTAAGTACTTACCTGCATAGAAATTAAGACGGTAAATAAATATTTACGACAACTGTGTGCCAATATGTATGTATCCTCGGGCAGCTCCACAGCATATGGAGGAGATCCGCGTTAGCTAGCAAGCATCTGGGGCACTCGGCGGTTGCCGTTGCAAAGTATTGGTTAATTTTATTCGGCAATAGGTATGCCCTATACAATATATAGAACTGTATGAGTTTAAAGCGGGAGTTACGTGGAATATAGGTGGGACTTTTCAGTATCATTGCCTATTCCTTGTCTGTCCATTCTTTCCCCCTATCCACCGCCCATTTGTCTCGCAATGGCTGTATAGTGACCTGTGTGTGCGACAATAGGGCCTGTGCCAACCAGTGTATCACGTGCGACCCGTTCCCCATGACATGCAGGTGTTGCACCAATTGGTGTGTTGGTAGTTCTTCCATGATGTCACCCCATGCCTTCGTGTATGTGTGTATTATGGATGCGTGTTGCAAAAACTGTCCGGCCGGAAGGCCCGTGTCTTCTGCCAGTGTCCCAAAGGGTATCAGGGTACCATCCGCATATAGATCCGCCATGGTATCCACACCAACCCTCGTCCATTGATCCAATGCAGCTTCCGTCACTACTCCTCCAGTCCGGGGAGTGCCCAAGAAAGGCAGGACCGGGGCATAGGGCTTCGTTTTGCGTGTTAACCGTAGGCTGCGAGTGTGGCATTTTTGGGCCATCACTAGGTGTAGCTGCTTCGGGCAAGCAGTTTTGGTCAAAGGGTGAAATAATGCATGGATCTGCGCCAGGGTCAGCATTGTGGTGTCTGTGGCTGTGTCACCTAGGCTCTTGCTACTCAGGCAACCGGCCACCCACTGCAGCTGCGCCGCGAGATAGTAAAGTTCATGGTTGGGGACTGCGAGGCCTCCCGTGTCCGTAGGTGCATAAAGTTTTGTCAACGCTACCTGGGGTCGCCCCGTATGCCAGATAAGGCTCCTAATCAGAGTTTCCAGCTCTTGAAAGACACGGGTCGGAACATACACTGCGATGCTGGAATAATAATATAGCAGCCTCGGCAGTATTATCATTTTAGTTAACGTCACTCGGCCGGGCACATTTAGCGGGAGGGTCTTCCAAAAGGCTATTTGTGCCTGTACAGAGGAGATTGCTCTCACCAGGTTGCCCTCTAGTACTTCAGTCGGGGACCTATAGATGTTAACACCCAGATATCTGAAGGTAGTAGGGTACCAGGCGAGTCGGGTGCCACTTATGTTGATCTCGCTTTCTCGCGTGTCCGAGCTAAACAAGTATACCCCAGACTTGGCTCAGTTGACCCTGAGTCCCGACATTGCCTCGAAAGTGCTGAAGATGTCAGGCAACGCTGGGGGTACATGAGCCAGGTCCCTAACATACAAGAGCAGGTCGTCTGCGTACAGCGAGACCGTGTGCACACCATCCGCCAGCGGGATTCCCTATTCCGCTCCCTGAGTTCTCAATATTTCCGCCAAGGGTTTCATTGAGAGTGAGAAGAGCAATGGGGACAGCGGGCATCCTAGCCTGGTGCCTCATTTGATTCTGATGGGTTCTGACAGCAGCCTGCCCATGCGGACCTGCACCTCAGACCTCCGGTATAACAGACTCACCATGTCTATATAGTCATCACCAAGGTTACATTTACGCAGTACCGTTATCAAATAAGGCCACTACACTGAATCAAAGGCCTTCTCCAGATCTAACACCAGGCACCCCGACTGCGGCCATTGTCGCATGGCATACTCTTGTACCCTGAACAGCCTTCTTATATTCTGTGAGGTACTCCTAGTAGGCATAAAACCGTTTTGATCCTCGTGCACTAGAGCTGTAACAAATGGGGCCAGCCGTTGGGCTAGCGTTGAGGCCAACACATGACGCACTCATGGGGGCACAATTGGTTAAAATATTTTTAACTTTTTTTTACTGCTGATACCATGTGATAAGACATTTTAAAGTGACAGTGCAAGAAAAACCACTAATACATTTAGGGGCAGATTAACAAGGCCCTTGCGCCACTTTTGCGTCACTTTTTCTATGTTAAATGACACCTTAAAGTGCAAGTGTAATATATACATTTGACATAATGAGTCCCGGAAAATAGATTACATTTAAGACTCCTTGCTGAAGTTTGGTAGACGTCTTTGCTTCAATGAAAAATTATAATTATAGATATAAAAAGCCTCCTCAAATTAATGTATAAATACCAGGGATTATTAATTTGCCATATACATGTAATTTTTTCTATCTTTACAAATATTTTTTCACCTCATATATTTTTTGATTGATTCAGAGTGGCCCTTCGAAAAAAAGTTCCTTCATCTACCTTGAATGCATGTAAATATCACGTTTTCATAGTCCGAGTATTCATCATGCTCATATGTGGTGCCAATATTCAGTTGACCTTTTAATTGTGCAAAAGGTTTGCTCCCAATGTATTCCGGAGATGAGATGAGGCAAATAAAATGTTACTAATCTATCTTGGTGCCTCACTGTGCTGATTGCATGCCATTGACAAAGGGCTTACGGCTTGAAACGCGTTTGGCATATTGCAAGACGGAGAAAGCGAGTGCTCGCTGTGGTTGCTGCTGCCGGGGGTGGTGTGCGGTAACCTTTCCACGTATGATGCCTCCATGGGGACACCATTGTTTTTCGTAAATTATGCGGCTGGTCCGGCTGCGGAGAAGTCCCACCGCTGAACTATGGCGGGTCCTGTGCTCGCAACTGTGGGCATGTTTGGGAGTGCAATGGGCCTCATCTCCGGAATACATTGGGAGCAACACGGTGAATTTCTGGCTGGCCTCCACCTAATCGGGTTGACATTTTTGGCATTGTGAGGCACTTTATACACTTGGTCTCACAATGAACGTGAGTCTAAGTCATATGGACTTCATCTACCAGAATGCTGTGCCTGCACACGCCCACATGGGCGTTGACTTTACCAACCAATAAAATGTTCCTAATCTATCTTGGTGCCCCACTGTGCTGATTGCATGCCATTGACAAAGGGCTTACGGCTTGAAACGCGTTTGGCATATTGCAAGATGGAGGAATCGAGTGCTCGCTGTGGTTGCTGCTGCCGGGGATTGGTGTGCGGTAACCTTTCAACGTGTGATGCCTCCATGGGGACACTCTTGTTTTTCGTATATATATAGTCATTTGTAAAAACAATGAATTAAGAGCTTTTTTTACTAACGCAGCACCATATCAATTTTCAATTTTCAATTGACAAATATATTGTATGGGAAATAAGTTAGCTTGCTGTATATGTTTCTTCATTGTCACCTTGTATATATAATATATACTTCTTTTCGCTATTTCAGCATCATGTGGTTTTCATAATGTGCCTCTTATCTTATTATAGGAATGTTTTTAACACACTTTTTTTTGTTTATAACACGCTATTCTTCCCTTTTTTTGCACTATTTACATCTTATTTTTTCTTTTTCTTTTTAGGCCATATTGTATTATACAATTTGAATTTTGTCAGGTCACAAGTTGAACAAATGAATTGGATTTTAAGGACATTATGAAAAATCAAAGAGATCTCTAGTGTAATCACCTTATGTCAAGAAGGACTTTCCCTATTTGAGGATTCATTCTGGGGCACTTGTCGCTTCTTTGTTTATTGTTTGGATGATGATCAATCAATTAATTGGACACTTGTCATGAATTTATATTGTAATAATCCAAACCACGGTATGATTCACATTGTTGTGCAAACATGCATTGCGAAGAAATATTCTTCTAAGTATGTTTTCCTTTTTCCTTATTTCCCATCTCCCAAATTGTGCCTCTCACTCACTCAACATGCCCGCTCACATTAGTCTGTTGTTTATTTTGTTTTAAAAATTTCTTTTTGGGGCATGTGTCTATTGGAATCACCTGTGTGTATACCTATAAATTGGTAAAACATTTTGGAGCGTGTTATGTGAACAAGCTCCCTTGAGGAGCGAAACGCGTTATGGACGACATTATGTCTAATATTATTTTTTGTATGGATTACATGCACTCTGCTTTTCTCTTGAAGAAGATTTTGGAGTTTTTCTTTGTTGCCTGATGCTGTGAACATTTTAATGGTCATTGGAAAGAGGTCCTTACCTGGGTTCTCTCGGTGGAGTGGCGAGCAGGAACATTATTGAGTATATATATATATATATATATATATATATATATATATATATATATATATATATATATATACTACTATTATAAAGAGAGAACTGTGTCCTTTGAGCCAGGTAAACTCGAAAAGTACACCACCAATCGCAACACCCAATACAGCGTTGGAAAGGGCAGTTGCAGCAGAAGGACATAGGCTAGGCAGACGCCCACCATATACATTTAAAAAGTAAAACAACCGTGCCAACAAAGTAGTCCCTTGTGGGCATGTCTGTTTTGTGCTGTGGGCTTGTGCTGGGGGGGCGTGACAAATGCTGGGGGCGTGTGGTACGTTCCGCCCTTCGGGCTGGACTGTTCCCATGAGGCACAGGGTCAAGGCTGATTTGCATATGGCCATGTCTGAACTGGGGTGGTGTGGAGTGCAAAAAAAGATGGATTTAGGCCCAGATCTCTGTACTGGGGTGAATGTATGACATTGTTCTGCATTCTGTCCATCAACTGTTGTTTTTGCATTTGTCCCCCCGAGTGGGATGGGTATGCTGAGACGTGACTCCCATGCTCTCCACACCATTGGAGTCAAGCTATCCTGGCTGAAGACGGCTGATAGCCAGAAATTGGTGAAAGAAATGGCTTGGCAGTTTGACCTGGAATGTTTCCATGAGGCACAGGGTCAAGGTAGACTTGCTCTTGGCTGTGTCTGAACTGGGGGGGGGGGTGTGGAGTGCAACAAAATGATGGATTAGGCCAAGATCTCTCTATTGGGGTGAATTTATGGCATTGTTCTGCATTCTGCCTATCAACTGTTGTTTTTACATTCTGCCATTTATGCCATGTCCCATATTGTGTGCTGGGGGTGTGGGTGTGTGCGGGGCGCGTGTTGTGTCATATATTTCATTGTTTTTTCTTCCCAGGTTCTGTACATTCCTGCTCCACGTGTCCACCCTGCTCCCTTTAAATACCCCTGCACCCCATAATCAAAACCCACCCTTACTCCTTAAAATACCCCAACACCCTTAAACACTAACCCATCTTAACCCTATAAATATACCCTGTACCCCAAAACCCAAACCTATACGTTAATCCTAAAAATACCCCAAAAACCAAACCTACCCCTAAACCCTAAAATACCCCTGTACCCCATAACCCAAACCTAGCCCTGAACCCTTAAAATACCCCTGTACCACAAAATCCAAACCTACCCCTGAACCCTACAAATACCCCTGCACCCCAAAACCCAAACCTAGCCCTGAACCATAAAAATAACCGTACCCCAAAACCCAAACCTACCTCTGAACCCTAAAATACCCCTGTACCCCAAAACCCAAACCTAGCCCTGAACCCTAAATATACCCCTGTACCCCAAAACCCAAACCTAGCCCTGAACCCCTAAAATACCCCTGTACCCCAAAACCCAAAACTACCCCTGAACCCTAAAAATACCCCTATACCCCAAAAACCAAACCTAGCCCTGAACCCTAAAAATACGCCTGTGCCCCAAAACCCATACCTATCCCTAAACGCTAAAACTACCCCTGTACCTCATAACCCAAAACTATATTTGAACCCTTAAAATACCCAAACACCCCAAAACATATACCTCAGTACCCCAAAAACATACACCCCTATTCCCATACTTACCTTATCCAAACATTAAAAATAAAATATGCTTTTACCATTCATGCATTTACAACGAATTTCGTTGTAAATGTATGCGTGGTTAAAGCATATAAAATTTAATGCCATGCGTTATAATGGCATTGCAGATTCATGGTACTTTCATAATGAAAGTATGCAGAGTGATGGTATGCGGAAAGAAAGTTGCGGAATAATGGGTGTTTACCCTCCTCCGGTAAGTACATGGGTGGCACGGCGGCCCACATCTCCAGCAACATACTCATATTTTTTCACCACCGATTTGAAAAATGCACAGTTTCTCTCATTGATGGCCAGCACCAACATACACTTTTAGACACAGCTTCCGCCACAAGTTCTAGAATTGCGAACTCTAGTGCTGGGGAGCTACGTTCGAATCTCGGCATCAGGTCAACATCCTGTGATTCCAGGCAAATTGCTTTGTCTCCCCGTGCCTACCACAAATTAATGTGTTCTTCTGTATTGTAAATTGTGCTCATGCCATGTTGTCGAGTTCGCGCTATAGAATATTGCAAGGAAAAATAAAGTAGGGAAACTTGAGTTCACACACTACTGAATGCGCACTCTTAAGTGCATCAGCAGTGCACTGTGAATCGGAGAGTTTCACAGGCCTGTCACAGATAAGAAATGCTATCCAAACTAAATCCTACAAAACAATATACACCTGGCCGGCAGCAATTCATACCCGGACAACGTTGGGACGGGCTGCTAGTATATATATATATATATATATATATATATATATTTATACAGTTATCAATCCTCCTCTGTACTGGCACCTATGAGAAACCATTAGCAAATGTATTTATACATGTAGTATTTTGTTTATGTCCATCATTGGAACATGTGACGATATCACTTTAAAAAGGGCAAAAGCAATCTGTAACGCCATGTGACCAAGGCCGCTGGGACGGCCGAAACGCGTTATGACTACCTGGTTAATGGCTGAATAAACAAGATGCTGAAAAAAGCTGGTCCTTGCCTCGTGTTTCACTGAGGGAGCGCTGCTGCGAGGTATTTGCAGATAATTATCGGCATTGGATTGCTGCCGATGTTGGACCCCCTCTTCTGAAAGCCGGAGTCACAGCAAGCAGTCCTTTGTCGCCCGGCACCTTCGAGCTCCTTCCTCGTGGAGGAGAGTTGGCGGGGACCCCGGGGGCACTTTGAATATCCCATTCAAGGGAAGGAGTGGAGCCATCCGATTGTGCACCGTGCGAACAACGGAAACGCAGGAGAACGCTAAAGAATCTCTCGCCCTGAGGCTACAACATATCGGGCGCAGAAAGGAGATCAGCGCGCTTTGTGGGCACCGTGTTGCGCCGATATACAAACAAGCAGTTGATCCCGATATGCGTCTTTGATGGGAGCTTAGCCAGAGGCACGGAGAGGAGAAAGCACATGCGGTGACTATCGGATTGAGGAGATACGTGTTTTACCGCTAGAGTCAGCTGCTGCTGACATAGACTATTTAAGCGAAAAAAAGCGGTTTTGTGTTAAACACGTTACTCAGCACTTAAATAATTTACAGCCATTAGCCAGAAACTGTCAGGCGATGTACGGAGGGCCCGTGAGCTCGCTGCGCAAGAAATGTTTTCTGATGACATTGAGCAGGAGGTGGTTACTGAGAAGGAGGTGGGGACAGGGGGACCAGAAGGTGCAGCTAATAGTACCGCCAGAGACTTGTTCAGGGAATTGGAAAACCTGAAAAGAAATGAACAGTCCAAATGGTGGGAAGCTCGCTCCCTCAAAAGATATCTGGATGTAGGGAGAGTCCCCAGAGGACTTCGCATCATGCTGGCCCCCAGTTACGAAAACCCCAACCCCCTAATGATGGAAGAATGGGGTCAGTGTAACCTTGAATCCTCACGGAAACTAATGCAGATTTTGGTGAAGTTTGCTGAAATCGATGGTGAGGAACTCCAAAAAAAGATAGCCATTCTTGAGGAGAAAATAAAAGCACTTCAGGGTGAGAAGGAAACCCCACAGACCACCAAAATGAGGAATGAAATGATAACAAGACTATCCAAGGAGGAGGAAAAAATCAAGACAAGAAAAATATATAAATTCAAAAGAGACCGGGACGACTACGCAAATGGCCAAATATTCACCTTTGCACGTCGCTACGATAATCTAAGAAGAGCCACAGCAAGTAAGAGGAGCAGCCAGCACAGGGGCAGTGCCAGCGGAATCTGATGAAGTATCTA
Source organism: Lissotriton vulgaris (assembly GCF_964263255.1). Classification (NCBI taxonomy): domain Eukaryota; kingdom Metazoa; phylum Chordata; class Amphibia; order Caudata; family Salamandridae; genus Lissotriton; species Lissotriton vulgaris. Next base: position 257,508,563 of record NC_141685.1, read on the forward strand.
TATACAGCTCGGCCGCAGAAAGTGGCTCGGACAACGAAGGGGCAAGAGGCAAAAGTAATGTTGTTTTGACAATGGGGGAAGAGTTGGCGGTCTTGAAAGACAGCAGAAAGGCAACCCTAAGATCGCACTTCCAGGGAAAATTGTCCCAACCAAGTCCCAACGCAGGAGGGGCAGAGGAAAAGCTGCCAAACAAAGGCGAGCCAACCAAGCGGGGACGAGGCCGTGGACGGGGGAGGAGCAAGAAACCCCAGGCCTAGCCAAAGACAACACTATGGATTCTTCCAACAATGTGAGCTGTGATGGATATCAATCCAGCAAGGAGAAACAAGCTATATCCATAATTAACCTAAGCTCAGTACAACTATCAGCTGCAGAAGAGCAACTTCTAAGCTTAGGTTTAAGCTTTTGCCCTGAGTCGAACTTTTCCTATACCACCACGAGGGCAGACATCTACAGATTCATAAGGAAATTGAAACTTAAGAAACAATTCCTAAACAAGACAGCCAGCACGGAAAATGCTCCGACAAGATCAGCGACCAGCACCTCTGAACTGGCAATCAGTGACCTAAATCTATATCGTGATATGTGCCAGCTGGGGATTGATGAGACTATGGGGACACAGGAGATAGTGGCATCCAGTGGTCAGATGAAACCAATTACCCCATTCAAGCCAAAGTCCAAATATATTCCTCTGGCGGCACGTGATGGTCTTGACTCGTTTAGCGACGCTGTGGTGCAACAAGTGAAAAAGATGGCCTTAAGGACTGACAATAATAAGCGACAATTCACGAATCAGGAAAGAAAAATAAAACAATTGTCCACTAAGTTGAAAGATGCTGAAGTTATAGTTCGGAATTCAGACAAAGGCGGGAATATTGTTTTATGGCCTACCACGGAATACCTTGAGGAGGCGCACAGGCAATTAGACGACCCACAATGCTATACTAAGAGCAACCCCCAGAAATACAGGGCAATGTTAGAGGCCTTATGTAAGAACCTGGTGGCATGGAAGGGCCTTGGCATGTTAAGTGGAGATGAGTTTAAGTATGTTAAAAAAGATCATCCAATTCAGCAATGTGGTCAGTTGTTCTTACTAATGTTTTTAACGTAGTTGGTATAGATAAGATAAGACCTCCAACCACTTGGTCACAAGCTGTCATCATCCCCATATTCAAGAAGGGCCAAAGGGGGGACCCTAGATGCTACAGACCCATATCTCTGCTAGATTCCTCTTTTAAAATCTTGGGTAAAATAATACTAGAGAGAATCTCAGCCTGGTCAACAGACAAAAACATCTTGTGTGATGCACAGTATGGGTTTAGATCTGCAAGAGGTACAGAAGACCAATGCCTCAATTTGCACCTTATACTTAGCAAATACACTGTAGCATCAAGGGGGATGATGTACCTGGCCTTCATGGACTTGTCCACAGCTTTTGATCTAGTTAATAGGTCAAAGCTGTGGACAACGCTCCTAGAATTGGGACTGGATCGGGCTCTTGTGGATTTTCTGGCGCGACTCCACAGTGATCTAAAGGCAACTATCCGCATGACCCAAGAAGGGAACTGTACTTCCTTTTTTAAATCGGGTAGGGGAGTGCGCCAAGGGTGCATTTTGGCACCTATGCTCTTCTCCCTTTATATTAACTCCCTTGGTGACTCGCTGAAAACTGCCTCTGCAGATGTGCCCTGCATGGGTGGTTCCGTGACGCCGGTACTCTTATATGCCGACGACACGGTGCTGATGTCAAGGACCCCGAGGGGCCTTCAACTTCTCCTTAACACCTTTGGGGCTTTTATGCAAGAGCTGGATTTAGTGATTAACGCAGGAAAATCGCACGTCATGGCTGTGGGTAATTCAAAAAGTAATATCAGAACCCTGACCTGTAACGGTGCGGTACTTACTAAGGTAAAAACCTTCACATATCTAGGTGTGGTGTTCGACGAGAAAGGGACATGGGCACCCCAAATCCAGAACAAGACCGCAGCAGTAAAAAGATCGTCTGCTGCCATATTGGGGTTCGCAAAACGTTTAGGCGGCAAACCACCTGAGGCTATATTATCCATATACAAAGCCAAAACCCTGGCAATAGCAAGATATGGAGCCTCCATCTGGGGACATAAGAACACAACCCAAATCCAAAGGGCAGAGAACATTTTTCTGCGAAATGTTCTGGGCCTACCTAACTCCACACCTGCTCATTCAGTACATATGGAACTAGGGGTGGGTTACATTGAAGATATGTTGTCTCTTGCACCGCTGAGGGCATGGATTAAAACCTGGCTTAATCCCAATTTAACCTTGAACCACACGATTATAAAAGACTGTATGGGGCGGGATCGTGTGGCTGAGATTGAGTGGCTTTCTTATATTAAGAAAATAGCACAATATCTGGGCCGCCCTGAGTTGTACACCAATCCTGAAGGCCTACAAAAAGATGATATCAGTTGGGCAAAATTGGAATACATAAAGAAAAGAGAAGCCGATAGAGAAACTCGCGAGATTATGAAGCCAACAGTGAGGTCCCATTTTTTGACAATAACATCTTTAGCTATGGAACCATATCTGGCGGTAGTAAATAAACCCTTCCACCGGTGGCTTCTCACTAAATTTCGCTTTGATCAGTCTCACTTCTTGCTGGGTGAATACAATAAATGGTGTAAGCCACATGAGAACGCCCCCTGTAAGTGTGACGACTTCTCAGACCAGGATCCTCTTCACTTCTTCTTTTTTTGTCCTTTTTTTAGAATTGCAAGAGAGAAATACATTAAGCCCATATTAAAGGACAACAGGTTCACTCAAGTGAAACCGGCCTTTCTGTTTTTACAGTTAATGGAAACACCCCTAATCATGTACGGGGTGGCAAACTTTCTCACTATGTCCATCAGGTTGCGTCGAAACAGAGCGAAGGCATCAATCAATTGTCCTAGCCTTTGTTAAAAACTGTATGCTCAGAAGGGGTTGCACTGTTAATAGGATTGTATTATAGGTTTGTAAATATTATTGTAAATATATTATTGAACAAACTCCATTCCACATAATGTTTAAATGAAATTGAGTAGCAAACCACAGACAGTGCAGTACGAGGATAACCATTTTAATTTTTCTATAACTTTTGTAAAATGAAATTTGTAAATAGGAAATTTTGTATTTGTATATAATGTGTCTTGTTTTTAAGCTTTTTAAAAAAAATTTCTCTATATACTCCATTAATCAACTATGAATGTATAGCATACTTTTGTGATTTTAATTTAATCGAATAAAGTGTTTTTGACTCTGACTCTGACTCTGATCATCCACTCACTCCATATATATATTTCATACCAAAGGTCCACAAACATATCTCCAAACCACCAGGCAGACCAATAATTGCAGCTTGTGGTGGCCCGTTGGAAAACCTCTCAAGGTACATTGACTAATTTTTGCAGCCACACATGAAATCTCTAAAGTCATATGTACAAGATTCTAGTGACTTTCTGCGAAAACTAGAGGATGTAGTGTGGAGCCCAGACTTGCTGTTGGTAACGTTGGACGTCAGTTCATTATACACATGTATAAAGCATAGAGATGGCCTGCGTGAATGTGAATACTATCTGAGCCGCAGGACTATCGAACTGGCCCAACACACCAAAATGCTTTTAGAAATGCTAACATTCTGCCTTAACAATAACTTCTTCATTTTTAATGGACAAATGTACCAACAGGTTCAAGGTGTAGCAATGGGGGCCAGTTTCTCCCCCAGTTACGCATGCCTGTTTATGGGGTGGTGGGAGGAACTGGTCCTCAGGCGCAAATTTGAAAAATACTGCACCACTAACATCACCTGTTGGCTCCGTTTTATTGATGACTTATTTATTGTATGGCGTGGTTCCGAGGAAAGTGTTTTAAATTTCATACATGAAATCAATGAAAATGATCTTAATCTGCATTTTACCTCTGATGTAAGCAGGGAATCGGTGACATTTTTAGATGTACAGGTTTTTATATCTAATAGTATTCTTACCAGTACCCTTTTTAGGAAACCGACGGCAGGTAACACTCTTTTACATGCCACGAGTGCTCATCCCCAACATCTAATCAAATCCATACCTTACGGTGAGATGCTACGCATCCGCCGTATTTGTAGTAACCATGATGACATGATTGTTAAACAACATGAAAGTTTTCTAAGATTTGTAGATAGGGGATACACTGCCAAGATACTGAACACTGCTATAAGGAAATCCAGGCTTAAAGAAAGAGGTGACTTGTTGATTGAGAAAGTGAAACAATGCGACAAAACCAATGAAGTTAGACTTATACTGACATACTCCAAGCAGGAGAAAGGAGTATAGTCAGAAGAAACTGGCACTTTGTAAAAGATGATCCCATGATTGGTGATGTGATGCCCCCAAATCCTTCCATAACGTTCCGTAAAAGTCTAAGCATGGGCTCCATCCTCTCTAAAAACAGTGAGGAATACATAGGCAAGCAGCCGTGGCGACCCACCAGCAGGGGCTTCTACAAATGTCTGGCATGTAAGGCTTGCCAACATGGTGTTAACACCAAAAAATACACAACAGTCATTCCAAGAACTACGAGGGAGATAAAACAGCATTTAACCTGTAGAACTGAATACTGTGTGTATATATTGGGATGTGACTGCAAACTCAAATATATTGGTAGCAGTAAACTGCAAATCCACAAGCGTATCTTACAGCATCTCCGCGCCATTGTTAACAAGGATCAGAGTTATCCAGTGGCCAGACACTTTGAGGCGTGTCACAACAGTAAGCCTCAGTGTCTCAAATATTTCGCCATAGAATCGATCCCGCTTACTAAAAGAGGAGGCGACAGAGAGGCGTGTATGCGCAGGCTTGAAACCAAATATATTTTGGAGTTTAATTCAAAGTGGCCGGGAGGTCTTAACACCACGGAGGACCTCCACACATACCTTTGATCACTTCATGATAATGCCACATCTTAGCCATATAGTTAACACCAATATACTACAGCATACCATACTATAAGAGGAGTTGGTTCGTACCTTGCACTTTTTTGCACATGTGTATTTATATTGTAATGTATTGAGCATTATTTATATATTGAGTGTGAAGTATGTGTGTGTATATATATGAATTGATTGATTTTAGCCGTCCTTTTAAATATTGGGGTAGTCTTTTTATCCTAATGTTTGTTATGACAGCTGATTTTAGTCATGTCACCGATTCCCTTTTTTTTATAGATTGGTTTTATGGTGTGATTTTTTCTATATGTGCTACATTGGTAATGTATGATCATATCTTGTCTTGAATACTATGACTATAACTCTGGTTGAATAGAGTTAAGATTTTCCCTCCTTAAACTACCTCACTCCAGTATAACCCCCCAGCACCAGCCACTTTATCTGTATCTGCACTTTGTTTGCACGATGTCACTTTATGAAAAAAGTATATATTTTTTCTAGTTGACACGAAGCCACTTTAAATACAGGTGCAATAATATGGTTGAAGGTGAGAATGAATTAACAGAACTAAATAATATCTAGCGGTATTATATCCCCTTCTTCCGAGTTTCTAATGGCTGGAAATATGTTCATCATGAATTCATCTTTTTTTGTAGGGTCCTTAAAGATAAAGTTATCTTCTTTTTTTGGATCTTCTTTTCTCTACTATCATGAAATAGTAGTGATTATTATTATTTTTTTGTATTATGATTTAATACACGTTGGTGAGCACTGACTATGCACAGTAGTTATTAATGGACTTGATGGACAAGGTTGATATAAACTTCTCAGTACCAACTTGAAGAGTTAAAGGCATTCATGCTGATATGTATAGAATTGCAGAGCTAAAAATACTCTGCCACATGAGATTTGAAACTGCAAATGTATATATATATTTTTTCATACAATAATACTACAGGACTAATATATGTATTTATACAGTTATCAATTCTCCTCTGTACTGGCACCTATGAGAAACCATTAGCAAATGTATTTATACATGTAGTATTTTGTTTATGTCCATCATTGGAACATGTGACTGCACGATATCACTTTAAAAAGGGCAAAAGCAATCTGTAACGCCATGTGACCAAGGCCGCTGGGACGACCGAAACGCGTTATGACTACCTGGTTAATGGCTGAATAAACAAGATGCTGAAAAAAGCTGGTCCTTGCCTCGTGTTTCCCTGAGGGAGCGCTGCTGCGAGGTATTTGCAGATATATATATATATATCCATCAGAACTCCCTTCATCACGGAAGGGAATAATTGGGTCGCACTCACGTCTGGTGTGTTTTGCAATTTTTAGATTTTTATTTAAGTTATAAGTTTATCATTAAAGCATAGGCATAGATATACAAGAATATATACATTCTTTATTTACCATACTAGTTTCTCAACTTTCATTTCACATATAAAATTTCATAAATACATACTAGATAATTTACACAATTTACACATTCCCTTAGTAAATAAATTCACTGTACATTGGGGATGCGCTTTTCAACTTAACTCACCTGCTGCCATTCGGAAGGGGGCTTGTATCCTCAGGCGCTCTTGTTTACCCACCGTGAGGGCAACGGCCATCAACCCAGCCTTCCGGTCTCTCCAGCCGCGTGGGGAACGGCGTAAAGAGTCAGGGACCATGGGATCCAGCAGCCCTTGCCTGTCACCTGCCTCTGACGCCACGCAGAGCAACAGGAGGCAGTACTTCAGTGCCCCCCATCCCCACAGTGTGGGATGCGTGTGGGCGGTGCCCGGGCACAGCCCGGGCCAAGGGCGGGCCCGTCCTACGCCCATCAGCGACTGGAAGAGGCAGGGCCACCCTCCTGAGCTGGTTTATTCACCCCCCACCTCGCCGTCAATCTAAGGACTACGACTTTTAGCAATTCTTTTGCATTCAGTAACTTGGTGACTCTGCCGCTAAAGACAATAACATTTGTATTTCTCTTTTTTTTACTTAGACTATTGCTGTGCTATCGCAGGGGCATTGCCCTGGAGGGAATAGTATGTTTGTAAATGAATATGGGGTTGATCTGCTCTATATCACTGCTCTAATAGTGCCGCTAGGTGGTCTATCCTCTGCTCCTGACCCTTTTCTGAGGCCCAAGGTTGTTTAACCGGACCCGGGTTGCTGTGGGACGAGGTACATTTCGTAGGAGATCTGTAACGATAGTTGTTGGGAAAATGGGAAAAAGGGTAGCCACTAGTAGAAATAAATTAACATGCGAGCCTCCTATTACAGCGATAGACAAAATGCTTCAAAGGGCTATCGGGGTGGTGTCTACGGAAATAGAGCGCACAGAAAGAAGGCTAACTATCACTCAAACACCGCAGCACAACCCATCGCTGATATCCCCCTCTGGCCACCTTTGCACATTGCCAACTGGGGCTCAAGAAATGCAAACACATATCATGACGCCCCCACGGGCTGTTCCAACCAAGAAACAACCACATAAGGATAGTACACATACTAACATCTCAAACAAAGTTAAACGTAAATTACTACTTGGTGCGGGCCAAAAAATAAAAAACCATGCGTGAACAACCAGGTTGACCCTGTGGGAGGTGATGAGCCGGAACCGCCAATGTGCAATTCTCAATCAGACAACACAGCTGCAGAACAACCATTGTGGGTAGCCAATTTGATGGCTGATCTTCTAATTAAATTAAGAGCTATCATTACAGAAGAAATAGCACCTCTAGTCAGCCGTCTAGATAGTTTGGAGAGAGCACGGGCGGGCACAGGAGCCATAGTACGACATGACCCAGTGACCAGGAAAGAAAGGGGAGGGTTTGACATTGGTTGTCAAGAGGCTACCCAAGGTCCAATCCATACACATGGGGGTGCACATAACTGAGGACCCCTCAATCAGTGGTATACAAAGGGAAACAACTATTAGAACTAGAACAGACGGCCAAGAGCTTAGACACAGGAGGGGAACACTCGAAGTGAGTGGAGGTGATAAGGCTAAGACTCCAACTTGGGAGGGATCCAGTAAACAAATTTTGCCACCAGCAGATTCCAATAGTGAGAGTAACGCCTCCCCCATCCCCAGCATAAATCTTCCCCCAGCTTGTGCCCCTTATGTTGCCATAATGACAGGTATCCCCCCAATTGCCCATAATGGTAAGGAATCCCAGCCTGACTTTAGGATTAAATGTTTATTCTGGCTCGCAAGGTACAAGCATTTTGAGTATGCCAGAGCAGGAGAGATAATTATGGTCCGCAGAGTAGGTTGGCTGGGTAATGATCGAAAAACTGAAATGGGGAAGTATGTTGTTGTTAATTTTAATAACCCCAACACTGCTAGCAGATTGTTAACCACACCTAATTCAGGTCACCATACACCCACAGGAATAAGCCTCCGCTCGCTGGGTTGTTTCTACCCCCAACAACACTCCAATCCCAGAGGCAGTGCATTACCGCCTATTCACCCGGGGGCCCCGGTCCCCTTATGGAAGGTAGGTGGGGCCACCTTAGTAGGCGTCCTCTGTACAACATTGCAGTGAGCAATAGATATGAAAATCTGGAGGAGGTTGATTGACAGGGGGTGGGTTTTTTCACTGGGGTCATTTGTGACAACCAGTATCCTGTCCAAATGACTGAGGAAGAGTGTGGCCGGAGGGGTGTGAATGAAGCTAGTGCTGTGGTCTCGGACCACTGGCATAGTACACAAACAGAGGGCAGCCAACTGAGTGAGGAGGCTGCTCCCATCCCCCCTGACACACACTTGGGCCGCATTGACATGAGAGAACCCAGTGTAGTCCCTGTCAGATTAGCTAGGGTCCACCAGGTTGCCCACCCTTCCCCCCACACCATCTCCCTGGAGGCAGCAATAGGGGTGGGACAGGAGAGCAATGAATTACGAATTCTGTAATGGAATTTAGCAGGACTCAAAAGCAAACTAATATGTCCAGACTGGTGGTCTTTTGTGGACAATCAGGATATCTGCCTATTTCAAGAGACCTGGGCCTGCGAAGAACACCATAGGCTAGGCTTTGCACCATTTAACATCTTGGCTACCATGGGGGGTAGGGGGAGCCTGTATGGTGGACTTACGATCTGGTTAGGCATGCATCTTGGGTGTTCTCTGCCAGTTGACAACTCCCACCAATGATATTCAATGCGTTCTGCTGTCATTCCCTGCTAAGATGAAAATTGCCCTAATTAATGTCTATTCAAGACCCGTGACCAATAGACTAGAATCTGCCACCATAGACCCTCTTGGACGCTACATTTCAACCCTGGATCCAGTGACTTTGATGATTATAGGAGGCGCCTTTAATTGCCAATTCGAGCCACTGACTGATAATTCCCACAAGGCTGCCTCAGAAGAAGACCTTTACTGGTAAATTCCTGACCCTCAGATCACCCCATTTAAAGTATGGTCCCCTCTGGCTATGCAACTCCACTCACTTACGCTGTCTCACTCCCTGAGGGCATGCAATGGGAGGACTAAGTCTGACCTTCCTGGTAAATCTACATTCAATAGAGATGGCCAGTCCTCGTTAATAGATTACAACATGGTGGAAACGAGAACATGGGAGAAAGTTCAACATTTCTATTTACAACAGAGGCAGGATAGCGATCACAACACTCTGATTGTAATCCTGAAGCTGGGGAATTTGGGCGCACCTACCATCCGTCCATACCCAGCAACCTGGTCCAGTGCTCTAAAAAACACCAACAATAGAAGGAAAGTTAGATGGCGCTAAAGTTTACCAGCTTGCAAAACCCTTGATAGCCAGAATGTGGGAGGCTGGACAGGTGA